>NC_089844.1:112053814-113253814 GCF_035609145.1 Eleutherodactylus coqui
TCACGGAAATAAAGTGCATACGGTAAATATAGCCAAATGTGGTATTCCTGATAATCTTCTGGAACCGCTATTTCTTGGCATGCCCACTGAGAAAGAACTGGAGTCCGCTTTGGCATGGCTACTGAGGAAGAAGCGAAGTCCGCTTTGTAACGTGTCTGGCTGAGAGACTATAAAAGTGGAGCATATAAGTGGATTCAACTGGACATTAAATATATTGTAGTTTTTATGTAAATGTCATGAGGCGGGTGTGGAAAATGCTGCAAAGTAAGATCTTTTTTCAAAAGTTCTGCAGCAAGACAAAGACCCTAAATATACAACCAAAGTCATTAAGAACTATCTTCAGCGTAAAGATGGACAAGGGGTCCTGGAAGTGATGATATGGACCCACAGAGCTGTGATCTAAACAGTCTGTCTGATATACCCTATTATATATCAAAATATACATTTTGGATGGATATCCCGAATAAGGTCACCTATTGGGCAAAGAGTCATATCACTACTAGAAATGAGCGAGCATACTCGCTAAGGACAATTACTCGATCGAGCATTGCCCTTAGCGAGTACCTGCCCGCTCGGGAGCAAAGATTCAGCTGGTGGGGAGCAACGGTGCAGAGCGGGGAGGAACGGAGGGGAGATCTCTCTCTCCCTCTCTCCCCCCTGCTCCCCCCTGCTCATGGCCGCAACTCACCTGTCACCCGCGCCGGCAGCCGAACCTTTGCTCCCGAGCGTGCAGGTACTCGCTAAGGGCAATGCTCGATCAAGCAATTGTCCTTAGCGAGTATGCTCGCTCATCTCTACTCACTACCCTTTTCTCCTGTGTATTGGACTGGGTGGAGTATAGTCAAGTGCCCAGTGTGCCTGTCCCTGCCTGGTTGGAAGCTGGGGGGTAATAGTGATAGAAGTCAGTGCCAGTATGTATCCTCATTTTGGAATATTTTGGAACCCTCCCACCTCTGTGTGCCTCTCAAACCACTGACTACATAGTGTAATTGGTCACAGAGCAATTTGTGAGGACTTTGACATCTCCCTACCAATTTTAAAATAAGGACAGGGATTTTCTTCCCTACCTGCTGTTACCAAGCATTACTACCTGTGAGTATAATGTGACCCATATCTATCATTTCAATTACACACTCCTCTGCTGACATGCTTAGTATACGCTGTATTAGGGGCATGATACAGAAATAAATCTCGCCGATGTCTCATAGGGATAAGATGTAAATACAGCAGATGTTAATGTCAATGATTGGCTGCACAGTTAAAGTCTACAAGGCAACTGAAGCCCACCTCCGCCAACTCAAAGCGCCATATGGCATTACACGCTTCAGCATGCAATGCACACAGATACAGCCTTCATCCAAAAACAAGGCTGTTAGCTCATTAACATAGCCAAGTTAAAAAACAGACCACTATTGCAATGTCAGGATTTAAAGCAACCATCCGGTATTGGGGGAAGAAAACGGTTGCACCGCTTCTGTGACTACCTGATGCATGTTGTACATTAGTATGCGCCATTTGTTTAGGACACTACACGCTGCTCTATTGGCCAATGCCATTCACATGGGCAGCACTGGCCAATTAAAGCAGTGTGTAGTGTCTAAGGGCTCCTACGACCGTATGCGTAAAAGACTGCATTGGTCACGCAGTGTTCTACTAGTCAGTGTTAGGGCTGATGAGCATGCGTCCGTGCATCGCGTGCATAATATTCTCCGAAATCACGTTTGTTTGTATGAGCCCTTAGACTACCAATGCAAACTAATGCTCAGCATGCATCAGGTAGTCACAGAAGAGGGGCTGCCATCATTGTTTGTTCAGGACCAGACGATTGCTTAAAAAAAAAGTACAGTCTTTAACCCTTTCCAATCCACTGTCTGACCTCTGAAGACATTATGATTTAGGGCTGTATAGCTCCGATGTTGGAAGACGCCCGTCGGGGTTCTCTTACTGTATATTGCCAGCCTCTCTGCTGTCGGAGACTATCCAATGTGTCATTTCATGCAGTACTGGCTTTAGCCAGCAGATAGCGCCATTGTATAATAGCAGAAAAAGAGTAAGCCCCCTAGGAAAACCAGGATACAAATTGGATTGGAAAGGGTTAAACTTGTGAGCCGGCTACTGCCCTTCTGCTGTTGTGTCTATTGGGATATATTTGTTATATTATGTGAATGAAGACATTAAGAAGATGCTTCAGTAAGGGATTAAACAGACACACATATGCACAAATATATTTGCACAAAGCTTGCAAAAGCTGTAAGCTTTTTGCAGCGTTGGACGCTGATAAACTGCCTCCCCCTCCCTTTTTTTCCAGTTCCCACAGGTGTCTATGGGAGCCACCAGTGTATATCGGTGGAAAGATAGAACCAGAACTATCTTTTTACCCAGCGTATAATAGCAGGTGACGATTTTGGACGCATATGTTCCATTTTTTATGGTGCTAAGTTTATACGCGCCGCAAATTCGCCCTTATGAACAAATGCATTGGAAACCAATGCCTCAGACGGTTACGTATATCCTCCGGGCATGAAAACGCGGCGACATAGGTGCAAATATACACTCGTGTAAATAAAGTCTGAGCCCTAAGAGCTATCCTAATTATATTCTTCCTTGGAGCATTTATAAGAAATTTTTAACACTTTCTAAAAAAAAACGATTGCCGTAAATATCTGGTTTTGTTTAACCATTTCCAATCCACTGTGTGACCTCTGAAGACATTATGATTTGAGGCTGTACAGCTCCAATGTTGGAAGACGCCCGTCAGGGTTCTCTTACTGTATATTGCCAGCCTCTCTGCTGTCGGAGCCTATCCAACGTGTCACCTCATGCAATACTGGCTTTAGCCAGCAGATAGCACCATTGTATAACGGCAGAAAAAGAGTAAGCCCCCTAGGAAAACCAGGATACAAATTGGATTGGAAAGGGTTAAACCATTTGTTCACATCAATTTTTAACCCCTTGGAGACCCAACCATTTTTTTTTGTACTTTCGTCTCCGCTTTAAAAAAATCATAGCTTTTTAACATTTTTCTGTCAATATAGCCATGTAAGGGTCTGTTTTCTTGTAAAAAGTTGTATTTTTAGTTTTTAATGTGTTAAAGTGGAGTGAAATAGAAATGCAGTTGCGCCATTTTGAGGTTCTTGTTTTTGCAGTGCAGCAAAGATGTCATATTAAGTTTACTCTGTGGATCCCTTTTCACTGATTAGACTATAAAAAGAAATATTTTATTAATATTTAAAAACACGGAAGTGGGGTACAATACAACGCCTAAACATGAACAACACACAAATCTGGCATCAGTACGTGACTGACAAGAAAAAACGCTATTGTGATAGGTAAGCCTAGGTTCCTATAAAAAAGGGTGTCTAAATTAATTCCACCATGACATTAAGGCCTCATGTCCACGGGGAAAATCAGATCCGCTGCAGATTCTCAATGGAGAATCTGCAGCGGGTCCCTCCTGCCCCGCGGACATGAGCGCCGAAAATAGCAATTTAAAAGCATTTATCTATCCGGCGCGGGCGGGGAAGGTCAGCTGTTCCTCACGGCCGGATCTTCATTTTCGGCCGGCGGATGAATTCCTGACGCCGGCGGCACGTCGCCGGCACGTCGTCGACGTGCCGCGCGCATGCGCCGGGCACATCCGCCGAGCCGAAGCAAGGAAGATGCGGCCGTGAGGAAGAGGAGACCTTCCCGGTCCGCTACGGATGGTAAATACTTTAAATTCCTATTTTAGGTCTCCCGCGGATCCGGACGGCTTCCATAGGCTTCAATAGAAGCCCGCGGGAGCCGTCCCCGAGGGAGACCCGCACGAAAATGGAGCATGGTCCAGATTTTTCCATGCTCCATTTTTTTTAAAATCCCTTTTATTGACGATCCGCGGGTATTTATCTACCCGCGGGTGGTCAATGCATCCCTATGGGATGCGGATCCGCATGCGGGAGATCCGCTGCGGATCTTAAATCATATTTTGCCCGTGGACATGAGCCCTTAGGGATTATATTGTGGGATGACGAGTTCCATCACAATCAAATGCTAAGACTGTTGTGGAATAACACAAATTGCATATGAATAGAGATGAGCGAGCATACTCGTCCGAGCTTGATACTCGTTCGAGTATTAGGGTGTTCGAGATGCTCGTTACTCGTAACGAGTACCACGCGATGTTCGAGTCACTTTCATTTTCTTCCCTGAGAAATTTGCGCGCTTTTCTGGCCAATAGAAAGACAGGGAAGGCATTACAGCTTCCCCTGCGACGTTCAAGCCCTATACCACCCCCCTGCAGTGAGTGGCTGGCGAGATTAGGTGTCACCCGAGTATTAAAATCTGCCCCTCCCGCGGCTCGCCACAGATGCATTCTGACATAGAGGAGGGAAAGTGGTGTTGATGCCGGAGCTGCTATGAATTGTCGGGAAGGGCTTAAATATATAAGCCCTTCCCTGCAATTCATCCAGAAAAGTGTTAAAATAAAAAATATATATATATATGCCCACCTGCTCCCGGCAGCCGGAGTTCCGCGCAGCCGGCCTGCAGTGGGTGTGAAGGGGGTGTGAGTCAGACCTGCCCCCTGATTGGCTCAGCGCCAATCAGGGGGCAGGTCTGACTCACACCCCCTTCACACCCACTGCAGGCCGGCTGCCGGGAGCAGGTGAGTATGTATATATATTTTATTTTAACACTTTTCTGGATGAATTGCAGGGAAGGGCTTATATATTTAAGCGCTTCCCGACAATTCATCCCACACTCGCCCACAGCGCATTGCTTTCGGACAGCTCCAGCCCGTTTCTAATGAAACACGGCTAGAAGCAGATTTTCGGGCGATTTTCGGGCACCGGTCACGTGATTTGCGGATGCGCATCTGTCATGCGATCCGCAAATCGCGCGAAAAAACGCGATTTTGTGCGATCGCGATTTTAACATTACAAGTCCCATAGACCCCTGCAGAGAAAAAAATGCTGCGAATTTCGCAGGGAAAAAAAACGCTAGTGGGTAGGCACCCTAAGGCCTTAGGCCATAGAAATCGCAGATTGCACCTATGTGCGATCTGCGATTTCTGTTCTCTTCTCTATATGCGCTCAATGGGGCCGGTGGCAGCAGCGCCGACCCCATTGAGAACATATAGAAGACAAATCATTCTTCTCTGCCACAGCTGTAACAGCTGTGGCAGAGAAGAACGATGTTTGCCCATTGAATTCAATGGAGCCGGCAATACAGCAGGTTCCACTGAAAGCAATGGGCTGCCTTCAGCCAATCACAGCCAATGACAATGATGTCATTGAATGGCTGTGATTGGCTGCGTTTCTGGAGGCGGGGATTTCAAGCCCTGCGTCCAGAAAGCAATGCTCTGCCGGGAACCAGGAGGGAGCGACAGCCTGCAGGAGCACCGCAGAATGTCAGAAGAAGTAAGTAATGATTTTTATTCTTTGCTCCACTGTATTCCCGGCGTATAAGGTGACAGTTGGGGGGTCGTCTTATACGCTCCGTCGCCTTATACGCCGGTATATATTTTTATTGTAACACATTTCTGGATGAATTGCAGGGAAGGGCTTATATATTTAAGCCCTTCCCGACAATTCATCCCCGCGCACGCCGGCAGCCCATTGCTTTCAATGGAGGCGGCTGTATTGCTGGCTCCATTGAATTCAATGGGCAAACATCGTTCTTCTCTACCACAGCTGTTACAGCTATGGCAGAGGAGAACGATCTTTACGCTGACAGTGCGGGGGGGGGGGGGGCACTCTTGCCGCTATTGTGGCTTAATAGTGGGACCTGGGAACTTGAGATGCAGCCCAACATGTAGCCCTTCGCCTGCCCTATCCGTTGCTGTGTCGTTCCCATCACTTTCTTGAATTGCCCAGATTTTCACAAACGAAAACCTTAGCGAGCATCGGCGATATACAAAAATGCTCGGGTCGCCCATTGACTTCAATGGGGTTCGTTACTCGAAACGAACCCTCGAGCATTGCGAAAATTTCGTCCCGAGTAACGAGCACCCGAGCATTTTGGTGCTCGCTCATCTCTACATATGAACTATTCAGTGATCTGCCTCCCTCAAATAGTAAGGGAGTCAGGGTAAAAAACTGTTCAAAGCAGCAGTAAAGTAAGTGGTCCGAGGCGTTTCACTAGAGGTGTAGATCTTCCCTATAACCTCCTGATAGATTTAGATTTATCCCTGCGCACATCGATAGACTGTGTGGTGTCATCTAGGTGTGGGACATAAGTTTTGTCTTCCTTATAGATCCTCAATAACTATATCATCGTTTCTTGCTCCCCTCCATTTATGCTGTGGCTGCATGAAAACCTCAGATCAAGGGGTGAGGGAAGATAGAAACAGGGGATTGAGAGGACAGGATATATTGTATATGTCCTGAATGAACGATAATAGGCTGGAAACTCAAATTAACGCCTACTTCCTCCCTCTTATAGGCTATCAGCCCATATGACTGGTGCTGAATCTATAGTCTTTCTACCTTCTTAGTTGCACAAAGTTCAAAAAAGTAGTTGCAGTGACTGGTGCTGCTCCTATAAATACAGCCCCAATGCTCACACTAATCTGTTCTGAGGATTATTTCTGCCTATCCTATAGAGGTTCAGATTTCAGCAATAGGACTCAAACAAAAGTAAATTCAAAATAAAGATGAACCCTTTCCAATCCAGTTTGTATCCTGGTTTTCCTAGGGGGCTTACTCTTTTTCTGCTCTTATACAATGGCGGTATCTGCTGGCTAAAGCCAGTACTGCATGAGGTGACACGTTGGATAGGCTCCGACAGCAGAGAGGCTGGCAATATACAGTAAGAGAACCCCGACGGGCGTCTTTCGACATCGGTGCTGTACAGCCTTAAATCATAATGTCTTCAGAGGTCAGACAGTGGATTGGAAAGGGTTAAAAAATCCATCCATCCTGATGCAACTCTCTGGGTCAGTACGATTACAGTGATACCAAATTTCTAGAATTTTGTTGTTGTACTACTTTTAAAAAATAAAATATCTTTAAAAACTATTCCCTTCATCAAACAAGACTGTGTATCCCTCCCAGAGGAGCCGTCTGCATAATTGGTATGCGGTGCGGGAATTTTATAAAAAATATACGTACAAATGTAGGTCAGTATTCTATTGCTGGGCTTGGCTCAATATGCAAGAAAGTATTGACAGTTTCCCTTAATTGTTCTTGTTTGATTATTTGTTTGCAAACAGCTGAAAGTTTGTAAATTTGGCAAATAAGCAGTTTGCAATGGGGGTGGGGGTGGGGGGGAATAATTTTGATTGCAGCTGTAAATAAGGAGAAGATTGCATGGTGTTGGAACAAGGTGACCTGAGATGACAGCAGGCTGGGACCTGTCTGTTATACATTAAATTGAGTAATTGCACCAAAATACAGTCCCTTTATATGTAATCACAAATAACATGATGTTTTCCTTTGTAATACCCTTTTCATATAACCTCATTCTACTTCTCCCACAGGCAAAACACACACAATCCTGAGAGCGCATCCGAAATCAAATTTCACTGACATTTTAATGAAATGGTAATTTGGTTTTGGACAGCATGTGGGAAAACTTCAGGTTGTCCATGCATCATTGCACCAGACAGTTCAGCTCACAGCAAAATAAATAAATTACAGAGCTTCTCACAGTGGGAAATCCTCTAGATCGGGAGGGTACGACATAGGTAAGGTCATAGAACTAGCAATTCCTGGCATTCTTTTTACACCTGTCAAACATCCACCTCTATGACCTCTAGCGAGGAACTCATCAATCACTGCGAATACCTAATGCCATCCGTTTTGTATACAACGCTTCTACCATTCGTAAGCCTCACAACATAACTACTGAATGTTCTCAAGGTACAGTTGAAGGAATATGTAAGTGAACCCTTTGGAACTGAATGGAAAGGGTGAGTGAATTAATTAAAAGATAACTTTTATTGAATTCATTAAAATAGACAGAATAGGTATTATGATCCAAGCAGAGTAGTGACCATCATTCATTACATATCCCCTCCAAGTAAGTGCGGTTAACTTATAAAACTATGTATAACAAAGTGCAATCATTAATAGAATTGATCTTTCCAGATGTGGAGAAGAACCCATGAGGTTGTAAAATGAATCTAAATGTGTCATCCAAAAAGGAAGGGTCTGAGTTGGACAATTCTCAAATTGTCTCTGTTATTCCCTCTCAACATAAGGGTGGATTCAGACGACCATATATCGGCTCGGTTATCACGCTGAGCCAATATACGGTGTCCTCATCTGCAGGGGGGGGGTTGGAAGAGCCAGGAGCAGGAACTGAGCTCCCGCCCCCTCTCCGCCCCTCTGCACTATTTGCAACGAAAGGAGGCGGGGCGGGGCTAAGTGGTGAGAATTAGTCCCGCTCCCATCCTGCCTCTCCCCCATTGCAAACAGTGCAGTGGGGTAGAGAGGAGGCAGAGAGGGGGCAGGAGCTCAGAGCACTGCTCCTGGCTCTTCCAGGCTCCCCCCCCCTGCAGATGAGGACGACGTATATCGGCTCGGCGTGAAAACCCAGCCAATATACGGTCGTCTGAATCCAGCCTAAGGGTATTTATACTGGTGAGCGCGAGTCGCAGAGGATATGGATACTTCATCCGTGTGCTCTGTGATATGCAGGTGACCGCACATCTGCATGTTCTATTCTCGTACGAGACTCGAGAACATGTGATTGACCCAGTTGGAAAGTATGGGTTCTATTTTCGTGCGTGAGTTTCACACAAGAGTTCCGTCTGATAGCGATTGGGACAGAACTGGCACGTGTTAATAATACATTGGTTTCAATGTGTTCATACATATAAGCGATTTGTTAGATTGAAAAGGCAATGCATGTCCTGTTTTGGGGCAATTTCTCGTAAGGCTTCATGCATTATTTCCTATGGGATCTTGATTTTAAAAAATTGCATCGCGCCCACATACTATGCGATTTGCCTGCAAGTGCGATTTTCACCATTGAAAACTAATAGATGCACTTGTGACCTTTACACATGCGTGAAAAGCTCAAGTGCATAGATACAAGCAAAAATCCATCATACTTGCATCCAGAATCGCAAGTTTACAAGCGCAATATCAGTACGAGTGAATAGAGCCTAACACGGTAGAAATGAAGAATGGCGGGACAATTGCCCTGACAAAAGCAGCCCCGCACTATCCTGCATACAACTTCTGCCAATTAGTCTATTCCGTATATCATCCCACTGGAAACCCAGTCTAACCAAATTATTAATGCACAAACAGTTGTGCTGGAATGTCTTAGGGCCATTTTAAGAGGTTCTCCAGCAAAACGCATAACATGGGGGCGCGCCCTTTATAAAAGGGGTGGGGTGTATATTCACAAGCATTTTGGGCTATCCATAATTTTTGGTTCATTTATCAAGAAAAACATTGCTGAGGAGCTTGGTAACCCTGCATGTATCAGAATCGGACCATAGAGCAATCGAAAAAAAGGGCCTGGTCTGATGAAGCATGCTTCCTTTCACATCATACGGATAGCTGGGGTGCATGTGCGTCACTCACCTGGAGAAGATATGGCACCAGGATGCACCATGGGAAGAAGGCAAGCCAACGGACGCAGTGTGATTGTTACGATCGTGTGGGAAAACTAAGCACAGGGCCCACACGATCGTACCCAAAAAGGGACGGAACACACAGGGTTTCAGGCAAACTTGCCCTGCTGCTACCGGGGAGGTTGACCTGGCCCTAAGCGGGGACATTGCCCCAATAAGGGCAGCCCAGCGATCTTCGGATCTCGACCCTAGCTGATCCTAGGAGCCACGCACCGTACAGGATACATACACATGCCACATGACAGGGACTGTACAACAGAACACACAGCATACAACATGCAACCACTAGTAACAGATAGGAAGCTGAATATAAATACCAGGTATTAGTTGACATTTTGTACAAGATGTGAACGCTAGCAGGCCACTTCACGGCTTCTGGTATACTGCTAGTCCCTACACTAACCAGGAGTCCAGCAGAACCAGGCACAGTTCACACAGCACGCTGCAACCGGACAGGACACAGATAGCAGGTCACACTGCAAGCTAACACAAAACTGATAGAATTTAAACATACAAATGGACATGAACCAGCAAAACCCACATTACACAGCAAACTTCAACAGACAAGGATTCATAACTGCTCACCTTGACACAGACTCACCAAGAGCTGGGTTTATATGGGCTGAAGGCTAAAGGGAATTGGCTGCTGGAGATTACCACACCCAGCCAGCTCAATTAACCCTCAACCACCTGTAGCTGTGCTGCTAGGAAGCCTAGAACTACAGATCCCAGCAGCACACGTAACAGTGATGCTCTTGTCAGTGTCCTGCTGGGGAACCTTGCATGCTACTCATCATTCCGTAGTTACCGTACTTCATCCCTTCTTTCCTTATTCAAGTGTAATATAAATGCAGTATGTATCCAAGCAGGTATTCTTTTAGCATATACAGAGACTGTACTTTACAGAGATGATAGCCATCACTCGGAAAGTCCAGCATTTTGGGGAGATCTGTCCCCTTCATCTTTGCTTGATGAAATAACGACTGAATCACTAGTGGTATATTCCCATTGGAAGTATACCCATGTTTAGGTCTGATAAAACATATGGTGTTACTAACAAGGAGTGAGCCATGTATACCTGCAAGGGTGAAGATATGTGGTGATTAGGTGGCCAGGGCTACCGTGTATATTACTGTGAAATGTTGCCTCCTGACATTAAGCAGATTGTCCCACTTTACTTTTCTTTTTTTTAAAGCTGGCCCAAAGTAACAAAAGAAGCAATACTTACCCCTCTTCTCCTGCTGGTAAGCAACACAACAGCTCCCGTGGCTCTCCCGGTGTGTATTTACAGCGGAAGTCAGGTGACCGTTGCAGCCAATTAGCGGCAGCACCGTCCGTTCTCCTGGCATCAGCACTCACATCCTGGGCACCATGATGCCAGGAGTTTGGAATGGTGAGCCGCGGGAGCCATTGCGCTGCTTACTGAGTGGAAAAGGGAGGTAAGTATTGCTGCTTTTATTTTGTTTTTAGTCATGACCATCTGTTTAAATTTTAATTAGGACAATCGATTCAATGTGGATGACACATACCGCCTACCTAAATATTGCTGCAGGCCAAATACACCCCTTCATAGCAACGGTATTCCCTGATGACAGCGGCCTCTTTCAGCAGAATAATGCGTTCTGCCACACTGCTAGAATTGTGCTGGAATGGTTTGAAGAACATGACAGAGATTTCAAGGTGTTGACGTGGCCTCCAATCGATGGCAATGACTGAGGGCTTAGTCTTCCTCTTGACTCAATGCAGATGAATTATAACAACAGCAAAGGCTAAATCAGATGACAAACCTCTTCTCTCCGAAGACTTCATAAATAAATACAGTAGAATCTCCGAAGCTCCCGACGTCTAGATGGAGACGGAGATATACAGATCTATGCGGGATATACAGCAGAGGCCCGGGCAGTGTTTTATGGAAACTGGCCCTATTTTCAAGCTCATTCATTTAGCTGCCAACTTCAAGGAAAACCCATTACTAAAAATGTGTCTATTTGGTTAAAGTTGAAAAGCTTCTGACATCAAAATATAACATTGCTCATATGTTTCCCTTCTTTGTCAACAACTCATTTTTTACTAACTACTAGGTTAGAAATTAAATGGCTTATGGTAAGGCGGGTATCACACGGGCGTAAGCGCATTTGCGATGTGTATTTACGCATGCAAGTGCGTGTTTTAGGGCTCATTCCCATGAGCGTTGAATTCAAACTGTGCAAAAAAAATCACAACTGTAGCTGCTGACAATCCTGTGAATTGACGTTGTTTCTGTGCTGAAGTCCCGAGCTTCAGCCACCATCTTTCCATGCCAAACTGGAGGGACTGAAAATATGCGCGGCTGGAGAGAGATGAAGGGAAGCCTCGGGCTTTCCATTTATCTGTCCGGGTCTTCCCTTCATCTGTCTGGGTCTTTCCTTCATCGCAGGGGTAAAGGGAAGCCCCAGGGAGATGAAGGAAAGCCCCGGAGAGGGACACAGAGCTTCTGGGTTTAGTGGCGTGGCAGAACTCACTCCCTCTCCCTTTTTTTCCAGCTCCCATAGGAGTCTATTGACACTCCAGCGTTTTGCGTACCAAACATAGGTCAAGACCTATATTTTGGAGCAGCAGCAAATTTTAGTCGCTGATGTCCTATCTTTTTAGGTGCGATTTTTTTTTTTTTTTTGCGTGCCTAAAGTTTCTTCATCTGAATGTTTCCATCAGAAAGCATTGGTTCTAATAGTCACGTTTATTTTGCGCAACTAAGTTAGCTCTCAAATTCCCCCATGTAAACAAGCCCACGCTGTACTTTTTGCAAATCGTGCGCATTTGCTCATGCAAAAAACAGGCGAGCATGCTCCCATTCATTGCAATAGGCAATTACGTTAATGAGCTTAATATGTGCTATTTTCTTGTGCAAATGCACAGAAAAATAAAGCATGCTGCGGACAATCAATCAGTTCTATTCAATGCGTTTTGACACGGGCCTAAGGCCTGATTCACACAAGTGTATTTGAGCGTGCCAAATTTGTGTGCGCAATGCACAGAGAATAGAACCCATTGATTTCAATGCATACACAGCATGCTCTGTTTTTGGGTTTATTTACACAAGCGTATATACCGGCTGGGTTTTCATGGCTGGCCAATATACACTTCTATCTAAGCAGTTCCCCCCTTCCCTCCCACTCACTGGCTCTCCGCCTCTGCTTCTCTCCTCCACTCCGGCGCTTACAATGGAAGGAGGCTGAACAGGGGCGGAGCTAAGCTCCGCTCTGTCCCACCCACTCCCATTGCTGGCTATGGACAAGGGGCGGGGAGGGGGCGGCAGCATTGCTGCGCCCCTGTCCCATCCACTCCCATTGCAAACCGCTCGGAGGGGAGTAGAGAGGCAGAGAGCCGGGGAGGGATGGAGGGGAACTGCTTAGATGGAAGTGTATATCGGCCGGCCGTGAAAACACCGGTTGATATACGCTTGTGTAAATAAGCCCTTCCTGTGTGCTTACTCAGGGAAAGAAGAAAGTTTTTGTAATGAAAAAAAGAACACATATTAAACTCATTAAACTAATTGGCCATTTTAATGGCTGAGAACGTTGTTGCATAAATGCCTGATTTGCGTGTGCAAAAACACACTTGTGTGCACAAATACACATACGCTTGTGTAAATCCAGAGGAGCGTAAGCACAAATGTGCACTACAGTAGAGCACGTCGCTTTCTTTTTGCGTGCCTTTTATTGTTGCTTTTTCCGTGTATTGCGTTAATAGGGCATCTCTTTGCCGTTCCAATCTGTCATCTGAGAATATCCTCATTTCGGAGAAACAATTGAGTTGTTAACCGGATGATGTTAACACAAAACATTAAGTTAAGTGTAGGAGGGACTTTAATACAGGTGTGTAGCGCCTAATCAAGTACATTTCCCAGAAATGAAAAGCTCCATTCTGTGTGATGATTTCACTTCTGTTATTTCTCGGTAGATTATACATTATCTTTGGGAAGAGGTATAATTTGTCTCCAAGAACAATGCTGTGCAAGCGTTTTTAAGCTGCCAAAAATCTTCCAAATGGCAGCTGCGGAATAAGCACCATAATCACCGTGTGAGTTATATCGCTACCTTCAGGTCAGCGTGGTGAGACATTCCAAAAGAAAATGTCCATGTGTCCATTTAATTTCGGAAGAATCGCCATTTATGCTTCTCATCGAGACGCCTTCCATCTGTTCTCAAGGAATGGAGGTTTGGGAGCCAGGGATATTAGAAGCACTGATGTATCCCTGCTCACGTGTTCGCGTGTAAACTCGTATGTCATACCAAAGTGCATTTTCGTCACCTTTTAGCACCACAGCTATTTTTCATATTCATTTTTTCTTCCGTCTTTCAAGCACCACCATTTTTTAATTTTTCCTTAACGTAGCTGTATATGGACTTGTTTTTCTGCAACAAGTTGTATTGTTTAGTTCCATCATTTAATATAGCATGTAATGTATTGACAAGTGTAAAACATTGTGCACTGGAGAGACAGAAAATGGAACAGAGGGAGAAGAACCACTATAAGTAGGTAGCAGGGAAAGAATACATAGGATTGATGCTCACAGAAACAATTATCCATTATATAAGCTCTATCTTTCCTAATGAACAGCTATGCAATGTTTAACATCTACGCATAAAACATATTGTATAAGCCGTAGAGTTAATCACACAATGCATGCTAAAGCGTCATGAACACCGCACAGTCAAGTGCCTTGAAGCTGTATAGCGGCACACAGAGTTCCTACAGCTCATATGACAGTTCTTCTGTATGGCACCATATAACAGAGACGCAGTGGTCCCTCAAGTTACAATGGCCTCCGGAGACAATATTTTAAACATACAATGGTCTTTCTTGGGCCATTATAACCTCAAACCAAATTCATCATGCAATGTTACTGAAAATGCCGATTTGCGAAGCTTTTATACGGTTTGTGAAAATTTTATATGGTTTTCATGCCCGCCCAATATACACTGCGCCTCTGATGCATTGCTTTACAATGCATAAGTGCACAGGGACATATTTTTGAGGTGTAATAGCACCCGACTGGGTGCTCCCACGCCGGCAGCGGCAGCTGCGTAGATTCCTATGGGAGCCTATGCTAGCTGCTGGAGAAGGGAGGTTGCAGGGAATTTAGCAGAGTGACCGCTAAACTCCCTGCCCCTTCTCCTCTCCTTACCGCTGGGGGGCAGGCAGGGTGGGGTGGAGCTAAGCTCCGCCCACTCCACACGCTACCATTGCTGGCTGGGGGGAGGAGGCGGGAGCTTAGCTCCGCCCCTGCCCCTTCCCATTGGAAGTGGCCGGAGGGGAGGAGAGAGAAGATAAGTTGGCAAGCGGGAGGGAAGAGGGAATGTCTTTCCAGGCCCCATGGCATTGCGGCCTTGGCATATATGCGCCTGGCCCTTTGCCGTTCAGGCGTTCGTAAGGCACCGTCGGGCGCACGTAAAACGCCTAAAGCCGTGTGGGTGGGCCCAAAGGATTTAAACAGACAAATGTATGCGTACATATGCTCACTGCAACAGAGTGTATTTGCGCATGAACTAGGTTTGGAGATGCCCCTAAACAGGCGGATACGCACATGCCAGCGCATATTACTGTAATTTTTGCACTTGAAATGCCAGTTCACCCGCATAGCATTACTCCCTTTCCGTGGAATAGAATGGCAATTAAAAGCCAAATTAGGGCCATTTGTCTTTTTTTTTTTTCTGCATTTCACGCAGGGTAACTCCCTACCCCTCCCTTTTTTTAAGCTGCCATAGACTTCTATGGCAGCTTTCTACGTATCACGGAGACAGATAAGGCAAGGCTTATCTTTTCTTGCATGCAGAATTTGCATGAGAGAAACACTCTCAGGAGAACGGACCCATTGGAATTTCATGTGCGCAAAAACCATCCATGTGAAATCTGCACAAAAAAGGAGCATGCTGCGACTTTTCCACTATTGGTTTCCGCTCGTGTGCAGGAAGAATCACTTTTCCATAGCATGCTATGAACGGTATTTGCTGCAGAACATGGAGGTGGATGCCAGCCCCGGATTCGGCAATGCAAATCCGCCCATGTGCAGGCGGCCTAAGAGAGAATACCAATGCAATCTAATGGACTATGTCATGACCCTCTCTATACCACTGTATGAAATCGGAAGCATGTGGCGATATAGTATGGACCCATGGATTTTTAAGAGTGCTATATTAGGGCTTAATAGAACTCAAAACTTGTAGAAAGCAGTATTACAGTCCTATACAAGAGGCAGTAAGTCGATGATTTCTAGCCAGGGTTTCCTGGAACCCTTCAGTTTCTTGTAACTTCATTAGAGTTCTCTGCGTTTTCCTTTATGACTGTCACAGAACGGCATGTCACTTTTACAGTAGATATTAACAAGGCAGTCAACAAACTTGAGCGAGAATATAGTCCTACACAAAAAATATTGCTTTATCTCCACCTACACCAAGGATCTTTGAGGTTGGACTGAAAGTAATGTTTCCCCTGGAAGTGAAAAAAAAGGTTCAGGGTTTCTCCCATGGTAAGAAGGTTGGGAATTAGCGCCTTAGGATTTCATTACAAGGTGCACATTTCTAACTGTAATGCTATGTAGCACTACCCAGATCAAAACTGATTAGCCAAAAAATATTTATGAATGTAGCCGGGGATATTGCTGAAAATGAAATTTTCTGGCCTGTAGCAACAAGCATACTGGTTAGTAGATGAAATGCTTGAACGTAAACACATCTGCTGTTTAATCTGACAGAATAATTTGAAGAGGATATTGTGCTCGTGCGCAGACTTCATTAAGTCACGGCCCAACACTATTTGTTTTAACGTCTCAGCTCATGTCAGATGTAAAACCATCTGCCTACTCAAAGAGACAATTAAAGTGAATAACTGTTTGCGAGAATATTTGTTTTAATTGAGATAATTCCAGGTTTGTAAATGCCAGACAAGTCGTAACGAAGATCAGACAATAATAAGTCAGGATAAACACATAATGTTATTAGTGCAATGATATTTATTTTTATACAACCTTTAAATATCTAATTGGATGTCTGCTTGTCCCAGATGGCTCATAAATGTTCATCCGGATCAGACGGAATAGCAGTCCCAAACTGGAAAGGAATATACCACAAGTGCAAGCAACACCGATGTGGATGGAGCAAATATATACATTTATTTGGTACAAACGAACCTAACATAAATAGGTATACATAGTAGACAAATCTGACCCTGATCTCATGAGAATTCTTACCTAAAAGTGGAGTAATCATCCCAATAAGGACGGCCCCACAGCACAAACCTAGGGCTACCTTGGCTTTCCCTAGTTGGCAACAGGGAACAATGACAAACCATATATGACACAAGTTACCACAAGCACAGTGATCAGATGTTACATATTCCAATTTATAAGTAAATCTACAGTCAGACTTTAACAGAGGTGCACGACAGAACCAGGTGCCTCAAACAAGACCAAACACCTTTAACCCAAAGACAGACTGGGAACGGACCAGGAGTCAGACAGAGTTCAGACTCATGCAGCCAGGCATACCTTCTCTGTAGACACAGACAGAACTTATGTTCCTAGACAAGACTCAGTACAAACTAGACTCAAGGTGTCAGACATATATCTGAGGATTTTCAGATAAGACTCAGTACAAAACAGACTGGACTTCAGCTATACATCTGACGGTGTTCAGACAAGCAGTCGGGCATAGCACATCTGACTGGATGCAAACACAAGCAAGAGACACATATTGTAGCAGACATGAATCAAACATACAATCAAAGCACAGATATGGAGCTGTGATCAGCATGCATGATTGAACTATAATGAAGTCAGGAGAATAACCAACACCCTCTGAGAGGAGGGTCTGGAATATATGTGCACAGAACAATAGTGTTTGACTGGTTGGAAAATCCACCTCATAGCCAGTCTAATCACCCACAACTTTCAGTGTCGCTCTTCTGTCAGTGTATAGCACTATAATAACCAGGAGCACATTCTGACATGCCGGGACAAAAACTTATTGCCAAGGAGGATAAGTGGGATGATAAATAGTTTTTTGATGCATCCAATAACTTCTATTTAACGGTCTTTTTGGGCATGAAATTCCTTTTACAGTCGCATAGATTTTCAGCACTGAGAACTTTCTGTGTCTAAAGAGAAAGAAGATCATGAGGATAACGTTTCTCAAGGTTTGCCTTTCCCAATTTTTCATACATGAATCTTGAGTTTCAAGACGAATGGGAGTGGGATGTTGGCTAGATGAGAGTATCAAAGCTAGTGAGCATAACAAAGAAGTCTTTTGGGTGAAGGTGCCCATGTACCTTCATAGCTGTCAGCCGAACACTCATTTGACTAACAGCTACTTCTCCCAACTTCCATATGGACATAATCACCAGGTTTGGGCAAGGATTCATTTGTTTTCCATGGTGACAGTGGGCAAAGGTGCCACCAGACACCTCTAGCAGCAGCTTGCCTCAATTAAAAGCAAAAGGAATCGGCATTGATATTCAACATGCCGAATCCTTGTTTCCCTCAATATCTTCTCCTGAGGGAAGGTTGAGAGAACCCCATACAAAATTGGTAGGTTCATTCCGTTACCTTCCGATACAGTTTGTGTTACAATCATTTTCAAGAGTCCTATATTTTGTCAGTGGGGGAAAACATTCTTGTTTTCTACAGTTGTATCCTAGGTAGGCAATCTGACGTAATCCAAATGCATCAGAAGTGCAACCTCCTTATGGCGGATTCAGATGAACATGGTTTTGTCCCCTTGTGCAGCCGTGATAATTACAGCCACGTAACCGGACAAAACGAAAGCACTGATTTCAATAGGATTTCATTGGTTTCATTTTCACTAGCTGTTTCCCGGACATGCCTTATCTTTCCCGCAGGTAGTGAATACATGATGCAGGTGAGATCGGACGGCACGTATCTTTCCGTTGGTTATTTTCAAACTCCTGCTCTCTGGCACAGAATTTCCCAGCAGACCCTGATAAGCTCTGCCAGTGAGTAATGTCACTGCAGGGGGTGTTTTTCCCTGTAACTGGGGCTCCTATGTAAGTAAAACAAAATTACAGAATAAAATAAAAATATAAATATAAAAAAGAAAATAACCCAAAGCCAACGCCAACTAAAACCATCGCCGTATTCACCCTGTAACACAAAACCATACATATTATATATCAAAACGTCCAAAAGAAAATGAGGAACCCGTTCCTTTACTTTATTTTAGTGTAAATATACTAATTTACAAAAAAAACTATGAATGTTAAATCAAATTTTCTTTAGCTTTTTACCCCCAATAAAACTGAAAAAACAGGAAAAAAAAGACAAAGAAAAAGATCTAAAAAAAATAGCCCTATGTGTCATGAAAAAAATAGACACAGCAAAAATAATTTTGGTAGCTGAAGGAAAAAAAAAATGGCAGTTATACCACCGCACAAGTAAAATCCCTAAAAAGTGCCTGGTACTTAAGCTATAAAACAGCCTAGTCTTTAGGGCTTATTCACACGGGCGTATAAATCGGCTGGGTTTTCATGCCCGACTGATATATGCTGTCTTTCTGAGGCATTGGCTTACAATGCATCAGTGCACAGGGGCGTATTTCTGCGGCGTAAGAGCAACCGACCGGGTGCCCTCACGCCAACAGTGCCAGCTGCATAGATTCCAATGGGAACCTATGCTAGCTGCCGGAGAAGGGAGGTGGGAGGGAGTTTAGCAGCATGATTGCTAAACTCATATGTCACAGTAGGGTTCAGTTAAGTCTCTAAAACGTAGCTTTTTTTGAAAAACTAAATAAAAAAGGAGTTTGTAACACAAAGTCCTAAACTCTAGACACACAAATATATGAAATAAAAAACTGCACCCCTATGTCAAATGAGGGGAAAGCAGTATATGCGTTGCCTAGGAACCGATATTTTCTACCAACGGAATTAAAGTTTCCATTTCTGTTCTCCGTGGTATATATCCTAGAGCTAGTTTAATAGGCTCATTTAAGGATGGTGTTCCAGCTTATATAGACAGCTACCAATATTCAATAGATGGGGGACTTGTATTCGCTTTTTAGAGCACGTGCGTTATTCCTCCCATATAGAGAAAGATGCATAGGCTGTCGAAGAATGCCGTGGGTGAGACAATATTCACACTACTTTGGCTAGTTTTAAAGAAATCAGATATAAAGCTGATATCAGAATGCTATAGCTTGCCAACGTTTTTTTGCAAGCTGTAGCCACCAAAAGTTATAATGCAGTACACCAAACTGCCAGCTCAATTATTTTGTAGGCTCGAAAATCATTGGTTCAACGCGTTTCTGCTACCTGTTACGTAGCCTCATCAGGAACCATAAGAGAGTTTTTACAAACAAATCAGCTTCCAGCTAAACGGTTAGTCCCCAGATTGGGAAATCATAACCTTTAGAGAGAGGGAGGTAGACAATTCTATCACTAGGTAGATCAAGATAAATGCACCCAGTTTCCCCCCAAAGATAGCAGGAACAAAAACAAAAAAAGGCAGCAGCACCAGCCTCTGTGGTAGGCTGGCGGCTATGATTGCTAAACTCCCCCCCCTTCTCCTCTCCTCCCTGTGCCGCTGTTTGCAATGGGAGGGATGGGGTGGAGCTAAGCTCTGCCCCCTCCCATTGCTGGCGGTGGACAAGGGGTGGAAGCTTAGCCCCACCCCCACCCTGCCCCCTCCCATTGCAAACGGCCAGAGGGGAGGAGAGAGGAGGTGAGCCAGCAAGGGGGATGGAAGGAGGAATGTCTCTATAGGCCCCATGGCATTGCGGCCTCGGCGTATATGCGACCGGACCCTTTGCCATTCAGGTGTTTTTACGGCGCCGGAATACGCATGTAAAACACCTACGGCTGTGTAAATGGGCCTTTAAGGGGTTAAATGCTGCCCTTTTACTTTCTGCCTCAAGCAATACTGCTGCTTGTCGGGGAGAATACAGCGGGGAGAATTCTTCAAGTCACTTATGCCAGTTTTATGGTGTGTAAAAAGTTGCAACTTTTGGTGCACTCCTTTTTTCCACAAAGATTTAACGACTTTTTTTTTCTGTTGCCCGCCATGCTTGCCTCTGCTTTAAAATTATTGCAGAGCTTACTGGGAGGGAAGGGTCCTGCCGCTCTGACAGATTTGCCATAATTCACGCCAGAAACATGTCCTAATAATTACTAAATCATAATCAGTTCTACAGCATTTGTTTCTAGGTCTGTTCAGGAAGACCCTGGGAATAGCAATAGGGAGACTTGCAGCTTGTCATAAATTTTTTCTCTATAGTCTTCCTTCCTATGATTCGGATAGCAAATCGTTTCCAAACAACAGTTCCCCTGCAGAGTATTCCCCCCTACTGAATAATTGTTCTGAAGATGTCTAAAGGGTAATTATTAGATTTTCCCAAAAGATCAGAAAATTTTAATGAGGAATCAAAGCCAAAATCTCAGGTGAAAATTAAGAGATAAAGATTGACATGAACTCCTTGGCTGTTCCATGTATTCTCAGAGATGGGCTCTGATACTTTGAACAGAGCTGTATTCATAGCTATAGGTGTAACCTGCAGGAGAGTAATAGCTTTGTTTTTTTTATGCAAATGCTGCTATTAAATCTTTCAATCACTATGAAATAGACGGTGTGTTCAGAGTGCAACATAATAGCCTTAATAAACTGACAGCTGGAAGTGCCGAATCATTATACTAATTGAGGGTTAACTAATAGAAGAATGTTCATCTACTAAAATAAATTAGACTTCTCTGAATGGATTATGTATTTCTCGATTATTTAAAGGGACACTCTGGTGAGTTTTTTTTCTTCATTCATTATGTAGCTGTCCTCTCAGTATATATAACATGGTGACTGACAAGCATTAGACAGGGGGCTGCACTGCATGGAAGTGGATGCAACAGACAGCGGAGACCTCAATAATGTGACAGGCAAGCAGATGAGGGGGCAGGAATGGAAAAATATGTTTTCACCAGTGTAGCTTTTTAAATTGATTGTATTTTTACTCCTGTACATAGTAGCATAGCGCATATCGAAAGTAAGGCCCATGGATATGTCACTGCTTTGCATGGCGCCTCCACAAGGCACAGTTTTCTTCCCCATAGGCAAAGCATCTAATGGAAAACATTTTGGCTATATGTCATAGAACAAAGGACACTGATTCTTTTTGAGAAAAAGCCTGAACTCTTCTTTTAAAATGAATGATAAAGCTGATAAGGGGGAGTTATACTTCCTAAAATCCCTTCATCAGCTGTTATCACTGGTGGAGTTGCTTGGAACAACTTCTTAGTAGTGATAGAGGAGGGAAAATGAAGATTGCATATCTTTACAATGCTCAGACCACAGCCACTAGGTACACATATGGTAGAAAAATCCATGATTAAAGGTCCATTTACACACACAGATATCTTTCAAAAAATGGAAAGATCAGAGATCATTTTGCATAAATTACTAATAGGCACTAATTGCTATTAGTACTTTATTTGCTTCATTTGCATGCAAATGAGCTTCTGGTAGCTGTTACTGAACTTAGAAGGAGGTCTGAGCTCTGTAATTAGCTCCATTATTCAGCCATGGGCTCCCGTGGAGAATTCAGCACCATGAACAGCAGACAGCCTGTGGTCCTGCTTATCAGCTGTTCTGCCAAAGGGGCTGAGAACTGAGAACAGCTGTAACAATGTTATCAGTTGTAATCAGCTCTCTGTGGGCAGAACACAGCGTGCAGTCCTGCTTATCAGCTATTCTGCTGAATAATGGTTTTCAAGCAGAACTGAAAACCATTGTTCTGCCGAACAGTGAAAGATGGGCACATTTAGACACAACGATTATCGCTCAAAAGACGGCTTTTGAGCGAATTTTGAGCGATAATCATTGTGTCTAAATAGGCCTTAATCCATTGCATTTCTGCTATCGTCACTTACCATGATCTGGTTACGAATGAAGAAATTTAACACCATTCTGGTATACGGACACTCTACTCCCAAGTCATCGAACGCCAACTCTGTTTTGCTGGACACATTCTGTGCCATGAAACAAGACTGGCAAGAATCACTATCTCGTGGAATCCAAAAAACGTGAAGCATCGTCAAGGAAGGCAAAAGATCATCTAGCAACATATATTTATAGAGGACTTGTGCACTGTTGACCCTTCATGGGATCATGCCGAACCTGCTGCCTTTGATTGCCAACGACAGCAATCTATTGTCGCCAAATGTGCCGCAAAAGACATGGAAGGACCTAAGTCTAAGTAAAGTTTTGCTATGTATACACCTACCCTTACAGTAACCATCTGCTCCGGCAAATAGCAACATCCCAAGAGAAGACCTACCTCTATTTCCATCATATAGGTTAAGAAAGTGAACAACCCTTTTAACTCTCTGTCTAATTTGACTTAGTTTAGGTCATCAATATCAGATCAGTGGAGGTCAGACTCTCAGTACTCCAGCTGTTTCAAGGGGCCACAGTGCCCAGGAGAGTACTGTAACCTCTTGAAATGGCCTGTGCCATCACATTCATTGGTCATATAGACTTTCTGTACAATGAGGCTGAGCTGCAATACCAACACCACTACCAAATGAATGGTACTGAACCATATATACAGTGAACAGGCTCCCCCAAACAACCCTTCAAACAACTCATCGGTAGGGTGCAGAGAGTCTGATTCCAACCAATCTGAAATTGATCACATAAGGATAGGTCAATAATATTTAGTAATTTTGTACTCATTTCTCCATCCCTTCCATGTGTTAACCCATTCATTATAGTAATATGTGTATTATCTATAATTAATTGTCACAACTATGCTTTAGGGAGCATGTAATTTATTTACTGCCCTGTCTCGCAAGTATTCAGGATGTTGTTTATTCAGCCAGGCATTGAGGAGAGGGTGGCAGTCATGCATTTTTAGTTTTGCCGGCAATTAAGCTGACATGAAGCTTCTGATTTAAAATCCATGCACAGAATTTTCTCCAGAACACAATGTTCTGCAGCGAGTTTCCTTTTGCTAGGTTGCGTTAATAATAATCACCTCTGTGAATACTTTTTAAAAATAGGGCATTGATTTCATGTTTATTTTTCATGACATAATTGGCATTTGCTTTGTTGCCCAGAAAGAAGGAAGCACACAGATCGTAAGAAGAAAATAGCAACTCTCTATTCGATGGGGAATACATCACAACAGTATATCAATCTGATGGCAACAATTCAATGTTATTAGGAGTATGAAAGAGAAAATGTACTAAAAGGTTTCTGCTTCTTTTCAACCAAAAAGTCTCCCTGAAATGTAGCATTTGGGATTAATTGATAAGGATATACTTACTTGAGATTGTAACTAGAAAAGGCTGGGCCCATTAGCAAACTTTTGAATGGGAACCCTCTCAAGCGTGGGCATTAACCAACCCCATATAAAAGTTATGGAAAAGTTCATGTAAGGACACACTTTCCTCTCAAACGAAGACAAGTAGACCACTAAGTATGCATTTACCCTTATACGCTTAGGAATAGTGTAACAAACAGCTAAGCATTGATATTTTTCCCCAGACCCCTAAATTATATCACAAACTGCATATACAAGGTGCTAATATTATCACCATTCATATTACCATATTACTGTCACTGAACAAATTACACTATAACAAGCCAACATTACCAATAACGCTAAATCAGGGTCAAATATACTGACACACTATAATCACGTATTTCCACCACCTGTGGTAGGATAATATCACTAAACTGTTGCTAAAAGAAAACACTATACCAAGTTTAATATTATCAATAGTAACCCCATACAGAGACCATATAGCGGTAGATACAAGTGCACTGATACATGTGCTCTTAAGACTGCATAAGTGATTACAGTATTGTTATATCCAGTGATCACAGATGAAGTCCCCTCTGATTGGAGTCATTCACTTTCTCTTTTCTTCTCAACCTGGCCCACACTACAATGATAGCTTCTTCTGGCCTAAGCTTGTCTCTGCAGAATTTGAAATACAGATATCTTTGACTTGTTGCTGTCTTGCACCCTCCATATGTTTCCACACCTCTACAGATTCTCCCCTTCCACAGGTAGTAATTAGATGCCACACAGTAAATGCTGCTTTAGTGTCCTCCATACAGTAAATGTGCCCCCTTCTAGGTACTCACATAGGGTTCTCTTTATATGCCACATCACTAATAATGTACCCCTCTATAACTCAATCAGTAATAATGTCCTGCCTTATTCTCCCATCAATAATAATGCTCCCTCTTATTGCCTTTTAATGATCCTGCTATACTTCCTTCTTGCTGTATGTGTCCTCACTTCTCCCTGTTTCTGAGATGGTTTCTCTCAGTCATTGCAATCTGCTCTATGACATTTGAGAGAACAGAGTGGGTTCTGGGAGACCTAAAGGAAACTTCTATTGACAGAATCTGACTACAAAGGAGGCACTTTGTAGTCAGAGTCCATTTTTTACCCATAGGATTCTGCACACCTGCAACAAGTACAGCCAGGACTGAGACAAGACTAAAGTTATTACGATCCATTAAACATAATGTATATATAACATAACTATTATAACATAATTATAAGCGTATAATCTTTTATCATAAGGAATTTGTGCAATTCTTGAACCTGTTTACTTAGCCCACACACAGACTGACCCTGTTTCTGATCATTCAGCCATAGCAGGTATGGAGAGAATCATGCCATTGGTTTCCATGATGTGGTCAACTTTGATGACAGGTTGGTGCACAGTTCATATCCTAGCTGGCTCAGGACTTTTCAGTACTGATATCCTAATTGATTTTGTAATTATTGGAGGCAGTACATTGCTTTATGGTTATTTATAAGCCTGCATAATGCTTTCCTTTTGTTATATATGGCTATATTTGTGAGCTGTGTAGCTGCAATTTGTTCCGCTGGATGGCATTGGGAAATTGTTTGATAAAACAATTTCATGTAAGATGTTTGTACCCAGGGCAAATTTCTCTGCAGGCCACATTCTACAATTACCTATAAAAAGGAACAAAAATTAGTTTGTTCAGTACAATGATATGTGTTCAGTAATGGCCTCATTTACCAAGAATACATGGAAAATTACTTGCCAGTTATCTGTCCGTTTCGCTTCACAGCGTATTTCTTGCTTCTAACTGAATGACCGGAGTAATCGGAATTTACTTCATCCAAGACTGAATTTGCAGTTTGGATAGAAATAGAATTTACTTATTTTTACCGAGACACTTTATAATTATTCACGGTGAGCAGGACTTTTTGATTGTACACTTACAGAAAAACTCCACTTTTCACCAATACTTTAGGATGTTCCACAGCTAAATTATACATACAATACTGTGTTATCTTCTAAATAATGTGTTTAACTTCATGTAGTGTGCTGTACCACACAGATATGTAGACATCAGAGTTAATTTCATTGGCAGCCTACTAACTTAAGTTGCCAATATTAGCTTATTGTTGGAGGATCCACTAAAGTGTATTTGTTCCTCCCGTCTGTGCCCTGATGGGAGATTTCAGGGGAAATGAGGTTCTGGCTTGTCTGCTTCTATCTTCTGGTAGTGAATTGTCTCCTTCTATCTATTAAACATGTATGCTCAAAAAGAGGATTGGGAGGCCAGGCTGGGCATTTGGCCAGCTTTACTAATGAACTTTTGTATTTTTGGCAGAAGATGCTGCAAATAAAGGGACATCATACAAATTCAAAAGCAGCTACCATGTATACAAGAACACAAAAAGCTAGCAAATAATAGTAACTTAAATTGTGCAACATAATATATAAACAAATACTAAACAGCAATAGAAAGACAATCAATATATATAATTTATTTTTAATTACAAAGCATCTCTTCCAAGTCTTGTGCAGCCCTTTTCACGAATCTATGTCTTTTTACCTGGTTTCCCTGCATAGAAGTCTATACTAAGTGGAATTCCTAGTCGAGTGGAACACTTGATAGCTGAATGAACTTAAAGGAGTTGGGCACTTTTTAAATATAAATGTCATAAATCTTAAAATTAAAGGTTTTCTTTCTTAAAGGGGTTGTCCCGTGAAAGCAAGTGGGGGTATACACTTCTGTATGGCCATATTAATGCACTTTGTAATATACATCGTGCATTAAATATGAGCCAAACAGAAGTTATTCACTTACCTGTTCCGTTGCTAGCGTCCTCGTCTCCATGGTGCCGTCTAATTTCAGCGTCTAATCTCCCGTTTAGACGCGCTTGCGCAGTCCGGTCTTCTCCCTTCTGAATGGGGCCGCTCGTGCCGGAGAGCTGCTCCTCGTAGCTCCGCCCCGTCACGTGTGCCGATTCCAGCCAATCAGGAGGCTGGAATCGGCAATGGAACGCACAGAGCCCACGGTGCACCATGGGAGAAGACCTGCGGTCCACCGTGGGTGAAGATCCCGGCGTCCATCTTCGCAAGGTAAGTAAGAAGTCGCCGCAGCGCGGGGATTCGGGTAAGTACTATCTGTTTTTTTTTTTACCCCTGCATCGGGTTTGTCTCGCGCCGAACGGGGGGCCTATTGAAAAAAACAAAAACCCGTTTCGGCGCGGGACAACCCCTTTAAAGGCCTTTTACACAGCCCAATGATTGAGCAAGAACATTTGTAGGAACATTCCTTTACCTGATCATTGGGCCGTGTGAAGGTGCTGCCAATGACCCAACGAACAAGTAAATGCATGTTTATTAGGCTCCTGCACCCTGGTGAGAGTGATATCGGGATGTGATTGACGCCCGATATCGCTCTCGCAATCCTTCTCAAGCCCTGGTTGGGAGGAGTTACTCCAGGGAAACAGCCCCTCATCCCAGCAGGGCTGAAGGAATCTTCTTCTGTGGCTGTCACAGCCATGGCAGGAGATAGTGATTTTCTCCCATTGATTTCAATGGGGCCTTCTTGCAATCTTCTGCCGTTGCTGTGACAGCAGTGGCAGGGGACTCTCCCAGCAAAAAGGGGGCGGGGTAGGGCTTGAAACATAAGCCCCCCCCCCCAAAAAAAATTATCAATAACTATAGAAAGAAGAAAAGGAGAATACATCACCTTAGTAGCGCTGTCATCTCCGGCGCATCTTCTAGCAGGCCCCCAGCACTCTTCTTCTGCTGCTCTTTTGGCTTGTGATTGAGAAAATCCCTGCCTCCTGAAGCACTGCCTCTGATTGGCTGAGCGCTGTGAACAATCAGAGGCAGCGCTTTCAGGACGCTGGGATTTTCAATCCCTGGCCGGAAGAGAAGCAGAAGAGTGCCGGGACCAGCAAGAAGATGCGCCGGAGATGACAGTGCTACTAAGGTGATATATTCTTCTTTTTTATCTTTTTTTTCTACAGTTATTGATTATTTTGGGAGGGAGCTTACATTCCAAGCCCCCCCCCCAAAAAAAATCCTCGTCGCAGAGAGTCCCCTGCCACTGTTGTCATAGCAGTGGCAGAGAATCTCAATCCTCACCCATTGATTTCGATGGGCTGGCAATGGGTAGCAATGGGCGAGATCGCAAAAAGAATAGACATGCCACGATTTTGTTTTAACGCTGCATCGCAAGCGTTAAAACATCGCAATTGTACATGGAGCCATTGAAAGCCATTGGCTTTATAATTTAGCGATTTCTCGCAGCCTTGTAGTGCTGGGAAATCGCGCGATACCCTCGCCAGTGTGAAGCACCCTTAGGTGATTACATATTTCATGCAGCACCAAAAATCATCAGTTCGCTGTCAACAGTGACAACATTATATGGGGATCAAACAATCACATGATCGATCTTCGTCTGTTACACATTCTGAATTAACCTGTGTGAAGGCCATGCAAACGAGCATGAATCTCATCAGTCTGCACTTATTACATGGCTCAGATTAAGCCATTCTGCAAAAGAGCCTTTACTTATATGATATGTTCAAAAATCGTGCTTCCTCCATCCAACCAGTAACCTGCGCTGCAGGATGGGGGAACTTCTAAGCAGATATAGTGCAGTGATGGACTTGAAATGGGAAACTATGGACATAGTGGACATGTAACTAAGGAGTACATCCATGGGCTGTGATTTTTACCTGCTTCCCAATGAAACAGTGTAATTTATAGATTGGGCGGGTAAAGCACAATTTCTGAGTAAGAGATATAACTTTGAACTTTAGGGAATATGACATATTTAGAAAGTGTCCAACCCCTTTAATCATGATCATAGTGCTGTGTTTCTACATAAAAGCAACTTGCATCCATGTTCAAATATTTCTATATGGAAATGCACATTAACTAATAGCTCACAGTGCAAAATAGGGTCGTATTCAGAGACAGTCCTTGAAGTGAATCAGTGATCGGGGGTCAAGGAATCTCTGGGGTTGTTATATAAACCATCAACTAGCTCCAAAAATATATCCTCGCTTTCCCCATCATTGATTTCTTTACTCTTGGCAAATCTTTACACCATTCTGTACAGTATAATATAATGCAATTATGTTGCGCCCTTTTGCCTACTCCAAGTTGGGTAATCTTCCTAATTTCTTGGCTACCTTCCTACTTTTCCATTAGAAGATGATCAACGAAAGAGCACAGTGATTTTTTATATACAATGTAGAAATGGATAGGGCTGTTTTATAATGGACTGATTTTGTAAAAAAAAGGATCTATAATATAAAGTCTCAGATGAAAAAGTCAGACTTCTTTAGTTGTATTCTGAAGGTAAATATGATTGAAATGTATTCACTCTGACAGCCTTGGAAACTGTCAAGCAACAATATAAGTATTGTTTGCTATGAAAGCAGATGGCAACACAAACATTCTGTGCGTATTGTGTCATTGCCGACAGTGAATTCTGCTATGCATCAGTTGGTGAAAGGAGGTTCCATGATGAACATTTGAATTTTGTGCATTTCAAGCTTCTGAACAC
The DNA here is from genome assembly GCF_035609145.1 of Eleutherodactylus coqui. NCBI lineage: Eukaryota > Metazoa > Chordata > Amphibia > Anura > Eleutherodactylidae > Eleutherodactylus > Eleutherodactylus coqui. Next base: position 112,083,226 of record NC_089844.1, read on the forward strand.
CTAGTCCTTGAATTGCAGCCCAATAGACAGCAGTATAAATATTTTACATTTTGTGCACCTTAAACAAGTTGCTCAATCTCAGTTGCTGAAAAATATCAACTAGCCGAATTCATTGAATAGCATGAACTTTAAGTACGATGTATTGTAATATTTCAGCACTTTTTATGGGAGTGACTTTTCAGTCCCCACCACTACAACTGCCCTAAAGTACCAGAAAGCGCCCCAAAAATTACCACTTTTTGGTAAAGTGTAATGAGATACCCATAAGGGTTAAAGTGTTGCCATGAAGATTTGGACTGTGACTTATGCTACAAATTGCACCAAAATTGCTGTATTTGCTAAAATTTGCACCAAATTTCAGCACAATGGAACTGAGCATGCTCTGTGGGAACTTTCAAGACAGATGAAGCCAGCACTATAATAGGCATTTCAGCAAGTGGCGTAGCTATATGGCTCACAGGGGTCACATTTTTGACCTGGCCTCTAAGCTAGGGTGGCTCAAAGGTCCCCTTCGCCACAGACCAGACAGGTTACTATTACTAATCAATGAGGGCTTTCTTCATTGGGCTGAAGGAAGTACCCATTGGTTGTTTAATTGATCAATCAGAGCTTCTATCACGGATTGGTCAGTGAAACCAAGTTTTAAGGACTGCAGCCATGAAGAGAAGTTGGGGGGCCCAAGATGAACTTTTGCACCTGGGCCCATGAGCCTTTAGCTGCGCCCCTGATTTCAACTGCACCACAAGAAAAGAGCACAGGGAGAGTGCAGGCAGGCTAGTGTGTGCAGGAAGTGCAAGAATCTGATGGATATGCATGTTGCTGCACAGAGCAGCTGTTACCTCTCATCTAACCCTAAGAGGGAGACCAACTAACATTCCCTCAGACCCAAAGGACGGATAGACTGGCAGGCGTACGAAGTAAAGGAAAGGTAGACTAGGTGGAATGGATGGAAGGGACTCAGGATGGCGGAAGCAGGATCTCACTATACTCTGACCCTGAGGGATCCTGCCTAAAGCAGGGCTACAGCCCTGACAAGTGCTACCCTACATCTGGAACCTTACTAGATTCCCTTAAAGGGGTTGTCCCGAGGCAGCAAGTGGGTCTGTACACTTCTGCATGGCCATAATAATGCACTTTGTAATGTACATTGTGCATTAATTATGAGCCATGCAGAAGTTATAAAAAGTTTTATACTTACCTGTTCCGTTGCTGGCGTCCTCGTCTCCATGGTGCCGACTAATTTTCGCCCTCCGATGGCCAAATTAGCCGCGCTTGCGCAGTCCGGGTCTTCTGCAGTCTTCTATGGGGCTCCGTGTAGCTCCGTGTAGCTCCGCCCCGTCACGTGCCGATTCCAGCCAATCAGGAGGCTGGAATCGGCAGTGGACCGCACAGAAGAGCTGCGGTCCACGGAGGAAGAGGCCATCTTCAGCGGTGAGTAGAGAAGTCACCGGAGCGCGGGGATTCAGGTAAGCGCTCCGGTGAGCTTTCTTTACCTCCCTGCATCGGGGTTGTCTCGCGCCGAACGGGGGGGGGGGTTGAAAAAAAAAAAAACCCGTTTCGGCGCGGGACAACCCCTTTAATATCCCCCAGATAGAAATCTGAAATACAAAATGACAGAGAACTGGAAACAAAGGATGAGATATAGGGACAACATAGGAAAGGAGAGATACAAAGGATTAATGGACAGGTAGGACAAAATGCAGGAGATATGGAAAAAAGACATGGGGTCATTACTTTTCAATTTTTTTTAGTGGCCTGAATTTTACCACTTTTGTTAAAAAAAAGTCGGCCTTAAAAGGTTTTAATGTGGGAATTTCTTGATGTTTTTGCTCATTTGTTAGAGTAACGTATCTACTGTGTATTTACTCACACATCTACTAGAACAAATAATCGTTTGTATAATGCCTAATTATTACAATTTACAAATACCCTATCAAATTATCGCTTGAGAATACATTATGTACAACAGGACAGGACCTGGGAAGGTCTCATCCCTCAGCATTGCAATAGGAAATTATACCAAGATGCAAGTACAACTCAAGCAATAATACATCTGTCTCCATATTGTGCCAGATGTGTTCATTATAAGGAAAGCAGATTGGGGGAAACATTGAGCTTTCTCTTAAGAAAGCATAGCTGGAAAATCGGCTCTGAAAGATTATTGTGAGATACAGAACTGTACTAATATCTTTCTCTGCACATAGGAGAATGTAATTGGCATGCATTGAGGGTGGTGTGATAATGAAGAGGCACTGCTAGTGCTAAAATAAGCTCCTAGCATATTGTGTAGTCTGGAGGTTTTTAACAGAATGTGTTGATTATATATACATAAATGTTTATATCCCACGTGTAGATAACACTGTATAATGGAGTCGTAATGAAAGGGTATAGCCGGCTTTGAACACTATTTTACAGTTAGAATCTACATAAAAAGATGGATAACTTTGTAAATAAATGATATTATTCATCTTGTACTGATCCTGAGTCACAGGCTGAGGTAAAGTCTGGCTTCCTGTGTGTGTTTCTGCTATATTACGGAGGATGGTATGATCTCTAAGCATGGCTGATGGCGACTTCTATTGTCCCATATACTTGGAGGAAAGTATACTCCTGTGAATCTCATGCTTTGAAAAGCTGCTTTTCTTGGGAATGGGAAGGATGTTGCAGTGTAAAGTTTGGAGGATTCTAACTACAATGTTGGCACTATGTGATCTATGTACAGTTGATCAAGACTTCTACTACAGTATATTATTGAAGGAAGGCTTATTCTTGTGACTTCAACCTCACACTTTGAAAAGCTGTTGATCTTGAAAGTGGGACGGATATTGCATTAGGGAGCTTCAAGGATTTTGACCGCAAGTTAATTATATTGAGGAGTGAATCACCGTTACTATTTTAGTGACTTTCTTCTGATGTAGTACCCCGAGTTGGGAAATCCGATTGGGAATTTCTTTGTTGGTCATCAATTTACGACATACATAGACTTGTTGCTTATATGATGTGACACTTTACCCAGGTTTTATGGACATGCTTTGTCATCTGAACATTAGCATATGAGAGGTATAAATAAACTATTGGATTGGGACTAAATTATTCTGAATTGTTATGTAAAAATTGGTTCTGATTATTCTTGTGAATCTCTTTAATGGGGTATTTATTTATTGGTGGAGGGCATGTATTATTGCTTTTTGAAAACAGAGGTTTGGTACCGTGTTAGCCAGTAGAGTCAAATGTGATTGTTCCCAGCAAAAGAGAAACCAAGTAATCTTGTAGATATGATACCTTTTATTGGCTAACAAAAATACATGATGTAATAGTGAGCTAGCGAACCGCTCGGGTTCTTCTTCAGGCAAAAATGGAATAGATCCGAAGAGGCATGAATATTTATACACACTTATAACACACATACTTATGGCAAGGCACTGACATGGATGTGATTGGATTTCAATTAAAAGGAATACTGCCACAGAAAACAAACATTTTTGACTAGGCACTGATAAGAGAGTGAAGGTTTTATGGTCCCTGAATTACTGTTGGGGGGGGGGGTCGTCAGGCCAGGAATGCTGCAACAGGTACACAAACATTTTTAACTAGACACTGATAAGGGAGTGGAAGTTTATGGTCCTTGAATTACTGTTGGAGGGGGTTCACCAGGCCGACAGTCTTATCTGTGCTATAGATGTCTTATACATGCCATTCACACTTAAAACTTCGGCAATAATTTAATCCTCTGTTGAATGTGTCAAAAGTTGTTATAAATTTATATTCCCAAATTGTTCTATGGCTTTGTGACTTGAAACCCCCCTTCAGTATCAAAACTCTCATATCTCCTATATCATGTCTATGATTAGAAAAGTACTCTGCCACAGGTAATTCTGTTTTTCTCTGTTTAATTGTATAGCAGTGAGATCTCATCCTCGCTTTCAGTTTTTGCCCTGTATCTCCCCCATAAATTATTGCTTTTTGTCACACCAAACGCTAGCAAACCTTTACTCCTGTAGGTTCTATCCTGATTAACTAGGGGCAATATCTCCTGTGCTTAGTAGTTCAGGTTAATTAGTCCTGCAGCGGTTAGTGGAGGTGGTGTTTGGTGATTGACAGCTCTTCAGCTAATCGGCTTCTCCATTTTCCCTATATAATACAGCTCTTCTTGGCTGCAAATTGCCAGTTATTTTTCAGTGTTCCTGATCAAGGCAGTTTGCTCAGTTCTCCTGTCTGTCTGGCTCCTGTGTTCTGGATTGTCCTCTGTGTTTCTCTTTGTCTTGCACTTTGTTGGCTCATCTTTTATTTATTGTCTGTCTGTGTTTGTCCATGGTTTTCTGTACTCTAGTTCCCCTCTGGCCTTGGAGCTCTCCTGGTGGAAGTAGTGGAGTTGTCCCTTTCAGGACAGGTGCTCCGCTGTGAGGCGGGTTCTGTCTGAGGGGTTCAGGGTGCCCCACTCTGATTGCTACCTTTCAGTTTTGCCTGCTCCTGTGTCTAGCCACCTGTGTAGCAAGCTAATATGCCCATCCTGACTGCTCCAGTGCCAAATGCATTAGTCATTTATTGATTATTTTTTTGTTTTTGAGTAATGACGTTTTTTCAGGATATCCCAATTTTTTGTACTTTGAATATTTATTAATAAAATTGATAATTGATTTTATGAACTCGAATGCCCTTGTATGCCTGTTTTTATTCAGATTCTGTAGGCTTCAGTCCCTGCTTGTTCAGAATCTGCACACAGCTTTTGGAGATGTTTTAAAGACGTTGTCCCATGAAAAGAAGTTATCCACAGGTTCAAAAATGAATGGAGTTATGGTTGAGCTTGCACACTATTGCTTCATTCATTTCAAACGGGACTGTCAGAAATAACTGAGTTCAAGCACCTTGCTATTTGTAGCAGTGCCACTGAAACGAATGGAGAGGTGGTGCACATGTATGACCACCATTCCATTTATTTAACGACTTGTAGAACCCCATTTCATCTGATTGATAGATATTGCAGTCGTTACATCCCCATTGATAAGATAAGGCATAGTGTCATTTGGTTGGACATCTCCTTTAATACTAGGCACTGTACAGTAATCTGAAGTAGGAGAAGCTAAGTGTCCCACTGTATTATAGAAACTCAGATAGGCTGTTGGAGTATGTGTGAAAAGAGACATTAGTAAGGCTTCGTAAACATGGCAGATAGATCTGTAGGCACTGTATGTGCTGGTGTATTCTGCCTCCATTTGACACCATATAATAGAACAAAAAAACACAGGTCTGCACATCCAACAAATTAATGCATAGGTGACCATAAACCATGCATAAAATTGATCAACTCTTGTATACATTAGCCACATAAAAATAAAAGGTTCTCAGCACATATTTTGATCAAAGCATGTAGGCCCATCCACCATGTTCAGGTGATCATGCTTACGGATGGGTCCTGACACTAAAAGATGCCTCTCTTTTAGGCCTGAGCTTCAAATTGATTCAGGGTAGTGGGATACCAGGCTATATGGTCTAATTAAAATGACTTGGGAAAGATGAGTTTCCTAACTTTAACAGACACCTTTCTTTGGGCCTGAGGCTCCAAATACATCCAGGAAAGGTAGGATACAAAGCTACACAGTGTAATTAGAAAGGCTTGGATAGGATGGGTGAAAGGAGTGCACAGCACAAGTGGAGGCAGCCATGCTCCACAAAAGCAATAAAAACACAAGGTCTGCACATTCAACAAATAAATTAAATGCATGAGTGCACATAAACCATGGCTGCGACAATAGAATACAAGCAGTAACACGTGGCAACACCGCTCATACACATTTAATATCTGAATAAAGATGCATAACTCTTGTATATAATAAACACATAAAAAGGCAAGGTTTTTAGCATATATTTTGATCAAAACATGTGGCCCCATTCACCACGTCCAAGTGACCATGTTTTGGATGGGTCCGACTCCTATCACTAACAGATACCCCCTTTTGGGCCTAACATACTTTGCCTCCATTTGGCACCATATTGTGCATAGCTTCTAGGGAAGAATACCACTATAGTATGGCACTTGACTACGCATGCCACAATTCCATATGAAAGAGACTAAAAAACTACATATGAAATTGGTGGGAAATGAAACTATAGGGTGCTCTCATAGACTTCTATGGATGAATTATTACTGCAGGATGGGATGGACAGAGCTGCTATGCGCCCTTTTCCAGGCCCAAACTAATTGGTTTCATTTTTTTTCCAGAACCATGACATTCACAAAAAATAAGACTTGGGTGGGGAAGTCTTTTAAGTCAGTCCATTGGCTTACTTGTCCTAAATGTAAACATTTATCTGAAGTGTTTCTGCTCTAGACAGCAAAATGCTAATCTGTTTGTATAAATAGAACCTAATTGTGTGGTTTTGGCACCTGTAGAGAAATGAATGCCATTCTTACTTTCATTCCAGTCATATATTAATGCATTCAGACAGTTTCTGCCATGATTGACAATAGCGGAGAACAATCTTTCAGTGTCACATGCTTTTAACTTGTTTTCCTGTGATAATTCCTAAACATATAGATGGACTTCACTTATCAAAACTGTCTAACAGCCTGGTAGCCCATAACAACCCACCCGAGCTCAGTGTTCTACATTTTAAATGTTATGTTAAATATCATCATGTAATAACAAGTACTCCGCAAACTGAATAAATGATTACAGTACTGTTATGGCCCTTATAGACGGCATGATTATCATTTATGTTCAAAAAGATTTAAAGGGGTTGTCCCGCGGCAGCAAGTGGGTCTATACACTTCTGTATGGCCATATTAATGCACTTTGTAATATACATTGTGCATTAATTATGAGCCATACAGAAGTTATAAAAAGTTTTTTACTTACCTGCTCCGTTGCTGGCGTCCTCGTCTCCATGGTGCCGACTAATTTTCGCCCTCCGATGGCCAAATTAGCCGCGCTTGCGCAGTCCGGGTCTTCTGCTTTCTTCTATGGAGCCTTTCGTGCAGGATGCCGGCTCCGTGTAGCTCCGCCCCGTCACGTGCCGATTCCAGCCAATCAGGAGGCTGGAATCGGCAATGGACCGCACAGAAGAGCTGCGGTCCACGGGAGAAGAGGATTCCGGCGGCCATCTTCACAGGTAAGTATAGAAGTCACCGGAGCGCGGGGATTAAGGTAAGCGCTCCGGTAAGCTTTCTGTACGTCCCTGCATCGGGGTTGTCTCGCGCCGAACGGGGGGGGGGGGTTGAAAAAAAAACCCGTTTCGGCGCGGGACAACCCCTTTAATTTATTTACTTTCATATAGAAATTACAGTCTGCATTGAAGTATATGATATTGAATTAAAAAGTGTGCATTAACAGAATAACATTACTGGAATTGTTGTCTTCTTTCGTCACAGCAAATGTTTCACTTCCCTGTATATCTATATATAAAAATAAACAATAAGCATTTCACTGCTTGTGCCCAATGAACACCCGTCCAGCCAGCTCCCCAGCCACTGGGCTGTGAGGACTCCCCGGACAACGCCCGGCGGACCCAACACTCTCCCCTTTCAAATACTTATTCAATCCAAAAGCATACCACAAATGTATAAGATTAGATAAGAGAGCTAAAGAAAGGAGAGGAGAGGACAAAATGAAAAGAGGAAGGAAAGAGAAAAGGGAGAGTTTAGAGGGGGGAAAGTACCCTGGGATCATAGACCTTACTCATTTATAGGGATTTCTCCAAATTTTCATAAAAAGCCACTTAGTTTATTTCTCATGAGACTGTTCCACTCCTCAGCCAAGATGTAAGAGAGGGGGAATCTCAGAACTCCACCCATACAGCCCAAGTAGCATAAAATTTTGAGTATTCAGTTTCGAGATCATTGCATTTGAGCTCCTCCATGTATTTCAAGGAGTCCATGCACGATTGTCGTTTAGAACAGCGAACAAGCTGGTGATGTCATCACCAGCTTGTTCACTCTCTGCTTGCTGCTCCTGTCCTCGTACTGTGGCCATGAAATGGGGGACACTCTCTGCATGGCCACGGTAACAGCTTGGCGGCGGCAGCCAAATGCTTCCATGTTACTGCGGCCCTGCCGCTCTCACATCGCAGGATTTACAGCTAATAATGTAAGCCTAACACTGAACCTAACCCTAACCCTCTATCCCAAGCATAACTAAATACCCACGATGCTAGGATCTTGCTGCAAGCAGCCAATCAGCAGCTTGTGGATGTACACTGGGCGGATACAGCGCATCACTAGGTCTCCACCCATTCTGGTGGTGGAGACAAGATACACCAGTACCCATCCTTGGCTCCTTGCTTTTACAGTACCCTCTGTAAGTTTTCTGCACCTCTACAAAATCTCCCCATCCATAGTTCCCCAAAGAGTAATTAGACCCCACACAATAAGTGCTACTTTTAGTGCCCTATACACCATTGAAGTGCCCCTTTTATGTCTCCACACAGTAATAATGTCCCTTAATGTCTCCACTTGGTAATAATGCCCCATTTATACTGAAAAATAAAAAAACGACCCTATACTCATCTCTTTCGCTCATCCACTGTTCCAGGTAGATGGCACGTGACGTGACCATTGTGGCCAAGGCCTGGAATTGGCCACAACAGTCACGTACCTTCCAGTGCATGATCACGTTTCCTGGAAGTAAGAAAGGACAGGCGTACAGTGGCTGGAGGAGCAAAAGAAGTGAGTATAGTGTCATTTTTTGTTTTAGAGCCTTTCCCCACTTTGTATCTGCATTTTCAGAGGAGCCGGGCAGCCCCCTGAGATGTGAGTCACATAGCAGCTACTATAGCTGCTACAGTGGTAGTTATGCCCCTGACAGTTTCTGGACGTAGCTACGGCAGGCGGAAGGAAAACATCTGTTATTTATATTGCTAGCTGCATTTAAAGAACTGTAAGATAATGCAAAATAGAATAAAAAGTTTTTAAGACAATTTTTTCTTCTATTTCAAATCTTAAGGCTAAACAATTATTTATTAGAATACAAAAATGTTCCCCCCAAAACATAAAAGGAAACATAAACACTACATAACTTTTGGATAAGGCTGTCATATGTGATTTAGAATGTCGGTAAAATGGTGTATATCATTATAGCGCTTTTTAGCCTCAGGAAGCACTAAAGGATTAACACCCCAAAGCTTCGAGGAGCAGAACGGAACAATCTCCCCTGTTACACTGAAGGGATTATGCTCTAAAGATGCTGCATGCTTATCAACATGAGACCAAATGTAACCCAGGATGCTGACGCACATAAGCGATTACATTCTGAATGTACCGCATGCAGCATATACAGGCAGTAATTGCTCCTGTGTGACAGTGAGAATTCTATTTGTAATTACTTTGGCCAACATTTGCGCGCTATGTTAAAATTATCCCCACTCCTTACAATCTTCTCTGCTTATGACTTGAGCAAGGGAAAATTTTAAATGTCATCTTAGTTATTGCACAATCAGATAATATTTGCATTAACGTATATAAACAGTCAAAAAGAAAAGTAAGTGATCTCTTTGGAATTACCTGGATTTCTGCATTGATTGGGGTCTGGTTGTTTTTCTTTGTGTACAAAAATAGCAAAAGATAAACTGTATGAACTTAGAATCGCCGGAATCGTGCCGACACAGGGAATCATTTTATCACATTAATTATTCTGCACACTGAACGCCATAAAAATGAAATCCAAAAAACAAATTACAGAATTTATTTTTTTTCCCAATCCCCCTAAAAAAATTAATAACAGTTATACAGTATGTTAGATGTACCCCAAAAGGCTGCCATTAAAGACGACAACTTGCCTTGCAAAAAACAAGCCTTTATATGGCTATGTCAACGAAAAAAATAAAAAGTTTTGGCTCCTAAAATGCAACAAAGAAAAAAACTAAAAAATGTTTTGGTCATTAAGGTGTAAACAGGCTTCGTCACTAAACGGTTAATGACAACAACTATATTGAAAATGGTAAGGAATTGTAACATTTTCGTTGAAAAAAGTTGTAGAACTTTTTGTTTATATAGTGATTAAAGGGGTATTCGCATTTCAATCAGTAATGGCTGAGCTGGAAATATCCTTCTGTATGCCACGGCCAGAGGTGGCTGGGGTTACAAAAATAGCAGAGGTAGCTTTTCTATGCCGTTTCCCATTCACATTGACCATATTGTGGTAATTAAAAATTCCAGCCTTTAAAATGATTGTTTAATTTAAATCCATCCTATACTCACAGTGTCCCCCTAGTTGGAGGGTTCCTCATCATAAACTGACAGAGTATTTATAAATATAGTTATGTTAATGAAAACCATGATCATAGAGGTAATCAGGACTATGGACTTAACTTCAGACTTTCGGCTTCCCTGTGTGAATCATAGGTGTATGTGGTAGTCTGAAAAGCCGCGATTTACTTTCCCTGCCTACAACCTAATATGGATTTGTCAATATACTATATTTGTCTATAGTGAAAAGTAACATTCTACTTTGCAGAGTATGCAGTATTTCTGTCTATTAACTCATGTCAAAAATTTTGGAAAAGTTCCAAGTGTTGTAAAAGGTTGGATGAATCAAGCAGACAGGAAAGGTTGAAATTATACTTTCAAATCGTAATATATTGTGGCCTATTAGTTACTTACCATAATTGATAAGCCATAATCCTAGATTGCTGACATTTATTGTTAATTTATGTTATATATGATCTGTCACATCATGCCTGAAAATAATAAAACTGAGGTTGAAGCTGTTCAGAATGAGCTTTTAGGCAATTAGAGTCTCAGTTCAAATAGTGACTGTTTAACAAGTGTCTAGGTCTTACCAGTAGAATTGGCTCTGGCCCATCCGACATCTAGATACAAATATTAACTGTTCATGCACACAAAGATTATGACATCAAATGGTGATGAGATATCAGTTCTTTCACCGGCACTCTGCAGAGTATAATTACACTGCGCATTATCACTTACAAGTGATATTTTCTCTAATTGGAGTGGCTCATTTTCCTATTTATCTCCATCCAGCCCAAACCACTATGATGATGTCTCCTGACTGTGACTTCTCTTGACAGAGTTTGCTACCCAGATCTCTTTGGCCTTTCCGGCACATCTTCTACCTCTAAACAAAGTTCTTTTCCCTTATTGTCACAAAGGAAGTGCCACTCAAGCAGCTTCCACCCAAAGAGCAGGGAACCATTGGGGAATTCACCAACTTACCAGTAGGTCAGTCTGAGCCCGGTTGAACTGCAAGAAAGCTTGTATTACCTGACCAGAGGTTGTGGATAAGACCACTAGGTTTAAGGAGACTAATTAGCCAATCAGAATGCCTTAATTACATAGAGGGCATGTTTTCCTACAGTATCCTGAATGGGTCCGGAGACCATTTAACGGTGTTGAAGAACAAACGCCTGCAGCCAGGTTTGTCTTGATACATTTGTTAAAGTAACTGTACACAGGGTGATTATCACCCAAATTCTCACTGGAAACAGCATATTTGTGTAATAATTGTCCCATGTACATGCGGCCACTGCTGTCGGCGTTGCTTGGATTTTAGCAGAACTAAAAACCAAGCGACTATCAACCCATGTAAACAGGAGCTGCTCAATGTTTGATTGACTCCTGTTAGTGTGAATTGAGGTGGGTGGACTGTAAAAATCCCGTCCCTCTCCGCCCCTATTCATTTGAACAACTATTGCTCCTGTGTAAAAAACATCTAAGCTCTGTGGTGCGCTCAAAGATAGGACCCGTGTGTGCTTTCCATAGACTACTATGGGAGCTGGAAAACATGCACCATGCACCTTAACATGCCATGCGGACACAAAAAGTACATTAAAATACGCTGGTGCACATGCAAAAAAGCGTAGTTCATTTCGTAAATATGCAGCGTTTAGGTGTGTGCAAATATGCTTACGCCCATGTGATGCCTACCTTATGTGTATATTTTGTGGTATTTGGCATATTTTTGCCTCAGTGTTCATTTATGACAAAATTGTGTCAAAAAAGTAAATACAATTTTAGGCTGTGTCCAAAAAAAGTGTGAACACTGCTTCCAGCCAGAAACCTGCCCCTCTGCAACAGCCAAAGACTGAACAATATTGCTGGCATTATTGGCAGGACAGTTAGCTATTGATTACTGTGGGTGGGTATGGGTGTTTGTTGTGTGAGGACACAGCCTAAGGCATTCAGATCACTGGATATTAACCTGTTTATACCTTGTAGAGTACTTGGAAGGGGATTTATGACCTACCTGTACCATGTATAATTTAAATGTACTTTTATTTAACATGTCTTATTGCGCAGCACTTTTAGATAATTTTATGTATTACCCCCCACCAAGCTGGGTACTAATGGGTACTTACCGACCTCGGAAGGATGGAAGGCTGAGTCAACCTTGAGTCGGCTACCTGAACCATTCATTTCTGCAGGCATTTCTGCTAACGTAACATTATCTATCTATCTATCTATCTATCTATCTATCTATCTATCTATCTATCTATCTCATATCTATCTATCTTCAGATAGATATGTTTCTAAATGACAGACAGATGGATAGATGTTTATAAAGAAATGTATCTTCAGTGACCTTGTAGAATCAGATTCACTCTTGGATTCTGCAGTCGTAATGGAACAGTGATTCCTGTTGACTTGCATCCTACCAGAAAATGTAATGAATAGAGACCTGATCTGAGAGAATTGTATTGTATATTTGCAGAAAGAAATCAGCTGCATATCTTAACAATCTGCCAGTTAAGATCAGTCCAGCCAGGGTGAAATTACAGGCTGCTGGGATGACTGGTAAAATGATGAATTTTACAGGAGCTCTGTATTTGTGGCCATTGCCGCGGCTCATGTAACTTTAATTAGCAAATGTGTGTTGGCAGCCAGCGCTCCGGCGTGACGTAAAACATTGCTCCCGGTCCAGAAGTGTTCAATTCACTCATGAGCTGCGGGTCACCAGTAAAAGCTCGGAGGCAGGCTGTTTTGTGTTGTATCTAGGAAATGTGTTTCATAAATTATTTTGGAAATTGAATGGAGAATAAATAAGCTAATGGGTACATTTATTCTGTTTGACATTTTTCTTAGTCAATTGGAAAACTTTTTTTCCCTTTTCTCTTTTAATAACTTACAGTTGTACAGAAATTAGACTGCGAGTCACATTGTTGATAAGGACTAATGTGAGTGATGACAATCTCTACTGCGCTGCACAATATGTTGGTGCTATATAAGCAACAGGAAAAAGATAGAAAATCAACAGGTGACACAGAAAGTCTTTACATTAGAACTGTGATGCATATCGGAAAAGGATAAAAGGATGAAAGGGGATGTATTATGAATAAGCCTCCTGTCCACGGGAGAATTTTCACTGCGATTCCCACTAAGGAAAGGACAGCCCTGTTGTCCACGAGCGGAGAATCATAGCGACTCTCCGCTCGCAGGATTTAGATCGCAGCATGCTGCGAATTGCCGCGATTCTCCGCAGTGAGCCTATCTGTCAGATAGGCTCAGCACAGAGTGCCGTCAGCTCTCACCTGCTCCCGGGCAGTGGCTCCCGCAGCAGAGATCTGCCACGGGATATCGCTACACCCGTGGACAGGAGCCCTAACTCTTAGTTATTATGAAGTTGCATTGCTCAAAGTATTGGTTTCTTGAACTTCCTTCTTTCTTTTTTTCTTTCAGTAGATATTATTGTACATGCCTCTGTATAATTACCAGCTGCTGGAATAATCTCCAGGTTCCTAATGAGGGATAGCCAGGTCCCAGATGAAGACAGTGGTGCTGTCCTTATTGGGACAATCACCCCGCCTTTAGGCAGTTGTTTCCCACTTTCCCTGATTAGTAAGAGACAGGTGTCCTTCCATCTTTACCTGGAGAGGTGTATTTGGTCTATGCAACATTACGAGATTTGTTGCAGTTTTATTAGGACGCCATCTTGCGTCCGTGCTGAGGCGTGGTGCTTCAGTGCACTGCATGGACGTAACACTAGGTGAATGTCTGCGGAACCCTTCTGAGGCGGTATGTCAGCCAATGTTGTTGGAGAACGTTGCGTTCGGCTCCAATGATTTTCTTTTCAACAAGTTGTTCAGTTTTTTGCCTGTTTTGTGATAACTGATTCATACGACAAGTGAAATCAAAGGCGAAAACAGTGCTCATTTGTTTCTTTGATGTGAGAGGGAGAGTGCACTTAGAATTTATAGTACAGAGTCAAATAGTCAACCAAAGTTTTTATTTGAAAGTTTTCAAAAAGTTGTTTCACAATGTACAGAGAAAATGTCCCCAAAATGTACATATAAGTAGATTATTTGTAATAAATGAATCCCGGTTTCTTTTGGGTACCCTCTCATATTATTTTTTCTTTGTACTTCTGCTACAACATCTACTGTGGTGTATGGACTGATTGGCCGACAGAGAGGTGTTTCCCCTAGCTGGTCAATCAGCCGTAATGAAGGTGTATTCACTCCAGTCCTGCCTCTACCTGGGTGCCAATTATTTTTTTGCCTGAGGTGTTTGGTAAAGCAGCGGACTTTTATCAGCCACGTACTTCAGGGTATTGAAACTGTGTTAAATACATTACTTTTTCCCTCTGCATTATACCTCTTCCCTCTCCCCCATCTAGGGTCAGAGTGGGCCATGTAGGTTCCTGATGCAGAGGAAGGACAATTCAGGCGAGCACCCTGCTTCTAGACAGGGTCTGCCACTCCAAAATTAGTTAGGGAATACGTTCCTATCTTCATATTTCTGTTACTGGTATTTGCCCTAAGTTGCGTTTCCCATGGTTTGGTGCATATATTCGTCTTTATTAGTTAGTTTTGGACTTTAGTTACGTCTTGGTCTGTCCTGTTAGTCTCATCCATGAGGGATGCCATACTTTTGTCCTGCATAAACGTAACACAGAAGGCTTTATCTAGACATCACTCTCTTTATAGGTCCTAAGGATGTCATGATTGGAAGAATGTGGGTAGGGAGAACATCTAAGAGCTCTGAATCATGAGACTTCTGTCCAGCGTATAATTTAGCATTAGCAATGCTTTATTTTTCCTGGGGTACAACTGCATGGAAGCTGAACACTTGCTGCCAGATTACCCCACATATTACAGCTCTGGGTTCTAGTTTAGGCACACTTTGCAATCTGATTACTGTCAAAGGACTCTTCTAACAAGGAAGGATTGTCCAAAGGTGAGAACCCCTTTAAACAGATTTTCCAGGACTTTCACATTGAGGGGCTATCTGTAATATAAGCCAGGAATGTTAAATCAGTGAAGGGGAGGATAAAAATTGGAATGAGCTGCAGTCTGATTGACTGAAGTTCTCATTAAAGTTGTGCCAAGTTTTCCGCATATCCGCTATCCAGAGGATAGAGGATGAGTATGGGGTTCTGACTACTGGGACCCTAATGATCATGAAATGGAGGTCCCGCATCCATCCTTTTGAATGAATTGGGGGTCACTCACATCCACTACCATCCCATTCAACGTTATCGGAAGACAGGCTGAATACAACACTCATCAATTTCCAGCAGCCCAATAGAGATGAATGGAGAATAAGTTGACATGCACGACCGCTGCTGCATTCAGATGGGGACACTGGGTAAGTGTAAAAGTGGGCACAACCTCTTTAACGCTGCAGCCACTTCAGTGTGCTGATTGGCAGGGGTAGGATACCAATGTTAATGTCCCAGAGAACCCTTTTACATGTCTAGAATGCTGGACTTATTACTTCTTGATACTGGCTGATAAGTATTTCATGAATAAATGATAACAGATGCTAAAAACACTTCAATGTGTAGTAAATGCATTAATGTTATTGTCTGTAGGTCTAAGGAGCAGCCCAGGGCTTATCTTCTACTTAATCCATCACTCTTGATAGGTGTGGAGACAGATAGAAGAAACTGGCATTTAACAATGTGAGACAAGCTGTATCTCCAAATTATAAGGTGGGGAGGAATCTTGAGAGATCTGGTTATAGATATATTGCGATATCATTACATACAGGGTTCAATATTTTAAAGGGAACCTGTCACCAAGAAACTAGTATCTGAGCTGCCACCACGTTCTAAAACAGCATTTCAATAGTGTTAGAAACGTGTTAAAAATGTAAGTAGCATTAAGTAGAAATCCTACTTTATAGGCGGCCTGCAGACGGCCGGGTTAGATCTGGCTGCGAGAATTCTTGCAGCAGGACCCGACCCGAGCGCCTGCAGAGAGCAGCATGGAACTCCCCTGCTCCCGCAGCTCCAGCGGCCGGGCAGTGACGTTTCTGTGCGGGGCTCTGCGCGGGATTTTGTGCAGACAAACCACGGCAGTCTGCATAGGATTGCATATTGTAATGCAATCCTATGCAGGCGTGTATAGGCGGAAATTCTGCGGGGAATCCCGCCGCCGAATTTCCGCCCGTCTGCAGGCGGCCATATCCAGCAGTCTGATATGCTAATGTGCCGCCTTGAGCCAAATAAGCGGCGCCACCATCGCTCCGACTCAATACGAAAAAAGTTTGGTACCATGTTAGCCAGTAGAGCAAAATGTGATTGGTCTTAGCCAGAGAAACCAAGTAATCTTGTAGATATGATACCTTTTACTGGCTAACAAAAATACAGGATGTTATTGCGAATTTAGGGTTCTTCTTCAAGCTCAATACATCACACATGACAGCCAGGATCCTCTGCCTCTTGCTGCCACCTACGCTCGTAGCTCTGAAATCTTGTGCACGCACCATGCGCCTCTCCAGTCTCATCTTTCGGCGCATATGTTGGGAAACGGTGTAAACCCCTCAACTTCACTGGTGCACTGTATATGAGACGAAGCGTGAGCGAGATTTCAGAGCTGACATATTCACAAAGGGGGTGGCAGCAAGAGGCAGAGGAGGCTAGCTGATGTATCAACTCAGAGCCATAATTGTATCCTTTGGACAGCACACGGCCCAATTATAGCCTATGAGGTTATATACATGAGTGAATTCTGTGCAATCGTTCATGTGAAAGAAATTGCTACATGCCCTATTCTTCTTGGTTTTCATGGACGAGAATAGGACATGCAATGTGTAGTGTCTGTAAATTAGAATGTACACAGATGGGCAACTCGCAATACAGCCATGTGAATCCAGCCTTAATTTGTTGACGATGGTCTAGATAAAATAAGATTGCTCAACTTAAGATGATGACTCATAATAAGCACTTATAAAATGTCAGTAGGCCTGCGTCTGAAAAGACCTTACTGGAAATAGCTCTAAGAAGAACCATTGCTAAAGCAACCTACTCTGCAAGTTATAAATCAACAGTAAAAGTTGTAAAAATGTATCTCTTTTATATAAATCTGTATATGCTGTGACTTATAGCTATATAGAACTGCACATAGACTCTTGGGGGAAGATTTACAAAGCTTTTGTGGTGCAAGAAAATTTGCCACCAGCACTTTCCCCAAAAAGGGATGTGGCTTGTTGGAAGGAGCTACCCCGGATTGACACATTTATGTATAATTTATGACAGTAAGGCCGCCTGTAGACGGGCGGAAATTCCGCGGCGGGATTTCCCACGGAATTTCCGCCCCTGGAAGCTGCCATAGATTTGCGTTAACATACGCAATTCTATGCAGACGGCCGCGATTTAGCCGCGCGAAATCTCACGCGACAAACAAATCGCGGCACGCTCTATTTCGTCACTCACCGGCCGCCGGCTCTGCTCTGTGCATGCGCCGGCTGCCGGGCAGCCGGCACATGAAAGAGCGGAGGCCGCTGGAGCAGGTGAGTGACGCGCTGCTCTCTACAGACGCTCAGTTCGGGTCCGGCTGCAAGAATTCTCGCAGCAGGATCCGACCTGGCCGTCTGCAGGCGGCCTTACTGGTGTAAATTATATCAGAAATACACGCTAGCAAACATGCGCCTAATATATGAAAAGACGTGCACTTCCTCATATATTACATGCATTGTGTGTTGATGGGGAGAATATTAAAACCAGTGTATGAACCGTCAGTCTTAAAGGGGTTGTCCGATTTAAGAGAAACCGCTGTCACTGGGTACCCCATGGTATAAAATAACAAATCAGCAGTTACTCGCCTCTCCCCCCATCCCCCCGTTTCATCCTCCGCTCTGGTCTCCCTGCAACGTCCGTTTGCATGCTGAAGCCCATATGCAAACAAGCTGCAGCAGCCAATGACAGAGCGCAGCAATAATGGCTGAGCGCTGTCATTGGTTGGTACAGCAGGTTTACGGGACATCGTAGCTGCCCCTAAACAAATAGTGGAGACCGGAGCCGGTGGCAGAGGACAAATGGAGAAGCGGAGAAAGGTGAGTAACTACTGATTTGTTATTTCCCTCTAACTCCGACAACCCCTTTAATAAACCTCCCCCTCAATCTTTATAGAAAATCCGCTGGTGTGGTTGTATATCATCTGTATACTGAAATTAATGTTTACACCAACTTCATGCAGCTCAATGTCCATAAGATAGCAACCTGACAGAAAGTGACCTTCCTCTTTTTACAACGTTTACAATGGAGCACAGATGCAAAAAGAAAAACCTTCCTTTTGCTTTGGTTATTCGTTCCATTTAACTCATCTGCTTTTGTTCTGTGCATGTTCGGTAGGAATATAGCGGAATAATTGTTTGGATTGCCAGTTCAATAAAACGGATATTGCTTAAATCACATATTGAAGTGCAGAGTTCTTCATTTTGTCAATGCTCAGTAGGAAACTAGGAAAAAGTATTTAGGCTCTACAGTGCAGGGGAATTAAGCGACCGAGCACACATTGCACTAAGCAATGGCAGTCTTTATTTGAAAGCTAAGCTAGCAGTACATGGCACACAGTTTCAGAACATTGCAACACAGTTTCAATACTTTGGCAATGCTGGCTTTACTACTCTGCAACATTGTCTCAGCTTGTTGGCCCTCAGAGAATCAAGTTTTAGTCTCTTTCAACATTCACTCAGTAGGCCTGGTGTAACAATGGTCCAAATGAGTGGGCAGTTTCAGCTCCAGCCAGAAGACTCCAGGGCTTTCCACAGCTCACATTTTCTAGTTGCTTTGCACCGAACGTCTTCCACAGCTGTCTTCCAGAGCTTTTCTCAGGCCACACCTAACCTTTGCACTGATGTCTCCTACTTGCTACTCATTCCACCACTGCAGCCAACACAACAACACCTTGCATGCTATACTCTGCTTTTTCTACCAAACACAGGCACCCCCCTGAGCGACAAGATGGGCCTTACTATTTGTCCATCAGATGCTCCTGGTGTAACTCTGTAGACACTCTCAATTCTTCTAAATAGTATGTACTTACAGTCTTTAAATGGCATACTTCTATTCTCTCAGCAATACAGTAGATCCATGACTGGAACTCCCACAGCTACGATGATCCAACTGAGTTGGCACTTTCAGTTCTGACCAGAAGACTCCAGGGCTTTCCACAACTCACATTTTCTAGTTGCAGCGAGCTTCTTCCACAGCTGTCTTCCAGTGCTTCTCTCCTGGTTCATAACTCAGGCCACACCTAACCCTTGCACTGATCTCTTCTTCTTGCTGCTCCTTCCACCACTGCAGCCAACACAACATATTGCATGCTATACTCCGCCTTTTCTAGCAAACACAGGCACGATTCTGAGCGACAAGATGTGCCTCACTATTTGTCCATCACATGTTCATTTCCCACCCAGCATGGTGCCTGTCAATGTACACATTCCAATGGCTAGTGTGACCGCGATTAAGACCACGAGGAGCATGACAGAGACTGTTATACAAATCAGTTGCATAATACGCATTAAGGGCTTAGTCAGACGAGCTATTTTTTTTGCATGCACCTTTGTGCGCAAAAAAATGCGCTTCACGGATGAGCAAAATGCTTGTGAGCAAATGTGATTGTTGTCCACCTTCATCCTCGCAGCCAAACAACAACGATACCAGAAGTAATGGATCTGGCACATGCCGGACACAAGCCGCACAGACAGGCCCCACTGACTATAATCTTTCTGCAAGCTGCGCTAGTTTGTCCAGGATGTTATGCCAGATTTATGCTGGAGGCTCCTAACGGCGTGCAAATGGAGTTATTGACACCAAAAAGGCATGCGAATAGATACCAAACTGACACTTTTGTTTCTGGTTTTCTATGTATCCATCTAACTGGTTTATCAAAAAAATGGAAACCTTAGTTTGTTTTTTTCATCTGCTTTTAAATACATTTATGAGATTGTAGACAGAACACTTAATAATTGTAGGCCAAATATAGATGTGAACAGAGCCTAATACTATTACACTCAAGAAAGGCATTGAGACTCTTGAAACTCTTAGGCCGGCTGCATACGGCCGTGACGGGCTCCGCCGCGGAATATTCCGCGGCGAAGCCCGTCACGGCCCCCCCCCAGAGACCCCATACTTACCAGCGGATCCGGCGTCCTGGGTCCCGCATGACGCTTCGGCGAGACGCGCCGCAGCGTCATGTGACACGCCGGCCACATCACAAGATACGCCCACAGTGTCACATGACGCGGCCGGTCGCGTCATATGATGTGCCGGCCGCGTCATATGACGTGGCGGCGGTGGGCGGAGAGGCGATTTCACGCTATCTTCCGCTGTGCTACAGCGGAAGATAGCGTGAGCGGATGGCTTTCATTGACTGCAATGGAAGCCAGCCGTGCGTACACCCGCAGCAAATAGAGCATGCCGTGGGTGAGGACGGGTGAATTCCGCGATGGAATTCCGCACCGTGAACATTGAGCTATTAGGTTCAATAGAACCTAGTAGCTGCGGGCAACGCGGCAGATTTTCGCCGTGTATTACGTGGCGGAAATCCATCTGTGGGAAGGAGGCCTTAGTACATTTACCAGCACCACATCCTCAGGCAGAGAGTTCCTGCTCTTACAGTAAAGAACCCTCTTCTATGTTGGTGTAGAAACCTTCTTTCCTCTACGGATGCACTGTTACTATAGCTACGTTTTGGATAGATCAAGGGAGAGCTCTCAATAATGACCACTGGTATATTTATGCATAGACTAATACATATGTATGTATAGCCATCAATGTGCAGACGTGGGTCCTATTTACTGTGTTTAGTTTAGACTGAATGTTACATAATCCGATGTATCTCATTGTTTTCCAAAATATAAGAAAAATCAGTTTCCTAAAAAAAAAGTGGACCAGCTAATTTCCATGTTACCATGAAACTATTAAAGCTTTACATTTTATCTGACAAGTAGCTCACGGAAATGCTTTATGCTACGACTATACAACATCCTCCCGGTATGAGAATTGGGTCTACGGTATACTAAAAGGAGATGGTATGGGAACTGACACAGGGGTGGACCATTCTTTCCTTTATGCTCATCACTATATGGAGAAGAATAGTTATGACAGAGGATTGATTATGAGGTTATTGCTCAATGCAGAAGATCTCAGATGCGGCACTGTGCTGGTGAGTCATACCTCTGCAGTACAGCAACTTCTCCACACTTGTCATTCAACAAGATACTTTTATCTGCAGGACAATGGGCAATGGTAGAGCCATTGAAAAGTTCTTTTAAACAGGTTTTGCCGCAGTGTTTTCTGTTATTTCTTTGTTGTATATGCAGTATAGAAACGTATGATAATATGATAAATAGAGATTGCCTGTGCTTGGAATCCTTAGATGACCTGTTTCTGTACATATAAGCCATAACCCAGTATTCCATACAGGATGGGTCTGTAGAAACAGCAATGCAGATTAGCTAAATTGGTATAAATAAGCAATGCCAATTTATTTGATGTTTGTATGCTTATTTTCATATCATAAGGAACAATCGAAGTGCTGGACACATTGAGTGTCAGGTAGTGACAAGTTGCAACTAAGATTATTTGCCAAATCTACAAATTTGCCATCTTTAATGACTACTGCAGTCTCAGGAATATCCAAAACACTTTTGCCAACCTGCTGTAAACATGATGCATAGCCAAACACCAGATTCTGCCAGCGTTCCTGAGGAATCTTAGCCTACTCCTCATGGGCAATGGCTTCCAGTTCACTAACATTCTTGGACTTGTGTGCTGCAACTGTCTTCTTCAAATCCAACCAAAGATTTTCTATGGGGTTCAAGTCAGGCAACTTTGTGGACTTTGAGATATGCTTGGGATCATTGTCCTGTTGGAAGGTCCAATGACGTTCACTTCATCTTCCTCACAGAAGGAATGACGTTTTCTCATACTCTATTGAATCTATCTTACCCTTCACACGCTGCAGGTTTCCAGAGGAAGCAAAGTAGCCCCAGAGCATCAGCAAGGCACCGCCATGCTTCACTGTAGGCAGTGTTCTTTTCATCATGTTTCATTCTTCCTCCTCTAGACGTACCGCTGATCCATAAGTCAGAAAAGTTCCAATTTTGTTTCATTGCTCGACAGAACAGAATTCTAAAGCGTTCGTGGCTTATTTATATGGTTTTGAGCACACTGGAACTAATTTTTCCTCTGCTTTTGGATCAGTAGCGTTGTATGTCTTGGCATTTTGGCATGAAGATCTTACATGCTTAGTATGCACCTTACTATGAAAATGAGAACCTCACTGTCTGCTGCCACCAGATCTTGCTGCAGATCTGTTTCAGTGGCTCTAAGGTTTTCAACCGCATGCTTCCTCTGGTGACGGCCGGTGATAGCTTCGTCATTATGCCACATAGAGGTAGTGTAGCTGATGTTCCTTTAACTTTGAACTTGAAAACTATACTTCCAACTTTATCTCTTGGAACATTTAATGCCTTTGTTATTTTTTCATATCCTTTGCTTGTAAAGCATGGCAATGATCTTTTTTCTAAATTTGTTGGTCTATACTCTTGACTTAGCCATTCTTCAAGCACGCAATTAAACATCAGTTAGCAAAGTCCGAGCCATCCAGGCATTTGATGTGTTTTAGTTCAAGCATGCCTGATGCAACTAATGATGCCCTTGATTAGTTACATCAGGCGTTCTTGAGACAACAACGGATTTGCAAATATATGCTCTTATGTGGTAGTCATTAAAAGTGGCATTTTGTATTGAATTTGGGGAGACCATTTGTTATATTAGTTGTGTACAGCTATTTACATTGTTTTGCTTGGTTGTGTTTTTGCAAACAGCTGAAAGTTTGTAAGTTTGGCAAATAAACCTACTGTCATTTGCAATGGAGGTTGAATATATATTCAATATATAACCGTCATTTGAGATGATCTATCTATCTATCTATCTATCTATCTATATCTCTCTCTCTCTCTCTCTCTCTCTCTCTCTCATATCTATCTATCTATCTATCTATCTATCTATCTATCTATCTATCTATCTATCTCTCATATCTAATTATCTATCTATCTATCATATCTATCTATCTATCTATCTATCTATCTATCTATCTATCTATCTATCTATCTATCTATCTATCTATCTATCTATCTATCTATCCCACCACTTCTATAGCGTTGTGCATTACAAGAGCAGAGCAGATGCTCTCTGTAAAATGTGTGTATAACTTATTGATTTAAGTTCTCAGGAAAAATGTATTGAGTTCGGGAAGCACTAAATTACTACCTTGTAGGTGTTCTTGCTTTTGCAGCGTTGGCGTCTTTGTCCTAATATTTATTTATCCTGTATACGTAAATGCTCAGCTTGCAGTATATTTTCTAGGAAATTGCTCTAGTTGTTTAAATCACTGTTGACTCCATAAAATATTACAGTTGTTAAGTCTGGTACAGAAACAATATGACAACACAAAACTATGATTTGTACTTGGCATATTTTAAAGAGGAAGCATGCATGGTGTGTAATATTGTTCTGTGCTGTATAGAGATGAGCGAGCGTACTCGTTAAGGGAAATTACCGAAAAGATGCGGGGGGCGGCAGGGGAGAGCGAGGGAGAAAGGGGGGAGATCTCTCTCTCTCTCCCCCCGCTCCCCCATGCTCACTCCCGCAACTCACCGCTCACCCCCGCCGGCCCCGAATCTTTTTGGACGAGCAGGCATGTACTCGAAAATGCCCATACTCGCTCGAGTATTTTGCCTAAACGAGTACGCTCGCTCATCTCTAATGCTGTATGTTACAGAATAAGGTCTCTCTCACATGAGCGCGTGGTCACCGTGTATTATGCTCGTAGTTTTTGTGCGCGTAATACCTAGTAGCAATCTCCCATACACTTTAACTGTGCCTCTCACACACAGCGCAAGAAATAGACGGACAAGAATAAATCACAACATCCATTATCTTGGCGGGTATTACGCGCACATACACACCAAAATAGGGAATAATCGGCACGCAGCTAATACCCATGTCATTGCTGCGTGTTTGTAGCAGTTTAACACTGAGAAAGGCCTACAAAACAAATGGTCTTGCCCCCATTTGTCAGTTATAGAGCAAAAAATAAGACTAAGGCCAGATTCACATTAGCGTATGCGTATTTGCACATTTGTATGTGAACGAACCCACTGAAATCAATGGGTTCTTTTTTCTGCTTAGTGCGCGTGCAAAATCTTTGGTGTACAAATGCAAAGGGTGGTTTCAGTTTTTGTGGCAGTTTTTGACACATTTTATTGAGCCGCAGCCAAAAGTGGGTTCAAACAATATAGGAAACATAAAAGAAAGACTTCTACGTCACCTCCCTGCCTGATCCACTTCTGGTTTTGGCTCAAAACACTGCATCAAAAACTGCCATGTTTTCCAAAAGTACCTTTTTATGAAACCACCCTTACAAATGTGACAGATTGTCTTTGTATTGTTGTAGCTCTCCCATGTATTTCCTTTAACGCTACGGCTCTTGTTCCATGCAATGTACCAGAAAATTAACTTAGCGGAGCATAAAGAACTACAGATTCTAATTGTGTCTTAAAAGTAGATAGGAGAACCATTATCGGCAATGATTAGCACAGGTCTCTGCCATTCTCTTTTCCGATCCGTTCAATCACAAGGTACATGAAGCATGATATCAACAATTACAGCTGGTGCGCTAAGCATATTTTACAAATGGCATGCGTTTATTGAGTAATTGCTCTCACTGGCACATTCCTCTCAATTTGCTATATGGAGCTGATGGTGGTAAGTGGAATCTATTTATTTCAGTAAAGGGACTCTATACCTAGAGATGAACGATAGGAAAACCAAAAGGATAACAGACTGCAAACTGTAGAAATAGGACAGACAAAATACATGCCTCTTTCCCCATGTTCAATTCAGAGAAAGGCTGAGGAATTCAATAATACCACCCCTAGTCTAAATGCTTGATTTCACACGCTTTAGCACTGGAGGGGGTAAAAGAAGATACAAATCTAGATGTCTATGTTAATGAACATACAAAACTTGTTTTTACCCTTTGTATTAGGACAGAACAAGATTAAAGGAAAATAAATTATATTAAGGTACATTTACAAACAAAGTTGATCGCTCAAATGATGGCTTTTGAGCGATCATTTTGCATAAACTACTACTTGGTACTAATGCCTATTAGTACCAATGAGTAGCCTGTGAGCTGTAATCAGAGAACAGACCACCAGCTGTTCTCTGAATAAATTCCCTTTGTTCTGCCATGGGGCTGACAGCTGAGACAATGTAATCAGCGCTCCCCTGGCAGAACACAGTGTGTGGTCCTTATCAGCTATTCTGCGGAATGATGGATTTAATGCTGAATTGAAATTCATCATTCAGCAGAAAAGGAAAAGATGGGCACATTTACACTCATTGATTATCGCTGAAAAGATGTCCTTTGAGTGAATTTTGAGCGATAATCGTTGGGTCTAAATGGGCTAAATAGTGTAAGTGCTATAACACCTTATTACAGCTTTTTTCCCCATCAAGTTTGAAAACTTGTACAAACCTAATACTTCTCACAACTTTCCCCCTATATCTTCTATGAGATGCCCTCAGATGTACTTCTTTACCTTTTGTATTGCTAATACCGCTGACATCTCTCTGCTGATAACTTTCTCTAGTATGCTTTTAGTTAGATAATTATGTCTTGTCTGAACTCCTTCAGATGTAGTGTCTGAAGCCTTAACCATGTCTGAACTAAGCCTAGTCTGAACAGTGTCCTGCCTGAGGTGAATTTTCGCAGCGGAACCCAACCCGCGCCCCTGCAGGGACCAGTGTGGGTCTCACCTTCTCCCGTGGCTCTGGTTCTCTGATGTTCCGGCTGCCGGCCAGCCGGCGCATGCGCAGGGCAAAGCCGGCAGCCCGGGAATAAAATTTCTGTGTGGGCCTCTACGAGACCCGCACAGAAATAGAACATGCCGCGATTTGTTTTCCGCATGTGATTTCACGTGGACAAATCGCAGCCGTTTGCCTACGATTGCGTTTTTTAATGCAATCCTATGGCAGCTTCCACGGGCGGAAATTCTGCGGGAAATCCCACTGCAGAATTTCTGCCCGTGTGCAGGGGGCCTACCTGTGGTTATTTATTCTGTGTGGAGGTTGTTCACTTTTACTTCTATAATGTGTTATATGCCCTCATTGTCAAAAAAAATCAAGCACCTGGAAGGAGTTCTCGGAATGTAATGAAACTTTCTATGTGTGATTGTAAAATTGATATAAGTAAGTGATTACAATATCAGAGCAAAAAGATCATTTGTTGCAGAAAACGTAAGCCCCATTTACGCGCAATGATTATTGCTCAATATTCATTCAAACAATGGCATATGAGTGATAATCGTTGTGTGTAAATGCTACCATCATTCACTTTTCGGCTGAACAATGATTTTAAGGTGAGCTTAAAATCCATTATTCAGCCAGAGAGAGATAGCAGTGTGTTCTGCACGGGAGCACATTATTTTTCAATTAATGCCAAGGAAAAATAAACAGTTTAACTTGGCAAAAGTGTACTGAATTTATCAATAGAGTGCACTCTTAAAGCACCTCCTGCCATACTAGACAAACCTATAACACATCATGACTAGAGATGAGCGAGCACCCAAATGCTCGGGTCCGCAATATTCGAGTCAAGCTTTTCGTAAAATTCGATAGCTCTACTCGAGTAATGAACCCCATTGACTACAATGGGAGACTCAAGCATTTTTGTCTCTCTCTTTCTCTCTCTCCTGCCAGACAAAAAATTTGCCAGTGACGCGCGCTGCGTAGCAGCGGGAGGGGCCAAAACAGGCACGTTACAATGGGGAGGAGCCAAAAACTGTGGCAGGGTCGAACATGGCTTAATGGTCGCTTGAGTAACGAGCACCATCGAGTACGCTAATACTCGAACAAGCATCAAGCTCGGCAGAGTACGTTCGCTCAACTCTAATGATGAATGTTGTACATACAGAAAATATTGCAGGTCAATTTGCTCCATCCATTGCAGGCCATGGTACTTCAATGTATCTTTTTTATTGTGTCGTACATGTAGCAGAACAGGATTGAAGAGGTCTACATAAAAATGATACACATCATATCTGCCATTTCCCACACCTGCCTGAGGGCTAAAGCGTTATTTCCTTTTTCCAGCTCCGCCCTCCTTCCTGAACAACTAAAGTACCAGATACCCCTCCTGGATTCTTTCTCTATTGTCTTTAAGATAAATGGAAACTTTAGGCACTTCCATGAGTACATGTTTATCAATAATTTGGCTATTTTGCGATACATTTGTGTGTAGCCTTACCTAAAAATAACCATACAGTAAAGACTTCTTTGGATATTACATGGAGCAAGATCCAGACATGTACCCTGGAAGAATTGGACTCTGATTCTAAAGCTATTTTTGGGTCCTCCGATATATATTTTAATCCCTGCCTGTTTCAACTGGAAATCCCCCCCAAACTGCATAGAGATTTCCTTTTTTATACAAACTTCCATATCGCCCTTCTCTTTGCAATCACTGGTCACTCTTGCTAAAAATTGTACTTTTGGGACACATGCATAATACAGTATTGATTATTCCGATTCTTTAGGTAGATCTATAGGCAATGGGCCATCAGTGTACTGAGAACCAGTTATGACTGCTACCGCTGACCCCTATAGCTACGCCATTCAAGTCATTTCTGGACATGCCACTTAAACTTTCGTTGCTGTCCGAGGACACACAGCAAACTATGCGATTAGTGGGTGGCCTTATTACCATTAAAAACAGAGACCATGCTGAGTATTTAGAGAAGAGAGCCTTATATTCAAAAGTAACTAAAAGAAATTCAATGCACTAAAACTGCAAAACAATGAATTAAAACGAAAAGTTTAATGTGTTCATTTTCACACTCAGCTGGATGTGAAGCCTACCAAGTCATTTTGTGTTTCCATTTACAATTAAGGAGATTGGGAAAATTGTGCAATTACTAGACTAGGAACAGCAGATAATGTTTTTTTTACTATTTAGATATAACAAATGCGTATATATAAATATGCGTGGGCATATCTGTAACTGGAAGAGAGCGTTTGAAAATTAAAGTTTTAGAGCTTTAAAGGCTGAATGTGATTCGAGGCAATCTCATCTATAAATATACACATTCTCTCATGCTAGGTTGACATAATTGACATGTCAAGCTTTCGGTAATGGATTTAACGTGAATGAGGTACTTAAGTGACATTAAGATGTGAGTCTATCAAACAAGGGCCCATTGAGACTTTTCGGTAAGCCTACAGCATAGTATTGTGAGATGGTACAGATGTGCTCTAAGTAAATTGAAATGTACTCTTTTCAGAGTCTCTTCATACTTAAAGGGGTTGTCCCGAGGCAGCAAGTGGGTCTATACACTTCTGCATGGCCATAATAATGCACTTTGTAATGTACATTGTGCATTAATTATGAGCCATACAGAAGTTATAAAAAGTTTTATACTTACCTGCTCCGTTGCTGGCGTCCTCGTCTCCATGGTGCCGACTAATTTTCGCCCTCCGATGGCCAAATTAGCCGCGCTTGCGCAGTCCGGGTCTTCTTCTTTTCTGAATGGGGCTCCGTGTAGCTCCGTGTAGCTCCGCCCCGTCACGTGCCGATTCCAGCCAATCAGGAGGCTGGAATCGGCAATGGACCGCACAGAAGCCCTGCGGTCCATGGAGACAGAGGATCCCGGCGGCCATCTTCAGCAGGTGAGTATGAAGACGCCGGACCGCCGGGATTCAGGTAAGCGCTGTGCGGGTGGTTTTTTTAACCCCTGCATCGGGGTTGTCTCGCGCCGAACGGGGGGGGGGGTTTAAAAAAAAAAAAAAAACGTTTCGGCGCGGGACAACCCCTTTAAGGTTATCAGTTCAAAAAACACACTATTGTGTTGATATTTGATTATATTTATACTTCTGTCTGCTATAACAAATACAATGCAAACAGTATAATCCCTGTCCCTTAAAGGTGTTGTGCACAGTACAAAAAAAACATCTATGAGTTGTGCCTGGCATTGCAGATGAGCTACATTGAAGTGAATACAGTTCAACTGCAATACTGCACACAACCTGTGGACACGGGTGGTGCTGTTTTCGGAAGAAATCAGACATGTTCTTCTAATCCTGTACAACTCCTTTAAGTGGCAAAAAGCATAAAAGATCATGCATCTTTAGACTAATAAAGCCATTCCAGACAAGCGTGACATGTACAGTTTCCTACTGAGAATGCGTAGAAGAAAAACAGATCAGTTAAACGGAACAATGGGTACCGATGGCAGGCTCCATGTTTGCATCCATTTTTCATTGACAACAATTGAAAAAAGTGGAAGACTATTTTTTGTCTGGTTTCTGGGTTTTTTTGGACTGCAAAAACAGTACAGCAGGCTATTGTTTCTGTGAAACAAATTGTGAAAACTGAAAGAACGGGCACAAACTAAGAGTCCTAAAAAAACATTGAAATGGGTGATTTGGGTGAATTGGGTGATCCAATACTCTAATTTTGATGACTACTCCTCAGGAAAGGTCATCAATATATGATTGGTGGGGGACCACTGCTTAAGACCCTCATCAATCAGTTTATTGCAGACGTAGTGGTGCTTGGCTTCACACTGCGGCCCCTTCTCAGACCAGTAACATCACATTCACCAGTCCCACGGACTGAGAGCAGCTTAGTCCTATTCAAGTGAATGGAACTGAGCTGTAATACCAGGCACAGCCGCTATACAATGTATGGCATGATACCTGGTAAGCACTGAAGCCGCTGTAGTCTCCCGAGTGGCAGACTCCAACTGATCTGATAGGGATGACCTATTTTGAGGATAAGTCATCAATATATCAATGATAGTCTTAGAAAACAGAACCGTTTGTTTCTGTTTTTCTGTCCTTTTGGTAGAACAGAAGAATGGAAGCACCAAACAGAGGTGTGATCAGAGCCTAATACTCCCCTACTTCCCACAAGCACATTTTAATACTCTATTCAAGAATCAGTGCATTATCTTAAGAGTTGCCCAGTCTTACTTCATTTCACACCAATTTCAAGATCTGATTTTGTTGCCAGTGAATACAAAATACTCATCAAGGTCTAATCTTGGTTTCACACAGCTGCAGTGTGATAAAATGTATTCATCCGTTCGGAGGATCTGGCACAAAATGCAAGAAAAAGTCCTGCCTGAAAAACGTTTCCGTTTAATGATAGAAAACTGAATGGCGATCAAACGGACACCTTTAAAGTTAATGAGCTCCATTTGGCGCCATTCGATTCTGTCATTAGACGGATCTGCTTGGTCAGGGGATTCCCCTTTCCTGCTCCCATAATTGTGCAAGAAAACGGAATCCCCAAAGCCCATGTTTCTAAATTCCAGACCACAGGTCATGATTCCAGCATATCCCATAGTGAGGACAATCATACCCCATACATTGATCGTAATTTTACTATTTGTACAATGCTATATGATATCCAATTGTAGCTTTGTGAAAATAGCAGTGGGTCAGAATGGCTTTCAGCCTCATTTACTTTCTGCAAATCGAGATCTTGACAGATGGTAAAGTTGAATGTTGCCTTACTGTCTATTACACAGTGATTAGCTATTTTGTTTTTCTTGCTCCTTGCCGTTTTTGTTTTGCATTTTACTTTTTATTGCTTATGTTCCTTTTAATACATATCCCAGCATTGGACGCCTTCATGATTACTTTGATAAGTATGTTAGTAAAGGTTACCATTGTATACTATTCTATTTTGTTTTTTGAACAGAGCAGAGCTATCATCATGACATGTTTCCATGTGTGACACATGTTGCTGTCTTGCTGCCGGATTTTCTCACTATTCTGGCAGCGTGCATAGAACCTTCTACAATCTGCTGGCTCACTGTCAGCTCTGCCGTAGCATTTAATCACTCAGTCAACACTAATAAGCAGATGAAATGTATGATTTGTACATATGGAAATAATCACAGATTTATGTAAACATATGCATCACAAGGCTTTTGGTGTTCGGCAGAATTGCATACAAGGAGTGAGAATACTCGGCACATTAGTCCTTATTTTGTTACATTGCATTGAATTCATTTCAGTCATCTTCATGCTATAATCAGACATTCAGTGTTTTGCTTTATTAATTGGTTGATAATACCCCATGGGGAAAAATGCAAAATGGAGTTTTTATATATTTGTTGCACATGGAATGTACTAATTATATCAATGAGGTTCTGGGGAGAACAGTTTGATATTGCATAAGTATTTGCCTGATTGGTGAACAAGCAGTAAGCTGATTCCCTGCTCAAGGCGATAGTTTATAGTCACTATATTCATGACGTAAAGTTAATCAGTTCTACGTAAACTGACGTCCTGGTGGGCTTGTGCTTATACCTCCCTTATATGTCCTCCACATGCAACCCACTTTCTCAGCAATGCAGCAAGTATTTAAAGGGGACAGTACCCAATAACAAATATACAGCAACCCAATATATTGCAATGGAGGTTATAGCACCCGCATTACACATGAAAGAGACAGGAATAGGACACACCATGAGATTATCAGTCTGCGAGAAAAACATCTATGGCTATAATCGGGCTATAATTGTGCCAGAGCCCATTCAGTTTAAAGCAGGAATGCACAAGCTGTGGTCCAGGGACCACGTGCACCCCGGGTTGCCATTTTTTGTGGCCTCCAGCCATCCACTCATTTGAACAAAGAAATGCTTCTCTGTGGGTTTCTGCTCATATATAGTTTCAATGTTGAACATGCGTGGCACAAAGCTTAGTACCAGCGATCGACAACTATTCTCTGGAGTGCTGATTGGTGGGAGTTATTGGAGTGGAACCTACATATATGCCATATACTTTTGATATCCCATAAATTTCTCATTATGGGATATCAAAAGTATATGGCATGTTTCACTGCGTGTAGTTCTGTATGATATGATATTGAAGCTCTCGGACCAGAAAAGTTTGTGCACCCTTGCAGTAAAGCATGGGCGAGGAACAGTGTGGCAGGCAGGGCCTCTGATACAGAAGAAGATGAATTTCCGACTACCTTAGGCTTCCTTTAGACCAGGGGTGTAATAAGTAACTGCTCATATGATCCCGCAAGGAAATAGTGAGGAAAACGTAATCCAAACTTCATTTGATCACTAAAACATCCACTGAGCACGAAAGCAAGACAGAAGCGTTTCATGAGGTCCCAGAGCAGCTCAGGGCATGAAAGGCGTGTGATTACTCTGGTCTGCGCTATGTCCCTGTGTCTTTTCCCTTGGTTATACAGTCAACTGCATTCCCCCTCTTATCTTCCATCATCCATAGTTATCATAACTGCACCTCATCTGTGAGTAGAGAGGGGCCCCTTATTTGCTGGGCCCCATAGCAGCTTCTATGCCTGGATATACTGGTAACAGAATGCGCTTGATGATTTGCTGAATAATATTAAGAATTGCTGTAGGTCACCTACAAAGCATCTGCAAATCTGTTTTGGTGATGATAGGTAGACATTTAATTAATTGTTGTGCTATTGGCTTGAATGGGGATGAGTTGAAGTACCAGTCACAGCCCTTGGGCAAGAGTGGCGCTGTTTCTGAAAAAAAAAAAATCACATTTTTTTCACATGTCAGACAACCTCTTTAAAGCTGGTATCACACGGGCATAATCGCATTTACATGCACATGTGCATCTTTTACTCTAGTTTTTGGAAGCGCAAATCGAGCACATTTGTGTGCGCAAAAAAACACACAACCATGCCCCATTTATTGAAATAAAGGTAATTCAATACATGCCATTTTCGTGTGCATATGTGCAGAAAAATAGAGCATGCTGTGTATTTTTTTTTGGCGCAAACAAAATACATGCATATGAAGGAACGCATTGAAATCGATGGGTTCTATTCACTTCTTATTACATGTGCCAACTTTTCTCTTGTAAAACGCTGCACAAATACGTCAGTGTGAACCTGGCCTAAGGGCGTATTCACACAAATATATATGTGCAGCGTATTGCGCACAAAACTTTGTGTGTGCAATACGCAGTGAATAGAACCCATTGATTTCAATGGTTCGTTCACATGTGCGTATTTTGCACGCGCTTTTCATTCACACAAAAAAATACGCAGCGTGCTCTATTTTCCTGCGCATTTGCACAGGGAAAGAGCACATATTGAACTAATTACACTAATTGCCCATTTCACTGAATGAGGGCAACAACACATGGGCATATGTGCAACTACGCTCACTGCTATGCAGCGTAGTTACGCATGAACCGAGGCGGGGGCTTCTATTGGGTCATTCAAACTCTGCGCTGTAGAGCGCAAGTTTGAAAAAAAAAGGTCCTATCTTTTCTCGCCCGTAGACGTGAAAAGTGGCGTAACTATTGCAGAGCCTGTGGTCTTTGTGTCTCTGAGGTTCCACCAAAAATATGGAAACGTTGTTCTCAAAGTTGCCCACTTACATTGGGCAGTTTTTGAGTATCTTGGTCTGCTACATGGGTAGCAGATGCTGCGTGGTAACAATTACTGTGCCCATAAGGTTTGTCAGTGTACTTTGCACAGAGCCTGAATGATATGTACATGCATCTCAATAACATCGCAGATTTAATATGTCGTTTAGGTAAAACTATGTGACAACCCTTATGGGTATTGTAATAGCTGCATCTGTAATGATGTAGGTGACCAAGATTTAAAGGGAACCTGTCAGCAGATTTTTGCAATGGAATCTAAGAGCAGCGCAAGAGAGATCTAGAGAGGCGGGCTTGGTGACGGAGAGGCTACTAGCAGAGTCGTACCGGCACTACTACTGAACTGGTCTGCATTATTTACATGAAGAAGTTTTAACACAAATTACTCTGCCGGTCGGGGAGCGGCGGGGGAGAGCGACGAGGAATGGAGGGGAGATCTCTCTCTCCCCCCCCGCTCCCCCGTGCTCCCCGCCGCAACTCACCTGTTACCGGCGCCAGCCCCTAATCTTTAGAGACGAGCGGGGATATACTCGGCTAAGGCACTACTCGCTCCAGTAATGTGCCTTAGCGAGTATACTCGCTCATCTCTAGTGGCGTCGAGTCACACCAAACAGTAAAAGTCTATAAAAGATATAAGCGAGCGATATGTCTCTCGTCTTAATGTTAAAGGGCTGATCGTGCTGCACTTACATTTTTGAAAGCTGCTTACAATGGTGTAAAAATGATATACGAGGTCTGACAGGACACCAGGATTTCTTTAGGAAGTGAACTAAGATTTATTTCAGTGTCGACACTGACTCAGAGGGAGATACACCAAATTCCAAATCACAGCCATTCAGTGATGTCATTGACTGAATGGCTGTGAATGATCGAGCGCCGACTGTGATTGGCTAGCACTCGATCCAATCACAGCGTTCACTTTGTTGGAGGCGGGATATTAAAGGCCCCGTCACCAGAAAGAAACTGAAATGTCAGTGCAGAGGACACTGCAGCTTGCCGCAGCACTGCTGGAGACCATTGCGAGGCATCGGGACACCGCGGACCAGGTGAGTATTGATTTTTTTTCCATGTAGGTTAGCTAGGGTTTACTTTCAGGGGAGGGCTGCTATTTCAAGCCTCCCTCGAAAACCGGGGTAGGTCTTATTAACTAGGGAAAATGGTAGATACAGTCTAGCCGCAGCATATAGTATTTTTAGAAGGAAACATCTTAGTTAGCTACATTTTACATACCAGAAGAGAAGGTTATAAGGCAAAAGTTAGTATGCAGTAGCTACATCCTATGTGCAAAGAAAAGTTTAGAAATAGCAAAAAAATCTATAATATACCTCAGATTTCTGGATGATAACTGAGAGCAATAGCAGTTATTGCAATATTACTTTTTCTATATCCTCGTATCACAAAAACATAAAGAAAGACTTATTCACAGCATCTGATCACCCAACATATTTGGTCCTGGGCTTCTTGCTGCAGTGATAGTGTCACCAACAGCATAGACATGTGATCACTGCAGCCAATCATAGACTTGCTTTGGCAATGTTTAGCTGCAGTAGTCGCATGTCCTATTGTCAGGATGTTATGACTGCTGCTGCAGGAAATAGAGAGTCAAGGGTAACCGAACACAGTTGGAACTGGAGCAGCGGGGGTCGGGTAATATGTCTTTTATGTTTTTAGTGCATTGTGAGCAGCTTTCATACATTTTTTGTTGCATAGCCCCTTTTATAACGGATATGGTTTTGTGCTGCTACCAAGTTTTGTATTGCTATAACTTCCCTAGCAGTAGTGCATAAAAGTACCTGGAGACGTCTGCAGCTGGAAAGCCACATTCAGGGGGCCTGGTGGCTATATGTGACTCCAGAATCACTGGCTGTATAGTAAAAAATAACATAGCGTGGCTGACTATAAATTTGCATTTTTATGCAATTACCCTAAATTGGCAGGTTGGAGTAATGGCTAGAAGCCAGTGTGGGCTATGATTAATGGCCGCGATAAGATAAAATGTGTAGACAAGTTATCTGTGATAGGTGTTGTTCTCTCCCAATATCTCAGCACCTGCTTGAAGATGTTGCTTACTTCGTAGATGTTTACCATGAGACGGGTTACAGCAGTTCTCCTTGATCTATTTAGAATTACAAACATGTCAATAAAGCAAACTTCACTTTTTAAGAAGTTGAGTATTTTTTTTCCCTAAATCTAACTTACTTGTATCATTTTACCTTAGTTTATTTTTTTTTTCACTTACAAGTCCTAAACTTAGTTATGACTCCTGAGCAAGGGCATAAGTAAAGGCTCAGGGGCCCTGATGCAAAAGGTGAGCTGGGCCCCCCCCCCCCCCCTCTATCTGTATCTGTACCCGTACCCATACCTAAACCATGCTGCACAGGGACATAACTTGAAGCTTCTGGAACCCAATGCAAAACCTGTAACAGGGCCCCCAACTATAATGCTCTATTCATAGTACTGGGCTCCCTATATGGAGAAGAGAGGTCTTATGGGCCTGGGTGCAACCTCATCCCCTGCACCCTCTATACTTACGCCTCTGCTCCTGAGCAGTGTGAAGGAAGTAGGTTGCTGAGATATCTTTTTCTGCAGGTCTCACAATTCTTTGCTCTTTGCAATGTTATAATCCACAATGATGTTATCTTAGCTATTCCAATGTTACGTGGTATTTATAAATATGTAATCTTTTTAAGACTACTAAATTAAACATAATAGATATATAAAAAAGAAGCTAAATGAGGTACTGCAATAATATATGTCAAAGAATATCATAACAAGGATATTTTTTTTTTGGGGGGGGGGGGGATATAAGGTGCTCTCAAGTGTAAACAACAGAAAATAAGGAAATATACATCTGGCTCACCTGACAGCACTTTCTGCTATAGTGTAGGTTCTAGTGTACATCATAGTAAGCCTTCATTCACGCCAGCGTATATCAGCCACGCTTTCACGGCCAGATGATTCACGCTGCACATCTGATGCATTGGTATACAATGCATCAGTTCAGATGGGCGTATTCCCGTGGCATAATAGCGTCTGGCTGAAATGCGCACAGTATGCGCTATCTTTGCCGACTGGGCTCCTGCCCCTTCCTACTCCCTCCCAATGCTGGCAGCTGACAAGGGGCGGAGAGGGGGTGGGAGCTTAGTAGACTAGCTCCCGCGCCATCCCGCCCCCTCCTATTGCCGAGAGCCGGCGAGGGGGAGGAAAGGGGCTCAGTGTATATGCACCCGACCCGGGCCATCTGAACAGGCGCACAAACGGCAGATTTGTGATCCCATTCACACGATTTTTGGTTGCGCCATGGCCGTGACATGGCTGACCAAAAATCGCTACGATCGCGTGAAAGAGCACTAAATGTAACGGGTTACATGTGACCACACCTCCCTATGCGTTGGGCCTCATCCACTGTGTGTCAGGGCCCAGTCTAAAACCCCAAAAAGCTGCAATTATGGCATATTTGCCAAAATTGCAACTTTAGCACTTCAGAAAACTGGCGTAGAAGGCATGAAATGTATGCCCCACTGTGTAGAAATCTGAATTTTCTCTTCTTAGTAAGGCAATATTACACTGACACTTAAAGGGGTGGTCTCGCGAAACCAAGTGGGGGTATACACTTCCGTATGGCCATATTAATGCACTTTGTAATATACATCGTGCATTAAATATGAGCCATACAGAAGTTATTCACTTACCTGCTCCGTTGCTAGCGTCCCCGTCTCCATGGATCCGTCTAAATTCGCCGGCAGCTTGCTTTTTTAGACGCGCTTGCGCAGTCCGGTCTTCTCCTTTCAGCACGAGCCGCTTCAGTGTGCTCCCCGCTACAGCTCTTCTGCGCATGCGCAGATGAGCTGTCACTGCTCGGGAGCGCGCTGGAGCGGCCATTCTGTACCTTCCTCTGTTAGAGGAAGGTGCAGAGCCGCCCAGCTGTCCGGAGAAGCCGCCCAGCTGTCCTGCCGTCCAGCTGTCCTGCCGTCCAGGTGAGTGATGGGCCGGGGGGGGGGGCTGTCGCTGCGATGGGGGGGCTGTCGCTAGGCCGGGGGGGGCTGCCGCTGCGATCGGGGGGCTGTCGCTAGGCCGGGGGGGGCTGTCGCTAGGCCGGGGGAACTAGCGCTGGGCCAGGGGGGTAAGTGATGGGTCGGGGGTGATGTTCACTGACAGGTGAAGGCCCCGGAGCCCAGCGCTGGGCTCCGGGGCCTTCACCTGGGCTGAGGGTCTAGCGCTGGGGAGCCGGGGGCTAGCGCCGGTTACCTGCTGCCTGGCGGTGGGTGACTGGTCGGCAGCTGCGCGGCGTCTGGTCGGCGGCTGCGCGGCGTCCAGTTGCCATGGAGACACAGCTGGCAGCGTCTCGGGAGCGCGCACGTCGGGCTGCAGCGAGCGACGGGGAAAGAGCCGGCGGCCATCTTGGGGAAACTTTTATAAGTTGCTGAAACGCTGGAACGGTAAGTACAAACCAGCTAGGAAAGTCATTTACAGGGGTAATTAGTAATGTATGTTTAATTAGGGGGACTGGGCAAAAAAAAAAAAATCACTGCTTCCTCGAGACATCTCCTTTAAGCAAAGAGAACGCAACTACTCCCAGCTATTACAAGAGTATATTATAAAAACATAATAATGAAAAGTCAGCCCTATTCATATAAATGTGGTGGAGACATGATACAATGTACAGGCAAAAAATATTGTGCTTCCTTAATATATGTTTCTTTCCACATTTAGGTCAACTTGACATTGTTTCCATGGCTGAAACAACCATGACACCGGAAGAAATCGAACTTGAAATGACTAAAATCCAGCGGCTTCGAGAAGTCTTAGTCAGAAGGGAATCGGAACTAAAGTTTATGTGAGTTTATAGTTTGTTTGTTTGTTTTGCTAATGGGCAGTCCAGATTTTACATTCAAATCTTAAAAATGTTGACTAAAGATCCCTTTACATAGGACGACTGTCAGGCAAGCGATGCCTGACACTCGTTCCTGTGTCTCCGCGCTCCTGTGCTCCTGCACAGGAGCTAGCAGAGCTGTCTTGCTCATGGAGTGGCCAGCAGGAGGGCGGGGCAGTGCAGGAGATTTCTGTCCTCTTGCTCCCCCGCCCCCCTCCATTCACATAACACAGCGGCCGTTCACTACTGAACAGCGGCTGTTTAAACTGAGCGGTTAGAGATGAGCTCATCATTTATGCTGCATAAACGATCAGCGAGGAAACTCATCGCTCATTGTTCAGTTTAAACAGCTGCTGTTCAGTAGTGAATGGATGCTGTGCTATCTCAATGGAGAGAGTTGGTGTGGGAGCGAAAAGAGAGAAATTTCCTGCACTGCCCCGCCCCCCTGCTGACCGCTCCGTGAGCGAGACAGCTCTCCTAGCTCCTGTGCAGGAGCACAGGAGCGTAGAGACACAGGGACGAGTGCCGGGCATCGTTTGCCCGACAGTCATCCCATGTAAAGGGACCTTAAGATGTGTGTATAATAAAATAGTCCTTTTATGTTTTTAGATCTCTATATTCAGCTCCATTATCTTACACGTGAAGGAGACTGATTAACATTAATTAATATGTTATAGTAAATATTTGAAATTGCACTTTGTCATGGCTTGCCTGGCACTGAAAATCCACCAAGGTACGTATGTGTGTGTATACATGCTCTGCTGGAAAAAGATTGATCATACAGATGGTATAAGGAACTAATTATCTATGTACAAGACATCTGTGCCTGAGTTTAATAATAATAATTTTAATTCATATAGCGCCAACATATTCGACAGCGCTTACAATACAGGGGAAATATAACGTGACAACGGTTACATGAAGTAATCAATTGATGGAATTAAACAGTAGGGGTGAGGGTCCTTCTCCAATGAGCTTACATACTACAAGTGATACAGAAGGTAAAGAGGCTGGAGATGTGCACGGTATGGCGAGGTGGAGAGTGAGGGATGCTATACACGCAGACAATGGTCAGGCGGTATAGTGGCGGAATCAGGATAACTGCAGGTGCCGGTTTATTACGGCTATCATCGATTGCAGTCTGTGGGGCAGGAAGCATGTTGTCAGGTGGAGTACAGAGGGGTTTGGTTTAGGGGATATGGTATGCCTTCCTGAAGAGGTGCGTTTTTAGAGCATGCCTGTACTTTAGCGTGTCAGTGATTGCCTGGATATTTTTTGGTAGCGCGTTCCAGAGGACAGGTGCTGCTCTTGAGAAGTCTTGGAGGCGGGAATGAGAGGTTCGAATTAAAGGGGCACTCAGTCTGATTTCATTAGCAGAGCGGAGGGCACGGGCAGGGTGGTGAATTGAGATGAGGGAAGCAATGTAGGGTGGGGCGGTGCTGTGGAGGGCTTTGTGGATGAGGGTAGTGAGTTTAAATTGAATTCTGTATTTGACGGGCAGCCAGTGCAGTGACTGGCACAGGGCAGAGGCATCTGAGTAGCGGCTGGACAAGAAGAGGAGCCTGGCTGGCGCATTCAGGATGGATTGGAGAGGGTAGAGTCTGGTACAGGGGAGGCCGATCAGCAACAAGTAATCGAGCCGAGAGCGGATGAGGGCAACAATAAGCGTTTTTAGCGTGTCCATGGTGAGAAAAGGGAGTATTCTAGCGATGTTCTTAAGGTGCAGCTGACATGTTCGGGCCAGAGATTGGATGTAAGGGGTGAAGGAAAGATTAGAGTCTGTCTGGGAGTTATGGTGGTGCCACACACTGAGATGGAGATGTCAGGATGGGGTCGGTTAGTAGAGGGTGGAAACAGGAGAAGGTCAGTTTTTGAGAGGTTCAGTTTTAGGTAGAGAGAGGACATAGTGTTAGAGACAGCAGACAGACAGTCGGTGGTGTTCTGGAAGAATGTTGCTGTGATGTCCCAGGAGGAGGTGTATAGCTGGGTATCATCAGCATAGAGATGGTACTGGAAACCAAATCTCCTGATGGTCTGTCCAATGGAGGCTGTGCAGATGGAGAAGAGGAGGGGGCCGAGGACCAAGCCCTGGGGGACCCCAACAGCAAGGGGAAGAAAAGGGGAGGTAGAGTCAGCAAAGCAGACACTGAAGGAGCGGTGGGATAGGTAGGAGGAGTTCATATTATTGAATGGTGCCCGCCATTGTATCTTGAAATGTACTCCACTTGTTTTGTGTGCAAATGCCAACCCACAAAGAGGATGTCCAGAAAAATTGTTAGCACTGTTTTTGGGGGAAAAAAGCAATTCTTGTCTATGGGCTGTATCTGATATTATAGCTCAACTCTATTCACTTGAGTGGATATAAGCTGCAGTGCTGGATACAGATATTTTTTTACCTATTTTTTGTAATCCCACACAACTCCTTTAGGCCTTATGCCCACGGCCGTGGCGGACTCCACCAGCGGAATATTGCAGTAGAGTCCGACACAGCACGCCCCAAAGACCCCATACTTACCTCTCCGGATCCGCTGCATGAGTCTCGTCCGGCGAGCCGTCGCGCATGTGCAGTACAGCGCATGACGTGCCAGCGGTGGGCGATGACGCAGCTGGCGGTGACGCGTAATCACGAGATACTTCCGCTGTGCTCACAGCGGAAGTATCGCGTGACAGACGGCTTCCATTGACTACAATGGAAGCCACTCATGCGTTTTTCCATGGCAATTAGAACATGCAGTGATTTCTTTCACGCTGCGGAATTCCACAGTAGAATTCCACAATGTGAACATTGAACATTGAGGAAAACGCAGCGGATTTTCGCCGTGTGAAATGCGGCAGAAATCTGTCCGTGGGCATTAGGTCTTAACCATACACTGTCCTTCCAAAACTAATTGGACACCTGATCAAAAGTAGTATTTATTTCCATATATTAATACTTAGTGGAGTTCCTTTCGCCCTAATGACATCAGATACTCCCTTTGGCATACTTTCTGCTAACATATGATATACTTCAGCTGGTATTTCCCTCCATTCATCCTGTAAACATTTGGCGAGATTTCTGGAAGATGGATGCTGTTCATATTTCCTGACCCAACATTCCAGTTCGTCTTAGATGTTTAGTAGTATTCAATGTTCATCTTTGTTCAGGCCAGTCCAATCATGGAACATCCATAACCTCAAACCAACGTAACACAGCGTTGGATTTCTGGCAAGGTGCGTCTTCTTGTTGGAAGTATTGCTGACCATTTCCAGAGTATTACCACATTGTGGGCAGCACATTATTATCTAGAATGTCAGGGTACACCTCTGTGTTCATGGTTCTTGTCACTACAACCAACGGACCAAGACCAACTAAAACATCCCCAGACCATAATGTAACCTCCGCCTTAACTGTTGGTGCAGCACTTAGGCAATAGGTGTTCCTCAAGTATTCTCCACACCCAGGTACGTCCATCAGATGGAAGATGGAGTA
Organism: Eleutherodactylus coqui; assembly: GCF_035609145.1. Classification (NCBI taxonomy): domain Eukaryota; kingdom Metazoa; phylum Chordata; class Amphibia; order Anura; family Eleutherodactylidae; genus Eleutherodactylus; species Eleutherodactylus coqui. Next base: position 112,125,206 of record NC_089844.1, read on the forward strand.
ACGTGATTCATCACTTCATAGAACGTTCTTCAATCGTTCAACTGTCCCATGACAATGCTTCTTGCACCATTGTAAGCTACATAACCAATGTATCCAGTAGCAAACTATGTCTGACACCTCCAAGGGTCTACATCTTATGTAGCATGGTTTTGGACACGTGACGTGCTAATAAGACATGATCAAGTCTTCTGATAGGGGTGTCCAAATACTTTTGGTAGGATAATGTATGCTTTATTCAGTAATATTTATGTATTTTCAGGGCTCCACTAAATTAGCAGGCTGCAAAAAGAGCGAACCTAGCAAACCTAGAATGTCCATGTATTATACAGAGAACTTATTGATTCCAGCCCAACACTAAACTGCTTTACCTGCTTGTCATGACACTGTCTTAGCATGAAAGTTACAGCCACTACCAAGGACACACTTTGCATATAGATTTTTACAGCTCCAACTGAGTTCAGTCCTCGCTGTATAACTCTAAATGCATTTAGCTCCCTTTTAGTCGTGGCTGCTGGCAGTCAGGATTATGTAATTTCTTAAAGCAGAAAAACAGAGCTCCCCTGGCATAGTACTGTACACTCACATGCCAAAAGTCTTGGGATAGCAGTATGTAAATTGACTATGAAGTGGCAATACCCCAAGTGACAAAGTGAATAAGTTGTGAGGTGTTATCTTATGAGTGAGGCTGCACACTGCCCAGCGTACTCCTGGTAAGATGATGTGAATTATCGGAGTTCAAACAAGGTATGATAATGGGTGCCAGACAGGTGGGATATTCCATTTCAAAGCTGTGCGGGCATTTATTGGGGTATTCACTGGGTGAAAACTGGTAGATCAGTGGGGTCCAACTGCTGGGACTCCCATCGATCACAAGAATAGCGTATGCGTGTCCCTGCTTATTTCACATTTCTATAGTGTAGTGGGAAATGGAGCTGCTGGTCGCACATGCGCATCAACGGCTCCATTCATTTTAATGGTGCAGGCAGATAGCAGAGCCAAGATTGTAGCTTGAACAGTGAAATATAGGGGTCCCAGCGGTTGGACCCCTACTGATCTATCAGTTTTCAACCATCCAGTGGATGGGTGAAAACTAAAAAAAAGTCCCATCACCAGAATACTCCTTTAACATTCAGCAATCCACAGTGTCATGTGTGTACCGGGCAAACATAATTGAAGGCATTACCACTCACAGTGCACAGTGCTGTGGCCGACCATGAGTGATTAATAATCATGACCGGTAGCTTCTAGCTAGAATTGTCCATGTGAAAAGAAATTAGATCCATATTCAATGCAGACCCCATACGCATATCTCGGAGGTCAGTGCAGCGTTCTTTAGCTTCCATTGGATTTAGGAGCAGAAAACTCACCAGAGTGCCTCTCTCCTAATACCAAACACAGTGCCTTACCTGGGATGGTGAGGTTGTTAACTGGACCCTAAAGCACTGGCAACAACATGTGGCGTGGTCTGACGTGTCACAGTACCAGTTGTTTCGGGCTGATAGTAGTGTTCATGTCTAGTGCAGAGACCATTAAGCAGGTTGGTGGTAGTTCCATACTGGTTTTGGCTGTTTTGGATGCATTGGGTCCACTGGTCCACCTAAACACGTCATTGACTGGTGCCCGCTACATTTCACTGCTTGGTGACCATTTGAAGCCCTTCATAGACTTCCATGTAGTCCCACAACGATGGGATCTTCCAGCAGAATAATGCACCGTTCCATCGGGCTCAAGTTGTCCAGAATTGGTTTGAGGAATACTCTGGAAAGTTCCTATGAATTTTGTGGGCTGCACATTCATCTGACATGAGCCCATTCAAGCATATGGGATGTGGTGGAGCGGTTCATTTTCACCTGTGATCCTGCACCTACAAGTTTCACGGAGCTGTGGGGGGCTTTTCAGATGGTATGGCTCAATATCCCTCCAGACATCTTACATCCACTTGCAGAATTGCTGCCACGTCAAGTTGCTGCACTTTGCCAGGATAAAGGGGGTCCTACACAATATTAGTGGCTGTCCCATGGCTTTTGGCATGTCAGTATATACTTGGTGGAGCAATGTAAGAGGAGTGGGACCCATTCTAAGTTTTGCTATTAGTGCTATATGTACACTTCTGCCAAGGTCCCTTCTAATGAAAAGGAGATGTCTCAAACTGGACAACCCCTCTAAGAAATGCATGTATGCTATAGGTAATGATGTCCCCTGTCTGCACTCCCCCCTTATATTATGTGTACAACAAAATGGATTTCACTACTTTATGAATACATCAAAAGTAATATCCCTCTTTGATATTCAGTACTAGATTTATAACCCGGTGTGTACAAGCCCGTATTACTGCAATTATCAGCATTTCTGCGTCTTACTGATTTATTGTCCGTCCACTTTTATTGCCACGGCAATTATTCAGAGCCATTTGATGAACTGAAAATACATTCGTCAGACAAACTCAGTTGGAGGCAAACGAGTTTGATTAAAACTTCTGATGTATGTCCTTTGAACAGATGCTAATATTATGCCTTTAAAAAAAGAATCAGAATTGTGTTCTGATGAAGATGGAAGTTCAATTACGATAGAAATTCTTTTGCTTGCAGAATGGCAGTCTGTCCACAGCTGGCTATAACTACACATGTGCAGCGTGATGGCTTCATATTGTCTGATCTTCATTATTTCATGACATCAAAGAAATGATGCGCAAACAGCCTCATCCAAAATAATCTCATTTTTGTACGTTTCTTATATAAGGTGTAGCAGCATGGAGGCTCGGTGGTTAGCGCTGGGGTCCTGGGTTCAAAAACATCTGCGTTGAGTTTGTATGGTCAATCTATATATGCATGGAGTTTCTCCAATTTCTACCCACAGTCCAAAAACTTACTAATAGGTTAATTGGCTTCCCATGAAAGGTAGGCTTGACATGGGTGTATTGGCCCATGCAATACACGGACAATAAAGCCCATTGATGTCAATTGGTTTGGGACATTGCAGGCGCATTTCTCACATAAGCAAGAAAATAGAACCTACTCTACTTTTGGGCACATTTGCCCACCAAAGGTCCCCACAGATGTCTATGGGGAAGGGGGGTGGGAGAGTGCAAATGCCTGCTCAATACGCAAGGAGATGCGTAACACAGTGCAATTCCATAAAAAAAAGAACACATCTGGAATTCATTAGGCTAAATAGTCATTTAAATAAAGGCATGTCCGTCTGCCGCTCGTGAATGAACATGCTCTGCATGCACAAAAGTATAGTAAACTATGCCAATATTATATGTCATGATTTACTAACACTAATATCTAGATGAGCTTTGGCAAAGCACTAGCAAGTGACGGTATTATATTGGCGCTGTGGTTTCCACACTTATAAGTGCACTATGGCTAGCACTAATATGTGAGCACTGATATAGATGCCAGTAATCTAATGGCACAGATATAAATGCTACTTATACATGGGCACTGAAATTCTACATTATAGACAGAGTGTGGGAAAGCAATATTTGGGCTTTTGGTTAGGCAAAGTACTATTTGTTACTCTATGGCTGTATTTGAGGATCACTGTATAAAGGTACGGTATATTCAGGGGCGTAACTACAGGGGATGTGGTTGCACCCGGGCCCAGAAGCGTTAGGGGGCCCATAAGGCCTCTCTTCTACATATAGGGAGCCCAGTACTATGAATAAAGCATTATAGTTGGGGACCCTGTTACAGATTTTGCATTGAGGCCCAGAAGCTTCAAGTTACGTCTCTGGGTATATGGGTAATGTACGGTAGTATGTGGCCACTATGTATAAGTATTGTTAGGACACTGAATGAAGGTATTATTTGTGCACAGTGTTATCAGTCCTGTTGCATTAAGTACCCCCCAGCCAGGACATAAACTTACGTACTATGGCGTTAAGGTGTGAAAAAAAATGACAACCTTGTGGGGATTTCGCATGCAATAGTGTTGAGAGTATATCAAGAATGGTGTGATCAAGGAAACCATCCAGAGTAAGGGGATCCTGTGGCCCTAAACAACTCATTAATGAAAGGGGTCAGGGGAGGATGTCAAGAAGTCAACAGGCAGTGCGCAGTAAAACTAATTGCAGGCGATTACAATGCCGGAGCTCCAACTAACATGTTTGAACACACAATTTGTCATTCCTTAGCACTGATGAGCTATAACAGACAAGCAGTTCCAGTGCCACTGCTGTTTAGGAGAAACAGAATGGCAAGATTCCCTTGGGCAAAAGAGTGCAAAAATTGGGATGACTTAGCAGTGGAAAAATATTGCCCAGTCAGCTGTGTCCAGATTTTTGTTGCATCATGCTGATGTGAGGGTCAGAATATGGCACAAGCAGCATGAATTGATGTTCATAGCATATCAGTACATCCATCTAATTTGCGACAACTTCAAGACGTTATACGTTCGCATAGGCCAGTATTCCTGCAGAGCGGTTTCAGTAAATAGTGAGGCTATGCCTCAACAAATTTTGGTGGTTCAAATGAGTGTCTCTAATAAAGTGGATCTATCTATCTGTCTATCTATCTATCTAATATCTATTTATCTATCTTTCTCTTAGCTATCTATCTCATATCTCTCTATCTAATATTTATCTCATATCTATTAATCTATTGTCTGTCTATCTATCTCATATCTATCTATCTCATATCTATCTATCTATCTATCTATCTATCTCATATCTATCTATTTATCTCATATCTATCTATCTCATATCTATCTATTTATCTCACATCTATCTATCTATCTCATATCTATCTATCTATCGCATATCTATCTATCTATCTCACATCTATCTATTTATCTCACATCTATCTATCTCATATCTATCTATCTATCGCATATCTATCTATCTATCGCATATCTATCTATCTATCTATCTATCTCCAATCTATGTATCTCCAATCTATCTATCTATCTATCTATCTCATATCTATCTATCTCATATCTATCTATCTATCTATCTATCTCATATCTATCTATCTATCTATCTATCTATCTCATATCTATCTATCTATCTCCAATCTATCTATCTATCTCCAATCTATCTATCTATCTATCTATCTATCTATCTATCTCATATCTATCTATTAGAGATGAGCGAGCATACTCGGAAAAGCACTACTCGCTCGAGTAATTTGCTTTATCAGAGTATCGCTGTGCTCGTCCCTGAAGATTCGGGTGCCGCTGCGGCTGACAGGTGAGTCGCAGCGGGGAGCAGGGGAGAGCCGGCGGGAGAGAGGGAGAGAAAGATCTTACCTCCGTTCCTCCCCGCTCTTCCCTGCAGCTCCCCGCTCCGTGCCGGCACCCGAATCTTCAGGGACGAGCACAGCGATACTCGGATAAAGCAAATTACTCGAGCGAGTAGTGCTTTTCCGAGTACGCTCGCTCATCTCTACTATCTATCTATCTCTTATCTATCTATCTATCTATCTATCTCCAATCTATCTATCTATTTCCAATCTATCTATCTCATATCTTTCTCATATCTATCTATCTATCTATCTATCTATCTATCTATCTATCTATCTATCTATCTATCTCATATCTATCTATCTCCAATCTATCTATCTATCTCATATCTATCTATCTCCTATCTATCTATCTCCTATCTATCTATCTATCTATCTCCAATCTATCTCCTATCTATCTATCTATCTATCTATCTATCTATCTATCTATCTATCTATCTATCTATCTCCTATCTATCTATCTATCTATCTCCAATCTATCTATCTATTTCCAATCTATCTATCTCATATCTATCTCATATCTATCTATCGCATATCTATCTATCTCATATCTATCTATCTCATATCTATCTATCTATCTATCTCCAATCTATCTATTTCCAATCTATCTATCTCATATCTATCTCAAATCTATCTATCTCATATCTATCTATCTATCTATCTCATATCTATCTATCTATCTATCTATCTCATATCTATCTATTTATCTATCTCATATCTATCTATCTCCAATCTATCTATCTCATATCTTTCTCATATCTATCTATCTATCTATCTATCTCATATCTATCTATCTCATATCTATCTATCTATCTCATATCTATCTATCTCATATCTATCTATCTATCTCATATCTATCTATCTATCTCATATCTATCTATCTCCAATCTATCTATCTATCTCATATCTATCTATCTATCTATCTATCTATCTATCTATCTATCTATCTATCTATTTATCTCATATCTATCTATCTCATATCTATCTATCTATCTATCTATCTATCTATCTCCAATCTATCTATCTATTTCCAATCTATCTATCTATCTATCTATCTATCTATCTATCTATCTATCTATCTATCTCATATCTATCTCATAACTATCTATCTCATATTTATCTATCTATCTCATATGTATCTATCTATCTCATATCTATCTATCTATCTATCTATCTATCTATCTATCTATCTATCTCCAATCTATCTATCTATCTCCAATCTATCTATTTCCAATCTATCTATCTATCTTATATCTATCTATCTATCTATCTATCTATCTATCTATCTCATATCTATCTATCTCATATCTATCTATCTATCTATCTATCTATCTCATATCTATCTATCTCATATCTATCTATCTATCTATCTATCTATCTATCTATCTATCTATCTATCTATCTATCTAATATCTATCTATCTCATATCTATCTAATCTATCTCATATCTATCTATCTAATATCTATCTCTCTCTCTCATATCTATCTATCTCTCTCATATCTATCTATCTCATATCTATCTATCTATCTGTCTATCTATCTATCTATCTCATATCTATCTATCTATCTATCTATCTATCTATCTATCTATCTATCTATCTATCTATCTATCTACCCTGTTGTATAGACCGGCGTAGTTCTAGATTTCCATGATGAGTAGATTTTCATACTTCATCTGAGAACACGGACCGCAGCTGGTAACTATAGTTGCTTTTATGTAACTTGCCAAAAGCATAAATCTCATTTGTACTGCCTTATTAATTTTTATCTGTCTCTATTGGTAAATAAAAAATGAAAACCCAAAGAGGTTTCAGACTGCAGCAGCAAATGTGACAAGATAAGTATGGGGCCGCTGACAGGAGGAAGCTGATGTTTTTTTTATTTTTAGAGATTATGCAAAAGGTTTAACAGGATGAAATGTCGAAAAGGAATAAAGCTCTTATAATACAGAACTAAGGACTAAAGAAAAAAGAATAAAAACACAGGAATGTCTGAGTCGTCTACTGAGCAATTAAAAAGCTCTGTTCTTCTCTTTTTTTAATAAGCCATACACGAATAATTGGAATAAACGGAGAATGGACTTCTGTACAAAAGGTAATATTTCCAACTGATGATGAGTCAAACTGTGATGGAAAATAATGATCATTCCTGCAAAATGGAGTGCTCTTAAGCTGGCTCCACATGGGCGACCACGATTTTGCCACGTGAAAATCGCATCTTTGTTCACTGCAATTCGTAAGCATCAGTGCTGCTTTTTTTTTTATAATAAACTCGCATCACTGCCCCCCCCCCGATAAAATTGCGTAATTTTTTTTATTGCATAAGTCAATGGGATTTTAACTTTAATGTTAAAATCGCATCGCAATGCACGTTTGTAGCGTTGAGGTGCGATAAAAAGAAGTCTCCATAGGAATACATGGGAGATAAAAAATAGCACATTTCAGAAAAAAAGATAGAGCAAGCCATGATTTTTTATTCCCTCAACATTGCATTAGTGAAAACATCGTAGGTGGGAATGAAACCATTGTAAATCATTAGTTTCATATTCTGCTTTTTCACTGACTATCGCAGCAGGCGAAAATCGCACGATTCTCTCGCCCGTGCGGAGCCAGCCTTAACCGGACACTGACTTCTAGGGAGAGTATCAACAATCCTTAATTTTCTCCCGTTGTAGATTTGTCTAATCGTGGATCGATGTACACCGAGGTCTACAGCAATGCGTTTATAGTTTTTTCCAGACTCATTCATCTCTATAACACATCTTTTAAAGTCTTCTAAAACTTGTTTGCATTCAGGCAAGCTTCACACTACCCAAGATTTTGTGGGAAGAACAGATTTGTTAGTAACCAGAGTTTGTGTACCTTTACTTAATGGGCAAAGCACTTGTGAAAACCCACACTTCCAATCTCATCTCCTTAAAGTACCACTTCAATATTTTTCTTTTCATTCATTATGTAGCTATCCCACCAGTAAATATCATATAAGTTGGCTAGTGTTACCTTGTTTAGTTATTCCTTTCTCTCTGAAACTTCCTGGAGTCCTTGTCCTCGGGTAGGTCATGTGATCTAATTTCTGACCATCTCAGATTGGTTTAGGTTCCTCTCAAATTTAGTAAGTTTTTTAGACAGTATAATTCCTATACCATACAAACTCTATAGAAGAGGACACATACACTTCTATCACAGTTACTGCTGATGATTAGAGGCTCCTGTTATAATGGATAGGATCGTTTGTCCTCCTGACTGTATGCTTATGGTCTGTAGCTTATTTAGGTGAATATACAGAGTAGTGATAATCATGCTGTCCTTTTTTTGGGCAGAGACGGTACAGTCTCTAGCTGGTCATGTGATGCTGTGCTGATGCATCATGGGATTGAAGGCACAGAATAGTAAAAGAGAAAGCAGGAAGAAATCTCAACATAAAAATGATGCCTAATAAGCATCAGACAGGAGGCTGCACTGCACAGAAGTGACTGCAATATATATAGGGGATGTCAAGAGTGTGACAGGCAATCAGGTGAGGGGGGCAGAGAATAGAACCTGTTTTCGTCAAGTGACCTTTTGAATGAAACACCCACTGCCAATTAGCTCCTGAGGCCACTCTCACACATGCGCTTTTTATCACAATTACCCCGGCGTAATCACGGTACAAGCTCTCATTGATTTCAATGCAGCCTCGCAAACCAGTGCTCAAATGTGGCGTTTTCTAACGCCACGATTTTCAAGTGCTGCCTGCTCTATTTTGATGCATTTTTGTGCTTTTTAAGGCATCTCATCAGCCATCACAATGATGGGGTGCGTTAAAAAGCACTGTGAACGCTGTGACATGCGTTTGCAAGCGGTGGTAAAAAATTGCAGCGTTTTGTCGATGTCGTGTGAGGGCGGCCTGAAGAAGTTATTAACACAGGTGTTTACTTACTTTTTCTACCCAAACTGTGGATGATTACTCCATGTGCTCAATAAAAGAGATTAACAGTACAACTGTTATATATATTACTCAACTCCCCTGTATCATAAGCTTTTTTTCATCAGGTTGACAGTTTGTTTCGTGATTTGATATGGCGTACGGGCAGCGCGAGGATTAAATTGGAGACATTTAAACTTAATAAATTGGAAGGGGATTGGCAGTAAGTCCCACATCCTAAACTTATTCTATAGCAGCCCAATAACAACATTTGCGAGGATGAGAAGTATGTCATTCAGATTCCTCAAAGGCTACACTGGAACACTTTCTATCAACAGATCAGTCCCATGAAGCTTTAGAGGCAAATAAGTTTTACATACACTCTAAAAGACTACTTACACTGTATATGATACATAAGATATGGTGGAAAAGTAAAAGATATGTTTTTATCCACAACTATACATAGGTAACATCAATTTAGAACACACCATACCTTGGTTAACTGAGTTGTCAAAATTAGAAGATTTTCGCAAATAGAAATTTAAGGACATAAAACGCATATCACAAATATTGGTAAAAGTTCACCTTAAACCATTCTCGGCTTTACAGGAACAGTTTGATTTACCACACACCCAATTTTATAAGTATCTGCAGCTTTGTAATGCACCTAATGCTGAGGGATCTTTGTCAGTGACCAATTACCAACTGAATTGGCTGTGGGCTAAATCTGGAGGTTACCCCGGTTTTCACCTTTGGCACCTCAAAGTGGCAATTGGTCTTCGCTGCAGGGTACCCAAGCCGTATCCAAGCAAAAAAAAAGGATTACATTGTGAGCCATTACTATGCTTCCAAACAGCAACGTGCATTACAATAACGTAAAGTTCTAACTTTTATCTATTGGCCAACTATACAAAGTTTCTAAAAAGGCCTTCAATTAAAATTATCTATACTGCTGATCTGCTCATAAGTCTCCTCACTATCCCACACCCCAAACCACTTTTCGATACAGTCCACTCCCTCCTCAGCCCCAAAGAACAGGCCCCCGTGACGGATCTCAGTGCTAGAGAGCAAGCCACACTTTGTAGCTATTTTTCCTAGATTACCAGCAAACAGATGTAAGCACACCTTAGCAAAAAATTTTAATTAAAACGCATAGGCCTCCTCCATATCCCCTCTAGCCCACCTTTCCATCTCCAAACGTGGTGTGCTTTCTACCATTAAAGGTAGGTAGAAAAAAATATTCAGTCAATCTGCTGATTATCTAGGAGAAACAGAAGGACCAACTAGTATAGCTCCTCAATATTACAAATGCAGACCGGCCAAGTTTACAATTTTTACCCTAAACCTTAATCTAATTTTACATTTTCAAACAAAACAACAAGCGCCTCACTGCTCACAGGTAATGGCTCACATTAATGTGGTCGGTGCCTATAACCTAGAATTGGGCACCGTTAGGTCAGCAAGCGGATGTGGACCCGCTTTGCCACAAACTTTGACTTTGGGCTAAATCTGGAGGCAGCACTTAGGATATCCCGGTTTTCACCTCTTGCACCTCAAAGTGGCATTTGGTCTTCGCTGCGGGGTACCCAAGCCGTTACTCGCAGAAGTAGTCTCAGTTGTGTGGCAGCTGACACTAACATAAGACCAAGGTGCAAAACCTATTAACGCTATACTCACCTCAGATGAAGTCTGTTGCAAAGAAAAGGATTACATTGTGAGCCAATATTATGCTTCCTAAAAACAATGTGCCTTACAATGACGTAAAGTTCTAACTTTTATCTATTGACCACCTATACAAAGTTTCTGACAAGGCCTTCAATTAAAATTATCTATACTGCTGATCTGCTCATAAGTCTCCTCACTATCCCACACCCCAAACAAGTTTTCGATACAGTCCACTCCCTCCTCAGCCCCAAAGAACAGGCCACAGTAACTGATCTCAGTGTTGCGGAGCAAGCTGCCAATGGCCCTACACAAATAAAGATTATTATAATGTTATTATTATTATGAAGGGATCCCTAAGGTCCAAAGGCCCACGTAAGATTGCAAACTTTCCACCCACTACAGTTACAGCTTTCGCCCGACACTTTGTAGCTATTTTTCGTAGATTTGAGTGAATTTCTTACTGAAAATTCCTTTTTTCCGAGTCCTCCTGACGGCATACCTGGAGGTTGCACCTTGACCTTGTAGGGACAGGAATCAAGAGACTTCAAAAGGCTCCTCCCGCCTCCCGTTCTCCAGTGTCTTCTAAATTACATGTCGTGGTTAACCAAGGAAGATATTTATTTGCTCCGAAACAAAAATAACATGGTTAATTCCTTTTAAACATAAGCAAGAAAGGGTAGCTTACCCGGACTTAAACAAAGGATAATATGCACAAATTTTCCGCACAAAAAGAATGTCTGACATAGGAGCTTCCGGGCTACAGATTCGTAATTATAAACATGTGAATTTTGGGAGGGAAATACGTGGCGCTCGGGGGGCAGAGTGCCATAACAATGTTTATGCCCGCCACATGGAGATGCGCCACCATCTCTGCCACTATTTTAGAGAATATCCTGGGTGCCGTTGAAATTCCGAAGGGTAGGCACTGCAATTGAAAATGGTGTACACGGTTGCCTATCCTGATGGCAAACCACAGGTACTTGTGATGTTCCGGCAGGACTGGGACGTGGTAGTACGCGTCCTTTAGATCGATGGTACTCATAAAGTCCCCTCTTTCGATCAGAGTTACTGCAGACCTGACGGTCTCCATCTTAGACCTTTTGTAGGTAATAAATCTGTTCAGGCCCTTCAGATTAAGGATCATCCGAAAACTGCCGTTCGGTTTTTTGATCAGAAATAGGGGTGAGTAGAAACCCAAGCCCTGTTCTACTGCGGGGACCCGGACTACCGCCCCTATCTGTAGCAGCTTAGAAATTTCATTTTTAAAGATGTCCTGCATGGCGGGGGATTGCGTGGGGGTGACCCTCAAATTACTGGGGGGCCGGGTGAAGAATTCTATTCTGTACCCTTGGGCTATGAGCTGCAGGACCCACGGGTTGTCTGTAATCTCCTGCCATTCCCGGGAAAAGTTCAATAGTCTGCCCCCCACCTGGTACTCTCCTACGGGGGAAGGGGTTGTTTTTGTCTTACCCCTGCCTCCTTTGGGGTAGGACCAGCGCCCCGTCTTTCCTTTGCCCCGGTATGGCTTGAAGGATGGCTGACGCTTGTGGGGAAATCCCGTTCTTGCTGGTCCGGGAAACTGTGGGTTTTGTCGGTAGCTCTTTTTAGGATCTCCTCCAAGTCCGCGCCAAAGATGTGCTGGCCATGAAACGGGATGTTACACAGCCTTCCTTTGGAGGCCGTAGTTGCTTTCCACGTTTTTAGCCAGACCGCCCGCCTGGCCATGTTAGACAATGCGGCGCTTCTGGCCGCCAGCCTCATAGATTTGGCAGACGCGTCTGCCAGGAAGCCTGTTGCGGATCTACGTAGAGGCATGCATTCCAGTAACACATCTCTAGGGGCCTTCTGTTTAATCTGGTCGTCGAGTTCCCCCAACCAGAGGAACATCGACCTTGCCACAGAAGTCGCTGCAATATTGGACTCCAGCGTATAGGCCGTTGTTTGCCAGGCCCGTTTCATCAAGGCGTCAACCCTGTTGTCCATCGGATAAAAAATGTCTTTAAGATGAGAGGAGTCCTCAAGTGGCAGGGCTGTCTTTTTGGCCATTCTGGCCACCTGTGCGTCCACCTTGGGGACCTCCTCGTAGATGCTCACGTCTTTCTCCGCAAAGCGGAGTCTCTCTTTATATTCGCAGGACAAATAGAGGTGTTTGTCCGCGCAAGCCCACTCATCCGTGATTACTTTCTTCAGGGTATCATTAACTGGAAAGACGATGCGGTTCCTTGGTCTGAGCCCGCCGAACATGTCATCCTGTACGGACCTTGGCTCGACCACATCCTCGACCTTCATCGTATCCGTGACTGCTTTGATCAGGTCATCCAGGTCCCCAGATGAGAAATAGTACTTTTTATTCTCATCCCTGGCGTCAGGGGGGCGGTCAAAGAGTTCGCCATCTGACAAGTCGCCCAGGGATTGTTCAGACTCTGAACTCGTTAGCGGTATGTGGCTAGCCCTTTTAGCGGCCCTTCTTTCCCGCTGAGCTGGGGGGAGACTGGAAATCGATGCCCAGACCTCCTCTCTAACCAGGGATCCAATATCTTCCCTGAATGCGGCCTGTTCATCCGTAAGGATCTTGGAGGTACAATCAGGGCATAGCGTTTTTTTATACGCCTCATCCAGTTTTTTAAGACACAGGGCGCATTTCCTGTGTTTTTTCTTAAGGTCCTGTTTAGACCGGGTGGATTCCCTGTCCTGCAAAGATATATGCATGCACATAAGGGGAAAAAAAAACCACACAATGCTAAATCCCTGAGCATAACATCCCTGCAACAAGTCACACTTACAGTTTGCAGGGTTTCCATCTCTGGTTCCTTTGTAGTCATAATGCCAATAGTGCAGACAGAACCAGGCTAGACAGATGAATCCTTCTCTGAAGGTGTGCTGTCAGTGGAAGCTCGCCGGGGGGTCTCCATTTTTAAATCTCCTGCTGTTCCGGGTCAGCTGACGGCGTCTGACGTCATCGCGTCACGCCGCGTAATTGGCTCCGCCCCCCGACGCCGCGCGCGGCAGCGCCGGCATGCCTGGAGGAGAGAGGCATCTGAGCCTATGGCCCGCCGCTCTCCCCGGCTGAAACAACTGCGCAGAGCTGTGGAAGAGGAAGGAGGGGACTCAAGGACCTCTGGTCCGCCGCTCCGACCGCTGCGGTGGTGAACCCCGGGCGGTCAGACCTGTGGCCCGCCGTGCTCCTGGACCGCGCTGACACCACGAAGGGAGATGAGAAAGGGAAGCAGCCCTGTGGACCGTCAATCCCTACAGTCAGCCTACTCTGGAAGAAAGGTGAGGGGGGAAGCAGCCCTGTGGACCGTTCCCCCAGTTGTCATCCTACGGCTCCCCGGAGGGAGCTCCTCTTGCATGCCCCTGTAGGGACAGGAAGCACTGGAGAATGGGAGGTGGGAGGAGCCTTTTGAAGTCTCTTGCTTCCTGTCCCTACAAGGTCAAGGTGCAACCTCCAGGTATGCCGTCAGGATGACGCTGGGGAAAATTGAATTAAAACGCATAGGCCTCCTCCATATCCCCTCTAGCCCACCTTTCCATCTCCAAACGTGGTTTGCTTTCTACCATTAAAGGTAGGAAGAAAAAAATGTTCATTCAATCTGCTGACTATCTAGGAGAAATAGAAGGACCAACTAGTATAGCTCCTCAATATTACATATGCAGACCGGACAAGTTTACAATTTTTACCTTAAAGGGGTTGTCCCGCGCCGAAACGTGTTTTTTTTTTTTTCAACAGCCCCCCCGTTCGGCGCGAGACAAACCCGATGCAGGGACCTAAAAAAAAATCCGCACAGCGCTTACCTGAATCCCCGCGTTACGGTGACTTCTTACTTACCGGTTGAAGATGGCCGCTGGGATCTTCTCCCTCGGTGGACAGCTCTTCTGTGTGGTCCATTGCCGATTCCAGCCTCCTGATTGGCTGGAATCGGCACGTGACGGCGCGGAGCTACACGGAGCCGCTCTCCAGCACGAGCGGCCCCATTCAGAAAAGAAGAAGACCCGGACTGAAAATTAGACGGCACCATGGAGACGAGGACGCCAGCAACGGAACAGGTAAGTGAATAACTTCTGATAACTTCTGTATGGCTCATAATTAATGCACAATGTACATTACAAAGTGCATTATTATGGCCATACAGAAGTGTATAGACCCACTTGCTTTCGCGGGACAACCCCTTTAATCTAAGTTCACATTTTCAACAAAACAACAAGCGCCTCACCGTTCACAGGGAATGGCTCACATTAATGTGGTCAGTGCCTACAACCTAGAACTGGGCACCGTTAGGTCAGCAAGCGGATGTGGACCCGCTTTGCCACAAACTGATTTGACTTTGGGCTAAATCTGGAGGCTGCACTTAGGATACCCGGTTTTCACCTCTTGCACCTCAAAGTGGCATTTGGTCTTCGCTGCGGGGTACCCAAGCCGTTACTCGCAGAAGTAGTCTCAGTTATGTGGCAGCTGACACTAACATAAGACCAAGGTGCAAAACCTATTAATGCGATACTCACCTCAGATGAAGCCTGTTACAAAAAAAAAGGATTACATTGTGAGCCATTACTATGCTTCCTAACTGCAACGCGCATTACAATAACGAAGAGTTCTAACTTTTATCTATTGGCCAACTATACAAAGTTTCTGACAAGGCCTTCAATTAAAATTAACTATACTGCTGATCTGCTCATAAGTCTCCTCACTATCCCACACCCCAAACCACTTTGCGATACAGTCCACTTATTCCTCAGCCCCAAAGAACAAGCCCCCATGACGGATCTCAGAGTTGCGGAGCAAGCCGCCCATGGTGATACACTAATAAAGATTATTATTATTTTATTATTATTATGAAGGGATCCCTAAGGTCCAAAGGCCCAAGTAAAACGCAAACTTTCCACGAACCACAGTTACATCTTTTACCCGACACTTTGTAGCTATTTTTCCTAGATTACCAGCAAACAGATGAAAGCACACCTAGCAAGAAATTTGAATCAAAACGCATAGGCCTCCTCCATATCCCCTCTAGCCCACCTTTCCATCTCCAAAAGTGGTGTGCTTTCTACCATTAAAGGTAGGTAGAAAAAAATATTCAGTCAATCTGCTGATTATCTAGGAGAAATAGAAGGACCAACTAGTATAGCTCCTCAATATTACATATGCAGACCGGACAAGTTTACAATTTTTACCCTAAACCTTAATCTAATTTTACATTTTCAACAAAACAACAAGCGCCTCACCGTTCACAGGTAATGGCTCACATTAATGTGGTCGGTGCCTAAAACCTAGAACTGGGCACCGTTAGGTCAGCAAGCGGATGTGGACCCGCTTTGCCACAAACTGATTTGACTTTGGGCTAAATCTGGAGGCTGCACTTAGGATACCCGGTTTTCACCTCTTGCACCTCAAAGTGGCATTTGGTCTTCGCTGCAGGGTACCCAAGCCGTTACTCGCAGAAGTAGTCTCAGTTATGTGGCAGCTGACACTAACATAAGACCAAGGTGCAAAACCTATTAATGCTATACTCACCTCAGATGAACCCTGTTACAAAAAAAAAGGATTACATTGTGAGCCATTACTATGCTTCCTAACTGCAACGTGCATTACAATAACGAAAAGTTCTAACTTTTATCTATTGGCCAACTATACAAAGTTTGTGAGAAGGCCTTCAATTAAAATTATCTATACTGCTGATCTGCTCATAAGTCTCCTCACTATCCCACACCCCAAACCACTTTGCGATACAGTCCACTTATTCCTCAGCCCCAAAGAACAGGCCCCCATGACGGCTCTCAGTGTTGTGGAGCAAGCCGCCCATGGCGCTATACAAATAAAGATTACTATCTTTTTATTATTATTATTATTATGAAGGGATCCCTAAGTTCCAAAGGCCCAAGTAAAACGCAAACTTTCCACCCACTACAGGTACATCTTTTACCCGACACTTTGTAGCTATTTTTCCTAGATTACCAGCAAACAGATGAAAGCACACCTAGCAAAAAATTTGAATCAAAACGCATAGGCCTCCTCCATATCCCCTCTAGCCCACCTTTCCATCTCCAAAAGTGGTGTGCGTTCTACCATTAAAGGTAGGTAGAAAAAAATATTCAGTCAATCTGCTGATTATCTAGGAGAAATAGAAGGACCAACTAGTATAGCTCCTCAATATTACATATGCAGACCGGACAAGTTTACAATTTTTACCCTAAACCTTAATCTAATTTTACATTTTCAACAAAACAACAAGCGCCTCACCGTTCACAGGTAATGGCTCACATTAATGTGGTCGGTGCCTAAAACCTAGAACTGGGCACCGTTAGGTCAGCAAGCGGATGTGGACCCGCTTTGCCACAAACTGATTTGACTTTGGGCTAAATCTGGAGGCTGCACTTAGGATACCCGGTTTTCACCTCTTGCACCTCAAAGTGGCATTTGGTCTTCGCTGCAGGGTACCCAAGCCGTTACTCGCAGAAGTAGTCTCAGTTATGTGGCAGCTGACACTAACATAAGACCAAGGTGCAAAACCTATTAATGCTATACTCACCTCAGATGAACCCTGTTACAAAAAAAAAGGATTACATTGTGAGCCATTACTATGCTTCCTAACTGCAACGTGCATTACAATAACGAAAAGTTCTAACTTTTATCTATTGGCCAACTATACAAAGTTTGTGAGAAGGCCTTCAATTAAAATTATCTATACTGCTGATCTGCTCATAAGTCTCCTCACTATCCCACACCCCAAACCACTTTGCGATACAGTCCACTTATTCCTCAGCCCCAAAGAACAGGCCCCCATGACGGCTCTCAGTGTTGTGGAGCAAGCCGCCCATGGCGCTATACAAATAAAGATTACTATCTTTTTATTATTATTATTATTATGAAGGGATCCCTAAGTTCCAAAGGCCCAAGTAAAACGCAAACTTTCCACGCACTACAGTTACATCTTTTACCGACACTTTGTAGCTATTTTTCCTAGATTACCAGCAAACAGATGAAAGCACACCTAGCAAAAAATTTGAATCAAAACGCATAGGCCTCCTCCATATCCCCTCTAGCCCACCTTTCCATCTCCAAAAGTGGTGTGCTTTCTACCATTAAAGGTAGGTAGAAAAAAATATTCTGTCAATCTGCTGATTATCTAGGAGAAATAGAAGGACCAACTAGTATAGCTCCTCAATATTACATATGCAGACCGGACAAGTTTACAATTTTTACCCTAAACCTTAATCTAATTTTACATTTTCAACAAAACAACAAGCGCCTCACCGTTCACAGGTAATGGCTAACATTAATGTGGTCGGTGCCTAAAACCTAGAACTGGGCACCGTTAGGTCAGCAAGCGGATGTGGACCCGCTTTGCCACAAACTGATTTGACTTTGGGCTAAATCTGGAGGCTGCACTTAGGATACCCGGTTTTCACCTCTTGCACCTCAAAGTGGCATTTGGTCTTCGCTGCGGGGTACCCAAGCCGTTACTCGCAGAAGTAGTCTCAGTTATGTGGCAGCTGACACTAACATAAGACCAAGGTGCAAAACCTATTAATGCTATACTCACCTCAGATGAAGCCTGTTACAAAAAAAAAGGATTACATTGTGAGCCATTACTATGCTTCCTAACTGCAACGCGCATTACAATAACGAAGAGTTCTAACTTTTATCTATTGGCCAACTATACAAAGTTTCTGACAAGGCCTTCAATTAAAATTAACTATACTGCTGATCTGCTCAAAAGTCTCCTCACTATCCCACACCCCAAACCACTTTGCGATACAGTCCACTTATTCCTCAGCCCCAAAGAACAGGCCCCCATGACGGATCTCAGTGTTGCGGAGCAAGCCGCCCATGGCGCTATACAAATAAAGATTACTATTATTTTATTATTATTATGAAGGGATCCCTAAGTTCCAAAGGCCCAAGTAAAACGCAAACTTTCCACGCACTACAGGTACATCTTTTACCCGACACTTTGTAGCTATTTTTCCTAGATTACCAGCAAACAGATGAAAGCACACCTAGCAAAAAATTTGAATCAAAACGCATAGGCCTCCTCCATATCCCCTCTAGCCCACCTTTCCATCTCCAAAAGTGGTGTGCGTTCTACCATTAAAGGTAGGTAGAAAAAAATATTCAGTCAATCTGCTGATTATCTAGGAGAAATAGAAGGACCAACTAGTATAGCTCCTCAATATTACATATGCAGACCGGACAAGTTTACAATTTTTACCCTAAACCTTAAAGGGGTTGTCCCGCGCCAAAACGGTTTTTGTTTTTTTTTAAACCCCCCCCCCCCCCCGTTCGGCGCGAGACAACCCCGATGCAGGGGTTAAAAAAACAACCCGCACAGCGCTTACCTGAATCCCAGCGGTCCGGCGTCTTCATACTTACCTGCTGAAGATGGCCGCCGGGATCCTCTGTCTCCGTGGACCGCAGGGCTTCTGTGCGGTCCATTGCCGATTCCAGCCTCCTGATTGGCTGGAATTGGCACGTGACGGGGCGGAGCTACACGGAGCCGGCATTCTACACGAGCGGCCCCATAGAAGACTGCAGAAGACCCGGACTGCGCAAGCGCGGCTAATTTGGCCATCGGAGGGCGAAAATTAGTCGGCACCATGGAGACGAGGACGCCAGCAACGGAGCAGGTAAGTATAAAACTTTTTATAACTTCTGTATGGCTCATAATTAATGCACAATGTACATTACAAAGTGCATTATTATGGCCATACAGAAGTGTATAGACCCACTTGCTGCCGCGGGACAACCCCTTTAATCTAATTTTACATTTTCAACAAAAAACAACAAGCGCCTCACCGTTCACAGGTAATGGCTCACATTAATGTGGTCGGTGCCTAAAACCTAGAACTGGGCACCGTTAGGTCAGCAAGCGGATGTGGACCCGCTTTGCCACAAACTGATTTGACTTTGGGCTAAATCTGGAGGCTGCACTTAGGATACCCGGTTTTCACCTCTTGCACCTCAAAGTGGCATTTGGTCTTCGCTGCGGGGTACCCAAGCCGTTACTCGCAGAAGTAGTCTCAGTTATGTGGCAGCTGACACTAACATAAGACCAAGGTGCAAAACCTATTAATGCTATACTCACCTCAGATGAAGCCTGTTACAAAAAAAAAGGATTACATTGTGAGCCATTACTATGCTTCCTAACTGCAACGCGCATTACAATAACGAAGAGTTCTAACTTTTATCTATTGGCCAACTATACAAAGTTTCTGACAAGGCCTTCAATTAAAATTAACTATACTGCTGATCTGTTCATAAGTCTCCTCACTATCCCACACCCCAAACCACTTTGCGATACAGTCCACTTATTCCTCAGCCCCAAAGAACAGGCCTGCATGACGGCTCTCAGTGTTGCAGAGCAAGCCGCCCATGGCGCTATACAAATAAAGATTACTATTATTTTATTATTATTATTATGAAGGGATCCCTAAGTTCCAAAGGCCCAAGTAAAACGCAAACTTTCTACGCCCAACAGGTACATCTTTTACCCGACACTTTGTAGCTATTTTTCCTAGATTACCAGCAAACAGATGAAAGCACACCTAGCAAAAAATTTGAATCAAAACGCATAGGCCTCCTCCATATCCCCTCTAGCCCACCTTTCCATCTCCAAAAGTGGTGTGCTTTCTACCATTAAAGGTAGGTAGAAAAAAATATTCAGTCAATCTGCTGATTATCTAGGAGAAATAGAAGGACCAACTAGTATAGCTCCTCAATATTACATATGCAGACCGGACAAGTTTACAATTTTTACCCTAAACCTTAATCTAATTTTAGATTTTCAACAAAAAACAACAAGCGCCTCACCGTTAACAGGTAATGGCTCACATTAACCCCTTGAGTGGCGGGTTTCCTACCACCCTGTCGTGCCCACCAGGGCAGGTTTTTTAAAATGGTCTAATCATTGAATTTCAACTAATTTTGCAGTTGCGTCCCAAGAGCCATAACTTTTTCATTTTTCCTTTGACATGGCCATATGAGGGCTTGTTTTTTGCGGGACAAGTTGTGATTTTTTAAACAGGGGGGAGGAAAAAAAGAAATGGGGAAAAAAGAAAAAAGGGGCCATGTCATTAAGGGGTTAAATAATGTATTAACTTCCTTCTCTGGGTCATTACGACGCATGGATACCACATGTGTGATTGTATTTTTGATTTTTTTACAAAGTAAAGGGAGACAAGTGTTTTTTTTTTTTTTTTTTTAAATAATTTTTTAACTTTTTTTTTTTATTTTTTTTTAATTTTTTATTTATTTTGTCCCTTTAGGGGACTTCCACGGGGACCCATCAGGACCCCTGATCACATTCCGGGGGTCTGATGGTGACAGCCCTTTACATGCTGCAGTGACAGCCCTTTACATGCTGCAGTCACATAGACTGCAGCATGTAAAGGGTTAACACAGCAGAGATCGGAGGTTTTCTCTCATCTCTGCTGTAGGAGCTGGTACCTAGCTGTCCTCTGACAGCTAACAACCAGCTCTCCCTGCCACAGAGCCCATCAGCTTGCCTCTGACAAGCCGATGGTCTCTATGGCAACTTGTAAACAAAGCAGGACATTGCCGACATGTCGGCAATATCTTCTGCTGGTTTTTCAGAGCCCTTGCTTTGTTCTCTGTGGGTCTGTGCAGGCAGAGCACACTGTCACAGCTTGTGGCATTGTGCTCTGCAGCTCCCATAGTGATACATAGCCCGGAAATCTTCCGGGCTATGTCACTGTGAGCAGTGGAGCTCGTCCCCGGAAATTTTCCGGGCGTGCCACTCAAGGGGTTAATGTGGTCGGTGCCTAAAACCTAGAACTGGGCACCGTTAGGTCAGCAAGCGGATGTGGACCCGCTTTGCCACAAACTGATTTGACTTTGGGCTAAATCTGGAGGCTGCACTTAGGATACCCGGTTTTCACCTCTTGCACCTCAAAGTGGCATTTGGTCTTCGCTGCGGGGTACCCAAGCCGTTACTCGCAGAAGTAGTCTCAGTTATGTGGCAGCTGACACTAACATAAGACCAAGGTGCAAAACCTATTAATGCTATACTCACCTCAGATGAAGCCTGTTACAAAAAAAAAGGATTACATTGTGAGCCATTACTATGCTTCCTAACTGCAACGCGCATTACAATAACGTAAAGTTCTAACTTTTTATCTATTGGCCAACAATACAAAGTTTCTGACAAGGCCTTCAATTAAAATTAACTATACTGCTGATCTGCTCATAAGTCTCCTCACTATCCCACACCCCAAACCACTTTGCGATACAGTCCACTTATTCCTCAGCCCCAAAGAACAGGCCCCCCTGACGGCTCTCAGTGTTGCGGAGCAAGCCGCCCATGGCGCTATACAAATAAAGATTACTATCTTTTTATTATTATTATTGTTATTATGAAGGGATCCCTAAGTTCCAAAGGCCCAAGTAAAACGCAAACTTTCCACGCACTACAGGTACATCTTTTACCCGACACTTTGTAGCTATTTTTCCTAGATTACCAGCAAACAGATGAAAGCACACCTAGCAAAAAATTTGAATCAAAACGCATAGGCCTCCTCCATATCCCCTCTAGCCCACCTTTCCATCTCCAAAAGTGGTGTGCTTTCTACCATTAAAGGTAGGTAGAAAAAAATATTCAGTCAATCTGCTGATTATCTAGGAGAAATAGAAGGACCAACTAGTATAGCTCCTCAATATTACATATGCAGACCGGACAAGTTTACAATTTTTACCCTAAACCTTAATCTAATTTTAGATTTTCAACAAAAAACAACAAGCGCCTCACCGTTCACAGGTAATGGCTCACATTAATGTGGTCGGTGCCTAAAACCTAGAACTGGGCACCGTTAGGTCAGCAAGCGGATGTGGACCCGCTTTGCCACAAACTGATTTGACTTTGGGCTAAATCTGGAGGCTGCACTTAGGATACCCGGTTTTCACCTCTTGCACCTCAAAGTGGCATTTGGTCTTCGCTGCGGGGTACCCAAGCCGTTACTCGCAGAAGTAGTCTCAGTTATGTGGCAGCTGACACTAACATAAGACCAAGGTGCAAAACCTATTAATGCTATACTCACCTCAGATGAAGCCTGTTACAAAAAAAAAGGATTACATTGTGAGCCATTACTATGCTTCCTAACTGCAACGCGCATTACAATAACGAAGAGTTCTAACTTTTATCTATTGGCCAACTATACAAAGTTTGTGACAAGGCCTTCAATTAAAATTATCTATACTGCTGATCTGCTCATAAGTCTCCTCACTATCCCACACCCCAAACCACTTTGCGATACAGTCCACTTATTCCTCAGCCCCAAAGAACAGGCCCCCATGACGGCTCTCAGTGTTGCGGAGCAAGCCGCCCATGGCGCTATACAAATAAAAATTACTGTTATTTTATTATTATTATGAAGGGATCCCTAAGTTCCAAAGGCCCAAGTAAAACGCAAACTTTCCACGCACTACAGGTACATCTTTTACCCGACACTTTGTAGCTATTTTTCCTAGATTACCAGCAAACAGATGAAAGCACACCTAGCAAAAAATTTGAATCAAAACGCATAGGCCTCCTACATATCCCCTCTAGCCCACCTTTCCATCTCCAAAAGTGGTGTGCTTTCTACCATTAAAGGTAGGTAGAAAAAAATATTCAGTCAATCTGCTGATTATCTAGGAGAAATAGAAGGACCAACTAGTATAGCTCCTCAATATTACATATGCAGACCGGACAAGTTTACAATTTTTACCCTAAACCTTAATCTAATTTTAGATTTTCAACAAAAAACAACAAGCGCCTCACCGTTCACAGGTAATGGCTCACATTAATGTGGTCGGTGCCTAAAACCTAGAACTGGGCACCGTTAGGTCAGCAAGCGGATGTGGACCCGCTTTGCCACAAACTGATTTGACTTTGGGCTAAATCTGGAGGCTGCACTTAGGATACCCGGTTTTCACCTCTTGCACCTCAAAGTGGCATTTGGTCTTCGCTGCGGGGTACCCAAGCCGTTACTCGCAGAAGTAGTCTCAGTTATGTGGCAGCTGACACTAACATAAGACCAAGGTGCAAAACCTATTAATGCTATACTCACCTCAGATGAAGCCTGTTACAAAAAAAAAGGATTACATTGTGAGCCATTACTATGCTTCCTAACTGCAACGCGCATTACAATAACGAAGAGTTCTAACTTTTATCTATTGGCCAACTATACAAAGTTTGTGACAAGGCCTTCAATTAAAATTATCTATACTGCTGATCTCCTCATAAGTCTCCTCACTATCCCACACCCCAAACCACTTTGCAATACAGTCCACTTATTCCTCAGCCCCAAAGAACAGGCCCCCATGACGGATCTCAGTGTTGCGGAGCAAGCCGCCCATGGCGCTATACAAATAAAGATTACTATAATTTTATTATTATTATGAAGGGATCCCTAAGGTCCAAAGGCCCAAGTAAAACGCAAACTCTCCACCCACTACAGTTACATCTTTTACCCGACACTTTGTAGCTATTTTTCCTAGATTACCAGCAAACAGATGAAAGCACACCTAGCAAAAAATTTGAATCAAAACGCATAGGCCTTCTCCATATCCCCTCTAGCCCACCTTTCCATCTCCAAACGTGGTGTGCTTTCTACCATTAAAAGTAGGTAGAAAAAAATATTCAGTCAATCTGCTGATTATCTAGGAGAAATAGAAGGACCAACTAGTATAGCTCCTCAATATGACATATGCAGACCGGACAAGTTTAAAATTTTTACCCTAAACCTTAATCTAATTTTACATTTTCAACAAAACAACAAGCGCCTCACCGTTCACAGGTAATGGCTCACATTAATGTGGTCGGTGCCTAAAACCTAGAACTGGGCACCGTTAGGTCAGCAAGCGGATGTGGACCCGCTTTGCCACAAACTGATTTGACTTTGGGCTAAATCTGGAGGCTGCACTTAGGATACCCGGTTTTCACCTCTTGCACCTCAAAGTGGCATTTGGTCTTCGCTGCGGGGTACCCAAGCCATTACTCGCAGAAGTAGTCTCAGTTATGTGGCAGCTGACACTAACATAAGACCAAGGTGCAAAACCTATTAATGCTATACTCACCTCAGATGAAGCCTGTTACAAAAAAAAAGGATTACATTGTGAGCCATTACTATGCTTCCTAACTGCAACGCGCATTACAATAACGAAGAGTTCTAACTTTTATCTATTGGCCAACTATACAAAGTTTGTGACAAGGCCTTCAATTAAAATTATCTATACTGCTGATCTGCTCATAAGTCTCCTCACTATC
Source organism: Eleutherodactylus coqui (assembly GCF_035609145.1). NCBI lineage: Eukaryota > Metazoa > Chordata > Amphibia > Anura > Eleutherodactylidae > Eleutherodactylus > Eleutherodactylus coqui. The sequence goes on from NC_089844.1 coordinate 112,150,278, forward strand.
CCACACCCCAAACTACTTTGCGATACAGTCCACTTATTCCTCAGCCCCAAAGAACAGGCCCCCATGACGGCTCTCAGTGTTGCGGAGCAAGCCGCCCATGGCGCTATACAAATAAAGATTACTATCTTTTTATTATTATTATTATTATGAAGGGATCCCTAAGTTCCAAAGGCCCAAGTAAAACGCAAACTTTCCACGCACTACAGGTACATCTTTTACCCGACACTTTGTAGCTATTTTTCCTAGATTACCAGCAAACAGATGAAAGCACACCTAGCAAAAAATTTGAATCAAAACGCATAGGCCTCCTCCATATCCCCTCTAGCCCACCTTTCCATCTCCAAAAGTGGTGTGCTTTCTACCATTAAAGGTAGGTAGAAAAAAATATTCAGTCAATCTGCTGATTATCTAGGAGAAATAGAAGGACCAACTAGTATAGCTCCTCAATATTACATATGCAGACCGGACAAGTTTACAATTTTTACCCTAAACCTTAATCTAATTTTAGATTTTCAACAAAAAACAACAAGCGCCTCACCGTTCACAGGTAATGGCTCACATTAATGTGGTCGGTGCCTAAAACCTAGAACTGGGCACCGTTAGGTCAGCAAGCGGATGTGGACCCGCTTTGCCACAAACTGATTTGACTTTGGGCTAAATCTGGAGGCTGCACTTAGGATACCCGGTTTTCACCTCTTGCACCTCAAAGTGGCATTTGGTCTTCGCTGCGGGGTACCCAAGCCGTTACTCGCAGAAGTAGTCTCAGTTATGTGGCAGCTGACACTAACATAAGACCAAGGTGCAAAACCTATTAATGCTATACTCACCTCAGATGAAGCCTGTTACAAAAAAAAAGGATTACATTGTGAGCCATTACTATGCTTCCTAACTGCAACGCGCATTACAATAACGAAGAGTTCTAACTTTTATCTATTGGCCAACTATACAAAGTTTGTGACAAGGCCTTCAATTAAAATTAACTATACTGCTGATCTGCTCATAAGTCTCCTCACTATCCCACACCCCAAACCACTTTGCGATACAGTCCACTTATTCCTCAGCCCCAAAGAACAGGCCCCCATGACGGCTCTCAGTGTTGCGGAGCAAGCCGCCCATGGCGCTATACAAATAAAGATTACTATTATTTTATTATTATTATTATGAAGGGATCCCTAAGTTCCAAAGGCCCAAGTAAAACGCAAACTTTCCACGCACTACAGGTACATCTTTTACCCGACACTTTGTAGCTATTTTTCCTAGATTACCAGCAAACAGATGAAAGCACACCTAGCAAAAAATTTGAATCAAAACGCATAGGCCTCCTTCATATCCCCTCTAGCCCACCTTTCCATCTCCAAACGTGGTGTGCTTTCTACCATTAAAGGTAGGTAGAAAAAAATATTCAGTCAATCTGCTGATTATCTAGGAGAAATAGAAGGACCAACTAGTATAGCTCCTCAATATTACATATGCAGACCGGACAAGTTTACAATTTTTACCCTAAACCTTAATCTAATTTTAGATTTTCAACAAAAAACAACAAGCGCCTCACCGTTAACAGGTAATGGCTCACATTAATGTGGTCGGTGCCTAAAACCTAGAACTGGGCACCGTTAGGTCAGCAAGCGGATGTGGACCCGCTTTGCCACAAACTGATTTGACTTTGGGCTAAATCTGGAGGCTGCACTTAGGATACCCGGTTTTCACCTCTTGCACCTCAAAGTGGCATTTGGTCTTCGCTGCGGGGTACCCAAGCCATTACTCGCAGAAGTAGTCTCAGTTATGTGGCAGCTGACACTAACATAAGACCAAGGTGCAAAACCTATTAATGCTATACTCACCTCAGATGAAGCCTGTTACAAAAAAAAAGGATTACATTGTGAGCCATTACTATGCTTCCTAACTGCAACGCGCATTACAATAACGAAGAGTTCTAACTTTTATCTATTGGCCAACTATACAAAGTTTGTGACAAGGCCTTCAATTAAAATTAACTATACTGCTGATCTGCTCATAAGTCTCCTCACTATCCCACACCCCAAACCACTTTGCGATACAGTCCACTTATTCCTCAGCCCCAAAGAACAGGCCCCCATGACAGATCTCAGTGTTGCGGAGCAAGCCGCCCATGGCGCTATACAAATAAAGATTACTATTATTTTATTATTATTATGAAGGGATCCCTAAGTTCCAAAGGCCCAAGTAAAACGCAAACTTTGCACCCACTACAGTTACATGTTTTACCCGACACTTTGTAGCTATTTTTCCTAGATTACCAGCAAACAGATGAAAGCACACCTAGCAAAAAATTTGAATCAAAACGTATAGGCCTCCTCCATATCCCCTCTAGCCCACCTTTCCATCTCCAAAAGTGGTGTGCTTTCTACCATTAAAAGTAGGTAGAAAAAAATATTCAGTCAATCTGCTGATTATCTAGGAGAAATAGAAGGACCAACTAGTATAGCTCCTCAATATTACATATGCAGACCGGACAAGTTTACAATTTTTACCCTAAACCTTAATCTAATTTTAGATTTTCAACAAAAAACAACAAGCGCCTCACCGTTCACAGGTAATGGCTCACATTAATGTGGTCGGTGCCTAAAACCTAGAACTGGGCACCGTTAGGTCAGCAAGCGGATGTGGACCCGCTTTGCCACAAACTGATTTGACTTTGGGCTAAATCTGGAGGCTGCACTTAGGATACCCGGTTTTCACCTCTTGCACCTCAAAGTGGCATTTGGTCTTCGCTGCGGGGTACCCAAGCCGTTACTCGCAGAAGTAGTCTCAGTTATGTGGCAGCTGACACTAACATAAGACCAAGGTGCAAAACCTATTAATGCTATACTCACCTCAGATGAAGCCTGTTACAAAAAAAAAGGATTACATTGTGAGCCATTACTATGCTTCCTAACTGCAACGCGCATTACAATAACGAAGAGTTCTAACTTTTATCTATTGGCCAACTATACAAAGTTTGTGACAAGGCCTTCAATTAAAATTATCTATACTGCTGATCTCCTCATAAGTCTCCTCACTATCCCACACCCCAAACCACTTTGCAATACAGTCCACTTATTCCTCAGCCCCAAAGAACAGGCCCCCATGACGGCTCTCAGTGTTGCGGAGCAAGCCGCCCATGGCGCTATACAAATAAAGATTACTATAATTTTATTATTATTATGAAGGGATCCCTAAGGTCCAAAGGCCCAAGTAAAACGCAAACTCTCCACCCACTACAGTTACATCTTTTACCCGACACTTTGTAGCTATTTTTCCTAGATTACCAGCAAACAGATGAAAGCACACCTAGCAAAAAATTTGAATCAAAACGCATAGGCCTTCTCCATATCCCCTCTAGCCCACCTTTCCATCTCCAAACGTGGTGTGCTTTCTACCATTAAAAGTAGGTAGAAAAAAATATTCAGTCAATCTGCTGATTATCTAGGAGAAATAGAAGGACCAACTAGTATAGCTCCTCAATATGACATATGCAGACCGGACAAGTTTAAAATTTTTACCCTAAACCTTAATCTAATTTTACATTTTCAACAAAACAACAAGCGCCTCACCGTTCACAGGTAATGGCTCACATTAATGTGGTCGGTGCCTAAAACCTAGAACTGGGCACCGTTAGGTCAGCAAGCGGATGTGGACCCGCTTTGCCACAAACTGATTTGACTTTGGGCTAAATCTGGAGGCTGCACTTAGGATACCCGGTTTTCACCTCTTGCACCTCAAAGTGGCATTTGGTCTTCGCTGCGGGGTACCCAAGCCATTACTCGCAGAAGTAGTCTCAGTTATGTGGCAGCTGACACTAACATAAGACCAAGGTGCAAAACCTATTAATGCTATACTCACCTCAGATGAAGCCTGTTACAAAAAAAAAGGATTACATTGTGAGCCATTACTATGCTTCCTAACTGCAACGCGCATTACAATAACGAAGAGTTCTAACTTTTATCTATTGGCCAACTATACAAAGTTTGTGACAAGGCCTTCAATTAAAATTATCTATACTGCTGATCTGCTCATAAGTCTCCTCACTATCCCACACCCCAAACTACTTTGCGATACAGTCCACTTATTCCTCAGCCCCAAAGAACAGGCCCCCATGACGGCTCTCAGTGTTGCGGAGCAAGCCGCCCATGGCGCTATACAAATAAAGATTACTATCTTTTTATTATTATTATTATTATGAAGGGATCCCTAAGTTCCAAAGGCCCAAGTAAAACGCAAACTTTCCACGCACTACAGGTACATCTTTTACCCGACACTTTGTAGCTATTTTTCCTAGATTACCAGCAAACAGATGAAAGCACACCTAGCAAAAAATTTGAATCAAAACGCATAGGCCTCCTCCATATCCCCTCTAGCCCACCTTTCCATCTCCAAAAGTGGTGTGCTTTCTACCATTAAAGGTAGGTAGAAAAAAATATTCAGTCAATCTGCTGATTATCTAGGAGAAATAGAAGGACCAACTAGTATAGCTCCTCAATATTACATATGCAGACCGGACAAGTTTACAATTTTTACCCTAAACCTTAATCTAATTTTAGATTTTCAACAAAAAACAACAAGCGCCTCACCGTTCACAGGTAATGGCTCACATTAATGTGGTCGGTGCCTAAAACCTAGAACTGGGCACCGTTAGGTCAGCAAGCGGATGTGGACCCGCTTTGCCACAAACTGATTTGACTTTGGGCTAAATCTGGAGGCTGCACTTAGGATACCCGGTTTTCACCTCTTGCACCTCAAAGTGGCATTTGGTCTTCGCTGCGGGGTACCCAAGCCGTTACTCGCAGAAGTAGTCTCAGTTATGTGGCAGCTGACACTAACATAAGACCAAGGTGCAAAACCTATTAATGCTATACTCACCTCAGATGAAGCCTGTTACAAAAAAAAAGGATTACATTGTGAGCCATTACTATGCTTCCTAACTGCAACGCGCATTACAATAACGTAAAGTTCTAACTTTTATCTATTGGCCAACTATACAAAGTTTGTGACAAGGCCTTCAATTAAAATTAACTATACTGCTGATCTGCTCATAAGTCTCCTCACTATCCCACACCCCAAACCACTTTGCGATACAGTCCACTTATTCCTCAGCCCCAAAGAACAGGCCCCCATGACGGCTCTCAGTGTTGCGGAGCAAGCCGCCCATGGCGCTATACAAATAAAGATTACTATCTTTTTTTTATTATTATTATTATTATTATGAAGGGATCCCTAAGTTCCAAAGGCCCAAGTAAAACGCAAACTTTCCACGCACTACAGGTACATCTTTTACCCGACACTTTGTAGCTATTTTTCCTAGATTACCAGCAAACAGATGAAAGCACACCTAGCAAAAAATTTGAATCAAAACGCATAGGCCTCCTTCATATCCCCTCTAGCCCACCTTTCCATCTCCAAACGTGGTGTGCTTTCTACCATTAAAGGTAGGTAGAAAAAAATATTCAGTCAATCTGCTGATTATCTAGGAGAAATAGAAGGACCAACTAGTATAGCTCCTCAATATTACATATGCAGACCGGACAAGTTTACAATTTTTACCCTAAACCTTAATCTAATTTTAGATTTTCAACAAAAAACAACAAGCGCCTCACCGTTAACAGGTAATGGCTCACATTAATGTGGTCGGTGCCTAAAACCTAGAACTGGGCACCGTTAGGTCAGCAAGCGGATGTGGACCCGCTTTGCCACAAACTGATTTGACTTTGGGCTAAATCTGGAGGCTGCACTTAGGATACCCGGTTTTCACCTCTTGCACCTCAAAGTGGCATTTGGTCTTCGCTGCGGGGTACCCAAGCCATTACTCGCAGAAGTAGTCTCAGTTATGTGGCAGCTGACACTAACATAAGACCAAGGTGCAAAACCTATTAATGCTATACTCACCTCAGATGAAGCCTGTTACAAAAAAAAAGGATTACATTGTGAGCCATTACTATGCTTCCTAACTGCAACGCGCATTACAATAACGAAGAGTTCTAACTTTTATCTATTGGCCAACTATACAAAGTTTGTGACAAGGCCTTCAATTAAAATTAACTATACTGCTGATCTGCTCATAAGTCTCCTCACTATCCCACACCCCAAACCACTTTGCGATACAGTCCACTTATTCCTCAGCCCCAAAGAACAGGCCCCCATGACGGATCTCAGTGTTGCGGAGCAAGCCGCCCATGGCGCTATACAAATAAAGATTACTATTATTTTATTATTATTATGAAGGGATCCCTAAGTTCCAAAGGCCCAAGTAAAACGCAAACTTTCCACGCACTACAGGTACATCTTTTACCCGACACTTTGTAGCTATTTTTCCTAGATTACCAGCAAACAGATGAAAGCACACCTAGCAAAAAATTTGAATCAAAACGCATAGGCCTCCTACATATCCCCTCTAGCCCACCTTTCCATCTCCAAAAGTGGTGTGCTTTCTACCATTAAAGGTAGGTAGAAAAAAATATTCAGTCAATCTGCTGATTATCTAGGAGAAATAGAAGGACCAACTAGTATAGCTCCTCAATATTACATATGCAGACCGGACAAGTTTACAATTTTTACCCTAAACCTTAATCTAATTTTAGATTTTCAACAAAAAACAACAAGCGCCTCACCGTTCACAGGTAATGGCTCACATTAATGTGGTCGGTGCCTAAAACCTAGAACTGGGCACCGTTAGGTCAGCAAGCGGATGTGGACCCGCTTTGCCACAAACTGATTTGACTTTGGGCTAAATCTGGAGGCTGCACTTAGGATACCCGGTTTTCACCTCTTGCACCTCAAAGTGGCATTTGGTCTTCGCTGCGGGGTACCCAAGCCGTTACTCGCAGAAGTAGTCTCAGTTATGTGGCAGCTGACACTAACATAAGACCAAGGTGCAAAACCTCTTAATGCTATACTCACCTCAGATGAAGCCTGTTACAAAAAAAAAGGATTACATTGTGAGCCATTACTATGCTTCCTAACTGCAACGCGCATTACAATAACGTAAAGTTCTAACTTTTATCTATTGGCCAACAATACAAAGTTTGTGACAAGGCCTTCAATTAAAATTATCTATACTGCTGATCTGCTCATAAGTCTCCTCACTATCCCACACCCCAAACCACTTTGCGATACAGTCCACTCATTCCTCAGCCCCAAAGAACAGGCCCCCATGACGGCTCTCAGTGTTGCGGAGCAAGCCGCCCATGGCGCTATACAAATAAAGATTACTATCTTTTTTTTATTATTATTATTATTATTATTATGAAGGGATCCCTAAGTTCCAAAGGCCCAAGTAAAACGCAAACTTTCCACGCACTACAGGTACATCTTTTACCCGACACTTTGTAGCTATTTTTCCTAGATTACCAGCAAACAGATGAAAGCACACCTAGCAAAAAATTTGAATCAAAACGCATAGGCCTCCTTCATATCCCCTCTAGCCCACCTTTCCATCTCCAAACGTGGTGTGCTTTCTACCATTAAAGGTAGGTAGAAAAAAATATTCAGTCAATCTGCTGATCATCTAGGAGAAATAGAAGGACCAACTAGTATAGCTCCTCAATATTACATATGCAGACCGGACAAGTTTACAATTTTTACCCTAAACCTTAATCTAATTTTAGATTTTCAACAAAAAACAACAAGCGCCTCACCGTTAACAGGTAATGGCTCACATTAATGTGGTCGGTGCCTAAAACCTAGAACTGGGCACCGTTAGGTCAGCAAGCGGATGTGGACCCGCTTTGCCACAAACTGATTTGACTTTGGGCTAAATCTGGAGGCTGCACTTAGGATACCCGGTTTTCACCTCTTGCACCTCAAAGTGGCATTTGGTCTTCGCTGCGGGGTACCCAAGCCATTACTCGCAGAAGTAGTCTCAGTTATGTGGCAGCTGACACTAACATAAGACCAAGGTGCAAAACCTATTAATGCTATACTCACCTCAGATGAAGCCTGTTACAAAAAAAAAGGATTACATTGTGAGCCATTACTATGCTTCCTAACTGCAACGCGCATTACAATAACGAAGAGTTCTAACTTTTATCTATTGGCCAACTATACAAAGTTTGTGACAAGGCCTTCAATTAAAATTAACTATACTGCTGATCTGCTCATAAGTCTCCTCACTATCCCACACCCCAAACCACTTTGCGATACAGTCCACTTATTCCTCAGCCCCAAAGAACAGGCCCCCATGACGGATCTCAGTGTTGCGGAGCAAGCCGCCCATGGCGCTATACAAATAAAGATTACTATTATTTTATTATTATTATGAAGGGATCCCTAAGTTCCAAAGGCCCAAGTAAAACGCAAACTTTCCACCCACTACAGTTACATGTTTTACCCGACACTTTGTAGCTATTTTTCCTAGATTACCAGCAAACAGATGAAAGCACACCTAGCAAAAAATTTGAATCAAAACGCATAGGCCTCCTCCATATCCCCTCTAGCCCACCTTTCCATCTCCAAAAGTGGTGTGCTTTCTACCATTAAAGGTAGGTAGAAAAAAATATTCAGTCAATCTGCTGATTATCTAGGAGAAATAGAAGGACCAACTAGTATAGCTCCTCAATATTACATATGCAGACCGGACAAGTTTACAATTTTTACCCTAAACCTTAATCTAATTTTAGATTTTCAACAAAAAACAACAAGCGCCTCACCGTTCACAGGTAATGGCTCACATTAATGTGGTCGGTGCCTAAAACCTAGAACTGGGCACCGTTAGGTCAGCAAGCGGATGTGGACCCGCTTTGCCACAAACTGATTTGACTTTGGGCTAAATCTGGAGGCTGCACTTAGGATACCCGGTTTTCACCTCTTGCACCTCAAAGTGGCATTTGGTCTTCGCTGCGGGGTACCCAAGCCGTTACTCGCAGAAGTAGTCTCAGTTATGTGGCAGCTGACACTAACATAAGACCAAGGTGCAAAAGCTATTAATGCTATACTCACCTCAGATGAAGCCTGTTACAAAAAAAAAGGATTACATTGTGAGCCATTACTATGCTTCCTAACTGCAACGCGCATTACAATAACGTAAAGTTCTAACTTTTATCTATTGGCCAACAATACAAAGTTTGTGACAAGGCCTTCAATTAAAATTATCTATACTGCTGATCTGCTCATAAGTCTCCTCACTATCCCACACCCCAAACCACTTTGCGATACAGTCCACTTATTCCTCAGCCCCAAAGAACAGGCCGCCATGACGGCTCTCAGTGTTGCGGAGCAAGCCGCCCATGGCGCTATACAAATAAAGATTACTATCTTTTTTTTATTATTATTATTATTATGAAGGGATCCCTAAGTTCCAAAGGCCCAAGTAAAACGCAAACTTTCCACCCACTACAGGTACATCTTTTACCCGACACTTTGTAGCTATTTTTCCTAGATTACCAGCAAACAGATGAAAGCACACCTAGCAAAAAATTTGAATCAAAACGCATAGGCCTCCTTCATATCCCCTCTAGCCCACCTTTCCATCTCCAAACGTGGTGTGCTTTCTACCATTAAAGGTAGGTAGAAAAAAATATTCAGTCAATCTGCTGATTATCTAGGAGAAATAGAAGGACCAACTAGTATAGCTCCTCAATATTACATATGCAGACCGGACAAGTTTACAATTTTTACCCTAAACCTTAATCTAATTTTAGATTTTCAACAAAAAACAACAAGCGCCTCACCGTTAACAGGTAATGGCTCACATTAATGTGGTCGGTGCCTAAAACCTAGAACTGGGCACCGTTAGGTCAGCAAGCGGATGTGGACCCGCTTTGCCACAAACTGATTTGACTTTGGGCTAAATCTGGAGGCTGCACTTAGGATACCCGGTTTTCACCTCTTGCACCTCAAAGTGGCATTTGGTCTTCGCTGCGGGGTACCCAAGCCATTACTCGCAGAAGTAGTCTCAGTTATGTGGCAGCTGACACTAACATAAGACCAAGGTGCAAAACCTATTAATGCTATACTCACCTCAGATGAAGCCTGTTACAAAAAAAAAGGATTACATTGTGAGCCATTACTATGCTTCCTAACTGCAACGCGCATTACAATAACGAAGAGTTCTAACTTTTATCTATTGGCCAACTATACAAAGTTTGTGACAAGGTCTTCAATTAAAATTAACTATACTGCTGATCTGCTCATAAGTCTCCTCACTATCCCACACCCCAAACCACTTTGCGATACAGTCCACTTATTCCTCAGCCCCAAAGAACAGGCCCCCATGACGGATCTCAGTGTTGCGGAGCAAGCCGCCCATGGCGCTATACAAATAAAGATTACTATTATTTTATTATTATTATGAAGGGATCCCTAAGTTCCAAAGGCCCAAGTAAAACGCAAACTTTGCACCCACTACAGTTACATGTTTTACCCGACACTTTGTAGCTATTTTTCCTAGATTACCAGCAAACAGATGAAAGCACACCTAGCAAAAAATTTGAATCAAAACGTATAGGCCTCCTCCATATCCCCTCTAGCCCACCTTTCCATCTCCAAAAGTGGTGTGCTTTCTACCATTAAAAGTAGGTAGAAAAAAATATTCAGTCAATCTGCTGATTATCTAGGAGAAATAGAAGGACCAACTAGTATAGCTCCTCAATATTACATATGCAGACCGGACAAGTTTACAATTTTTACCCTAAACCTTAATCTAATTTTAGATTTTCAACAAAAAACAACAAGCGCCTCACCGTTCACAGGTAATGGCTCACATTAATGTGGTCGGTGCCTAAAACCTAGAACTGGGCACCGTTAGGTCAGCAAGCGGATGTGGACCCGCTTTGCCACAAACTGATTTGACTTTGGGCTAAATCTGGAGGCTGCACTTAGGATACCCGGTTTTCACCTCTTGCACCTCAAAGTGGCATTTGGTCTTCGCTGCGGGGTACCCAAGCCGTTACTCGCAGAAGTAGTCTCAGTTATGTGGCAGCTGACACTAACATAAGACCAAGGTGCAAAACCTATTAATGCTATACTCACCTCAGATGAAGCCTGTTACAAAAAAAGGATTACATTGTGAGCCATTACTATGCTTCCTAACTGCAACGCGCATTACAATAACGAAGAGTTCTAACTTTTATCTATTGGCCAACTATACAAAGTTTGTGACAAGGCCTACAATTAAAATTATCTATACTGCTGATCTGCTCATAAGTCTCCTCACTATCCCACACCCCAAACCACTTTGCGATACAGTCCACTTATTCCTCAGCCCCAAAGAACAGGCCCCCATGTCGGCTCTCAGTGTTGCGGAGCAAGCCGCCCATGGTGCTACACAAATAAAGATTATTATTATTTTATTATTAATATGAAGGGATCCCAAAGGTCAAAAGGCCCAAGTAAAACGCAAACTTTCCACTCACTACAGTTACATCTTTTACCCGACACTTTGTAGCTATTTTTCCTAGATTACCAGCAAACAGATGAAAGCACACCTAGCAAAAAATTTGAATCAAAACGCATAGGCCTCCTCCATATCCCCTCTAGCCCACCTTTCCATCTCCAAAAGTGGTGTGCTTTCTACCATTAAAGGTAGGTAGAAAAAAATATTCAGTCAATCTGCTGATTATCTAGGAGAAATAGAAGGACCAACTAGTATAGCTCCTCAATATTACATATGCAGACCGGACAAGTTTACAATTTTTACCCTAAACCTTAATCTAATTTTAGATTTTCAACAAAAAACAACAAGCGCCTCACCGTTCACAGGTAATGGCTCACATTAATGTGGTCGGTGCCTAAAACCTAGAACTGGGCACCGTTAGGTCAGCAAGTGGATGTGCACCCGCTTTGCCACAAACTGATTTGACTTTGGGCTAAATCTGGAGGCTGCGCTTAGGATACCCGGTTTTCACCTCTTGCACCTCAAAGTGGCATTTGGTCTTCGCTGCGGGGTACCCAAGCCGTTACTCGCAGAAGTAGTCTCAGTTATGTGGCAGCTGACACTAACATAAGACCAAGGTGCAAAACCTATTAATGCTATACTCACCTCAGATGAAGCCTGTTACAAAAAAAAAGGATTACATTGTGAGCCATTACTATGCTTCCTAACTGCAACGCGCATTACAATAACGTAAAGTTCTAACTTTTATCTATTGGCCAACAATACAAAGTTTGTGACAAGGCCTTCAATTAAAATTATCTATACTGCTGATCTGCTCATAAGTCTCCTCACTATCCCACACCCCAAACCACTTTGCGATACAGTCCACTTATTCCTCAGCCCCAAAGAACAGGCCCCCATGACGGCTCTCAGTGTTGCGGAGCAAGCCGCCCATGGCGCTATACAAATAAAGATTACTATCTTTTTTTTATTATTATTATTATTATGAAGGGATCCCTAAGTTCCAAAGGCCCAAGTAAAACGCAAACTTTCCACCCACTACAGATACATCTTTTACCCGACACTTTGTAGCTATTTTTCCTAGATTACCAGCAAACAGATGAAAGCACACCTAGCAAAAAATTTGAATCAAAACGCATAGGCCTCCTTCATATCCCCTCTAGCCCACCTTTCCATCTCCAAACGTGGTGTGCTTTCTACCATTAAAGGTAGGTAGAAAAAAATATTCAGTCAATCTGCTGATTATCTAGGAGAAATAGAAGGACCAACTAGTATAGCTCCTCAATATTACATATGCAGACCGGACAAGTTTACAATTTTTACCCTAAACCTTAATCTAATTTTAGATTTTCAACAAAAAACAACAAGCGCCTCACCGTTAACAGGTAATGGCTCACATTAATGTGGTCGGTGCCTAAAACCTAGAACTGGGCACCGTTAGGTCAGCAAGCGGATGTGGACCCGCTTTGCCACAAACTGATTTGACTTTGGGCTAAATCTGGAGGCTACACTTAGGATACCCGGTTTTCACCTCTTGCACCTCAAAGTGGCATTTGGTCTTCGCTGCGGGGTACCCAAGCCATTACTCGCAGAAGTAGTCTCAGTTATGTGGCAGCTGACACTAACATAAGACCAAGGTGCAAAACCTATTAATGCTATACTCACCTCAGATGAAGCCTGTTACAAAAATAAAGGATTACATTGTGAGCCATTACTATGCTTCCTAACTGCAACGCGCATTACAATAACGAAGAGTTCTAACTTTTATCTATTGGCCAACTATACAAAGTTTGTGACAAGGCCTTCAATTAAAATTAACTATACTGCTGATCTGCTCATAAGTCTCCTCACTATCCCACACCCCAAACCACTTTGCGATACAGTCCACTTATTCCTCAGCCCCAAAGAACAGGCCCCCATGACGGATCTCAGTGTTGCGGAGCAAGCCGCCCATGGCGCTATACAAATAAAGATTACTATCTTTTTTTTATTATTATTATTATTATGAAGGGATCCCTAAGTTCCAAAGGCCCAAGTAAAACGCAAACTTTCCACCCACTACAGTTACATGTTTTACCCGACACTTTGTAGCTATTTTTCCTAGATTACCAGCAAACAGATGAAAGCACACCTAGCAAAAAATTTGAATCAAAACGTATAGGCCTCCTCCATATCCCCTCTAGCCCACCTTTCCATCTCCAAAAGTGGTGTGCTTTCTACCATTAAAAGTAGGTAGAAAAAAAATATTCAGTCAATCTGCTGATTATCTAGGAGAAATAGAAGGACCAACTAGTATAGCTCCTCAATATTACATATGCAGACCGGACAAGTTTACAATTTTTACCCTAAACCTTAATCTAATTTTAGATTTTCAACAAAAAACAACAAGCGCCTCACCGTTCACAGGTAATGGCTCACATTAATGTGGTCGGTGCCTAAAACCTAGAACTGGGCACCGTTAGGTCAGCAAGCGGATGTGGACCCGCTTTGCCACAAACTGATTTGACTTTGGGCTAAATCTGGAGGCTGCACTTAGGATACCCGGTTGTCACCTCTTGCACCTCAAAGTGGCATTTGGTCTTCGCTGCGGGGTACCCAAGCCGTTACTCGCAGAAGTAGTCTCAGTTATGTGGCAGCTGACACTAACATAAGACCAAGGTGCAAAACCTATTAATGCTATACTCACCTCAGATGAAGCCTGTTACAAAAAAAAGGATTACATTGTGAGCCATTACTATGCTTCCTAACTGCAACGCGCATTACAATAACGAAGAGTTCTATTTTTTATCTATTGGCCAACTATACAAAGTTTCTGACAAGGCCTTCAATTAAAATTAACTATACTGCTGATCTGCTCATAAGTCTCCTCACTATCCCACACCCCAAACCACTTTGCGATACAGTCCACTTATTCCTCAGCCCCAAAGAACAGGCCCCCATGACGGATCTCAGTGTTGCGGAGCAAGCCGCCCATGGCGCTATACAAATAAAGATTACTATTATTTTATTATTATTATTATTATGAAGGGATCGCTAAGTTCCAAAGGCCCAAGTAAAACGCAAACTTTCCACGCACTACAGGTACATCTTTTACCCGACACTTTGTAGCTATTTTTCCTAGATTACCAGCAAACAGATGAAAGCACACCTAGCAAAAAATTTGAATCAAAACGCATAGGCCTCCTCCATATCCCCTCTAGCCCACCTTTCCATCTCCAAAAGTGGTGTGCTTTCTACCATTAAAGGTAGGTAGAAAAAAATATTCAGTCAATCTGCTGATTATCTAGGAGAAATAGAAGGACCAACTAGTATAGCTCCTCAATATTACATATGCAGACCGGACAAGTTTACAATTTTTACCCTAAACCTTAATCTAATTTTAGATTTTCAACAAAAAACAACAAGCGCCTCACCGTTCACAGGTAGTGGCTCACATTAATGTGGTCGGTGCCTAAAACCTAGAACTGGGCACCGTTAGGTCAGCAAGTGGATGTGCACCCGCTTTGCCACAAACTGATTTGACTTTGGGCTAAATCTGGAGGCTGCACTTAGGATACCCGGTTTTCACCTCTTGCACCTCAAAGTGGCATTTGGTCTTCGCTGCGGGGTACCCAAGCCGTTACTCGCAGAAGTAGTCTCAGTTATGTGGCAGCTGACACTAACATAAGACCAAGGTGCAAAACCTATTAATGCTATACTCACCTCAGATGAAGCCTGTTACAAAAAAAAAGGATTACATTGTGAGTAGAGATGAGCGAACGTGTTCGGCTCCGCCCCTTTTCACCCGAGCACCGAACTTTGCGAGCAATTCCGTGCTCGGGCGAAAAAAGTTCGGGGGTCGCCGTGGCAGCGCGGGGGGGTGCGGCGGGGAGTGGGGGGGAGAGGGAGAGAGAGAGGGCTCCCCCCTGTTCCCCGCTGCTGCCGCCCGCGCCGCCGCACCTCCCCCCGCCGCCCGGCGCCGGCCGAATACTTACGCGCGGACACTGAAGTCCTCGGATAAGCCGGTGTCTGGGTGCGTAAGTGTTCGTTAAGAACACGTTCGCTCATCTCTAATTGTGAGCCATTACTATGCTTCCTAACTGCAACGCGCATTACAATAACGTAAAGTTCTAACTTTTATCTATTGGCCAACAATACAAAGTTTGTGACAAGGCCTTCAATTAAAATTATCTATACTGCTGATCTGCTCATAAGTCTCCTCACTATCCCACACCCCAAACCACTTTGCGATACAGTCCACTTATTCCTCAGCCCCAAAGAACAGGCCCCCATGACGGCTCTCAGTGTTGCGGAGCAAGCCGCCCATGGCGCTATACAAATTAAGATTACTATTATTTTATTATTATTATTATGAAGGGATCCCTAAGTTCCAAAGGCCCAAGTAAAACGCAAACTTTCCACCCACTACAGGTACATCTTTTACCCGACACTTTGTAGCTATTTTTCCTAGATTACCAGCAAACAGATGAAAGCACACCTAGCAAAAAATTTGAATCAAAACGCATAGGCCTCCTCCATATCCCCTCTAGCCCACCTTTCCATCTCCAAACGTGGTGTGCTTTCTACCATTAAAGGTAGGTAGAAAAAAATATTCAGTCAATCTGCTGATTATCTAGGAGAAATAGAAGGACCAACTAGTATAGCTCCTCAATATTACATATGTAGACCGGACAAGTTTACAATTTTTACCCTAAACCTTAATCTAATTTTAGATTTTCAACAAAAAACAACAAGCGCCTCACCGTTCACAGATAATGGCTCACATTAATGTGGTCGGTGCCTAAAACCTAGAACTGGGCACCGTTAGGTCAGCAAGCGGATGTGGACCCGCTTTGCCACAAACTGATTTGACTTTGGGCTAAATCTGGAGGCTGCACTTAGGATACCCGGTTTTCACCTCTTGCACCTCAAAGTGGCATTTGGTCTTCGCTGCGGGGTACCCAAGCCATTACTCGCAGAAGTAGTCTCAGTTATGTGGCAGCTGACACTAACATAAGACCAAGGTGCAAAACCTATTAATGCTATACTCACCTCAGATGAAGCCTGTTACAAAAAAAAAGGATTACATTGTGAGCCATTACTATGCTTCCTAACTGTAACGCGCATTACAATAACGAAGAGTTCTAACTTTTATCTATTGGCCAACTATACAAAGTTTGTAACAAGGCCTTCAATTAAAATTAACTATACTGCTGATCTGCTCATAAGTCTCCTCACTATCCCACACCCCAAACCACTTTGCGATACAGTCCACTTATTCCTCAGCCCCAAAAAACAGGCCCCCATGACGGATCTCAGTGTTGCGGAGCAAGCCACCCATGGCGCTATACAAATAAAAATTACTATTATTTTATTATTATTATGAAGGGATCCCTAAGTTCCAAAGGCCCAAGTAAAACGCAAACTCTCCACCCACTACAGTTACATCTTTTACCCGACACTTTGTAGCTATTTTTCCTAGATTACCAGCAAACAGATGAAAGCACACCTAGCAAAAAATTTGAATCAAAACGCATAGGCCTCCTCCATATCCCCTCTAGCCCACCTTTCCATCTCCAAAAGTGGTGTGCTTTCTACCATTAAAGGTAGGTAGAAAAAAATGTTCAGTCAATCTGCTGATTATCTAGGAGAAATAGAAGGACCAACTAGTATAGCTCCTCAATATTACATATGCAGACCGGACAAGTTTACAATTTTTACCCTAAACCTTAATCTAATTTTAAATTTTCAACAAAAAACAACAAGCGCCTCACCGTTCACAGGTAATGGCTCACATTAATGTGGTCGGTGCCTAAAACCTAGAACTGGGCACCGTTAGGTCAGCAAGTGGATGTGCACCCGCTTTGCCACAAACTGATTTGACTTTGGGCTAAATCTGGAGGCTGCACTTAGGATACCCGGTTTTCACCTCTTGCACCTCAAAGTGGCATTTGGTCTTCGCTGCGGGGTACCCAAGCCGTTACTCGCAGAAGTAGTCTCAGTTATGTGGCAGCTGACACTAACATAAGACCAAGGTGCAAAACCTATTAATGCTATACTCACCTCAGATGAAGCCTGTTACAAAAAAAGGATTACATTGTGAGCCATTACTATGCTTCCTAACTGCAACGCGCATTACAATAACGAAGAGTTCTAACTTTTATCTATTGGCCAACTATACAAAGTTTGTGACAAGGCCTACAATTAAAATTATCTATACTGCTGATCTGCTCATAAGTCTCCTCACTATCCCACACCCCAAACCACTTTGCGATACAGTCCACTTATTCCTCAGCCCCAAAGAACAGGCCCCCATGACGGCTCTCAGTGTTGCGGAGCAAGCCGCCCATGGCGCTATACAAATAAAGATTACTATCTTTTTATTATTATTATTATTATGAAGGGATCCCTAAGTTCCAAAGGCCCAAGTAAAACGCAAACTTTCCACGCACTACAGGTACATCTTTTACCCGACACTTTGTAGCTATTTTTCCTAGATTACCAGCAAACAGATGAAAGCACACCTAGCAAAAAATTTGAATCAAAACGCATAGGCCTCCTCCATATCCCCTCTAGCCCACCTTTCCATCTCCAAAAGTGGTGTGCTTTCTACCATTAAAGGTAGGTAGAAAAAAATATTCAGTCAATCTGCTGATTATCTAGGAGAAATAGAAGGACCAACTAGTATAGCTCCTCAATATTACATATGCAGACCGGACAAGTTTACAATTTTTACCCTAAACCTTAATCTAATTTTAGATTTTCAACAAAAAACAACAAGCGCCTCACCGTTCACAGGTAATGGCTCACATTAATGTGGTCGGTGCCTAAAACCTAGAACTGGGCACCGTTAGGTCAGCAAGCGGATGTGGACCCGCTTTGCCACAAACTGATTTGACTTTGGGCTAAATCTGGAGGCTGCACTTAGGATACCCGGTTTTCACCTCTTGCACCTCAAAGTGGCATTTGGTCTTCGCTGCGGGGTACCCAAGCCGTTACTCGCAGAAGTAGTCTCAGTTATGTGGCAGCTGACACTAACATAAGACCAAGGTGCAAAACCTATTAATGCTATACTCACCTCAGATGAAGCCTGTTACAAAAAAAAAGGATTACATTGTGAGCCATTACTATGCTTCCTAACTGCAACGCGCATTACAATAACGAAGAGTTCTAACTTTTATCTATTGGCCAACTATACAAAGTTTGTGACAAGGCCTTCAATTAAAATTAACTATACTGCTGATCTGCTCATAAGTCTCCTCACTATCCCACACCCCAAACCACTTTGCGATACAGTCCACTTATTCCTCAGCCCCAAAGAACAGGCCCCCATGACGGATCTCAGTGTTGCGGAGCAAGCCGCCCATGGCGCTATACAAATAAAGATTACTATCTTTTTATTATTATTATTATTATGAAGGGATCCCTAAGTTCCAAAGGCCCAAGTAAAACGCAAACTTTCCACGCACTACAGGTACATCTTTTACCCGACACTTTGTAGCTATTTTTCCTAGATTACCAGCAAACAGATGAAAGCACACCTAGCAAAAAATTTGAATCAAAACGCATAGGCCTCCTCCATATCCCCTCTAGCCCACCTTTCCATCTCCAAAAGTGGTGTGCTTTCTACCATTAAAGGTAGGTAGAAAAAAATATTCAGTCAATCTGCTGATTATCTAGGAGAAATAGAAGGACCAACTAGTATAGCTCCTCAATATTACATATGCAGACCGGACAAGTTTACCATTTTTACCCTAAACCTTAATCTAATTTTAGATTTTCAACAAAAAACAACAAGCGCCTCACCGTTCACAGGTAATGGCTCACATTAATGTGGTCGGTGCCTAAAACCTAGAACTGGGCACCGTTAGGTC
This sequence comes from Eleutherodactylus coqui, assembly GCF_035609145.1. Classification (NCBI taxonomy): domain Eukaryota; kingdom Metazoa; phylum Chordata; class Amphibia; order Anura; family Eleutherodactylidae; genus Eleutherodactylus; species Eleutherodactylus coqui. Next base: position 112,169,475 of record NC_089844.1, read on the forward strand.
AGCAAGCGGATGTGGACCCGCTTTGCCACAAACTGATTTGACTTTGGGCTAAATCTGGAGGCTGCACTTAGGATACCCGGTTTTCACCTCTTGCACCTCAAAGTGGCATTTGGTCTTCGCTGCGGGGTACCCAAGCCGTTACTCGCAGAAGTAGTCTCAGTTATGTGGCAGCTGACACTAACATAAGACCAAGGTGCAAAACCTATTAATGCTATACTCACCTCAGATGAAGCCTGTTACAAAAAAAAAGGATTACATTGTGAGCCATTACTATGCTTCCTAACTGCAACGCGCATTACAATAACGAAGAGTTCTAACTTTTATCTATTGGCCAACTATACAAAGTTTGTGACAAGGCCTTCAATTAAAATTAACTATACTGCTGATCTGCTCATAAGTCTCCTCACTATCCCACACCCCAAACCACTTTGCGATACAGTCCACTTATTCCTCAGCCCCAAAGAACAGGCCCCCATGACGGATCTCAGTGTTGCGGAGCAAGCCGCCCATGGCGCTATACAAATAAAGATTACTATCTTTTTATTATTATTATTATTATGAAGGGATCCCTAAGTTCCAAAGGCCCAAGTAAAACGCAAACTTTCCACGCACTACAGGTACATCTTTTACCCGACACTTTGTAGCTATTTTTCCTAGATTACCAGCAAACAGATGAAAGCACACCTAGCAAAAAATTTGAATCAAAACGCATAGGCCTCCTCCATATCCCCTCTAGCCCACCTTTCCATCTCCAAAAGTGGTGTGCTTTCTACCATTAAAGGTAGGTAGAAAAAAATATTCAGTCAATCTGCTGATTATCTAGGAGAAATAGAAGGACCAACTAGTATAGCTCCTCAATATTACATATGCAGACCGGACAAGTTTACCATTTTTACCCTAAACCTTAATCTAATTTTAGATTTTCAACAAAAAACAACAAGCGCCTCACCGTTCACAGGTAATGGCTCACATTAATGTGGTCGGTGCCTAAAACCTAGAACTGGGCACCGTTAGGTCAGCAAGCGGATGTGGACCCGCTTTGCCACAAACTGATTTGACTTTGGGCTAAATCTGGAGGCTGCACTTAGGATACCCGGTTTTCACCTCTTGCACCTCAAAGTGGCATTTGGTCTTCGCTGCGGGGTACCCAAGCCGTTACTCGCAGAAGTAGTCTCAGTTATGTGGCAGCTGACACTAACATAAGACCAAGGTGCAAAACCTATTAATGCTATACTCACCTCAGATGAAGCCTGTTACAAAAAAAGGATTACATTGTGAGCCATTACTATGCTTCCTAACTGCAACGCGCATTACAATAACGAAGAGTTCTAACTTTTATCTATTGGCCAACTATACAAAGTTTGTGACAAGGCCTACAATTAAAATTATCTATACTGCTGATCTGCTCATAAGTCTCCTCACTATCCCACACCCCAAACCACTTTGCGATACAGTCCACTTATTCCTCAGCCCCAAAGAACAGGCCCCCATGACGGCTCTCAGTGTTGCGGAGCAAGCCGCCCATGGCGCTATACAAATTAAGATTACTATTATTTTATTATTATTATTATGAAGGGATCCCTAAGTTCCAAAGGCCCAAGTAAAACGCAAACTTTCCACCCACTACAGGTACATCTTTTACCCGACACTTTGTAGCTATTTTTCCTAGATTACCAGCAAACAGATGAAAGCACACCTAGCAAAAAATTTGAATCAAAACGCATAGGCCTCCTCCATATCCCCTCTAGCCCACCTTTCCATCTCCAAACGTGGTGTGCTTTCTACCATTAAAGGTAGGTAGAAAAAAATATTCAGTCAATCTGCTGATTATCTAGGAGAAATAGAAGGACCAACTAGTATAGCTCCTCAATATTACATATGCAGACCGGACAAGTTTACAATTTTTACCCTAAACCTTAATCTAATTTTACATTTTCAACAAAAAACAACAAGCGCCTCACCGTTCACAGATAATGGCTCACATTAATGTGGTCGGTGCCTAAAACCTAGAACTGGGCACCGTTAGGTCAGCAAGCGGATGTGGACCCGCTTTGCCACAAACTGATTTGACTTTGGGCTAAATCTGGAGGCTGCACTTAGGATACCCGGTTTTCACCTCTTGCACCTCAAAGTGGCATTTGGTCTTCGCTGCGGGGTACCCAAGCCATTACTCGCAGAAGTAGTCTCAGTTATGTGGCAGCTGACACTAACATAAGACCAAGGTGCAAAACCTATTAATGCTATACTCACCTCAGATGAAGCCTGTTACAAAAAAAAAGGATTACATTGTGAGCCATTACTATGCTTCCTAACTGTAACGCGCATTACAATAACGAAGAGTTCTAACTTTTATCTATTGGCCAACTATACAAAGTTTGTAACAAGGCCTTCAATTAAAATTAACTATACTGCTGATCTGCTCATAAGTCTCCTCACTATCCCACACCCCAAACCACTTTGCGATACAGTCCACTTATTCCTCAGCCCCAAAGAACAGGCCCCCATGACGGATCTCAGTGTTGCGGAGCAAGCCACCCATGGCGCTATACAAATAAAAATTACTATTATTTTATTATTATTATGAAGGGATCCCTAAGTTCCAAAGGCCCAAGTAAAACGCAAACTCTCCACCCACTACAGTTACATCTTTTACCCGACACTTTGTAGCTATTTTTCCTAGATTACCACCAAACAGATGAAAGCACACCTAGCAAAAAATTTGAATCAAAACGCATAGGCCTCCTCCATATCCCCTCTAGCCCACCTTTCCATCTCCAAAAGTGGTGTGCTTTCTACCATTAAAGGTAGGTAGAAAAAAATGTTCAGTCAATCTGCTGATTATCTAGGAGAAATAGAAGGACCAACTAGTATAGCTCCTCAATATTACATATGCAGACCGGACAAGTTTACAATTTTTACCCTAAACCTTAATCTAATTTTAAATTTTCAACAAAAAACAACAAGCGCCTCACCGTTCACAGGTAATGGCTCACATTAATGTGGTCGGTGCCTAAAACCTAGAACTGGGCACCGTTAGGTCAGCAAGTGGATGTGCACCCGCTTTGCCACAAACTGATTTGACTTTGGGCTAAATCTGGAGGCTGCCCTTAGGATACCCGTTTTTCACCTCTTGCACCTCAAAGTGGCATTTGGTCTTCGCTGCGGGGTACCCAAGCCGTTACTCGCAGAAGTAGTCTCAGTTATGTGGCAGCTGACACTAACATAAGACCAAGGTGCAAAACCTATTAATGCTATACTCACCTCAGATGAAGCCTGTTACAAAAAAAGGATTACATTGTGAGCCATTACTATGCTTCCTAACTGCAACGCGCATTACAATAACGAAGAGTTCTAACTTTTATCTATTGGCCAACTATACAAAGTTTGTGACAAGGCCTACAATTAAAATTATCTATACTGCTGATCTGCTCATAAGTCTCCTCACTATCCCACACCACAAACCACTTTGCGATACAGTCCACTTATTCCTCAGCCCCAAAGAACAGGCCCCCATGACGGCTCTCAGTGTTGCGGAGCAAGCCGCCCATGGCGCTATACAAATAAAGATTACTATCTTTTTATTATTATTATTATGAAGGGATCCCTAAGTTCCAAAGGCCCAAGTAAAACGCAAACTTTCCACGCACTACAGGTACATCTTTTACCCGACACTTTGTAGCTATTTTTCCTAGATTACCAGCAAACAGATGAAAGCACACCTAGCAAAAAATTTGAATCAAAACGCATAGGCCTCCTCCATATCCCCTCTAGCCCACCTTTCCATCTCCAAAAGTGGTGTGCTTTCTACCATTAAAGGTAGGTAGAAAAAAATATTCAGTCAATCTGCTGATTATCTAGGAGAAATAGAAGGACCAACTAGTATAGCTCCTCAATATTACATATGCAGACCGGACAAGTTTACAATTTTTACCCTAAACCTTAATCTAATTTTACATTTTCAACAAAAAACAACAAGCGCCTCACCGTTCACAGGTAATGGCTCACATTAATGTGGTCGGTGCCTAAAACCTAGAACTGGGCACCGTTAGGTCAGCAAGCGGATGTGGACCCGCTTTGCCACAAACTGATTTGACTTTGGGCTAAATCTGGAGGCTGCACTTAGGATACCCGGTTTTCACCTCTTGCACCTCAAAGTGGCATTTGGTCTTCGCTGCGGGGTACCCAAGCCGTTACTCGCAGAAGTAGTCTCAGTTATGTGGCAGCTGACACTAACATAAGACCAAGGTGCAAAACCTATTAATGCTATACTCACCTCAGATGAAGCCTGTTACAAAAAAAAAGGATTACATTGTGAGCCATTACTATGCTTCCTAACTGCAACGCGCATTACAATAACGAAGAGTTCTAACTTTTATCTATTGGCCAACTATACAAAGTTTGTGACAAGGCCTTCAATTAAAATTAACTATACTGCTGATCTGCTCATAAGTCTCCTCACTATCCCACACCCCAAACCACTTTGCGATACAGTCCACTTATTCCTCAGCCCCAAAGAACAGGCCCCCATGACGGATCTCAGTGTTGCGGAGCAAGCCACCCATGGCGCTATACAAATAAAAATTACTATTATTTTATTATTATTATGAAGGGATCCCTAAGTTCCAAAGGCCCAAGTAAAACGCAAACTCTCCACCCACTACAGTTACATCTTTTACCCGACACTTTGTAGCTATTTTTCCTAGATTACCAGCAAACAGATGAAAGCACACCTAGCAAAAAATTTGAATCAAAACGCATAGGCCTCCTCCATATCCCCTCTAGCCCACCTTTCCATCTCCAAAAGTGGTGTGCTTTCTACCATTAAAGGTAGGTAGAAAAAAATATTCAGTCAATCTGCTGATTATCTAGGAGAAATAGAAGGACCAACTAGTATAGCTCCTCAATATTACATATGCAGACCGGACAAGTTTACAATTTTTACCCTAAACCTTAATCTAATTTTAGATTTTCAACAAAAAACAACAAGCGCCTCACCGTTCACAGGTAATGGCTCACATTAATGTGGTCGGTGCCTAAAACCTAGAACTGGGCACCGTTAGGTCAGCAAGCGGATGTGGACCCGCTTTGTCACAAACTGATTTGACTTTGGGCTAAATCTGGAGGCTGCACTTAGGATACCCGGTTTTCACCTCTTGCACCTCAAAGTGGCATTTGGTCTTCGCTGCGGGGTACCCAAGCCGTTACTCGCAGAAGTAGTCTCAGTTATGTGGCAGCTGACACTAACATAAGACCAAGGTGCAAAACCTATTAATGCTATACTCACCTCAGATGAAGCCTGTTACAAAAAAAGGATTACATTGTGAGCCATTACTATGCTTCCTAACTGCAACGCGCATTACAATAACGAAGAGTTCTAACTTTTATCTATTGGCCAACTATACAAAGTTTGTGACAAGGCCTACAATTAAAATTATCTATACTGCTGATCTGCTCATAAGTCTCCTCACTATCCCACACCCCAAACCACTTTGCGATACAGTCCACTTATTCCTCAGCCCCAAAGAACAGGCCCCCATGACGGCTCTCAGTGTTGCGGAGCAAGCCGCCCATGGCGCTATACAAATAAAGATTACTATCTTTTTATTATTATTATTATTATGAAGGGATCCCTAAGTTCCAAAGGCCCAAGTAAAACGCAAACTTTCCACGCACTACAGGTACATCTTTTACCCGACACTTTGTAGCTATTTTTCCTAGATTACCAGCAAACAGATGAAAGCACACCTAGCAAAAAATTTGAATCAAAACGCATAGGCCTCCTCCATATCCCCTCTAGCCCACCTTTCCATCTCCAAAAGTGGTGTGCTTTCTACCATTAAAGGTAGGTAGAAAAAAATATTCAGTCAATCTGCTGATTATCTAGGAGAAATAGAAGGACCAACTAGTATAGCTCCTCAATATTACATATGCAGACCGGACAAGTTTACCATTTTTACCCTAAACCTTAATCTAATTTTAGATTTTCAACAAAAAACAACAAGCGCCTCACCGTTCACAGGTAATGGCTCACATTAATGTGGTCGGTGCCTAAAACCTAGAACTGGGCACCGTTAGGTCAGCAAGCGGATGTGGACCCGCTTTGCCACAAACTGATTTGACTTTGGGCTAAATCTGGAGGCTGCACTTAGGATACCCGGTTTTCACCTCTTGCACCTCAAAGTGGCATTTGGTCTTCGCTGCGGGGTACCCAAGCCGTTACTCGCAGAAGTAGTCTCAGTTATGTGGCAGCTGACACTAACATAAGACCAAGGTGCAAAACCTATTAATGCTATACTCACCTCAGATGAAGCCTGTTACAAAAAAAGGATTACATTGTGAGCCATTACTATGCTTCCTAACTGCAACGCGCATTACAATAACGAAGAGTTCTAACTTTTATCTATTGGCCAACTATACAAAGTTTGTGACAAGGCCTACAATTAAAATTATCTATACTGCTGATCTGCTCATAAGTCTCCTCACTATCCCACACCCCAAACCACTTTGCGATACAGTCCACTTATTCCTCAGCCCCAAAGAACAGGCCCCCATGACGGCTCTCAGTGTTGCGGAGCAAGCCGCCCATGGCGCTATACAAATAAAGATTACTATCTTTTTATTATTATTATTATTATGAAGGGATCCCTAAGTTCCAAAGGCCCAAGTAAAACGCAAACTTTCCACGCACTACAGGTACATCTTTTACCCGACACTTTGTAGCTATTTTTCCTAGATTACCAGCAAACAGATGAAAGCACACCTAGCAAAAAATTTGAATCAAAACGCATAGGCCTCCTCCATATCCCCTCTAGCCCACCTTTCCATCTCCAAAAGTGGTGTGCTTTCTACCATTAAAGGTAGGTAGAAAAAAATATTCAGTCAATCTGCTGATTATCTAGGAGAAATAGAAGGACCAACTAGTATAGCTCCTCAATATTACATATGCAGACCGGACAAGTTTACCATTTTTACCCTAAACCTTAATCTAATTTTAGATTTTCAACAAAAAACAACAAGCGCCTCACCGTTCACAGGTAATGGCTCACATTAATGTGGTCGGTGCCTAAAACCTAGAACTGGGCACCGTTAGGTCAGCAAGCGGATGTGGACCCGCTTTGCCACAAACTGATTTGACTTTGGGCTAAATCTGGAGGCTGCACTTAGGATACCCGGTTTTCACCTCTTGCACCTCAAAGTGGCATTTGGTCTTCGCTGCGGGGTACCCAAGCCGTTACTCGCAGAAGTAGTCTCAGTTATGTGGCAGCTGACACTAACATAAGACCAAGGTGCAAAACCTATTAATGCTATACTCACCTCAGATGAAGCCTGTTACAAAAAAAGGATTACATTGTGAGCCATTACTATGCTTCCTAACTGCAACGCGCATTACAATAACGAAGAGTTCTAACTTTTATCTATTGGCCAACTATACAAAGTTTGTGACAAGGCCTTCAATTAAAATTAACTATACTGCTGATCTGCTCATAAGTCTCCTCACTATCCCACACCCCAAACCACTTTGCGATACAGTCCACTTATTCCTCAGCCCCAAAGAACAGGCCCCCATGACGGATCTCAGTGTTGCGGAGCAAGCCACCCATGGCGCTATACAAATAAAAATTACTATTATTTTATTATTATTATGAAGGGATCCCTAAGTTCCAAAGGCCCAAGTAAAACGCAAACTCTCCACCCACTACAGTTACATCTTTTACCCGACACTTTGTAGCTATTTTTCCTAGATTACCAGCAAACAGATGAAAGCACACCTAGCAAAAAATTTCAATCAAAACGCATAGGCCTCCTCCATATCCCCTCTAGCCCACCTTTCCATCTCCAAAAGTGGTGTGCTTTCTACCATTAAAGGTAGGTAGAAAAAAATATTCAGTCAATCTGCTGATTATCTAGGAGAAATAGAAGGACCAACTAGTATAGCTCCTCAATATTACATATGCAGACCGGACAAGTTTACAATTTTTACCCTAAACCTTAATCTAATTTTAAATTTTCAACAAAAAACAACAAGCGCCTCACCGTTCACAGGTAATGGCTCACATTAATGTGGTCGGTGCCTAAAACCTAGAACTGGGCACCGTTAGGTCAGCAAGTGGATGTGCACCCGCTTTGCCACAAACTGATTTGACTTTGGGCTAAATCTGGAGGCTGCGCTTAGGATACCCGGTTTTCACCTCTTGCACCTCAAAGTGGCATTTGGTCTTCGCTGCGGGGTACCCAAGCCGTTACTCGCAGAAGTAGTCTCAGTTATGTGGCAGCTGACACTAACATAAGACCAAGGTGCAAAACCTATTAATGCTATACTCACCTCAGATGAAGCCTGTTACAAAAAAAGGATTACATTGTGAGCCATTACTATGCTTCCTAACTGCAACGCGCATTACAATAACGAAGAGTTCTAACTTTTATCTATTGGCCAACTATACAAAGTTTGTGACAAGGCCTACAATTAAAATTATCTATACTGCTGATCTGCTCATAAGTCTCCTCACTATCCCACACCCCAAACCACTTTGCGATACAGTCCACTTATTCCTCAGCCCCAAAGAACAGGCCCCCATGACGGCTCTCAGTGTTGCGGAGCAAGCCGCCCATGGCGCTATACAAATAAAGATTACTATCTTTTTATTATTATTATTATGAAGGGATCCCTAAGTTCCAAAGGCCCAAGTAAAACGCAAACTTTCCACGCACTACAGGTACATCTTTTACCCGACACTTTGTAGCTATTTTTCCTAGATTACCAGCAAACAGATGAAAGCACACCTAGCAAAAAATTTGAATCAAAACGCATAGGCCTCCTCCATATCCCCTCTAGCCCACCTTTCCATCTCCAAAAGTGGTGTGCTTTCTACCATTAAAGGTAGGTAGAAAAAAATATTCAGTCAATCTGCTGATTATCTAGGAGAAATAGAAGGACCAACTAGTATAGCTCCTCAATATTACATATGCAGACCGGACAAGTTTACAATTTTTACCCTAAACCTTAATCTAATTTTAGATTTTCAACAAAAAACAACAAGCGCCTCACCGTTCACAGGTAATGGCTCACATTAATGTGGTCGGTGCCTAAAACCTAGAACTGGGCACCGTTAGGTCAGCAAGCGGATGTGGACCCGCTTTGCCACAAACTGATTTGACTTTGGGCTAAATCTGGAGGCTGCACTTAGGATACCCGGTTTTCACCTCTTGCACCTCAAAGTGGCATTTGGTCTTCGCTGCGGGGTACCCAAGCCGTTACTCGCAGAAGTAGTCTCAGTTATGTGGCAGCTGACACTAACATAAGACCAAGGTGCAAAACCTATTAATGCTATACTCACCTCAGATGAAGCCTGTTACAAAAAAAAAGGATTACATTGTGAGCCATTACTATGCTTCCTAACTGCAACGCGCATTACAATAACGTAAAGTTCTAACTTTTATCTATTGGCCAACAATACAAAGTTTGTGACAAGGCCTTCAATTAAAATTATCTATACTGCTGATCTGCTCATAAGTCTCCTCACTATCCCACACCCCAAACCACTTTGCGATACAGTCCACTTATTCCTCAGCCCCAAAGAACAGGCCCCCATGACGGCTCTCAGTGTTGCGGAGCAAGCCGCCCATGGCGCTATACAAATAAAGATTACTATCTTTTTTTTATTATTATTATTATTATGAAGGGATCCCTAAGTTCCAAAGGCCCAAGTAAAACGCAAACTTTCCACGCACTACAGGTACATCTTTTACCCGACACTTTGTAGCTATTTTTCCTAGATTACCAGCAAACAGATGAAAGCACACCTAGCAAAAAATTTGAATCAAAACGCATAGGCCTCCTCCATATCCCCTCTAGCCCACCTTTCCATCTCCAAAAGTGGTGTGCTTTCTACCATTAAAGGTAGGTAGAAAAAAATATTCAGTCAATCTGCTGATTATCTAGGAGAAATAGAAGGACCAACTAGTATAGCTCCTCAATATTACATATGCAGACCGGACAAGTTTACAATTTTTACCCTAAACCTTAATCTAATTTTAGATTTTCAACAAAAAACAACAAGCGCCTCACCGTTCACAGGTAATGGCTCACATTAATGTGGTCGGTGCCTAAAACCTAGAACTGGGCACCGTTAGGTCAGCAAGCGGATGTGGACCCGCTTTGCCACAAACTGATTTGACTTTGGGCTAAATCTGGAGGCTGCACTTAGGATACCCGGTTTTCACCTCTTGCACCTCAAAGTGGCATTTGGTCTTCGCTGCGGGGTACCCAAGCCGTTACTCACAGAAGTAGTCTCAGTTATGTGGCAGCTGACACTAACATAAGACCAAGGTGCAAAACCTATTAATGCGATACTCACCTCAGATGAAGCCTGTTACAAAAAAAAAGGATTACATTGTGAGCCATTACTATGCTTCCTAACTGCAACGCGCATTACAATAACGTAAAGTTCTAACTTTTATCTATTGGCCAACAATACAAAGTTTCTGACAAGGCCTTCAATTAAAATTAACTATACTGCTGATCTGCTCATAAGTCTCCTCACTATCCCACACCCCAAACCACTTTGCGATACAGTCCACTTATTCCTCAGCCCCAAAGAACAGGCCCCCATGACGGATCTCAGTGTTGCGGAGCAAGCCGCCCATGGCGCTATACAAATAAAGATTACTATTATTTAATTATTATTATGAAGGGATCCCTAAGTTCCACAGGCCCAAGGAAAACGCAAACTTTCCACCCACTACAGTTACATGTTTTACCCGACACTTTGTAGCTATTTTTCCTAGATTACCAGCAAACAGATGAAAGCACACCTAGCAAAAAATTTGAATCAAAACGTATAGGCCTCCTCCATATCCCCTCTAGCCCACCTTTCCATCTCCAAAAGTGGTGTGCTTTCTACCATTAAAAGTAGGTAGAAAAAAATATTCAGTCAATCTGCTGATTATCTAGGAGAAATAGAAGGACCAACTAGTATAGCTCCTCAATATTACATATGCAGACCGGACAAGTTTACAATTTTTACCCTAAACCTTAATCTAATTTTAGATTTTCAACAAAAAACAACAAGCGCCTCACCGTTCACAGGTAATGGCTCACATTAATGTGGTCGGTGCCTAAAACCTAGAACTGGGCACCGTTAGGTCAGCAAGCGGATGTGGACCCGCTTTGCCACAAACTGATTTGACTTTGGGCTAAATCTGGAGGCTGCACTTAGGATACCCGGTTGTCACCTCTTGCACCTCAAAGTGGCATTTGGTCTTCGCTGCGGGGTACCCAAGCCGTTACTCGCAGAAGTAGTCTCAGTTATGTGGCAGCTGACACTAACATAAGACCAAGGTGCAAAACCTATTAATGCTATACTCACCTCAGATGAAGCCTGTTACAAAAAAAAGGATTACATTGTGAGCCATTACTATGCTTCCTAACTGCAACGCGCATTACAATAACGAAGAGTTCTATTTTTTATCTATTGGCCAACTATACAAAGTTTCTGACAAGGCCTTCAATTAAAATTAACTATACTGCTGATCTGCTCATAAGTCTCCTCACTATCCCACACCCCAAACCACTTTGCGATACAGTCCACTTATTCCTCAGCCCCAAAGAACAGGCCCCCATGACGGATCTCAGTGTTGCGGAGCAAGCCGCCCATGGCGCTATACAAATAAAGATTACTATTATTTTATTATTATTATTATTATGAAGGGATCGCTAAGTTCCAAAGGCCCAAGTAAAACGCAAACTTTCCACGCACTACAGGTACATCTTTTACCCGACACTTTGTAGCTATTTTTCCTAGATTACCAGCAAACAGATGAAAGCACACCTAGCAAAAAAATTGAATCAAAACACATAGGCCTCCTCCATATCCCCTCTAGCCCACCTTTCCATCTCCAAAAGTGGTGTGCTTTCTACCATTAAAGGTAGGTAGAAAAAAATATTCAGTCAATCTGCTGATTATCTAGGAGAAATAGAAGGACCAACTAGTATAGCTCCTCAATATTACATATGCAGACCGGACAAGTTTACAATTTTTACCCTAAACCTTAATCTAATTTTAGATTTTCAACAAAAAACAACAAGCGCCTCACCGTTCACAGGTAATGGCTCACATTAATGTGGTCGGTGCCTAAAACCTAGAACTGGGCAACGTTAGGTCAGCAAGCGGATGTGGACCCGCTTTGCCACAAACTGATTTGACTTTGGGCTAAATCTGGAGGCTGCACTTAGGATACCCGGTTGTCACCTCTTGCACCTCAAAGTGGCATTTGGTCTTCGCTGCGGGGTACCCAAGCCGTTACTCGCAGAAGTAGTCTCAGTTATGTGGCAGCTGACACTAACATAAGACCAAGGTGCAAAACCTATTAATGCTATACTCACCTCAGATGAAGCCTGTTACAAAAAAAAGGATTACATTGTGAGCCATTACTATGCTTCCTAACTGCAACGCGCATTACAATAACGAAGAGTTCTATTTTTTATCTATTGGCCAACTATACAAAGTTTCTGACAAGACCTTCAATTAAAATTAACTATACTGCTGATCTGCTCATAAGTCTCCTCACTATCCCACACCCCAAACCACTTTGCGATACAGTCCACTTATTCCTCAGCCCCAAAGAACAGGCCCCCATGACGGCTCTCAGTGTTGCGGAGCAAGCCGCCCATGGCGCTATACAAATAAAGATTACTATTATTTTATTATTATTATTATTATGAAGGGATCGCTAAGTTCCAAAGGCCCAAGTAAAACGCAAACTTTCCACGCACTACAGGTACATCTTTTACCCGACACTTTGTAGCTATTTTTCCTAGATTACCAGAAAACAGATGAAAGCACACCTAGCAAAAAATTTGAATCAAAACGCATAGGCCTCCTCCATATCCCCTCTAGCCCACCTTTCCATCTCCAAAAGTGGTGTGCTTTCTACCATTAAAGGTAGGTAGAAAAAAATATTCAGTCAATCTGCTGATTATCTAGGAGAAATAGAAGGACCAACTAGTATAGCTCCTCAATATTACATATGCAGACCGGACAAGTTTACAATTTTTACCCTAAACCTTAATCTAATTTTAGATTTTCAACAAAAAACAACAAGCGCCTCACCGTTCACAGGTAATGGCTCACATTAATGTGGTCGGTGCCTAAAACCTAGAACTGGGCACCGTTAGGTCAGCAAGCGGATGTGGACCCGCTTTGCCACAAACTGATTTGACTTTGGGCTAAATCTGGAGGCTGCACTTAGGATACCCGGTTTTCACCTCTTGCACCTCAAAGTGGCATTTGGTCTTCGCTGCGGGGTACCCAAGCCGTTACTCGCAGAAGTAGTCTCAGTTATGTGGCAGCTGACACTAACATAAGACCAAGGTGCAAAACCTATTAATGCTATACTCACCTCAGATGAAGCCTGTTACAAAAAAAAAGGATTACATTGTGAGCCATTACTATGCTTCCTAACTGCAACGCGCATTACAATAACGTAAAGTTCTAACTTTTATCTATTGGCCAACAATACAAAGTTTGTGACAAGGCCTTCAATTAAAATTATCTATACTGCTGATCTGCTCATAAGTCTCCTCACTATCCCACACCCCAAACCACTTTGCGATACAGTCCACTTATTCCTCAGCCCCAAAGAACAGGCCCCCATGACGGCTCTCAGTGTTGCGGAGCAAGCCGCCCATGGCGCTATACAAATAAAGATTACTATCTTTTTTTTATTATTATTATTATTATTATGAAGGGATCCCTAAATTCCAAAGGCCCAAGTAAAACGCAAACTTTCCACGCACTACAGGTACATCTTTTACCCGACACTTTGTAGCTATTTTTCCTAGATTACCAGCAAACAGATGAAAGCACACCTAGCAAAAAATTTGAATCAAAACGCATAGGCCTCCTCCATATCCCCTCTAGCCCACCTTTCCATCTCCAAAAGTGGTGTGCTTTCTACCATTAAAGGTAGGTAGAAAAAAATATTCAGTCAATCTGCTGATTATCTAGGAGAAATAGAAGGACCAACTAGTATAGCTCCTCAATATTACATATGCAGACCGGACAAGTTTACCATTTTTACCCTAAACCTTAATCTAATTTTAGATTTTCAACAAAAAACAACAAGCGCCTCACCGTTCACAGGTAATGGCTCACATTAATGTGGTCGGTGCCTAAAACCTAGAACTGGGCACCGTTAGGTCAGCAAGCGGATGTGGACCCGCTTTGCCACAAACTGATTTGACTTTGGGCTAAATCTGGAGGCTGCACTTAGGATACCCGGTTTTCACCTCTTGCACCTCAAAGTGGCATTTGGTCTTCGCTGCGGGGTACCCAAGCCGTTACTCGCAGAAGTAGTCTCAGTTATGTGGCAGCTGACACTAACATAAGACCAAGGTGCAAAACCTATTAATGCTATACTCACCTCAGATGAAGCCTGTTACAAAAAAAAAGGATTACATTGTGAGCCATTACTATGCTTCCTAACTGCAACGCGCATTACAATAACGTAAAGTTCTAACTTTTATCTATTGGCCAACAATACAAAGTTTGTGACAAGGCCTTCAATTAAAATTATCTATACTGCTGATCTGCTCATAAGTCTCCTCACTATCCCACACCCCAAACCACTTTGCGATACAGTCCACTTATTCCTCAGCCCCAAAGAACAGGCCCCCATGACGGCTCTCAGTGTTGCGGAGCAAGCCGCCCATGGCGCTATACAAATAAAGATTACTATCTTTTTTTTATTATTATTATTATTATTATGAAGGGATCCCTAAATTCCAAAGGCCCAAGTAAAACGCAAACTTTCCACGCACTACAGGTACATCTTTTACCCGACACTTTGTAGCTATTTTTCCTAGATTACCAGCAAACAGATGAAAGCACACCTAGCAAAAAATTTGAATCAAAACGCATAGGCCTCCTCCATATCCCCTCTAGCCCACCTTTCCATCTCCAAAAGTGGTGTGCTTTCTACCATTAAAGGTAGGTAGAAAAAAATATTCAGTCAATCTGCTGATTATCTAGGAGAAATAGAAGGACCAACTAGTATAGCTCCTCAATATTACATATGCAGACCGGACAAGTTTACCATTTTTACCCTAAACCTTAATCTAATTTTAGATTTTCAACAAAAAACAACAAGCGCCTCACCGTTCACAGGTAATGGCTCACATTAATGTGGTCGGTGCCTAAAACCTAGAACTGGGCACCGTTAGGTCAGCAAGCGGATGTGGACCCGCTTTGCCACAAACTGATTTGACTTTGGGCTAAATCTGGAGGCTGCACTTAGGATACCCGGTTTTCACCTCTTGCACCTCAAAGTGGCATTTGGTCTTCGCTGCGGGGTACCCAAGCCGTTACTCGCAGAAGTAGTCTCAGTTATGTGGCAGCTGACACTAACATAAGACCAAGGTGCAAAACCTATTAATGCTATACTCACCTCAGATGAAGCCTGTTACAAAAAAAAAGGATTACATTGTGAGCCATTACTATGCTTCCTAACTGCAACGCGCATTACAATAACGTAAAGTTCTAACTTTTATCTATTGGCCAACAATACAAAGTTTGTGACAAGGCCTTCAATTAAAATTATCTATACTGCTGATCTGCTCATAAGTCTCCTCACTATCCCACACCCCAAACCACTTTGCGATACAGTCCACTTATTCCTCAGCCCCAAAGAACAGGCCCCCATGACGGCTCTCAGTGTTGCGGAGCAAGCCGCCCATGGCGCTATACAAATAAAGATTACTATCTTTTTTTTATTATTATTATTATTATTATTATGAAGGGATCCCTAAATTCCAAAGGCCCAAGTAAAACGCAAACTTTCCACGCACTACAGGTACATCTTTTACCCGACACTTTGTAGCTATTTTTCCTAGATTACCAGCAAACAGATGAAAGCACACCTAGCAAAAAATTTGAATCAAAACGCATAGGCCTCCTCCATATCCCCTCTAGCCCACCTTTCCATCTCCAAAAGTGGTGTGCTTTCTACCATTAAAGGTAGGTAGAAAAAAATATTCAGTCAATCTGCTGATTATCTAGGAGAAATAGAAGGACCAACTAGTATAGCTCCTCAATATTACATATGCAGACCGGACAAGTTTACCATTTTTACCCTAAACCTTAATCTAATTTTAGATTTTCAACAAAAAACAACAAGCGCCTCACCGTTCACAGGTAATGGCTCACATTAATGTGGTCGGTGCCTAAAACCTAGAACTGGGCACCGTTAGGTCAGCAAGCGGATGTGGACCCGCTTTGCCACAAACTGATTTGACTTTGGGCTAAATCTGGAGGCTGCACTTAGGATACCCGGTTTTCACCTCTTGCACCTCAAAGTGGCATTTGGTCTTCGCTGCGGGGTACCCAAGCCGTTACTCGCAGAAGTAGTCTCAGTTATGTGGCAGCTGACACTAACATAAGACCAAGGTGCAAAACCTATTAATGCTATACTCACCTCAGATGAAGCCTGTTACAAAAAAAAAGGATTACATTGTGAGCCATTACTATGCTTCCTAACTGCAACGTGCATTACAATAACGTAAAGTTCTAACTTTTATCTATTGGCCAACAATACAAAGTTTGTGACAAGGCCCTCAATTAAAATTATCTATACTGCTGATCTGCTCATAAGTCTCCTCACTATCCCACACCCCAAACCACTTTGCGATACAGTCCACTTATTCCTCAGCCCCAAAGAACAGGCCCCCATGACGGCTCTCAGTGTTGCGGAGCAAGCCGCCCATGGCGCTATACAAATAAAGATTACTATTATTTTATTATTATTATTATGAAGGGATCCCTAAATTCCAAAGGCCCAAGTAAAACGCAAACTTTCCACGCACTACAGGTACATCTTTTACCCGACACTTTGTAGCTATTTTTCCTAGATTACCAGCAAACAGATGAAAGCACACCTAGCAAAAAATTTGAATCAAAACGCATAGGCCTCCTCCATATCCCCTCTAGCCCACCTTTCCATCTCCAAAAGTGGTGTGCTTTCTACCATTAAAGGTAGGTAGAAAAAAATATTCAGTCAATCTGCTGATTATCTAGGAGAAATAGAAGGACCAACTAGTATAGCTCCTCAATATTACATATGCAGACCGGACAAGTTTACCATTTTTACCCTAAACCTTAATCTAATTTTAGATTTTCAACAAAAAACAACAAGCGCCTCACCGTTCACAGGTAATGGCTCACATTAATGTGGTCGGTGCCTAAAACCTAGAACTGGGCACCGTTAGGTCAGCAAGCGGATGTGGACCCGCTTTGCCACAAACTGATTTGACTTTGGGCTAAATCTGGAGGCTGCACTTAGGATACCCGGTTTTCACCTCTTGCACCTCAAAGTGGCATTTGGTCTTCGCTGCGGGGTACCCAAGCCGTTACTCGCAGAAGTAGTCTCAGTTATGTGGCAGCTGACACTAACATAAGACCAAGGTGCAAAACCTATTAATGCTATACTCACCTCAGATGAAGCCTGTTACAAAAAAAAAGGATTACATTGTGAGCCATTACTATGCTTCCTAACTGCAACGCGCATTACAATAACGTAAAGTTCTAACTTTTATCTATTGGCCAACAATACAAAGTTTGTGACAAGGCCTTCAATTAAAATTATCTATACTGCTGATCTGCTCATAAGTCTCCTCACTATCCCACACCCCAAACCACTTTGCGATACAGTCCACTTATTCCTCAGCCCCAAAGAACAGGCCCCCATGACGGCTCTCAGTGTTGCGGAGCAAGCCGCCCATGGCGCTATACAAATAAAGATTACTATCTTTTTTTTATTATTATTATTATTATTATTATGAAGGGATCCCTAAATTCCAAAGGCCCAAGTAAAACGCAAACTTTCCACGCACTACAGGTACATCTTTTACCCGACACTTTGTAGCTATTTTTCCTAGATTACCAGCAAACAGATGAAAGCACACCTAGCAAAAAATTTGAATCAAAACGCATAGGCCTCCTCCATATCCCCTCTAGCCCACCTTTCCATCTCCAAAAGTGGTGTGCTTTCTACCATTAAAGGTAGGTAGAAAAAAATATTCAGTCAATCTGCTGATTATCTAGGAGAAATAGAAGGACCAACTAGTATAGCTCCTCAATATTACATATGCAGACCGGACAAGTTTACCATTTTTACCCTAAACCTTAATCTAATTTTAGATTTTCAACAAAAAACAACAAGCGCCTCACCGTTCACAGGTAATGGCTCACATTAATGTGGTCGGTGCCTAAAACCTAGAACTGGGCACCGTTAGGTCAGCAAGCGGATGTGGACCCGCTTTGCCACAAACTGATTTGACTTTGGGCTAAATCTGGAGGCTGCACTTAGGATACCCGGTTTTCACCTCTTGCACCTCAAAGTGGCATTTGGTCTTCGCTGCGGGGTACCCAAGCCGTTACTCGCAGAAGTAGTCTCAGTTATGTGGCAGCTGACACTAACATAAGACCAAGGTGCAAAACCTATTAATGCTATACTCACCTCAGATGAAGCCTGTTACAAAAAAAAAGGATTACATTGTGAGCCATTACTATGCTTCCTAACTGCAACGCGCATTACAATAACGTAAAGTTCTAACTTTTATCTATTGGCCAACAATACAAAGTTTGTGACAAGGCCTTCAATTAAAATTATCTATACTGCTGATCTGCTCATAAGTCTCCTCACTATCCCACACCCCAAACCACTTTGCGATACAGTCCACTTATTCCTCAGCCCCAAAGAACAGGCCCCCATGACGGCTCTCAGTGTTGCGGAGCAAGCCGCCCATGGCGCTATACAAATAAAGATTACTATTATTTTATTATTATTATTATGAAGGGATCCCTAAGTTCCAAAGGCCCAAGTAAAACGCAAACTTTCCACCCACTACAGGTACATCTTTTACCCGACACTTTGTAGCTATTTTTCCTAGATTACCAGCAAACAGATGAAAGCACACCTAGCAAAAAATTTGAATCAAAACGCATAGGCCTCCTCCATATCCCCTCTAGCCCACCTTTCCATCTCCAAAAGTGGTGTGCTTTCTACCATTAAAGGTAGGTAGAAAAAAATATTCAGTCAATCTGCTGATTATCTAGGAGAAATAGAAGGACCAACTAGTATAGCTCCTCAATATTACATATGCAGACCGGACAAGTTTACCATTTTTACCCTAAACCTTAATCTAATTTTAGATTTTCAACAAAAAACAACAAGCGCCTCACCGTTAACAGGTAATGGCTCACATTAATGTGGTCGGTGCCTAAAACCTAGAACTGGGCACCGTTAGGTCAGCAAGCGGATGTGGACCCGCTTTGCCACAAACTGATTTGACTTTGGGCTAAATCTGGAGGCTGCACTTAGGATACCCGGTTTTCACCTCTTGCACCTCAAAGTGGCATTTGGTCTTCGCTGCGGGGTACCCAAGCCATTACTCGCAGAAGTAGTCTCAGTTATGTGGCAGCTGACACTAACATAAGACCAAGGTGCAAAACCTATTAATGCTATACTCACCTCAGATGAAGCCTGTTACAAAAAAAAAGGATTACATTGTGAGCCATTACTATGCTTCCTAACTGCAACGCGCATTACAATAACGAAGAGTTCTAACTTTTATCTATTGGCCAACTATACAAAGTTTCTGACAAGGCCTTCAATTAAAATTAACTATACTGCTGATCTGCTCATAAGTCTCCTCACTATCCCACATCCCAAACCACTTTGCGATACAGTCCACTTATTCCTCAGCCCCAAAGAACAGGCCCCCATGACGGATCTCAGTGTTGCGGAGCAAGCCGCCCATGGCGCTATACAAATAAAGATTACTATTATTTTATTATTATTATGAAGGGATCCCTAAGTTCCAAAGGCCCAAGTAAGACGCAAACTTTCCACCCACTACAGTTACATGTTTTACCCGACACTTTGTAGCTATTTTTCCTAGATTACCAGCAAACAGATGAAAGCACACCTAGCAAAAAATTTGAATCAAAACGTATAGGCCTCCTCCATATCCCCTCTAGCCCACCTTTCCATCTCCAAAAGTGGTGTGCTTTCTACCATTAAAAGTAGGTAGAAAAAAATATTCAGTCAATCTGCTGATTATCTAGGAGAAATAGAAGGACCAACTAGTATAGCTCCTCAATATTACATATGCAGACCGGACAAGTTTACAATTTTTACCCTAAACCTTAATCTAATTTTAGATTTTCAACAAAAAACAACAAGCGCCTCACCGTTCACAGGTAATGGCTCACATTAATGTGGTCGGTGCCTAAAACCTAGAACTGGGCACCGTTAGGTCAGCAAGCGGATGTGGACCCGCTTTGCCACAAACTGATTTGACTTTGGGCTAAATCTGGAGGCTGCACTTAGGATACCCGGTTTTCACCTCTTGCACCTCAAAGTGGCATTTGGTCTTCGCCTACGGGGTACCCAAGCCGTTACTCGCAGAAGTAGTCTCAGTTATGTGGCAGCTGACACTAACATAAGACCAAGGTGCAAAACCTATTAATGCTATACTCACCTCAGATGAAGCCTGTTACAAAAAAAAGGATTACATTGTGAGCCATTACTATGCTTCCTAACTGCAACGCGCATTACAATAACGAAGAGTTCTATTTTTTATCTATTGGCCAACTATACAAAGTTTCTGACAAGGCCTTCAATTAAAATTAACTATACTGCTGATCTGCTCATAAGTCTCCTCACTATCCCACACCCCAAACCACTTTGCGATACAGTCCACTTATTCCTCAGCCCCAAAGAACAGGCCCCCATGACGGATCTCAGTGTTGCGGAGCAAGCCGCCCATGGCGCTATACAAATAAAGATTACTATTATTTTATTATTATTATTATTATGAAGGGATCGCTAAGTTCCAAAGGCCCAAGTAAAACGCAAACTTTCCACGCACTACAGGTACATCTTTTACCCGACACTTTGTAGCTATTTTTCCTAGATTACCAGCAAACAGATGAAAGCACACCTAGCAAAAAATTTGAATCAAAACACATAGGCCTCCTTCATATCCCCTCTAGCCCACCTTTCCATCTCCAAACGTGGTGTGCTTTCTACCATTAAAGGTAGGTAGAAAAAAATATTCAGTCAATCTGCTGATTATCTAGGAGAAATAGAAGGACCAACTAGTATAGCTCCTCAATATTACATATGCAGACCGGACAAGTTTACAATTTTTACCCTAAACCTTAATCTAATTTTAAATTTTCAACAAAAAACAACAAGCGCCTCACCGTTCACAGGTAATGGCTCACATTAATGTGGTCGGTGCCTAAAACCTAGAACTGGGCACCGTTAGGTCAGCAAGTGGATGTGCACCCGCTTTGCCACAAACTGATTTGACTTTGGGCTAAATCTGGAGGCTGCGCTTAGGATACCCGGTTTTCACCTCTTGCACCTCAAAGTGGCATTTGGTCTTCGCTGCGGGGTACCCAAGCCGTTACTCGCAGAAGTAGTCTCAGTTATGTGGCAGCTGACACTAACATAAGACCAAGGTGCAAAACCTATTAATGCTATACTCACCTCAGATGAAGCCTGTTACAAAAAAAGGATTACATTGTGAGCCATTACTATGCTTCCTAACTGCAACGCACATTACAATAACGAAGAGTTCTAACTTTTATCTATTGGCCAACTATACAAAGTTTGTGACAAGGCCTACAATTAAAATTATCTATACTGCTGATCTGCTCATAAGTCTCCTCACTATCCCACACCCCAAACCACTTTGCGATACAGTCCACTTATTCCTCAGCCCCAAAGAACAGGCCCCCATGACGGCTCTCAGTGTTGCGGAGCAAGCCGCCCATGGCGCTATACAAATAAAGATTACTATCTTTTTATTATTATTATTATGAAGGGATCCCTAAGTTCCAAAGGCCCAAGTAAAACGCAAACTTTCCACGCACTACAGGTACATCTTTTACCCGACACTTTGTAGCTATTTTTCCTAGATTACCAGCAAACAGATGAAAGCACACCTAGCAAAAAATTTGAATCAAAACGCATAGGCCTCCTCCATATCCCCTCTAGCCCACCTTTCCATCTCCAAAAGTGGTGTGCTTTCTACCATTAAAGGTAGGTAGAAAAAAATATTCAGTCAATCTGCTGATTATCTAGGAGAAATAGAAGGACCAACTAGTATAGCTCCTCAATATTACATATGCAGACCGGACAAGTTTACAATTTTTACCCTAAACCTTAATCTAATTTTAGATTTTCAACAAAAAACAACAAGCGCCTCACCGTTCACAGGTAATGGCTCACATTAATGTGGTCGGTGCCTAAAACCTAGAACTGGGCACCGTTAGGTCAGCAAGCGGATGTGGACCCGCTTTGCCACAAACTGATTTGACTTTGGGCTAAATCTGGAGGCTGCACTTAGGATACCCGGTTTTCACCTCTTGCACCTCAAAGTGGCATTTGGTCTTCGCTGCGGGGTACCCAAGCCGTTACTCGCAGAAGTAGTCTCAGTTATGTGGCAGCTGACACTAACATAAGACCAAGGTGCAAAACCTATTAATGCTATACTCACCTCAGATGAAGCCTGTTACAAAAAAAAAGGATTACATTGTGAGCCATTACTATGCTTCCTAACTGCAACGCGCATTACAATAACGTAAAGTTCTAACTTTTATCTATTGGCCAACAATACAAAGTTTCTGACAAGGCCTTCAATTAAAATTATCTATACTGCTGATCTGCTCATAAGTCTCCTCACTATCCCACACCCCAAACCACTTTGCGATACAGTCCACTTATTCCTCAGCCCCAAAGAACAGGCCCCCATGACGGCTCTCAGTGTTGCGGAGCAAGCCGCCCATGGCGCTATACAAATAAAGATTACTATCTTTTTTTTATTATTATTATTATTATTATGAAGGGATCCCTAAGTTCCAAAGGCCCAAGTAAAACGCAAACTTTCCACGCACTACAGGTACATCTTTTACCCGACACTTTGTAGCTATTTTTCCTAGATTACCAGCAAACAGATGAAAGCACACCTAGCAAAAAATTTGAATCAAAACGCATAGGCCTCCTCCATATCCCCTCTAGCCCACCTTTCCATCTCAAAAAGTGGTGTGCTTTCTACCATTAAAGGTAGGTAGAAAAAAATATTCAGTCAATCTGCTGATTATCTAAGTGAAATAGAAGGACCAACTAGTATAGCTCCTCAATATTACATATGCAGACCGGACAAGTTTACAATTTTTACCCTAAACCTTAATCTAATTTTAGATTTTCAACAAAAAACAACAAGCGCCTCACCGTTCACAGGTAATGGCTCACATTAATGTGGTCGGTGCCTAAAACCTAGAACTGGGCACCGTTAGGTCAGCAAGCGGATGTGGACCCGCTTTGCCACAAACTGATTTGACTTTGGGCTAAATCTGGAGGCTGCACTTAGGATACCCGGTTTTCACCTCTTGCACCTCAAAGTGGCATTTGGTCTTCGCTGCGGGGTACCCAAGCCGTTACTCACAGAAGTAGTCTCAGTTATGTGGCAGCTGACACTAACATAAGACCAAGGTGCAAAACCTATTAATGCGATACTCACCTCAGATGAAGCCTGTTACAAAAAAAAAGGATTACATTGTGAGCCATTACTATGCTTCCTAACTGCAACGCGCATTACAATAACGTAAAGTTCTAACTTTTATCTATTGGCCAACAATACAAAGTTTCTGACAAGGCCTTCAATTAAAATTAACTATACTGCTGATCTGCTCATAAGTCTCCTCACTATCCCACACCCCAAACCACTTTGCGATACAGTCCACTTATTCCTCAGCCCCAAAGAACAGGCCCCCATGACGGATCTCAGTGTTGCGGAGCAAGCCGCCCATGGCGCTATACAAATAAAGATTACTATTATTTTATTATTATTATGAAGGGATCCCTAAGTTCCAAAGGCCCAAGTAAAACGCAAACTTTCCACCCACTACAGTTACATGTTTTACCCGACACTTTGTAGCTATTTTTCCTAGATTACCAGCAAACAGATGAAAGCACACCTAGCAAAAAATTTGAATCAAAACGTATAGGCCTCCTCCATATCCCCTCTAGCCCACCTTTCCATCTCCAAAAGTGGTGTGCTTTCTACCATTAAAAGTAGGTAGAAAAAAATATTCAGTCAATCTGCTGATTATCTAGGAGAAATAGAAGGACCAACTAGTATAGCTCCTCAATATTACATATGCAGACCGGACAAGTTTACAATTTTTACCCTAAACCTTAATCTAATTTTAGATTTTCAACAAAAAACAACAAGCGCCTCACCGTTCACAGGTAATGGCTCACATTAATGTGGTCGGTGCCTAAAACCTAGAACTGGGCACCGTTAGGTCAGCAAGCGGATGTGGACCCGCTTTGCCACAAACTGATTTGACTTTGGGCTAAATCTGGAGGCTGCACTTAGGATACCCGGTTGTCACCTCTTGCACCTCAAAGTGGCATTTGGTCTTCGCTGCGGGGTACCCAAGCCGTTACTCGCAGAAGTAGTCTCAGTTATGTGGCAGCTGACACTAACATAAGACCAAGGTGCAAAACCTATTAATGCTATACTCACCTCAGATGAAGCCTGTTACAAAAAAAAGGATTACATTGTGAGCCATTACTATGCTTCCTAACTGCAACGCGCATTACAATAACGAAGAGTTCTATTTTTTATCTATTGGCCAACTATACAAAGTTTCTGACAAGGCCTTCAATTAAAATTAACTATACTGCTGATCTGCTCATAAGTCTCCTCACTATCCCACACCCCAAACCACTTTGCGATACAGTCCACTTATTCCTCAGCCCCAAAGAACAGGCCCCCATGACGGCTCTCAGTGTTGCGGAGCAAGCCGCCCATGGCGCTATACAAATAAAGATTACTATCTTTTTATTATTATTATTATGAAGGGATCCCTAAGTTCCAAAGGCCCAAGTAAAACGCAAACTTTCCACGCACTACAGGTACATCTTTTACCCGACACTTTGTAGCTATTTTTCCTAGATTACCAGCAAACAGATGAAAGCACACCTAGCAAAAAATTTGAATCAAAACGCATAGGCCTCCTCCATATCCCCTCTAGCCCACCTTTCCATCTCCAAAAGTGGTGTGCTTTCTACCATTAAAGGTAGGTAGAAAAAAATATTCAGTCAATCTGCTGATTATCTAGGAGAAATAGAAGGACCAACTAGTATAGCTCCTCAATATTACATATGCAGACCGGACAAGTTTACAATTTTTACCCTAAACCTTAATCTAATTTTAGATTTTCAACAAAAAACAACAAGCGCCTCACCGTTCACAGGTAATGGCTCACATTAATGTGGTCGGTGCCTAAAACCTAGAACTGGGCACCGTTAGGTCAGCAAGCGGATGTGGACCCGCTTTGCCACAAACTGATTTGACTTTGGGCTAAATCTGGAGGCTGCACTTAGGATACCCGGTTTTCACCTCTTGCACCTCAAAGTGGCATTTGGTCTTCGCTGCGGGGTACCCAAGCCGTTACTCGCAGAAGTAGTCTCAGTTATGTGGCAGCTGACACTAACATAAGACCAAGGTGCAAAACCTATTAATGCTATACTCACCTCAGATGAAGCCTGTTACAAAAAAAAAGGATTACATTGTGAGCCATTACTATGCTTCCTAACTGCAACGCGCATTACAATAACGTAAAGTTCTAACTTTTATCTATTGGCCAACAATACAAAGTTTCTGACAAGGCCTTCAATTAAAATTATCTATACTGCTGATCTGCTCATAAGTCTCCTCACTATCCCACACCCCAAACCACTTTGCGATACAGTCCACTTATTCCTCAGCCCCAAAGAACAGGCCCCCATGACGGCTCTCAGTGTTGCGGAGCAAGCCGCCCATGGCGCTATACAAATAAAGATTACTATCTTTTTTTTATTATTATTATGAAGGGATCCCTAAGTTCCAAAGGCCCAAGTAAAACGCAAACTTTCCACGCACTACAGGTACATCTTTTACCCGACACTTTGTAGCTATTTTTCCTAGATTACCAGCAAACAGATGAAAGCACACCTAGCAAAAAATTTGAATCAAAACGCATAGGCCTCCTCCATATCCCCTCTAGCCCACCTTTCCATCTCAAAAAGTGGTGTGCTTTCTACCATTAAAGGTAGGTAGAAAAAAATATTCAGTCAATCTGCTGATTATCTAAGTGAAATAGAAGGACCAACTAGTATAGCTCCTCAATATTACATATGCAGACCGGACAAGTTTACAATTTTTACCCTAAACCTTAATCTAATTTTAGATTTTCAACAAAAAACAACAAGCGCCTCACCGTTCACAGGTAATGGCTCACATTAATGTGGTCGGTGCCTAAAACCTAGAACTGGGCACCGTTAGGTCAGCAAGCGGATGTGGACCCGCTTTGCCACAAACTGATTTGACTTTGGGCTAAATCTGGAGGCTGCACTTAGGATACCCGGTTTTCACCTCTTGCACCTCAAAGTGGCATTTGGTCTTCGCTGCGGGGTACCCAAGCCGTTACTCACAGAAGTAGTCTCAGTTATGTGGCAGCTGACACTAACATAAGACCAAGGTGCAAAACCTATTAATGCGATACTCACCTCAGATGAAGCCTGTTACAAAAAAAAAGGATTACATTGTGAGCCATTACTATGCTTCCTAACTGCAACGCGCATTACAATAACGTAAAGTTCTAACTTTTATCTATTGGCCAACAATACAAAGTTTCTGACAAGGCCTTCAATTAAAATTAACTATACTGCTGATCTGCTCATAAGTCTCCTCACTATCCCACACCCCAAACCACTTTGCGATACAGTCCACTTATTCCTCAGCCCCAAAGAACAGGCCCCCATGACGGATCTCAGTGTTGCGGAGCAAGCCGCCCATGGCGCTATACAAATAAAGATTACTATTATTTTATTATTATTATGAATGGATCCCTAAGTTCCAAAGGCCCAAGTAAAACGCAAACTTTCCACCCACTACAGTTACATGTTTTACCCGACACTTTGTAGCTATTTTTCCTAGATTACCAGCAAACAGATGAAAGCACACCTAGCAAAAAATTTGAATCAAAACGTATAGGCCTCCTCCATATCCCCTCTAGCCCACCTTTCCATCTCCAAAAGTGGTGTGCTTTCTACCATTAAAAGTAGGTAGAAAAAAATATTCAGTCAATCTGCTGATTATCTAGGAGAAATAGAAGGACCAACTAGTATAGCTCCTCAATATTACATATGCAGACCGGACAAGTTTACAATTTTTACCCTAAACCTTAATCTAATTTTAGATTTTCAACAAAAAACAACAAGCGCCTCACCGTTCACAGGTAATGGCTCACATTAATGTGGTCGGTGCCTAAAACCTAGAACTGGGCACCGTTAGGTCAGCAAGCGGATGTGGACCCGCTTTGCCACAAACTGATTTGACTTTGGGCTAAATCTGGAGGCTGCACTTAGGATACCCGGTTGTCACCTCTTGCACCTCAAAGTGGCATTTGGTCTTCGCTGCGGGGTACCCAAGCCGTTACTCGCAGAAGTAGTCTCAGTTATGTGGCAGCTGACACTAACATAAGACCAAGGTGCAAAACCTATTAATGCTATACTCACCTCAGATGAAGCCTGTTACAAAAAAAAGGATTACATTGTGAGCCATTACTATGCTTCCTAACTGCAACGCGCATTACAATAACGAAGAGTTCTATTTTTTATCTATTGGCCAACTATACAAAGTTTCTGACAAGGCCTTCAATTAAAATTAACTATACTGCTGATCTGCTCATAAGTCTCCTCACTATCCCACACCCCAAACCACTTTGCGATACAGTCCACTTATTCCTCAGCCCCAAAGAACAGGCCCCCATGACGGATCTCAGTGTTGCGGAGCAAGCCGCCCATGGCGCTATACAAATAAAGATTACTATTATTTTATTATTATTATGAAGGGATCCCTAAGTTCCAAAGGCCCAAGTAAAACGCAAACTTTCCACCCACTACAGTTACATGTTTTACCCGACACTTTGTAGCTATTTTTCCTAGATTACCAGCAAACAGATGAAAGCACACCTAGCAAAAAATTTGAATCAAAACGTATAGGCCTCCTCCATATCCCCTCTAGCCCACCTTTCCATCTCCAAAAGTGGTGTGCTTTCTACCATTAAAGGTAGGTAGAAAAAAATATTCAGTCAATCTGCTGATTATCTAGGAGAAATAGAAGGACCAACTAGTATAGCTCCTCAATATTACATATGCAGACCGGACAAGTTTACAATTTTTACCCTAAACCTTAATCTAATTTTAGATTTTCAACAAAAAACAACAAGCGCCTCACCGTTCACAGGTAATGGCTCACATTAATGTGGTCGGTGCCTAAAACCTAGAACTGGGCACCGTTAGGTCAGCAAGCGGATGTGGACCCGCTTTGCCACAAACTGATTTGACTTTGGGCTAAATCTGGAGGCTGCACTTAGGATACCCGGTTTTCACCTCTTGCACCTCAAAGTGGCATTTGGTCTTCGCCTACGGGGTACCCAAGCCGTTACTCGCAGAAGTAGTCTCAGTTATGTGGCAGCTGACACTAACATAAGACCAAGGTGCAAAACCTATTAATGCTATACTCACCTCAGATGAAGCCTGTTACAAAAAAAAGGATTACATTGTGAGCCATTACTATGCTTCCTAACTGCAACGCGCATTACAATAACGAAGAGTTCTATTTTTTATCTATTGGCCAACTATACAAAGTTTCTGACAAGGCCTTCAATTAAAATTAACTATACTGCTGATCTGCTCATAAGTCTCCTCACTATCCCACACCCCAAACCACTTTGCGATACAGTCCACTTATTCCTCAGCCCCAAAGAACAGGCCCCCATGACGGATCTCAGTGTTGCGGAGCAAGCCGCCCATGGCGCTATACAAATAAAGATTACTATTATTTTATTATTATTATTATTATGAAGGGATCGCTAAGTTCCAAAGGCCCAAGTAAAACGCAAACTTTCCACGCACTACAGGTACATCTTTTACCCGACACTTTGTAGCTATTTTTCCTAGATTACCAGCAAACAGATGAAAGCACACCTAGCAAAAAATTTGAATCAAAACGCATAGGCCTCCTCCATATCCCCTCTAGCCCACCTTTCCATCTCCAAAAGTGGTGTGCTTTCTACCATTAAAGGTAGGTAGAAAAAAATATTCAGTCAATCTGCTGATTATCTAGGAGAAATAGAAGGACCAACTAGTATAGCTCCTCAATATTACATATGCAGACCGGACAAGTTTACAATTTTTACCCTAAACCTTAATCTAATTTTAGATTTTCAACAAAAAACAACAAGCGCCTCACCGTTCACAGGTAATGGCTCACATTAATGTGGTCGGTGCCTAAAACCTAGAACTGGGCACCGTTAGGTCAGCAAGCGGATGTGGACCCGCTTTGCCACAAACTGATTTGACTTTGGGCTAAATCTGGAGGCTGCACTTAGGATACCCGGTTTTCACCTCTTGCACCTCAAAGTGGCATTTGGTCTTCGCTGCGGGGTACCCAAGCCGTTACTCGCAGAAGTAGTCTCAGTTATGTGGCAGCTGACACTAACATAAGACCAAGGTGCAAAACCTATTAATGCTATACTCACCTCAGATGAAGCCTGTTACAAAAAAAAAGGATTACATTGTGAGCCATTACTATGCTTCCTAACTGCAACGCGCATTACAATAACGTAAAGTTCTAACTTTTATCTATTGGCCAACAATACAAAGTTTGTGACAAGGCCTTCAATTAAAATTATCTATACTGCTGATCTGCTCATAAGTCTCCTCACTATCCCACACCCCAAACCACTTTGCGATACAGTCCACTTATTCCTCAGCCCCAAAGAACAGGCCCCCATGACGGCTCTCAGTGTTGCGGAGCAAGCCGCCCATGGCGCTATACAAATAAAGATTACTATCTTTTTTTTATTATTATTATTATTATTATGAAGGGATCCCTAAGTTCCAAAAGCCCAAGTAAAACGCAAACTTTCCACGCACTACAGGTACATCTTTTACCCGACACTTTGTAGCTATTTTTCCTAGATTACCAGCAAACAGATGAAAGCACACCTAGCAAAAAATTTGAATCAAAACGCATAGGCCTCCTCCATATCCCCTCTAGCCCACCTTTCCATCTCCAAAAGTGGTGTGCTTTCTACCATTAAAGGTAGGTAGAAAAAAATATTCAGTCAATCTGCTGATTATCTAGGAGAAATAGAAGGACCAACTAGTATAGCTCCTCAATATTACATATGCAGACCGGACAAGTTTACAATTTTTACCCTAAACCTTAATCTAATTTTAGATTTTCAACAAAAAACAACAAGCGCCTCACCGTTCACAGGTAATGGCTCACATTAATGTGGTCGGTGCCTAAAACCTAGAACTGGGCACCGTTAGGTCAGCAAGCGGATGTGGACCCGCTTTGCCACAAACTGATTTGACTTTGGGCTAAATCTGGAGGCTGCACTTAGGATACCCGGTTTTCACCTCTTGCACCTCAAAGTGGCATTTGGTCTTCGCTGCGGGGTACCCAAGCCGTTACTCGCAGAAGTAGTCTCAGTTATGTGGCAGCTGACACTAACATAAGACCAAGGTGCAAAACCTATTAATGCGATACTCACCTCAGATGAAGCCTGTTACAAAAAAAAAAGGATTACATTGTGAGCCATTACTATGCTTCCTAACTGCAACGCGCATTACAATAACGTAAAGTTCTAACTTTTATCTATTGGCCAACAATACAAAGTTTCTGACAAGGCCTTCAATTAAAATTAACTATACTGCTGATCTGCTCATAAGTCTCCTCACTATCCCACACCCCAAACCACTTTGCGATACAGTCCACTTATTCCTCAGCCCCAAAGAACAGGCCCCCATGACGGCTCTCAGTGTTGCGGAGCAAGCCGCCCATGGCGCTATACAAATAAAGATTACTATCTTTTTTTTATTATTATTATTATTATTATTATGAAGGGATCCCTAAGTTCCAAAGGCCCAAGTAAAACGCAAACTTTCCACGCACTACAGGTACATCTTTTACCCGACACTTTGTAGCTATTTTTCCTAGATTACCAGCAAACAGATGAAAGCACACCTAGCAAAAAATTTGAATCAAAACGCATAGGCCTCCTCCATATCCCCTCTAGCCCACCTTTCCATCTCCAAAAGTGGTGTGCTTTCTACCATTAAAGGTAGGTAGAAAAAAATATTCAGTCAATCTGCTGATTATCTAGGAGAAATAGAAGGACCAACTAGTATAGCTCCTCAATATTACATATGCAGACCGGACAAGTTTACAATTTTTACCCTAAACCTTAATCTAATTTTAGATTTTCAACAAAAAACAACAAGCGCCTCACCGTTCACAGGTAATGGCTCACATTAATGTGGTCGGTGCCTAAAACCTAGAACTGGGCACCGTTAGGTCAGCAAGCGGATGTGGACCCGCTTTGCCACAAACTGATTTGACTTTGGGCTAAATCTGGAGGCTGCACTTAGGATACCCGGTTTTCACCTCTTGCACCTCAAAGTGGCATTTGGTCTTCGCTGCGGGGTACCCAAGCCGTTACTCGCAGAAGTAGTCTCAGTTATGTGGCAGCTGACACTAACATAAGACCAAGGTGCAAAACCTATTAATGCTATACTCACCTCAGATGAAGCCTGTTACAAAAAAAAAGGATTACATTGTGAGCCATTACTATGCTTCCTAACTGCAACGCGCATTACAATAACGTAAAGTTCTAACTTTTATCTATTGGCCAACAATACAAAGTTTCTGACAAGGCCTTCAATTAAAATTATCTATACTGCTGATCTGCTCATAAGTCTCCTCACTATCCCACACCCCAAACCACTTTGCGATACAGTCCACTTATTCCTCAGCCCCAAAGAACAGGCCCCCATGACGGCTCTCAGTGTTGCGGAGCAAGCCGCCCATGGCGCTATACAAATAAAGATTACTATCTTTTTTTTATTATTATTATGAAGGGATCCCTAAGTTCCAAAGGCCCAAGTAAAACGCAAACTTTCCACGCACTACAGGTACATCTTTTACCCGACACTTTGTAGCTATTTTTCCTAGATTACCAGCAAACAGATGAAAGCACACCTAGCAAAAAATTTGAATCAAAACGCATAGGCCTCCTCCATATCCCCTCTAGCCCACCTTTCCATCTCAAAAAGTGGTGTGCTTTCTACCATTAAAGGTAGGTAGAAAAAAATATTCAGTCAATCTGCTGATTATCTAAGTGAAATAGAAGGACCAACTAGTATAGCTCCTCAATATTACATATGCAGACCGGACAAGTTTACAATTTTTACCCTAAACCTTAATCTAATTTTAGATTTTCAACAAAAAACAACAAGCGCCTCACCGTTCACAGGTAATGGCTCACATTAATGTGGTCGGTGCCTAAAACCTAGAACTGGGCACCGTTAGGTCAGCAAGCGGATGTGGACCCGCTTTGCCACAAACTGATTTGACTTTGGGCTAAATCTGGAGGCTGCACTTAGGATACCCGGTTTTCACCTCTTGCACCTCAAAGTGGCATTTGGTCTTCGCTGCGGGGTACCCAAGCCGTTACTCACAGAAGTAGTCTCAGTTATGTGGCAGCTGACACTAACATAAGACCAAGGTGCAAAACCTATTAATGCGATACTCACCTCAGATGAAGCCTGTTACAAAAAAAAAGGATTACATTGTGAGCCATTACTATGCTTCCTAACTGCAACGCGCATTACAATAACGTAAAGTTCTAACTTTTATCTATTGGCCAACAATACAAAGTTTCTGACAAGGCCTTCAATTAAAATTAACTATACTGCTGATCTGCTCATAAGTCTCCTCACTATCCCACACCCCAAACCACTTTGCGATACAGTCCACTTATTCCTCAGCCCCAAAGAACAGGCCCCCATGACGGATCTCAGTGTTGCGGAGCAAGCCGCCCATGGCGCTATACAAATAAAGATTACTATTATTTTATTATTATTATGAAGGGATCCCTAAGTTCCAAAGGCCCAAGTAAAACGCAAACTTTCCACCCACTACAGTTACATGTTTTACCCGACACTTTGTAGCTATTTTTCCTAGATTACCAGCAAACAGATGAAAGCACACCTAGCAAAAAATTTGAATCAAAACGTATAGGCCTCCTCCATATCCCCTCTAGCCCACCTTTCCATCTCCAAAAGTGGTGTGCTTTCTACCATTAAAAGTAGGTAGAAAAAAATATTCAGTCAATCTGCTGATTATCTAGGAGAAATAGAAGGACCAACTAGTATAGCTCCTCAATATTACATATGCAGACCGGACAAGTTTACAATTTTTACCCTAAACCTTAATCTAATTTTAGATTTTCAACAAAAAACAACAAGCGCCTCACCGTTCACAGGTAATGGCTCACATTAATGTGGTCGGTGCCTAAAACCTAGAACTGGGCACCGTTAGGTCAGCAAGCGGATGTGGACCCGCTTTGCCACAAACTGATTTGACTTTGGGCTAAATCTGGAGGCTGCACTTAGGATACCCGGTTGTCACCTCTTGCACCTCAAAGTGGCATTTGGTCTTCGCTGCGGGGTACCCAAGCCGTTACTCGCAGAAGTAGTCTCAGTTATGTGGCAGCTGACACTAACATAAGACCAAGGTGCAAAACCTATTAATGCTATACTCACCTCAGATGAAGCCTGTTACAAAAAAAAGGATTACATTGTGAGCCATTACTATGCTTCCTAACTGCAACGCGCATTACAATAACGAAGAGTTCTATTTTTTATCTATTGGCCAACTATACAAAGTTTCTGACAAGGCCTTCAATTAAAATTAACTATACTGCTGATCTGCTCATAAGTCTCCTCACTATCCCACACCCCAAACCACTTTGCGATACAGTCCACTTATTCCTCAGCCCCAAAGAACAGGCCCCCATGACGGATCTCAGTGTTGCGGAGCAAGCCGCCCATGGCGCTATACAAATAAAGATTACTATTATTTTATTATTATTATGAAGGGATCCCTAAGTTCCAAAGGCCCAAGTAAAACGCAAACTTTCCACCCACTACAGTTACATGTTTTACCCGACACTTTGTAGCTATTTTTCCTAGATTACCAGCAAACAGATGAAAGCACACCTAGCAAAAAATTTGAATCAAAACGTATAGGCCTCCTCCATATCCCCTCTAGCCCACCTTTCCATCTCCAAAAGTGGTGTGCTTTCTACCATTAAAGGTAGGTAGAAAAAAATATTCAGTCAATCTGCTGATTATCTAGGAGAAATAGAAGGACCAACTAGTATAGCTCCTCAATATTACATATGCAGACCGGACAAGTTTACAATTTTTACCCTAAACCTTAATCTAATTTTAGATTTTCAACAAAAAACAACAAGCGCCTCACCGTTCACAGGTAATGGCTCACATTAATGTGGTCGGTGCCTAAAACCTAGAACTGGGCACCGTTAGGTCAGCAAGCGGATGTGGACCCGCTTTGCCACAAACTGATTTGACTTTGGGCTAAATCTGGAGGCTGCACTTAGGATACCCGGTTTTCACCTCTTGCACCTCAAAGTGGCATTTGGTCTTCGCCTACGGGGTACCCAAGCCGTTACTCGCAGAAGTAGTCTCAGTTATGTGGCAGCTGACACTAACATAAGACCAAGGTGCAAAACCTATTAATGCTATACTCACCTCAGATGAAGCCTGTTACAAAAAAAAGGATTACATTGTGAGCCATTACTATGCTTCCTAACTGCAACGCGCATTACAATAACGAAGAGTTCTATTTTTTATCTATTGGCCAACTATACAAAGTTTCTGACAAGGCCTTCAATTAAAATTAACTATACTGCTGATCTGCTCATAAGTCTCCTCACTATCCCACACCCCAAACCACTTTGCGATACAGTCCACTTATTCCTCAGCCCCAAAGAACAGGCCCCCATGACGGATCTCAGTGTTGCGGAGCAAGCCGCCCATGGCGCTATACAAATAAAGATTACTATTATTTTATTATTATTATTATTATGAAGGGATCGCTAAGTTCCAAAGGCCCAAGTAAAACGCAAACTTTCCACGCACTACAGGTACATCTTTTACCCGACACTTTGTAGCTATTTTTCCTAGATTACCAGCAAACAGATGAAAGCACACCTAGCAAAAAATTTGAATCAAAACGCATAGGCCTCCTCCATATCCCCTCTAGCCCACCTTTCCATCTCCAAAAGTGGTGTGCTTTCTACCATTAAAGGTAGGTAGAAAAAAATATTCAGTCAATCTGCTGATTATCTAGGAGAAATAGAAGGACCAACTAGTATAGCTCCTCAATATTACATATGCAGACCGGACAAGTTTACAATTTTTACCCTAAACCTTAATCTAATTTTAGATTTTCAACAAAAAACAACAAGCGCCTCACCGTTCACAGGTAATGGCTCACATTAATGTGGTCGGTGCCTAAAACCTAGAACTGGGCACCGTTAGGTCAGCAAGCGGATGTGGACCCGCTTTGCCACAAACTGATTTGACTTTGGGCTAAATCTGGAGGCTGCACTTAGGATACCCGGTTTTCACCTCTTGCACCTCAAAGTGGCATTTGGTCTTCGCTGCGGGGTACCCAAGCCGTTACTCGCAGAAGTAGTCTCAGTTATGTGGCAGCTGACACTAACATAAGACCAAGGTGCAAAACCTATTAATGCTATACTCACCTCAGATGAAGCCTGTTACAAAAAAAAAGGATTACATTGTGAGCCATTACTATGCTTCCTAACTGCAACGCGCATTACAATAACGTAAAGTTCTAACTTTTATCTATTGGCCAACAATACAAAGTTTGTGACAAGGCCTTCAATTAAAATTATCTATACTGCTGATCTGCTCATAAGTCTCCTCACTATCCCACACCCCAAACCACTTTGCGATACAGTCCACTTATTCCTCAGCCCCAAAGAACAGGCCCCCATGACGGCTCTCAGTGTTGCGGAGCAAGCCGCCCATGGCGCTATACAAATAAAGATTACTATCTTTTTTTTATTATTATTATTATTATTATGAAGGGATCCCTAAGTTCCAAAGGCCCAAGTAAAACGCAAACTTTCCACGCACTACAGGTACATCTTTTACCCGACACTTTGTAGCTATTTTTCCTAGATTACCAGCAAACAGATGAAAGCACACCTAGCAAAAAATTTGAATCAAAACGCATAGGCCTCCTCCATATCCCCTCTAGCCCACCTTTCCATCTCCAAAAGTGGTGTGCTTTCTACCATTAAAGGTAGGTAGAAAAAAATATTCAGTCAATCTGCTGATTATCTAGGAGAAATAGAAGGACCAACTAGTATAGCTCCTCAATATTACATATGCAGACCGGACAAGTTTACAATTTTTACCCTAAACCTTAATCTAATTTTAGATTTTCAACAAAAAACAACAAGCGCCTCACCGTTCACAGGTAATGGCTCACATTAATGTGGTCGGTGCCTAAAACCTAGAACTGGGCACCGTTAGGTCAGCAAGCGGATGTGGACCCGCTTTGCCACAAACTGATTTGACTTTGGGCTAAATCTGGAGGCTGCACTTAGGATACCCGGTTTTCACCTCTTGCACCTCAAAGTGGCATTTGGTCTTCGCTGCGGGGTACCCAAGCCGTTACTCGCAGAAGTAGTCTCAGTTATGTGGCAGCTGACACTAACATAAGACCAAGGTGCAAAACCTATTAATGCGATACTCACCTCAGATGAAGCCTGTTACAAAAAAAAAAGGATTACATTGTGAGCCATTACTATGCTTCCTAACTGCAACGCGCATTACAATAACGTAAAGTTCTAACTTTTATCTATTGGCCAACAATACAAAGTTTCTGACAAGGCCTTCAATTAAAATTAACTATACTGCTGATCTGCTCATAAGTCTCCTCACTATCCCACACCCCAAACCACTTTGCGATACAGTCCACTTATTCCTCAGCCCCAAAGAACAGGCCCCCATGACGGCTCTCAGTGTTGCGGAGCAAGCCGCCCATGGCGCTATACAAATAAAGATTACTATCTTTTTTTTATTATTATTATTATTATTATTATGAAGGGATCCCTAAGTTCCAAAGGCCCAAGTAAAACGCAAACTTTCCACGCACTACAGGTACATCTTTTACCCAACACTTTGTAGCTATTTTTCCTAGATTACCAGCAAACAGATGAAAGCACACCTAGCAAAAAATTTGAATCAAAACGCATAGGCCTCCTCCATATCCCCTCTAGCCCACCTTTCCATCTCCAAAAGTGGTGTGCTTTCTACCATTAAAGGTAGGTAGAAAAAAATATTCAGTCAATCTGCTGATTATCTAGGAGAAATAGAAGGACCAACTAGTATAGCTCCTCAATATTACATATGCAGAGCGGACAAGTTTACAATTTTTACCCTAAACCTTAATCTAATTTTAGATTTTCAACAAAAAACAACAAGCGCCTCACCGTTCACAGGTAATGGCTCACATTAATGTGGTCGGTGCCTAAAACCTAGAACTGGGCACCGTTAGGTCAGCAAGCGGATGTGGACCCGCTTTGCCACAAACTGATTTGACTTTGGGCTAAATCTGGAGGCTGCACTTAGGATACCCGGTTTTCACCTCTTGCACCTCAAAGTGGCATTTGGTGTTCGCTGCGGGGTACCCAAGCCGTTACTCGCAGAAGTAGTCTCAGTTATGTGGCAGCTGACACTAACATAAGACCAAGGTGCAAAACCTATTAATGCTATACTCACCTCAGATGAAGCCTGTTACAAAAAAAAAGGATTACATTGTGAGCCATTACTATGCTTCCTAACTGCAACGCGCATTACAATAACGTAAAGTTCTAACTTTTATCTATTGGCCAACAATACAAAGTTTGTGACAAGGCCTTCAATTAAAATTATCTATACTGCTGATCTGCTCATAAGTCTCCTCACTATCCCACACCCCAAACCACTTTGCGATACAGTCCACTTATTCCTCAGCCCCAAAGAACAGGCCCCCATGACGGCTCTCAGTGTTGCGGAGCAAGCCGCCCATGGCGCTATACAAATAAAGATTACTATTATTTTATTATTATTATTATGAAGGGATCCCTAAGTTCCAAAGGCCCAAGTAAAACGCAAACTTTCCACCCACTACAGGTACATCTTTTACCCGACACTTTGTAGCTATTTTTCCTAGATTACCAGCAAACAGATGAAAGCACACCTAGCAAAAAATTTGAATCAAAACGCATAGGCCTCCTCCATATCCCCTCTAGCCCACCTTTCCATCTCCAAACGTGGTGTGCTTTCTACCATTAAAGGTAGGTAGAAAAAAATATTCAGTCAATCTGCTGATTATCTAGGAGAAATAGAAGGACCAACTAGTATAGCTCCTCAATATTACATATGCAGACCGGACAAGTTTACAATTTTTACCCTAAACCTTAATCTAATTTTAGATTTTCAACAAAAAACAACAAGCGCCTCACCGTTCACAGGTAATGGCTCACATTAATGTGGTCGGTGCCTAAAACCTAGAACTGGGCACCGTTAGGTCAGCAAGCGGATGTGGACCCGCTTTGCCACAAACTGATTTGACTTTGGGCTAAATCTGGAGGCTGCACTTAGGATACCCGGTTTTCACCTCTTGCACCTCAAAGTGGCATTTGGTCTTCGCTGCGGGGTACCCAAGCCGTTACTCGCAGAAGTAGTCTCAGTTATGTGGCAGCTGACACTAACATAAGACCAAGGTGCAAAACCTATTAATGCGATACTCACCTCAGATGAAGCCTGTTACAAAAAAAAAAGGATTACATTGTGAGCCATTACTATGCTTCCTAACTGCAACGCGCATTACAATAACGTAAAGTTCTAACTTTTATCTATTGGCCAACAATACAAAGTTTCTGACAAGGCCTTCAATTAAAATTAACTATACTGCTGATCTGCTCATAAGTCTCCTCACTATCCCACACCCCAAACCACTTTGCGATACAGTCCACTTATTCCTCAGCCCCAAAGAACAGGCCCCCATGACGGCTCTCAGTGTTGCGGAGCAAGCCGCCCATGGCGCTATACAAATAAAGATTACTATCTTTTTTTTATTATTATTATTATTATTATTATGAAGGGATCCCTAAGTTCCAAAGGCCCAAGTAAAACGCAAACTTTCCACGCACTACAGGTACATCTTTTACCCGACACTTTGTAGCTATTTTTCCTAGATTACCAGCAAACAGATGAAAGCACACCTAGCAAAAAATTTGAATCAAAACGCATAGGCCTCCTCCATATCCCCTCTAGCCCACCTTTCCATCTCCAAAAGTGGTGTGCTTTCTACCATTAAAGGTAGGTAGAAAAAAATATTCAGTCAATCTGCTGATTATCTAGGAGAAATAGAAGGACCAACTAGTATAGCTCCTCAATATTACATATGCAGAGCGGACAAGTTTACAATTTTTACCCTAAACCTTAATCTAATTTTAGATTTT
The DNA here is from genome assembly GCF_035609145.1 of Eleutherodactylus coqui. Lineage (NCBI taxonomy): Eukaryota > Metazoa > Chordata > Amphibia > Anura > Eleutherodactylidae > Eleutherodactylus > Eleutherodactylus coqui. Next base: position 112,209,017 of record NC_089844.1, read on the forward strand.
CAACAAAAAACAACAAGCGCCTCACCGTTCACAGGTAATGGCTCACATTAATGTGGTCGGTGCCTAAAACCTAGAACTGGGCACCGTTAGGTCAGCAAGCGGATGTGGACCCGCTTTGCCACAAACTGATTTGACTTTGGGCTAAATCTGGAGGCTGCACTTAGGATACCCGGTTTTCACCTCTTGCACCTCAAAGTGGCATTTGGTGTTCGCTGCGGGGTACCCAAGCCGTTACTCGCAGAAGTAGTCTCAGTTATGTGGCAGCTGACACTAACATAAGACCAAGGTGCAAAACCTATTAATGCTATACTCACCTCAGATGAAGCCTGTTACAAAAAAAAAGGATTACATTGTGAGCCATTACTATGCTTCCTAACTGCAACGCGCATTACAATAACGTAAAGTTCTAACTTTTATCTATTGGCCAACAATACAAAGTTTGTGACAAGGCCTTCAATTAAAATTATCTATACTGCTGATCTGCTCATAAGTCTCCTCACTATCCCACACCCCAAACCACTTTGCGATACAGTCCACTTATTCCTCAGCCCCAAAGAACAGGCCCCCATGACGGCTCTCAGTGTTGCGGAGCAAGCCGCCCATGGCGCTATACAAATAAAGATTACTATTATTTTATTATTATTATTATGAAGGGATCCCTAAGTTCCAAAGGCCCAAGTAAAACGCAAACTTTCCACCCACTACAGGTACATCTTTTACCCGACACTTTGTAGCTATTTTTCCTAGATTACCAGCAAACAGATGAAAGCACACCTAGCAAAAAATTTGAATCAAAACGCATAGGCCTCCTCCATATCCCCTCTAGCCCACCTTTCCATCTCCAAACGTGGTGTGCTTTCTACCATTAAAGGTAGGTAGAAAAAAATATTCAGTCAATCTGCTGATTATCTAGGAGAAATAGAAGGACCAACTAGTATAGCTCCTCAATATTACATATGCAGACCGGACAAGTTTACAATTTTTACCCTAAACCTTAATCTAATTTTAGATTTTCAACAAAAAACAACAAGCGCCTCACCGTTCACAGGTAATGGCTCACATTAATGTGGTCGGTGCCTAAAACCTAGAACTGGGCACCGTTAGGTCAGCAAGCGGATATGGACCCGCTTTGCCACAAACTGATTTGACTTTGGGCTAAATCTGGAGGCTGCACTTAGGATACCCGGTTTTCACCTCTTGCACCTCAAAGTGGCATTTGGTCTTCGCCTACGGGGTACCCAAGCCGTTACTCGCAGAAGTAGTCTCAGTTATGTGGCAGCTGACACTAACATAAGACCAAGGTGCAAAACCTATTAATGCGATACTCACCTCAGATGAAGCCTGTTACAAAAAAAAAAGGATTACATTGTGAGCCATTACTATGCTTCCTAACTGCAACGCGCATTACAATAACGTAAAGTTCTAACTTTTATCTATTGGCCAACAATACAAAGTTTCTGACAAGGCCTTCAATTAAAATTAACTATACTGCTGATCTGCTCATAAGTCTCCTCACTATCCCACACCCCAAACCACTTTGCGATACAGTCCACTTATTCCTCAGCCCCAAAGAACAGGCCCCCATGACGGATCTCAGTGTTGCGGAGCAAGCCGCCCATGGCGCTATACAAATAAAGATTACTATTATTTTATTATTATTATTATTATGAAGGGATCGCTAAGTTCCAAAGGCCCAAGTAAAACGCAAACTTTCCACGCACTACAGGTACATCTTTTACCCGACACTTTGTAGCTATTTTTCCTAGATTACCAGCAAACAGATGAAAGCACACCTAGCAAAAAATTTGAATCAAAACGCATAGGCCTCCTCCATTTCCCCTCTAGCCCACCTTTCCATCTCCAAAAGTGGTGTGCTTTCTACTATTAAAGGTAGGTAGAAAAAAATATTCAGTCAATCTGCTGATTATCTAGGAGAAATAGAAGGACCAACTAGTATAGCTCCTCAATATTACATATGCAGACCGGACAAGTTTACAATTTTTACCCTAAACCTTAATCTAATTTTAGATTTTCAACAAAAAACAACAAGCGCCTCACCGTTCACAGGTAATGGCTCACATTAATGTGGTCGGTGCCTAAAACCTAGAACTGGGCACCGTTAGGTCAGCAAGCGGATGTGGACCCGCTTTGCCACAAACTGATTTGACTTTGGGCTAAATCTGGAGGCTGCACTTAGGATACCCGGTTTTCACCTCTTGCACCTCAAAGTGGCATTTGGTCTTCGCTGCGGGGTACCCAAGCCGTTACTCGCAGAAGTAGTCTCAGTTATGTGGCAGCTGACACTAACATAAGACCAAGGTGCAAAACCTATTAATGCTATACTCACCTCAGATGAAGCCTGTTACAAAAAAAAAGGATTACATTGTGAGCCATTACTATGCTTCCTAACTGCAACGCGCATTACAATAACGTAAAGTTCTAACTTTTATCTATTGGCCAACAATACAAAGTTTGTGACAAGGCCTTCAATTAAAATTATCTATACTGCTGATCTGCTCATAAGTCTCCTCACTATCCCACACCCCAAACCACTTTGCGATACAGTCCACTTATTCCTCAGCCCCAAAGAACAGGCCCCCATGACGGCTCTCAGTGTTGCGGAGCAAGCCGCCCATGGCGCTATACAAATAAAGATTACTATCTTTTTTTTATTATTATTATTATTATTATTATGAAGGGATCCCTAAGTTCCAAAGACCCAAGTAAAACGCAAACTTTCCACGCACTACAGGTACATCTTTTACCCGACACTTTGTAGCTATTTTTCCTAGATTACCAGCAAACAGATGAAAGCACACCTAGCAAAAAATTTGAATCAAAACGCATAGGCCTCCTCCATATCCCCTCTAGCCCACCTTTCCATCTCCAAAAGTGGTGTGCTTTCTACCATTAAAGGTAGGTAGAAAAAAATATTCAGTCAATCTGCTGATTATCTAGGAGAAATAGAAGGACCAACTAGTATAGCTCCTCAATATTACATATGCAGAGCGGACAAGTTTACAATTTTTACCCTAAACCTTAATCTAATTTTAGATTTTCAACAAAAAACAACAAGCGCCTCACCGTTCACAGGTAATGGCTCACATTAATGTGGTCGGTGCCTAAAACCTAGAACTGGGCACCGTTAGGTCAGCAAGCGGATGTGGACCCGCTTTGCCACAAACTGATTTGACTTTGGGCTAAATCTGGAGGCTGCACTTAGGATACCCGGTTTTCACCTCTTGCACCTCAAAGTGGCATTTGGTGTTCGCTGCGGGGTACCCAAGCCGTTACTCGCAGAAGTAGTCTCAGTTATGTGGCAGCTGACACTAACATAAGACCAAGGTGCAAAACCTATTAATGCTATACTCACCTCAGATGAAGCCTGTTACAAAAAAAAAGGATTACATTGTGAGCCATTACTATGCTTCCTAACTGCAACGCGCATTACAATAACGTAAAGTTCTAACTTTTATCTATTGGCCAACAATACAAAGTTTGTGACAAGGCCTTCAATTAAAATTATCTATACTGCTGATCTGCTCATAAGTCTCCTCACTATCCCACACCCCAAACCACTTTGCGATACAGTCCACTTATTCCTCAGCCCCAAAGAACAGGCCCCCATGACGGCTCTCAGTGTTGCGGAGCAAGCCGCCCATGGCGCTATACAAATAAAGATTACTATTATTTTATTATTATTATTATGAAGGGATCCCTAAGTTCCAAAGGCCCAAGTAAAACGCAAACTTTCCACCCACTACAGGTACATCTTTTACCCGACACTTTGTAGCTATTTTTCCTAGATTACCAGCAAACAGATGAAAGCACACCTAGCAAAAAATTTGAATCAAAACGCATAGGCCTCCTCCATATCCCCTCTAGCCCACCTTTCCATCTCCAAACGTGGTGTGCTTTCTACCATTAAAGGTAGGTAGAAAAAAATATTCAGTCAATCTGCTGATTATCTAGGAGAAATAGAAGGACCAACTAGTATAGCTCCTCAATATTACATATGCAGACCGGACAAGTTTACAATTTTTACCCTAAACCTTAATCTAATTTTAGATTTTCAACAAAAAACAACAAGCGCCTCACCGTTAACAGGTAATGGCTCACATTAATGTGGTCGGTGCCTAAAACCTAGAACTGGGCACCGTTAGGTCAGCAAGCGGATGTGGACCCGCTTTGCCACAAACTGATTTGACTTTGGGCTAAATCTGGAGGCTGCACTTAGGATACCCGGTTTTCACCTCTTGCACCTCAAAGTGGCATTTGGTCTTCGCTGCGGGGTACCCAAGCCATTACTCGCAGAAGTAGTCTCAGTTATGGGGCAGCTGACACTAACATAAGACCAAGGTGCAAAACCTATTAATGCTATACTCACCTCAGATGAAGCCTGTTACAAAAAAAAAGGATTACATTGTGAGCCATTACTATGCTTCCTAACTGCAACGCGCATTACAATAACGAAGAGTTCTAACTTTTATCTATTGGCCAACTATACAAAGTTTCTGACAAGGCCTTCAATTAAAATTAACTATACTGCTGATCTGCTCATAAGTCTCCTCACTATCCCACACCCCAAACCACTTTGCGATACAGTCCACTTATTCCTCAGCCCCAAAGAACAGGCCCCCATGACGGATCTCAGTGTTGCGGAGCAAGCCGCCCATGGCGCTATACAAATAAAGATTACTATTATTTTATTATTACTATGAAGGGATCCCTAAGTTCCAAAGGCCCAAGTAAAACGCAAACTTTCCACCCACTACAGTTACATGTTTTACCCGACACTTTGTAGCTATTTTTCCTAGATTACCAGCAAACAGATGAAAGCACACCTAGCAAAAAATTTGAATCAAAACGTATAGGCCTCCTCCATATCCCCTCTAGCCCACCTTTCCATCTCCAAAAGTGGTGTGCTTTCTACCATTAAAGGTAGGTAGAAAAAAATATTCAGTCAATCTGCTGATTATCTAGGAGAAATAGAAGGACCAACTAGTATAGCTCCTCAATATTACATATGCAGACCGGACAAGTTTACAATTTTTACCCTAAACCTTAATCTAATTTTAGATTTTCAACAAAAAACAACAAGCGCCTCACCGTTAACAGGTAATGGCTCACATTAATGTGGTCGGTGCCTAAAACCTAGAACTGGGCACCGTTAGGTCAGCAAGCGGATGTGGACCCGCTTTGCCACAAACTGATTTGACTTTGGGCTAAATCTGGAGGCTGCACTTAGGATACCCGGTTTTCACCTCTTGCACCTCAAAGTGGCATTTGGTCTTCGCTGCGGGGTACCCAAGCCATTACTCGCAGAAGTAGTCTCAGTTATGTGGCAGCTGACACTAACATAAGACCAAGGTGCAAAACCTATTAATGCTATACTCACCTCAGATGAAGCCTGTTACAAAAAAAAAGGATTACATTGTGAGCCATTACTATGCTTCCTAACTGCAACGCGCATTACAATAACGAAGAGTTCTAACTTTTATCTATTGGCCAACTATACAAAGTTTCTGACAAGGCCTTCAATTAAAATTAACTATACTGCTGATCTGCTCATAAGTCTCCTCACTATCCCACACCCCAAACCACTTTGCGATACAGTCCACTTATTCCTCAGCCCCAAAGAACAGGCCCCCATGACGGATCTCAGTGTTGCGGAGCAAGCCGCCCATGGCGCTATACAAATAAAGATTACTATTATTTTATTATTATTATGAAGGGATCCCTAAGTTCCAAAGGCCCAAGTAAAACGCAAACTTTCCACCCACTACAGTTACATGTTTTACCCGACACTTTGTAGCTATTTTTCCTAGATTACCAGCAAACAGATGAAAGCACACCTAGCAAAAAATTTGAATCAAAACGTATAGGCCTCCTCCATATCCCCTCTAGCCCACCTTTCCATCTCCAAAAGTGGTGTGCTTTCTACCATTAAAGGTAGGTAGAAAAAAATATTCAGTCAATCTGCTGATTATCTAGGAGAAATAGAAGGACCAACTAGTATAGCTCCTCAATATTACATATGCAGACCGGACAAGTTTACAATTTTTACCCTAAACCTTAATCTAATTTTAGATTTTCAACAAAAAACAACAAGCGCCTCACCGTTCACAGGTAATGGCTCACATTAATGTGGTCGGTGCCTAAAACCTAGAACTGGGCACCGTTAGGTCAGCAAGCGGATGTGGACCCGCTTTGCCACAAACTGATTTGACTTTGGGCTAAATCTGGAGGCTGCACTTAGGATACCCGGTTTTCACCTCTTGCACCTCAAAGTGGCATTTGGTCTTCGCCTACGGGGTACCCAAGCCGTTACTCGCAGAAGTAGTCTCAGTTATGTGGCAGCTGACACTAACATAAGACCAAGGTGCAAAACCTATTAATGCTATACTCACCTCAGATGAAGCCTGTTACAAAAAAAAGGATTACATTGTGAGCCATTACTATGCTTCCTAACTGCAACGCGCATTACAATAACGAAGAGTTCTATTTTTTATCTATTGGCCAACTATACAAAGTTTCTGACAAGGCCTTCAATTAAAATTAACTATACTGCTGATCTGCTCATAAGTCTCCTCACTATCCCACACCCCAAACCACTTTGCGATACAGTCCACTTATTCCTCAGCCCCAAAGAACAGGCCCCCATGACGGATCTCAGTGTTGCGGAGCAAGCCGCCCATGGCGCTATACAAATAAAGATTACTATTATTTTATTATTATTATTATTATTATGAAGGGATCGCTAAGTTCCAAAGGCCCAAGTAAAACGCAAACTTTCCACGCACTACAGGTACATCTTTTACCCGACACTTTGTAGCTATTTTTCCTAGATTACCAGCAAACAGATGAAAGCACACCTAGCAAAAAATTTGAATCAAAACGCATAGGCCTCCTCCATATCCCCTCTAGCCCACCTTTCCATCTCCAAACATGGTGTGCTTTCTACCATTAAAGGTAGGTAGAAAAAATTTGTCCAGTCTGTGGAATATCTAGGAGAAATAATGCCACTGGTATCTGTTACCACAAGTCCACATCTCTGATTGGTGTCCTTCGTTATGTTTTTTTTTTCACTTTGCCTCCTACACCTCTTTTATCTATAGATCTAGTCCTGCTGGTCCCGTCAGTTATATATATATATATATATGTGTATATATGTATGGTGGGGATTTTTGTTTGTATTTTGGGCTCTAAGGTCTGGATTCTTATTGAATCTGTCATCACCTGTTAACCCTCTCGACTCTGCTTTACTTCATATCATATATTTTTTGTACGAGCGGAGTTAATTTCATCATATTGCACCCATTTTTTGTGCAGTCTGTTTTTTGGCACTCTCCTTTTCCATTCTTACCATCTTGCCCCTGATAATCAAGCTACAATTTGTGAAACGCATTGGGGATTGTTTCTTTGACTGGACATCATTTTTATTTCCTTTTGTGTTAAATGAACCTAAGCACAATTATACCGACTGTGTGCTGCTTGGCTGCACTTCACACATTTGGGCTATTAGTGCTGTGTGTCCTTCTTAAGTATAGTTTAGGTAATATGGGGACATATATCTAAGTTTTGTACCCCCACACACTGCCATGCAGGATTGGCGCTTTGAGACAGGAGATCATATAAGCACAGTGGCAGCTAATAGGAGTTCATGTTGGGCATTCTTTGATTAGAATTGACCTCCATGAAAGTCCACGTTTTATCTGTGGGCGGCCCTTGCTCTTTGGAGTCCGGTCTAGAACAATTTCATTTATTATATTTTTTTCACTAACCCTACTGAGGGTACTGTACATTGGGACCTCCTTGATATTTTTTGTTTACCCCTTACTTTGTGAGGAGGGAAAGAGCAGTTTTGTGCCACAAAAAAAATCTTCCAGAATCTCCTTTTATCCCCGCAGGTCTGTACGTACTTAGCTTGCACAAATCTAAGGACCTGTATTGTCTGGATGGCCTACCCTTGATACCGAGTGAGGGCAGACTTGTTACACAACTACAATGAAGTCGTCCGACCTCGTAGTGTCTCCACAATATGCTACATGCTGTTTGTCTTCTTTTTGGTTTCAAACCCCAGTTTTAATTGTATTTAATAAAATAATAGTTTGAGGTGTTTGGTGACTTTATAATTGTACACTCCCTTTACCTTCGGTGATTTCAGTGTTTAGAAGAAGTAGTCATGTGGATAAATCTGGTTTATATTCGTCCGTCTGAACATACTCTAAAGTCTGCACTATATCGTGAATTGGATATTGCGGATAGGAATTGCGGATTCCGTGAGCGTTTAATCTGCGGTAATACGCGGATAAGTCAAATGTATTGGATTACACAATTTTGCTGACATTAGCAGGTCGGAATTGTGTAATCTGTTCGCTGAAAATTACACAGCATATTCTATTTTACGGTGGAATCAACGACATAAAACCCATTGTTTTCTTTGGTTTCGGATATACATGCAGCTTGTATCTGCGGGTATCCGGGTCATCACTAAGTGATCAGAAACGCTCTTTTCTCCTTAGGGAGAGCAATTATATACTATAAACTAAGTGATGGCACAGGAAATATAAACAAACAACAAAAAACAAAGGTGTACTGCACCCAACCGCCTGCATGAGTATGCGGTCATGCACAGTACATAACACAGCCGTACGCAGGGTCATGGCATGTGAGCCTGGCCTTAGGCCCAATGTCCATGGGCGGAATTAAATTGCCTCTCGTGGAAGATCCTCAATTCCAGACGCCCCATAGGCATGCATGGGCGTCCATGCTGGAATTCAAGTATGCAGATTTGTTTTGCGGACCTATTAATCCGGAAAACAAATCGCAGCATGCTTCATTTCAGTGCGGTTCCCGTACAGACTGCATCCATTGAAGTCAATGGAAACCATCTGATCCGCAGCACACCCGTAGCTGACACTGCAGACGGGCCACGGATCCCACGGGAATGCAGAAGTTTTAAAGCAAAAATCTGTACTGCGCATTTCTGCCGGTGCAGCACAGATGTCCCAGCAGAAGAGAGCTCTGTGCAGAATCCGACCCACCCGTGTACACAAGGCCGTACTGTTACTTAGCAGAGCCCAAGAGGTAAATATATAGGCATTTCATCTCTAGAGAATATTTCTCAAGCACATCAGTGTTTACAACATAAATAATAGCAATGCAGAAAGATACAATTACATATCAGTATGAGGGCAGTTTCAGACGGCCATATGCACAACTATGCTCGCCAGCATGGAGCGTAGTTGCGCATGCACAAGGCTTTTCGCTGGACGTTCAAACTCCACGCCATAGCGAAGGAGTTTAAAAAAAATAGCGGGAAGATAGGTCTTGCCTGATCTTTTCCACACATAGTTAATAGTACGAGCGGGAACGATAGGGCAGGTCCTATGTCTTCCCAGCCGTACAATTAACAGGCAAGAATCCTGATAGTGAAAACGAAACCTCTGAAATCTATTGAAATCAGTGGTTTCTTTTTGTCCCATTGTGCAGTTATGATTATCACTTTTATAACATTGTGAGCTTAAATACATCAGTTCAGGTCTAGTATACCTCTAAATAATGCAATCCCCATATAACAGATACCAGCTCTACCCAGTGATAATGATTACAATGCAGTTACCTCCAGTGATGACAGGGGACGTCTCCTCTGGTTGGGGGTTTTCACGTTCTCTTCTTCTTTCTGTCTGGGATTAAACTGCCCTGGCAACTTTTTCTAACCACAAGTTGTCTTTGCACACTCCCCATCCTGCTGCTACTTCTGCTGCCCCTCTCAGTGCCTCACACAGTAATAGTGCCCACCACAAGAGGATCCATTTTTCTTTTTTTAAAAACCCATAGAAAGAATGAATTTTTTACTTCAATTTCCTTGTTTCCAAAACAGGGAAAATCGCTAATGGGTGCTAATGCTGGTGTGAACGGCCATTACTTTGTGTAGATACACACAAAGGGCACATTATTTTGTAGCGCCATAGAGGGTATTATCTATGGAGAAATGCCCAGCAGGTACTATTACTTTGTGAGGACTCAGGGCACACTGGAACACTATAGATTTGTGGGAGCACATAGGGCACTATTATTTTGTGGAGCCATAGAGGTTTTATATATGGAGGCATGCACAGTGTACCCTATTACTTTGTGAGGACACAGGGCACACTGGCACACTATAAGTTTGTGGGAGCACAGAGGAGTACAGTAACTTGGTGGGAGCACACAGGGCACTATTTTGTGGAGGCACACACAGGGTGCTTACTTTAGTAGGCATAGAAGGTGTATTATTTTTAGGGTTACTGCGAGAGTTTTATTACCAAATGGGGGTGAAAAGGGGGATGATTATGGCACAGAGGAGGGCACTATTACTCTTGTGGTGGGCACTATTACTGTGTTTTTGATTGCTTACATTCAATTTCCGTTTTTTAAACAGAGCAAACAGTGCGGTCTGCGGCGCTATTTATTCTGTTCAAAAAATGGAAACTGAACGGAAGCAAAAGGAAACATTATTTAAAAAAAAACATTGAAATGAATGGGGAAAAAAATGTAAACATTTAATTCCATTTCTCTGCTCCAAAAATGCTATAGAGGAACAGAAATCTCTATCGCCGAGCGACTGTCCCAGCAGACAATGTGCTTCCCCGTACCCGACTCTGCTTTCTGCTCTGAAGCAACGGACGGAGAGCAGGAGAAGGAGTTGGTATGTGAGTAAAAATTGCCATGCAGTGACAGCGGCTCAGAGGGAACTTAAAGTCATTAAGCATATGACGGCCATCACTGCTGTTTGGTTGCCCTAAATACTGAGGTTTTAACACAAATCCCCACTATAACCATGCCATACGTTCGCCACCACTGACCTAGGGCCACATCAGCCTTATGGTTTCCTTCAAAGCGCCAATTGTAAATGTAAGAATGTATACTAATATTGGCCCCCATGGTGGCCACAGTAGTCATACTGCCTCCCCATAGTGGCCTCAGTATTAATAGTGACCCACCCACAGCGACCCCAGTAGTAATAGGGTCCTTGATAGTGGTCCCAGTAGTAATAGGAAACCCCATAGGGGCCCCAGTAGTGATTCTGTCCCCCATAGTAGCCCCAGTAGTAATAGTGACCCCCATGGTGGCCTCAGTAGTAATAGTAACCACCCACAGTGACTCCAGTAATAATAGTGACCCTAATAATAATAGTGAAACACATAGTGGCCTCAGTAGTAAGGATCTCCCATAGTGGCCCTGTAAGTAATCCTCCCATAGTGACCCCAGTAGTAATAGTGACTCCTCCATAAAGGCTGCAGTAATAATAGTGATTACCATAGCAGTGTCCCTGTATTGGTGGCCCCAGTAATAATAGTGCCCCATGTAGTGGCTTCAGTAGTAATAGTCCCCTATATTGACCCCAGTAGTAATATGTGACCCCCATAGTTGTCCCAGTAGTAATAGTGCCCCCTACATTGGCTCCAGTAGTAATAGAAACCCCTCCTAATGGCCTCTGGCCAGGCAGCATCACTACAGGCATTCCACTCACCTTGCTTGCAACTTCTGTCTGGCATCAGCCGCTTCTGAGTCTGTGACCGCTAACCACTCACCTAAGCATCTGTGCTGTATGCTGGACAGTGGACAGAGACACCAGGGAACAGAGGTCAGTGGTCACGGACTCTACACTGCTGTTGCTGGACCAGAGTTGGTTGGGTAAGTGGAAGGCTTGTTAGCATGCTGCACAGCCGGTGGGCCACATAAAATGAGTTGGCGGACTGGATTTGGCCCACAGGCCTTGTGTTTGACATGTGTGGTCTACAAGGTATGCCTGATGCTATTTGGCATATATTGTCACCATGGAAAACAATGCAGTGTTTAACTGTATCCAAAAATAATGGTGTGCAAGGCGCCTATATTTGCAGATCTCAGGAACGTGAATGCATTCCTCCCAACCTTCTAGGACCCTTCGGGACAGTCCCAGATTTGGGCAGTTGTCCCATCTACCCAGGATGCAGGAGGCATATTCACTTCCACTGGGGACCAGTGGAAGTGGATATATAAATTATCTAGTTAACAAGAACCAAATCCAATAGTAGCATACCCATTGCGGTCCATTTTCTATCTTCATACCCCACATGGGACCTGGGAGCTGACAAACTGGTGTGGCCTAAAAAGAAAATATGATTCAGGTACATTTTGACTTAAGGGGATTTGTCACCAGCTGTAAGCACTATAAACAAACTTATGGTTCTCATAGGACAAGTTCCCAAAATTTTTATACTAACCTCCTAGTGTAAAGGTACCTTTACACGGGGTGATTACCTTCCAAGTAACTGCTTGAAACAGTGATTCCGAGTCACAGACACAGCCACCAACTGTGTACACACAGCCACCGACATGGCACTCGCATTGTGTGAAAAATATGGGTGAAAATCACCCATTATTCCCTATGGGAGAAAAAACATATCGCATCCCACATGCATGAAACTCACAGGTACATTATTTATTTTTCTGCACCCAAAGGGAAGAATGACCGATTCTTCAACAGAATCACCTAAAAATTTGCTACAATTTTTCTCTCACATCACACTAGGTTTTTTTCAGTGTGATTTCTGTGCATCTCTTCATATAGAAGCATCCTTAACCCCTTAAGGACATGGCCTATTTTGGGCTTAAGGACGCAACGTTTTTTGGAGGATTTTAATCGCCATTTTTCAAAAGCCATAACTTTTTTATTTTTACGTCGACGCGGCTGTATAAGGACTTGTTTTTTGCGTGGCAAACTGTAGTTTGTAGTTTTTACGTTTTTTGCCGTGCATGATAAAATGCATGTTCAACTTATTGAACGCGTCATTACGGACACGACTATTCCAAATGTGTGGGATTTTTTTATGCTAATATGAGAAACAGCAACAAAAAAGTGTTTTTTTTTACATTTTCATTTTTTTACATTATTTTGGTCTTTTTTTTTTACACCATTTGTGTCCCTCTGATTGCTATGATAAGACATTGCAGAACTTCTCTCTTGCAACGTGTTATCGCTCATTACAGCGATCATAGGCAATAGCAATACAGAACGCCGGTATCTGGCATCCTGTTACCATGGCAACCAGCCAGGCTCTCTTCGATTATATCACGAGAGCCCAATAACATCACAGAGGGAGCACACTCCCTCTGTGAACCCTTCCTATGCTGTGATCTACATAGATCGCGGCAGGGAAGGGGTTAACAGCAGGGGTCGCATCTCCGATGCACCCCTGCTGTTGCAGCAGGAGGACGGCTATCAGTGACAGCCGGTTCCCACTACTGGATAGCGCGAGATCACTTGTGATCTCGTGCTATTCACATGGCGTAAGGGTACGTCCAGTTGTGGTAAGTACCCTGCAGCCATGACGTACCCTTATGTCATATGGAGGGAAGGGGTTAATGATGATGTACTGCAGTATATTGCACATGAGATCAGATTATCACTAGTTAAAGTCCCATACGGTGACTAAAAGAAGTAAATAAGATAACATTTTTCTATAATTATTTGTACTGACAGTAAATAAAAAAAAATTTCAGTCATCACATCAAAAAATAAATAAATTGCTATTGCTGCATCAGTAAAAGTCCACTTTATTAAAATATATCATTATTTATTCGGCAGATTGAAGGCTGTCAGTTTAAAAAAAAAAAACAATGCTAGAATTGCGCATTTTCTGGTCACCAAGAAAAAATTAAATAAAAGTAGATAAAAGAGATTAAGCAAGAAAAACGATGTAGTAGATGTGCAATTTCTTTATGAGTGCGCCTCTAAAGGTATACATCACAAAGTTTCAAGACCCCTATACAATAAGAACTACAAGGGGGTTGCCAGTAGCTGAACCACCCAGCTCTGCACATATCTGTATAGTGCTATGTAGCTATTGGCTGAAGGTGTGGGTCCAGTATCGTTACACCCCAATTGGGGCAGGGAGTTTTTGTATAACATAAGCCAAATATACAGTACAGCCCCCAAATAGCACCGAACAGAGCCCACTGACTATAATGGGGTCCATCCTGCTTCTGGTATTCTGATCATCACTTTCCCAGTGTAGATTCAATATTTCATCAGGGATTTTCCACTGGATCTGCGCCGGAGATTCCTAACGAAACCTCTAACGCAGATGTGAATGGGGCCGTACAGAGGAGCATTCAACAATGAAGTGATCCTTACGTACCACGCAGGGGGCGCTTGTCCTGCAGAGGCATCCGGGATCACCGCTTGAAGCTCTTCCATGGCGTATAGTGAGAAGATGTTGGTCTGGTGGGCTGAGAGTTTTCTGATGGAATGTAGATAGCTGTCACAAATGAGCCACCTGTGATGTCATTAAACAGAACACTATGATGTCACCGACTGAAGGGAGACACTTTACTGTAAACCAGATATCACTAGTAGGCCCCACTATATATAAATTATCTAATTCACTAACACAGGACTAAAACATAACCTTTATTGATTGCATTAAAATAATACTCATATCTCGTGTCATTTTTGTAACGCTAGTCAGTGATTCATCCGCCAACTGAAGGGAGAAGCCTGAGAGTAGTAGAGCTGAGCAAGAACAGTTCATCACTTATAGCGCTCTCAGAGAAGGCCATTAAGCTTCTTAAATGTGAAGAACGGGACATTTTGGGGCAGTTCAATTGATCAAAACAGTCTAAAACAAAAACTGCCCTTCTTGTCCATAGCCACCAATCAGAACTCAGCTTGTGCTGCCCTTCTTAGTGCCTCACACAGTAATAATGCCCACCACAAGAGTAATAGTGCCCTCCTCTGTGCCCTAATCATCCCTCTTTTCCCCCTAAATGGTAATAAAAGTCTCGTAATAACCCTGAAAATAATACACCCTCTATGCCCACTAAAGTAAGTGCCCTGTGTGTGCCTCCAGAAAGTAATAGTGCCCTTTGTGCTCCCACAAAGGTGCTGTACTCTTCTGTGCTTCCACAAAGTTATAGTGTCCCAGTGTGCCCTGCGTCCTCACAAAGTAATAGTACCCGCTGGGCATTTCTCTATAGATTACCCTCTATGGCGCTACAAAATAATAGTGTCCTTTGTGTGTATCTGCACAAAGTAATGGCCGTTCAGACCGGTGTTAGCACCCATTAGCAATTTTCTCTGTTTTTGGAGCAGGGAAATGGAATTAAAATGGAATTAAACATTTCATTCTTTGTATGGGTTTTTTTAAAAAACGGAAATGTTTCTGTTTGTTTACGTTCAATTTCTGTTTTTTTGTTTTTTTTTAAACAGAGCAAACAGTGCGGTCTGCGGCGCTACTTGTACTGTTTACAAAATGGAAACTGAATGGAAGCAAAAGGAAACATTATTATAAAAACCCCTTGTAATGAATGGGGCAAAAAATGTAAACATTTAATTGTTTTTCTCTGCTCCAAAAACACTATAGAGGAACAGAAATGTCTATCGCCGAGCGACTGTCCCAGCGGGCAATGTGCATCCCCATACCCGACTCCGCTTTCTGCTCTGAAGCAACGGACGGAGAGCAGGAGAAGCAGTTGTTATGTGAGTAAAAACTGCCGCGTGGTGACAGCGGCTCAGAGGGACCTGAAAGCCATTAAATAGATGACCGCCATCACTGCTGCTTGGTTGCCCCTCCGCTCGTTTTCACAGATGGGCTGCTGAACAGCGATGCTATAGTGGGGGCCTTTTTGGGGATGGGGGCCCTCAGCAACTGCCCGGTTTGCCTCCCCCCTCCCTAAATACTGAGGTTTCAGTTTAGAAAAAACAACGCAGACATTAACATCTTTTATCTTAAAAGTAAAAACATATAAAACAGGATGGTCGCGTCTATCTCTGTCCGGCAGCCATCTTGTCCAATCTGGCTTTAACTCCAAAATTGTCCACAACACAAATCCCCAGTCTAACGCTCACCTTCTGGGAACTGCATACATTGCGTCGCCTGGATAGAAATATACCGTCACCCTCATGCGACTAATACAAAGTCCATCTAATCATGTTGTCATTACCAGGTGACATATTCCCACAGCACAGCAGGCCTCGTCGCCCATAGCAACCAATCACAGAGCAGCTCACATTTCTCCACAGCAGCTTCAGAAATGTAAGCTGAGCTCTGATTGGTTGCTATGGGTAACCAGGCCTGTTTTTATTTTGCTCTGATAACTGAGGTATCTTAAATATTCACCATATTTTTGTTGATTTTCAATAATTTCTCAAGAATTACAGCTCCCTGGAAAAGGAAGTTGAGTGGAGCAAGTAGCCACAAGCATGGCTGCCATGTTATGTACTGCTTGTATATACTATGTATTCTCAGGAGCGTCACCCGTCCTGCCTCTATACAGTAACCCGCAATAACTCACTAACCCAAGTATTTCTTATACAGATGTATTTATTATAATGTAACATTAACCCCTGCTCAGCTGAATCCCACGGAAATACACTACATAGACAGATAAAGCAGAGCCCAATGTGTTATTTAACCCCTTAAGCACATGGCCTATTTTGGGCTTAAGGACGCAACGATTTTTGCCGGATTTTCTTCTCCATTTATCAAAAGTCATAACTTTTTTATTTTTCCGTCGATGCGGCCGTATAAGGGATTGTTTTTTGCATGGCGAGCTGTAGTTTTTATCGGTGCCACTTTTGGGTACATAGACTATATTGTAAAACTTTTTTTTTTTTTTTTATGATAGCAGGGAGAGAAAACGCATCAATTCTGCCATAGATTTTTTTTTTTTTTTTTTACAGCGTTAATCATGCAGCATAAGGCCTCATGTCCACGGGGAAAATCAGGCCCGCTCCGGATTCTCCATGGAGAATCCGAAGTGGGTCCCTCCTGCCCCGCGGACATGAGCGCTGAAAATGAGAATAAATAAGAATAAACTCACCTCTCGCCCGCTCCGGATCTTCTTTTCGCCGCGGCGTTATCTTCTCTGCATCGCGGCCGGATCTTCTTTCTTCGGCCCGGCGGATGCGCAGGGCACGTCGGTGACGTGCCCTGCGCATGCACCGGCCCGAAGAAAAAAGATCCGGCCGTGACAGAGAGAAGATGGTGCCGCGGCGAAGGGAAGAACCGGAGCGGGTGAGTAAAATCCGATTTTTGTCTCCCGCGGATCTTTCCCGCACGAAAATGGAGCATGGTCCAAATTTTTTCATGCTCCATTTTTTTTTTAAATCACTTTTATTGACCATCCGCGGGTATTTATCTACCCGCGGGTGGTCAATGCATCCCTATGGGGTGCGGATCCGCGGGCAGGAGAAGAGTTAAAATCCGCTGCGGATTTTAATTCTTCTTTTGCCCGTGGACATGAGGCCTAAATGACACAATCCATTTTTTCTGCGGGTCGGTACGGTTACAACGATACCAAAATTCTTACATTTTTTTAGGTTTTTCCACTTTTCTGCAATAAAAACCCTTTTTTGGAAATCTTTTTTTTTTCTAAATCGCTGCATTCAAAGTCCTGTAACTTTTTTATTTTTTTATGTACAGAGCTCTATGAGGGCCTATTTTTTGCGAGACGAGCTGTTTTTATTGGTACCATTTTGGGGTACATACGGCTTTTTTGATCACTTTTATTGCGTTTTTAGGGAGGCAAAATACTGAAAATTAGCATTTTGCCTCGGTTTTTCAGCGTTTTTTTTTACGCTTCTTTCTATGCACTGTCAAAAGCATGTGCAGCTTATTGCACACGTTGTTACGGATGCGACAATACCAAATATGTGGGGATTTAATTTTTTTAACCTTTTTTTTATGCTAATATGAGAAAAAGCATAAAAAAGCGTTTTTTACTTTTTTTTCACATTTTATTTTTAATTCATTTTTTTAATCTTTTCGTTAACACAATTTGTGTCCCCCTGGAAGACTTACAACACTGCCCGGATGATCGCTGTGATAAGGCATGGCAGGGCTACTGCCTGCCATGCCTTATCGCTTATACAGCGATCTCAGGCACTGGCAACACAAGACGCCAGTGTCTGGCATCCTGTTGCCTTGGCAACAGGCCGGGCTCTCTGCGATTATATCGCGAGAGCCCGGCAACTTCACTGTGAACCCTTCCCATGCCGCGATCTACATAGATGGCGGCAGGGAAGGGGTTAACAACGGAGGGCGCATCTCCGATGCACCCCCGCTGTTGTAGTGGGATGCCGGCTGTGACTGACAGCCGGCTCCCGCTGCGGGATATCTCGCGCTATCCCCAGGACGTAAGTTTACGCCCTGGTGCAGGAAGTACCCCGCTGCCAGGACGTAAACGTACGCCCTGGAGCGGGAAGGTGTTAAAGGGGTATTCCCAAAATATCATATTTTATCAATCCACCTGTATAGTGCTATGTAGCTACTGGCTGAAGGTGTGGGTCCAGTATCATTACACCCCATATGGGGCAGTGCATTTTTACATAGCATAAGCCAAATATACAGTACAGCTCCCAAATAGCCCGAACAGAACCCACTGACTATAATGGGGTCCATCCACCTTCTGGTTTTCTGATCAGCACTTTCCCAGTGTAGATTCAATATTTCATCAGGGATTTTCCACTGGATCTGCGCCGGAGATTCCTAACGAAACCTCTAACGCAGATGTGAATGGGGCCGTACAGAGGAGCATACAACACTGAAATGATCCTTACGTACCATGCAGGGGGCGCTTGTCCTGCAGAGGCATCTGAGATCACCGCTTGAAGCTCTTCCATGGCGTATAGTGAGAAGATGCTGGTCTGGTGGGCTGAGAGTTTTCTGATGGAATGCAGACAGATGTCACAAATGAGCCACCTGTGATGTCATTAAACAGAACACTATGATGTCACCGACTGAAGGGTGACACTTTACTGTAAACCAGATATCACTAGTAGGCCCCACTATATATAAATTATCTAATTCACTAATTAACACAGAACTAAAACATAACCTTCATTGGTTGCATTAAAATAATACTCATATCTTGTGTCATTTTGTAACATGTTAGTCAGGGGGAAGCCTAAGATACAGACAAAAATAGGACATATTGTGATGTTGTTCACACAGATCATCAGTCCGTGTGAAAAAAACACCTATTTGAATAGCCTAATTGGCCATAATGGGTCTGTGGGATGTCTGTGAAATACATAGACATTACGTGGATTAGAAATCTACCTGTTTAAAGGGACACTGCGCCGTTTTCTATATGGATGTCATTGACAAGGATCCCAAACTAAGATTCCCCTCTAATAACAAGAGTAGATTCAGTTTGACTATATTTTACATGGTTGCTCATTCATTGAAAGGAAGGGTGTCATCAGAAAATAACCTATTATATAAATTACATTTTAATTTAAACATATTTATTAAGAATTTTTTTGTATGTTTTCTAGTTTTTTTGTATTTAAAAAAAAAATTATAAAATCCTGCATTTTTCATACTGACCACAGAGCCTCATACAAGGCTGATACTTCCTGATCTGTGAAGAAAACTTTGCAGCAGTCATCTTGCTAACATCACAGGCAGGATTACACTGAGAGGTGACACCTATAGGGCTTATTCCGACATGCGTATATCGGCCAGGTTTTCACGCCCGGCTGATACACGCTGTCTCTCTTTGCAGGGGGAGGAATTGGGATTGGCCGGGAGCAGTGCACTGAGCTCCTACCCCCTCTCCGCCCCTCGCCACTATTTGCAATGGGAGGGGCGGGACAGGGGTGGAACTTAACGCCCCCCTTTCCATTGCAAACAGTGACAAGGGGCGGAGTGGGGGCGGGAGCTCAGTGCACTGCTCCTGGCCTGGCTCGCCTCCTCCCCCTGCAGAGAGGGACAGCATATATGGGCCAGGCGTGAAAACCTGGCCAATATACGCACATTGGAATAAGCCCATATGTAGATAAAACAAGATCTACCATTCACAATAGGTGATCGTCTGTGACTAGCTACTAACCTCCCTGCAAAATGATCCCCACACAGGTCACAGAACATGTTCAGAACAGTCTCCCATACAAGTCAATGGGTTCCCTCCTGTCCATTGTGTGAATGGCACATGAAGCTGCTGATAATCATATCCCTAAATGCCGTTACATGCAGCTCAGGTAAGATGGCCGCCCTCATAGTCATGTATAGAGAACAGAATAAAAAAATAGAATCAGAAAATTAAAACAGATTTAAAAAATCTAATATGTTTCTGAATTTAGTTTTAATTAATAAACAACAAAAATGGTTATACAGTCCTTTTAAATGGCGCACTGTATAACACTGCATTATTCCTGCTGTTGGTATTATAGAAGCTGAACCTGCATTGATCAGTTGATCACTAGGGTAGTTTTATTCTATAAAGAGGTAGACCAGATGGAACCCTTTTAATCCTGTACTGTAGAGATCTGCTATACTGCATGGCGTACATCACTGCTTTGGGCTGATGGGTCTAAGGCCGTGTTCACACGAATGGGTCATACTCGGCGTGTGGATATCCGCAGCGAAAGACCTGCAAATGATTACGGAAACTAATCACGCATGATTGTGTATGCGTGCAGTTTTCCGTGCAGATGTACGCATATTGACAGCATATTGTCCACGTGGAAGAAACATCGCAAGTAGGGTATGACATCAGAAAGTAGCTGAAGCCTGTTGCAAAAAAAGGATTACATTGTGAGCCATTACTATGCTTCCTAACTGCAACGCGCATTACAATAACGTAAAGTTCTAACTTTTATCTATTGGCCAACTATACAAAGTCCACACTTTTGAAAACCTGCCCTGTCAATACCTATTTTTTGCCGTTTTTTTCTGCTGTGATATGACTGTAAATGGGCCACATAAAATGTATGGAAACAGGTGGATGAAGATAAGTGTGAACAGAGCCTTATGTATAAACAGAAGAATATCACTACTTTCATAAATTATAAGCTGGCTTTTAATAGGTGATAGATGTCTGATTGCTGTGACCAATATTGATCACGAGAATGGAGATGCCATGCCCCCCTGTCCTCCTCCCTGCACCCACCACGGGGAGGATGAGCTTGAATGGAGTAGAAGTGCACATGCTGAGTTAGGCATGCAGAGTACTTGGCTTCTCTTTAGCAGTCCCATAGAGTTGGATAGCGCGACAACATGCAAACTCGGATGTCACTCCATTCAAGCTCTACATCACTGCATTACTAATATAACGGTGTCCTCATGAAGCAGAGCTAAAGAGCAGTCAAGCAGATAAGCATCACCCAGAGGTAAACACAAAGATTGCGTCTACAGCTGCACTGAACTCAAGAATTATGGTGCATGTAGACGGAACGATTATCGTTCACCAAGTCATTCAACCAAACAAAAGTGAAGGATAATCGTTCAGTTTAAATGCGAGCCAACGAGTGAACGACAAGAGAGAATCCTGAGGTTCTCACTCGTTCAATTTCAACCACCATAAAAATCAATACCGGAAGAGTGCGTACATGCCAACTTGCACACCAAATATACACAAACCTAAATAATGACAAAAGTTTATTGATGATATACATACATGCACAAAACACACATAAAAGTAATTAAAACAGTGTCCAACACAGAATTAAGAATAGGATGGTCACTTTAATACGTGGCCAACGCACCTCAACCTCCCCAAAAAGGAAAAAATCAACTGCCTCAGATTTAAGGCTTATTCACACAAGCGTATATCGTCCAGCGTTTTCACGGCCGGCCGAAATACACTACCGTCTGATGCATTGGATTCCAATGATTCAGAACACACAGGCGTCTTTCCTGCGGCATAAAAGCGCACGGCCTGGCGCTTTAACGCTGGGCAGGAAGGACAGTCCTGGAACTATCTCCCTGGCCTGACTACAGCCGCTGCCATAGACTCCCATGGCTGCTAAACTCTCTCCCCCTTCTCTTCTCCTCTCTGTGCCTTGCTGCTGTTTGCAATGGGAGGGAGCAAGAGTAAACTCTGCCCCCTCCCATTGCTGTCTGTGGACTAGTGGAGGGGGGTCTTAGCTCCGCAACCTCCTATTGCAAACAGCCGGCAGGGAGGAGAGAGGAGGTGAGCCGGTGAGGGGGGTGGAAAGGGGAGACAGCTTAGCAGAGTTAAGCAGTCTTCCCCCGCCCAAAGACATATACACCGAGCCCATTGCAAATAGTGTCATATGCGGTAAACTCCCTCCCACTTCCCTGCTCTGGCCGCTGTCATTGACTCCCATAGAAGTCTATGGCAGTGGCCGTAGTAAGGCCAGCAAGATAGTTCCAGGACTATCCTTCCTGCCCCGGCGGTTTTACATCAGATGGTAGCTATATTGGCCGGCCGTGAAAACGCTGGACGATATACGTTTGTGTGAATAAGCCCTAGGGTTCTGACCTTTTTTTTTTTTTTTTCAAAAAAATCATAGCTCTTTCATTTTCTGTTGAAATAGCTCTGTGATTGCTTGTGCTTGAAGACGGAGTAATCTTTGATGTTACTATTTAATGTACCATATAATGTATTGCAAAAACGGAAAGTGGAGTGAAATAGGGAAAAAAATGCAATTTCACCAATTTTGCAGGGGTATTGTTTTTACACTGCAGCAGAAATTACATGATAACTTTATTTTGTGGGTCAGTATGACTACGATGACACCACATTTATTAATTGTTGTTTTTTTTTTGCTGTACTACTGTACTTTTAAAACATAAATATCTTTAAAAAAATGTATTTATTTTCTGTCGCAATTATCTGACCACCATAACTTTATTTTTTCTGTCAATGGGGTTTGGGAAGGAAATTGTGCAGCCGATCAACGAACAATTTTATGTTCTTGTAAAAGACATAATCAGCTGACAAATGAGCATTTTCTTATTCATCAGTTGGCCATTAGGTTAGGTTCAAGGCCTGACGACTGGACTAAAAACAGTTGGGCAGATATGTAAAAAGCCCTTTAAATGGCTCCTTCACGCGGGTGTATTTGCGCGTGTTTTTGCACATGCAAAAATTGCATGCGCAAAATGAAGGGAATAGAACCCACTGATTTCAACGGGGCGTTCTCACACCTCTTTTTTGCGTGCAAGGATCATGCTGTTAGAGAAGGAAAGAAACAGCAGAGGAAGGCAGCTGATTGGTCCGAAGTAACAGCACAGCTATACAGCTACGCACCAAGAAGTGCCCACCCAGTTCACACAATTATAGGGAGAAAATGCACTTTTTACGGAAATTATGCAAAAAGAATAACGATACCTACAATCTGCAGGTTATACAAAGTTTCTGGCTGCACTACATCTTTAACCCAGCGTTTACACAGCCGGCCGATATAAGCTAAAATGTGAGGTGTAAAAACTTATGAACGGGCGCACAAATTTAACTTTTGTGCGCCCGTTCAGACAGCATGGGCCCAGGCGCATATATGCTATTGCCCCTTCCTTCCCCCTCGCCGGCTCACCTCCTGTCTCCTCCCCTCCGGTTGATTGCAATGGGAGGGGGAGGGATGGAAGTGGAGCTAAGCCCCACCCCGTCTCCTCCCATTGCTGGCTGCGGACAAGGGGCCGGAACTGAGAAGCCAGCAATGGGAGGAGGCAGGATGGGGTAGCGCCTCCTCCCATTGCAATCAGCCAGAGCGGGAAAGAGAAGAGGGAGGGAGTTTAGTAGTCACGCTGCTAAACTCCCTCCCACCTCCCTTCTCCGGCCGCTGTCATTGGCTCCCATAGGAGTCTATGCAGCGGCCGACATATTCCGTCCCAAAAGATAGTTCCAGGACTATCTTTTGGGCCCAACGTAAAAACGCCTGGCGCTATATTGGCCGGCCAGGCACTTTTACGTCGCGGAAATACGACCATGTGATCTGATGCATTGGAATCCATTGCATCAGATCACAGTGTATATTGGCCAACCTTGAAAACGGCGGCCGATATACGCTCGCGTGAAAGAGGCCGTAGGGTCCTTTTACACAGAGCATTTAATAACTGGGACAAGCAAACACTTTGTTTGCTTTCAAACTACATCCCTTAACACATGCAGCTAACCGTTTCAATCTTTTCGTCTAGCTCATTCCGTCCTTCGTTGGTCCATCAGGTAGTCTGGGAATGCCTACGAATGGTTGGCGAAGGATTGAACAATCATTTATTAACACGCAAAAACTCACAAACACCGAATGATGAATTTTATGCTTTAAGCGAACTCATTATCGTCCAATCATTGGCCATGTTTACACTTAACGATAATCGTTCATTTTTGCACGATTCAACTATTATTTGAACGATAATTGTTACTTGTAAAACACCCCAAAGGAGGAATCCTGATTTTTTTTTATTATAATGAAGGTATCCTTTAAACTTGGCATGTTTTAATTGGTTTAAAAGTAAGAAAATCTCAGATAAAATAGACTTTGAAATTCCCCAAGTAAATTTAACCCTCGAAGCTAAACATTTATTTTGGTATCAGGATGCCACTCTGACTATCACATCAGAATTTATGAAAAACAAGCAATATTGCATTTCCCCTGTCTGATAATAGTCACATCTCTTGCTATCTGTCCCGTCTGATTTTAATATCCTGAATGCATGCAAAGACTACACAGATTATGTTCACTGCCAGCGGTAGCTTATTATAGAGAACATTACATTTTCTGTGCAACAAAGGAAATTTCACCATAGAAACCCTTACATCAAAAGGAAGCCATCTGATATCACCAGCCTAGATAACATTTAGTCTGCTTTGCATAAAATTAAATGTGCATAAATTTTATTCCACTGTTTCATTGGCGCTGAGCCGCTTGTTATATAATTGCTTGAGTTTTTCATAGATTGATATACATTTTTATAGCTCTAAAAATACTTGTTGGATGAACTAAACCTCCGATTTGTATTACATACATTATTCTAATTAATCAGGGTTCTTCACTAAGGCCACTCTCACACACAATGCTTTTTACAGCGTTTACCTTGGCGTTTTAAGCGCAACGGTAAACTATGTACAACACGTCCACTGATTTCAATGGGGCATCACAGAATGGCGTTCCTAATGATTGCAATTTTTGAGTGCTGATTCCTCTATTTTTGTACATTTTAATGCTTTTTAATGCACCTCATCGCCCATTACAATGATAGGGCGCGTTAAACGCTGTTCGTTCGAAAACACCCCTTAAAATCGCAGTAAAACACAGTGAAGTGCTCATGCTTTGTCATTATAGTCATGCTGTCAAAGTTCTGCCAAGCTGGTGAGATATAGGCATGTGTCGGGCTTGCAGCTCTTCAGAATTGTATGTACCCATGTAGCCAAATACAAGAGGTCTCAATATATATTAATAGAGGATATACTGTCAAACCCAGTGATTCCCAACCGGGGTGCCGTGGCACCCTGTTGTGCCGCCAGAGGCTGCCAGGGTTGTCGCAGCTGTCTGGCTGGAAATCACATCGGGGACATGCAAAACGCTGCTAGAGGAGCTGGATGAATGCTGCCAGGAGCAGAGACCAAGCAGAGGCACAGCCCCGCTCCCAGGGGACATGCAATTACTGCTAAAGGACCTTCAAGGACCTTACAGAATGCAGCCAATGGAGAGCTAGGGGCGTATCAGGGGTGTTCCTTCATCCCTGTAAATTTATTGGTTGGGGGGGTTAATGTTGTTACTGGAGGGGGTTAATATTGTTACTGGGGGGGTTAATGTTATTACTGGGGGGAGGTTAATATTTTTGCTGGGGCTACTGTGAGGTTAATATTACTGCTGGGGCCGCAATAAGTTTCGCTATTACTACTGGGGTCACTTCCTACTGCCGGGGACCCAATAGCCAACGATGATTTTTATGCCTG
The DNA here is from genome assembly GCF_035609145.1 of Eleutherodactylus coqui. NCBI lineage: Eukaryota > Metazoa > Chordata > Amphibia > Anura > Eleutherodactylidae > Eleutherodactylus > Eleutherodactylus coqui. The sequence goes on from NC_089844.1 coordinate 112,234,697, forward strand.
CATAAAATGAACAAAAAGCCACAAATTTATTGTTTATCGTTCGATCGTTGGCTGCATGTACACTGAACAATTATCGCACATTTTCGCCCGTTTAAACAATTTTTTTGAACAATAATTGTTCGGTGTAAAAGGGCTGTAACTGGAGACTGTATTAGTCTATTAATGTTTCTTTGTTAATTCCCATTCATTGCAACTGCCGTAAAGCGCACATACCCTGCTATACTATCTATACAGACAATACCTGTGAAAACCATGTAGTGAGTAGGCATGGATGGTTATTTCAGGTTATACCGCTACATTCCCATCCTTTAACATATCTGAAAGTTTTCCGAGTTGATGTTTTTACCTATGCCAGACAAGTTACGTCTATAGTATACAACTCGGAACACACTGGTGACTCAGTCGGATACCTGGCATATTTATCATTTCAGAAGAAACACAACATTTCTTTAGGCGCATCTCTGCTGTTGACCTATGCGTCACAGTCTTCGCCCCCACAACGTCTGCTTTGGCTGATGATGATATTACTGGCATTACATGAGTTTTTCTTTTCGAAATTGCTCATATATCTTATTATGAAAGTTTATTATGTTGTTCTTAAAATGAAGCCTCCCAGACAAGCAATATGCACGTTTTATGTTATAAGCTGTAACATTCAGCATAACGCAACCACCTGCTATACGTTGTACTGATATTACAACTCTGAGGAGTTCAGGATGCTTTTATCTGCTGCACAGTAGATTCTAAAATCTGCGTAAGACACAAATACTTCTATCTAATGCTATAGTATTCCTAATAAAAAATACATTTTATTCTTTACCCTCCAGAAGTGAACCCTCCAGCTTACCCTCTAAGTATTGAGTAGCAACTGCTACATCAAGTCTCACTGCACCGAAATTGGCCAAAATACCAAATGTTTTTTCCTGGAGGTTATGCATTATTCCTAACCTTCCCTTCTTTCGTTCTGCTTATGCAAATGTAGCCCGAAATCGGCATTTCTGTGAGACTTTGTGAGTATTCTTGGAAAGATCAAGCGGACATCAAATGTTCCACCAATGGTGGTTAGGAAGTATGACTGGTAGACCACAAATAAGGGAGATGGAATAAATCCTCCACAGTGCCACCTATTGGAAGGCAGCATTCCTTCAAGCCAAAGTCAGACTCTTTATACAAGCCTTGTAACAATGACCAGGAATTAAAAGCAAAGCCAGACTCCATGTACAGACAGCTGTTTCAGGGTGTTTGCCCTTCATCAGTGTAAAGTATGAGTCTGGCTTTGCTGGTGAGAGGCCTAGGATGGGGGTCAGACACGCTTTGCTTTTAATTAAAAGCTTTGGTTTTAATTCCCAATCATTGTTACAAGGCTTGTATAAAGAGTCTAACTTTCGCTTGAAGGAATGCTGCCTTCCAGTAGGTGGCACTGTGGAGGTATTATTCCATCTCCCGTATTTGCGTATTACCCAGAGGATCATGAATTCCCTTTTGAGTCTCCTCACTTACCATCTAGGTGCTCTCCCTAAGGAGAAATAGCGTTTCTGGTAGACCACAGTAATGGGTCCCTTGTACCTAGTGAAAAATATGTCCCTGCTTGGATGTATGACTTTTATTGCATGCTTGTAACTGCAGTATCCTGTACTATGAAGGCTTGATTCACAGGGGCAAGTACGATATTGGTCTGAAAAACTTGGACTGATATCACAGTCTTAAACTTGCGATTTTGGATGCAAGTATGATGTGTTTTTGCTGAAAACCTGCAAGCGTGATGCAATTTTTAAAAAATATTCCATAGGAAATAATGGGCGATTCTTTGCAAGGAGATGCAGTGATTTTTCAATTTCGTAGCATTGTTGCAAGAGAAACACCGCCCATAATAAACACATTCAAATGAATGTGTTATTTTCACGTGCGAGTTCTGTTCATATCATGTATTAAAATCGCCCATGTGAATCCAGCCTAAGTCAGGTGCATCACTCACATAACAATTTCTAAACACTGAAGGGCTACCTAACAACCTTTATGGCGGATTTAGACGAGCATATTTGCACATTGAATGAGTTAGATTTGCATAGTATTTTCCTTTTTGCGTACGCAGGGCCGGTTCATATGTGCGCGCAATATACCCCTGCCATGATTTTAAAAAGCTATTTAGCTAAATGAGGTCCAGATGTGTTTTTTTTCACTGAATTGGGCAAGGTATTGCATGTGTTCCTATGTTTTGCACATGCATGCGCACCTCCTATTGACATCTATGTGCAAATACGCAGCAAAATAGAGCAGGTCCGACTTTCTTCCGTGCACATCGGGATGAAGATTACTCTGTAAGGGACCTTTTACATGGAACAATTTGTCAGGACTGGGGTCCGGGATACTGGAAGTCCCTAATACTGCCCGCAACCCCTGTCCCTACCTACTTGCCCCCCTTGGCTAACTCCCAGGGTGACAACTAGGCGACAGTCCCTGCACTAGCTAGGGAAACGGGACACGGGGACAGACAATAACAAACACAGGGACAAACAAACACTAAGGGCTCATGTCCACGGGGAAAAGAAGAATTAAAATCCGCAGCGGATTTTAACTCTTCTCCCGCGCGCGGATCCGCACCCCATAGGGATGCATTGACCACCCGCGGGTAGATAAATACCCGCGGATCATCAATAAAAGTGATTTAAAAAAAAATGGAGCATGAAAAAATCTGGACCATGCTCCATTTTCATGCGGGTCTCCCGCGGGGACGGCTCCCGCGGGCTTCTATTGAAGCCTATGGAAGCCGTCCGGATCCGCGGGACACAAAAATCACATTTTACTTACCCGCTCCGGTTCTTCTCTTCGGCGCCGCGCCATCCTCTCTCAGCCGCGGCCGGATCATTTTGCTTCGGCCCGGCGCATGCGCGGGGCACGTCACCGACGTCATCGTGCACATCCGCCGAGCCGAAGAATGAAGATCCGGCCGCGACGAGAGGAGATGACGCCGCCGCGAAGAGAAGAAACGGAGCGGATGGGAGGTGAGTTTATTGTCATTTATTCTTATTTTCAGAGCTCACGTCCGCGGGGCAGGAGGGACCCGCTGCAGATTCTACATATAGAATCCGTAGCGGGCCCGATTTTCCCCGTGGACATGAGGCCTAAGGCAAGTCAGATGGTCCGGGTCGGCAACAGGAGGGTACGCGGTACAAAAGGGTCAGGCTGTGGGCAAAGTTAGGCCAAGAAAGCAGAGAGTCAAAACCAGGAGTCAAACAGGAGTCAAGCAAAAAATGCGGGTGCAGCTGGTAGACCAAACTAACACTGGCAGGGATCAGCACACACAGACAGGTTTAAATGCTGTCAGAGCTCCCGTCCTGGCAGCTGATTGGGGCGGAAGTCTGACAGCAACAGAATATCACACAGACGGAGCTGGGGAATAGCTCCCTGCCATGCGAGATAGGCGAGGCTCAGGATGCGAGCCTGGTGGCTATGGCACCCAGGACGCGGTGCCAGTAGCATCCCTAACAACCTGGCGGCGAAGAGGAGCGTGGCGGCCAGGGGAAGTAACTAGGACCAGGCAGCCACTTGTGTGACAGAACCGGCGGTGAGGGCACGGAGGAGCTGTGAGCCACTGGTCCTGACACAATTATTGTTCAAAAAGTTGTTGAATCGTGCGTATAATCGTTCAATGTAAACGCGGCTAAAGATTGAACGAGAATTCGTACACTTCTCATTCATTTTATGCAGGCATTCGCACGTTGTTGCGTGTGAACAGCGATCGTTTAGTCGTTCGTATTCAATGGTGCAGTGAATGTGAACAATGGAGGTATTTCTGAACACAATTCTGAGCAAAGGGGCGAATGATTTATCTGCGTGTATAAACAGGCTGCAGGAGCAAACAGGCGAACTCTGTCATTGGTCGTGCTCGCACCAACAATTTATCGCTCCGTGTAATAGGAGCCTAGCCTTGTCCACTCTTACACATAGACGAGTCGGCTGACTTGTCACAGTTCTACTGTTATGTTCAATTAAAGGGGTTTTACAGGAAAAAATACTGTAGATGACCTATACTCAGGATAGGTCATCAATAGTTGATCAGTTGGGATACATCACTCGGGACTCCAACCGACCCGCTGAACGGGTGCATGATGTCAGCGCCGCAAATACACGGAGGTTAGAGTGTAAGTCTCCGCGCCGACCTCTGTGTAGTGGCTGGCGCTTGTAACTGCAGGCACAACTCATGTTGATTTCAGCAATGGACCCTAGCCGATCAACTTTTGATGGAGGATAAGTCATCAGTAGTATTCTCCCTTGAAAAACCCTTTAATGGTTGTTTTATTGCAAATACAAATTTGAGAAATCCTCTCTTGAACTGTAGCCCCATTGATTTCCACAAGAGAGGTGTTTTTTTCACGGGGGTTTGGGGCACTGGGTTGTACTATTTGCCCATGTTGTTTTTTGTCTCTTTTTCTCATATTAAGACATAACATTTGCGCTAACAATCAGCAGGCGGAGAGTAGACATATGGTGCATGAGTCACTGAGCTCTGCGCTTTTGATTGTGTTCTTATGGTCAGAGAAAAGCTTCAGCATCAAGCAGTAAGTCTCCTATTATCACAGATTGCTGCTCCTCTCAGACGCTCTTATAGCATGGCACACAAAGCTCATTTTCTGTATGTACAGCATGTGCCAACGGTGGAAGGAGTATTTTGTTTATGGCAATTTCTTCTCTGCCTTTTAATCCTATAATTATTAAAGATTGGAGATGAATGAAAAGATTGATTTCATGGACCTCTAAAGCTGACCTCAATACCTGTTGACACTCACATGTATGGAGGCAGCCCAACAGTCCCACAACATCTGCTGTTGGGGGGGCACTGAAGGATCAGGCATGGCATTTGTCTGCATGTATGACTGTTTGTTCCCCTGGGAGATACGTGTTGCCAGAAGTTTCTTTATACCTTTTCCACTGTCTTAGTAAACATGCATCAGATGATTCAAGCCTTCATAATTAATAATAAGTTGGTAAACATAGCGGCCAACAGATATCTCATGCATCTATGGCCTGCATTAGGAGGTATGTGTGTTACATATACGCTGGATGTAAAAAATCTACACACCCCTGCCATGTTTCTGTCATGTTAAAAAATCCAACAAAGATGAATCGTCTCCGATTTATTTTCACCTTCAGTGTGACCCATCCCATTATCTGTACACTTCCATCGAAAAACAAGCTGAAATCTTTTAGAAGACTTCTAAAATAACTAAAATAATGTGGTTGTATAAATATGCAGACGCTAAAATGAATACTTTGTTGATGTGTTTTTGACTTTATGACAGCATTCAGTCTTTTTGGGTAGGTGTCCATCAGCATGGCACATCTTCGGTTGGCAATCTTTGCCCACTCTTCCTTGCAAAAGTGCTCTAAACCTGTCAGATTGTGGGGGCATCTTGTGTCTAGTGCCCTCTTCAGGTCAACCCACAGATCTTCAATGGAATTCAGGTCTGGGCTCTGGCTGGGCCGTTGCAAAACTTTGATTATCTTCAGATGAATCCATTCTTTTGTTGATTTGGGGGTATACTTTGAGTCCTTGTTGTACTGAAAGGTGAAGTTCCTCTTCACCATCAGCTTTTTAGCCGAGGTCTGAATGTTTTGTGCCGAAATGGACTTCTATTTGGAACTGTTCATTATTTCCTCCACCTTTGACTAAAGTCCCTTGATGTAGGTTTTAGCAAAACGTAGCCAGGCCTGGATGTTTTTCTTTGTTAGAAGAGGCTTTTCTTGCACCCTCCACCACAGCCCAGACATATGAAGAGTACGGGAGATGGTTGTCACATGCACTACACAACCAGTACTTGTCGGAAATTCCTGCAGCTCCTTTAATGTTGCTGTAAACCTTCTGGCGGCCTCCTGGCAGTCTCCTGGACTAATTTTCTTCTGGTCTTTTCATCAATTCATCAACGGTTGCCGATGTGCTGTTTTTTATGCACCTAAAAATCATTCATGTGAATGAATACATTGGAATCCAATGCTTCACACACTCGCGACTTTTGGGCGGATTTTTGACACTGCTAAATACCCTAGCTGCGTATATACAGTCGTGTGAAAGTGACCTAAGGGTGCTTGTAGACAGAACAACAATTGTTCAAAAAAATTGTTCAAACAAGTGAAAGTGAATGATATCGTTCGGTCTTAACGCAGCCAACGATTGAACGATGAACAGGAATCATTCACTTTTCATTCATCGTTCATCTTATGCAGGCATAAAAAACATTGTTGGCTCGTTTACTTATTCAGTCCTTCGCTTATACAGTGAATGTGAAAGACTGAATGGTTCTGAAGGATTCTCATTTGAAGGCGCCAACGATGTATGTACCTGTCTAAACAAGCTGCACGAGAGTGAATGAGCTGACGATGGTGTCACTCGCTCTTTAAAATGATAATCGACTTATCTAAAAGGACCCAAAGCACAATAAAGAATGAATTATTCATGCTGAACTAGGCATGTTTTTCCACAGACGGTTATCTATGTGGTATATTTGTTGGAGTAATTTCTTATACATTAGCATCATCAGTGTGATTTGTAACAGACAGGAAAAGCACTCTTTGTTACAGTTTTATACCCCATCAAGTGAAGTCAGTAAACTATATTCTAGAATTAATTTCTCCTAATGTCAGGATCTTTCTTCTGTTTTGTCTTACAGGATTGATGACATTCAGCTGTGCAAGGAAATTATGAGCCTGAAACAAGAACTGCAGAGCTTAGTGGATGTGTCGGGTAATTGCTTCAATTTGCCATAAAATCTAAATATGTATAAGGCTCCAGTTATAATTGGTTAGTGATTCTTCCTTAATATAGAGCTCAAGTTAGGCGCTATGACTGGAAAGTGCCGAATAGTTCTAATGAGTTGATTAAGGAGACACTATGCAGTAAACAACAGTAGAAGCCAGTTTAACATAAAAACATGGTTTCTAATTAAAAATGTCTTATGCTTCTTGTATGATATTTAGGAGGACTTTATTTGTGGTTGATTATGCTTTGATATATAAATTATTTATCTAGAAAAAGAGCACTGGCAAATAAAAAAATATGAATAATAAATATATATACACACACATTCTTTGTAAAAAAAAAAAAAAAAATCCAGCCCCTAGATGAAGTTGCCATTTTGCTGCAAAACTAGGCATCCAGTTTCAGCTCAGGCAGAGTTGTGGTGTGATTAGATGAACGGTTTTGCCACCTGAGGCCCTAAAAGTGGTTCCCCCTTGGCCTATAAAAGGCTCTCAGAGGCTCCTTGTGTGTAGTGACCTCTTTTTCTACTTGTGTAGAGCTTGTTGACTACTAGACAGCTCTACAATGCGGTTAAAGAGATTTCACCCAGTCAACACAGTTTGAGAAGGAGAGGCATTACTGAAATGCGAGAAGCAGCAAATTGTCCGCTACCTGCACCATTCTGACCAGACTCCTAAAGGCCCATTTAGACACAACGATAATTGGTCAAAAGACTTTTGAGCAACTCAAGCAACTTTTGAGCGATCATCGTTGTGTCATTTACAGTGCAAGATGATCGCTGAAGATGAGCGATCGCCTTGTGCTGCCAGCGGAGGATGCAGGAGACAAGCTGGGTGTCTCCGCTTGTCTTCTGCACGGAGCACCCGGCTGTTATACAGCCGAGCACTCCGTGCTGGGTAGGGAGAACAGAGCTGAACTGCTCTGTGCCAACTCAGTGATATGTTCAGGACATCCTACAGCCACGTGTGTTCCTCTCATGGTGGCTGCCAGGAGGCATTTTTCAGAAGGATAATGCTTGGCCGCACACACAAGAGGGTCACAGGAATGTCCCCACAATATTGTCACACCTCCATGGCTGCCCAGTCACCAGATGTATCACCAATAGAACATGTTTAGGACCATTTGGGACGCCAACTTCAAAAACCTACAAGTTTACACGATCTAGAGGCTCAGTTACAGCAAATGTGGATCGATATGCTGCAGGATATCATACAGAACTTGTATTCCTCTATACTAACCTGTATCACACTTTGCATCCAATAAATTATCCTTTTGCTCTGATATTGCAATCACATATCAAATTGAATAGTTAGTAAGCTACCTGCATGGTGAGAAGAGGATGCATCTATATGCACTCCTCAGTCAGTAAGTAACGGCCATTTTCTGTGATTGTTTTTAATTCTTGATTTCCCCTTCTGTGATGCACTTATATCAAATTGCAATCAAACATATAACGTGTCATAGAATCGTAGAGTTGAAAGGGACCTCCAGGGGCATCGAGTCCAACCTCCTGTTCATAGTAGGATTCACCAAATCACCCCAGACAGATGTCTGTCCAGCATCTGTTTGAAGACTTCCATTGAAGGAGAACTCACCACCTCCCTTTTTAATCGATTTCGATATCTCCTTCTAGGTTTTGATTTTTTTTTGAGTGTGAGTGTGTGTGTGTGTGTTTTTACACAGCTGTCTTATGCCTCTGTTTTGGACATACCCATAGTAGGGCTGCCATAGAGGTCCTTTGGGCTTCTACTGCAGTGACAGAGGTGCAGGGCCCACAGATGAGGAGATGGCAGGGTAGCCGTTATCGATGTCACTGTGGCACTACCATCTCCTCCCCTGAGGGATGCGTGCAACCCTTTACCAAGGCCCTGGCAGGCCTCTCCAGGCAACACTGGTGATGCGGTTACCTATATAAACCTCTGTGTGGAAACTTCAGTATATGTCACGGGTGACACCACCGTTCCATCCACAGCAGGGAACTCTGACAATGGTGCAATAAATAGTCCACACATACAGGGCACACAGTGTTATACACCAGTGTTCAGGACTAGTGTTGAGCAAACCAAACCAGTAGAACCCTGTTTCAGGTAGAACTTTGCTAACATCTCGGTTTCGGTTTGTGCTGAACCAAACTTTTAGCAAAGTTAGACCTAAGATAGAGTATTGCTGAATCAGTTTTCTCAAGATTACTAGACATTATAGTACCATTCACTAAACAGTCCTCCAAATCGTCAAATAGCAGGGGTGGAAAAGAAAGCACTACTTGTGTTTTATTTTTCTGTTTAGCTTTTACTCTGGTATTTCAAAGAGTTTAAAACTTCTTTAGCACATTAAACGCCAAACTGCCACCAAACAAATAAAGGAATTAATGTTCCATTTTTGCAGCAAGCGGCCATGGGTTTATGCTTTCGTCATCCATTGAGACTTTACTGCTCCCAACTGTGGCTACTGCAAATTCCTTAGGATTACTGAGAACATCAACTGGAAAATATCTGCACGAAATTGTAATGGAAGCAGGACAATGGAGCCAGAGGCAAATCCCATCCCACACATTCCCCATACTTCTCACAACATCAAGCTGAGAAATAAGAGCAGCATGTCATGATTTTGCTTCATGTAGCAACTCAATGTAATTGTGAACGTATTAAAGGTTCGTGAAGCAAGGAACAGTAATGGCCTCTAGACATTCCTGTAAACCTCCACAAACTATCCAATGATACAACTCTGTTGGATTTGTTCAATGTGCCTCAAACCCAAGGAGAAAATCGTGATCCAAAATGGAAAGTTATGCAAATATTGTAGTAATGTAATTCGTTTTATTAGTGCTACTTTCTTAAAACTTTAATTTCACATCTTCCTGGACTGTGTTACAGAGAAAGCTAAAAAAAACGAGCAGAAGAAATGTGAAGATGAGTTGATCCAGAAGATTCAGAAGTTGGTGCAGAAAAGGGATTTCCTGGTAGATGATGCTGAAGTTGAACGGTTAAGGTGAGTGTCCCATTTTTCTCAAGGAACCAGACAGACAGACCATTGATCAGAAAGCAAATTATGTAATGCTATATTTCCCCTGAGGTGGCGCTGCGGGGAAATTGAACACTTGTTGCTGGATTGCTTTATAGACCACAGCAGATCATTGGTTGCCCCAGCAGTGGTACATCTTGGGATCAATTTATTGTTAGACGAACTGTATAATAAAAAGGCATTGTGCAAAGCACATTTCCTCTAAGGAGTATCTATAAGTACAGTATGAATTGAGGATATGCAAGAGAATTATATTCTTACCAAAGACTTATAAGTTCATTTGCTGTAAACTACAATACGTGTTATAATGAACATATTATTATGATTAGAAATGAGCGAGCATACTCGATAAGGCAAACTACTCAATCAAGTAGTGCCTTATTCGAGTACCTGCCTGCTCATCTCTAAAGATTCAGGTGCTGGCAGGGAGCGGCAGGGAAGAGCGGGGAGGAATAGAGGGGAGATCTCTCTCTCCCTCTCTCCCCCCCGTTGCCCCCTGCTCACTGCCGCAACTCACCTGTCACCCACGCCGGCAGCCGAATCTTTAGAGACGAACGGGCAGGTACTCGAATAAGGCACTACTCGCTCGAGTAGTTTGCCTTATCGAGTACGCTCGCTCATCTCTAATTATGATATAGAGCTCTCACCTTCAGTCTCGCGTAATATGTGGTTTTAATACGAAATCTGCAAGTACTGGTACTCATATGTACTGTTTTTTCATCACAGAGAAAAAGAAGAAGACAAGGAAATTGCAGACTTCTTACGCATCAAATTAAAGCCGCTGGATAAAGTCACACGACCGGCTGCCAGTACGCAATTGTTTATTACACTATGCCCTATGCACATGAGGCTTGTAGGCCTCCATAATGTGGCTCCTGGCTACTCTACCCCATCCCAAGTGTTTGGGATTCAGTCCTAGATACCATGAACTTTCCTGTAATGTAACACATCTATGATTCTTTCTCTGTCTATGTGTTACATATATGTTTAAATAACCTACATCAGCATGCATATAATAAATGAAATGCTGCACTGTGTTCCATCCTTTACACTTATAGTTAATAATTCCATACAGTTCTCAGAAAAATAGGGAATGCATTGCTCAAATAAATTGTGTACAATGCCCAGGTAAATCTTGTTATAGGGGACCAAGATAAATAAGGTTTGAAATCCTCAAAGGATTTGTCTGCCTACCGAATAATTACACCCACCAACTGTGTTAAAATAATAAAAGGATCAGTACTTACCCTAGCTCTGTAGCCCCGCTGTGGTCCCGGTGTTCGTTGTGGCGGATGACTTCAGTAGAAATCATCTGACTGCTGTAGCCAATCAGAGCCTGCAAAGTCACAGCCTGTTCTCCTGGCATCAGCACTCACATTCTGGGCGCCATGATGCCAGGAGTCCAGAACAGTGACACTACGGACTCTGATTGGCTGCAGTGGTCAGGTGACTTTTGCTGAGGTCATCTGCCACAACATATACTGCGACCACAGCGGGGCTGCAGCATTGGATTGTGAAGGCAGAGGAGAGGTAAGTACTTATCATTTTGTTATTTTAGCACAGTTGGTGATATAGGGGGATTGTTGTCCTGTAACCTGACAACACCTTTAAATAGTGTTTACAGTGTCATGTAAATAGTGCATACAATACAGTGCCAATATACTGTAAATATTGCTATGCATTACTTATATAATCATGCATACAGAGCAATGCAGTAGGGTTACTGTGGGTTGTAGGCTTTTCTCAAGAGGTAGGTTTTCAGGTTCCTTTTGATGCTGTCCAAGGGAGAGTCTGGTGTATTGTGGAAGGAAGTTCCAGAATATAGGAGACTCAGGGAAGAAATCCTGGAAACAACTTGATTTAGATTCTCTGAGTAATGGGTAACCAATGAAGGGATTGGCAGAGGGGAGAGGTAGGGAAGTAACAGGGAATGAGGTTAATTAGGCAGGCAGCAGAGTTGCGAATGGATTTAGGGGACACGAGCATTGGATGGAAGTCTGCTAAGAAGGATGTTGCAGTAGTTTAGATGGGAGATGAGGGCATGTACTAATTTTTTTGTTGACTTGGGGTGAGTCAAGATAATTTTTGAGAGATGTTTTCGAGCTGGAGACGGATAGAGCTTGCATGTGTGGTTTGAATGAGAAGACAGAGTCAATTGTTACACCGAGACAGAGGACTTGTGGGACTGGACAAAGTATAGAGCTCTTGATTGTAACTGATAAGTGTGATTGGAGTGTTGAGTGAGATGGGGAAGGATGAGGAGTTCAGAAAGCAGAACGAGAAGAAGGAGGAAATGGCCAATAAACACTATGGGATTCTGGATAGTTGAAAGGTAACCCTCAAGGTAGATTTGAGTGTCATCAGCATAGAGGTAGAATTGAAAGCTATGGAATTCTATGGGCTCTCCTTGGCCAACGTCGTAAATGTAAAAAAGTAGGTTGCAGATTTGAAAACATTTTGGATTAATGTAGTGTCTGTTTTTTTTACTGTAGGTACCACTCCTGAGAAGAAAACTGAACTACCACCAACTAAACCTTCTTTAACAAAGACAGGAATGGCTATCCTTAAAGATTGCTGTGGTACCACTCAGTGCAGTGTCATGTAACACACAGCCTCAGTCCAATCATCTGAAGACTCCTACAAGATGATGGGTTCCTCAAAAGAGGGTTCAATGCATCTAGAATCCTGCTACCAAGAACTGTTCGTGCTGTAGATATTACAGTAACGCATTTACCAATAGTGTATCAATAGTGAATCCCTCGCTGTCGCATGGATCACTCAATGAGCATGTTTAAGAGGAGCGTGTATGTACCAAGATACCTACATATATATATATGTATATAGGGTGGCCAGCAAACAGTACTGTTTTGTACCAGCCTGAGTAATTACTTAGTAGAAATAGCAGTCTGTGTTCTGGTCTCCTTTGAGAAATTAACATGCGGTGTCAATTAAGACTGAGTACAACCTATACCTGTGACCTGCAAAGGGCCCTAGTCAACTCTTCAATATTTAAAACTGCCATTAACCTTTAAGGATTCACCAGACAGGAACAAAAACTTTTCACAAAAACAAAAAGGTAGACACAAAATGTTAAAGCCCTATTTATTGACCTGTCTTCAAAGAATAACACTCACATTATTCATTATAAAGCTGTCTGATTCAGTTCCTCTTCGACCAACATATCTTGCAGCATCACTTACTGGAAGGGGTAGTTATGGTTCTTAGGACCAATTTTTTTAAAAGTCTATACTGTAGCAACCAACAGGCATTTGATTTAATGATTCGAGCTTGAAGAAAACAAATGTCTGAATGAATTGAATTGTCTAAATGACATTTATGTAGTTTGTTATTAGAAGTTATCATTTTGTGTTACTTTACCCATTGTGTCAAATGCAATGCCCACTCCCTTACTAACCCGAAATGTCTTCTTTCTACTTTAAGTAGCGTACATCAACATGGCTGCATCCATACAGATGTTTTCAGGGTAGCTTAAGGTCTTGGACATTTTACCCCAAATGGTTTTCTGAATAGTTTTCCTGGATTGTAGGCAAACTATTCAACTGTGAACATTTTTTTGACCTAGGAAGAAACTAGGACAAAATCATTTCTGTGAGGATTTGCCATCTGCCACTTAACACTTCGCAAATGACCCTTCTGGAATTTGCCTATAAAATCTATAAGCTTCTAACAAGAATCTGCCCGGAAACTCTATACAAATAGGCTACATTCTCAAAAGCAGATTAATGGAAAAGAGCGTCACTCGTGCAACTGTAGAAGTACAGTGGAAATCTAACTTTTAGGATCAGTAAAGTTGGCCATAGATGTAAAGATTCGTTACTGATACAATGAAAGTGACAATTTTTCTGCCTTCAGAAGGGGTCTGGGAAGGACAATAGTAGAAAAAATATTTTTGAACAATGATAATCATTGAATATGTTTCACAATATGGGAAATATCGCGAGCTTGTGCATTCCCCAATGTTTACATTTCTCAGTCTCAGTCCATGTAGCATTTACCTCTAACTATCAAGAAAAGATGATAAGGCTGAAGTGATGGAACAGATCCTTTGGCTGAAATTACTATTACAATTGTGACTTCTTGTAAAATCGCTTGGATGGGTAAAGCGTCCTTCGAGCTCACATTTTTAGTTTCAGAATTACAGTACATATAGGCAACTTTTTAATACATTTAGCCATTTTTTTTTCTGTGACCTGCATTTGATATTTGACCTTGTTATGCTGTTCGAGTTGGATGGAGGTTAGACTTACATCTGGAGAAGCGCCTCGTCATCAAGAGAAGTCCATATGTAGGGCTGATTCACCATGCATATGGAAGCTTAGGCTGGTGTCTTTGAACGGAGGTGCAAAGTGTGAGTTCCCGTGCATGCCCCGGACACTAGAGGTAGCTAAACATACATTGCCTTAGAACTTGCATTGGGAGTGTTCAAGCATTGTCTAAATAGGAATGGACTGGTAAAGCAGAGCTTTGGAGATTCGGAATTTCCTGACACTTTTACAAAGAAATGTGGGAAAAAAGGGCAGAGAAAATTGGTGTAGAGCAGTGTTTCCCAACTCCGGTCCTCAAGGCACCCCAACAGGTCATGTTTTCAGGATATCCTATAGTAAGAACACCCGTGGCAATGTCGGAGGCACTGACAATAATTACATCACCTGTGCAACACTGAGGAAACCCAGAAATCATGACCTGTTGGGGGTCCCTGAGGACTGACTTGGGAAACACTGGTGTAGAGCTATGTGTAGACATCTAATAACATAGACCAAATTGGCAGGCACTTATTTAAACTTGTAGGACACCAACATAAATGTGGCTGTAGGTTCACTATAATGCTAATCTTTAGGTCTATGGACAGTAGTAGGACTTGATTCTAGTCCTATATCATTGGAGGCTTATTCTCTCCATCAATGTCCTGTGGGGCATACAGCAATTGATCACAAATAAAATGGCAACAGGTTAGGCTGAGTTTGCAAGTTCTAATTTTGTCTACAATCAACTGAGAATGTTGTACTGTAGGGAAAATAAGCTTTTTATAAAAATTCACAAGGATTAGATTTGTTTGATCTGATCATCATATGACCTCTGTAAAAGATGGAAGCCTAATTATTCACCCTGATGTTTGATTGCCGGGGCATTGTTCCCTTGTATCCCCCACCATAAGCTCATGGTGCTGACTGTAAAGCTCTTCTGTTGCAGATTTCTTTTCCTTTTTTTCTATTTTTTTAATTACTTTTAGTTGCACCATTGGGTTGAGAACAATTACAGTAAAACCTAGACAGGGTTAATCCAGTTACTTATATAACACGCAATTACATAAAACGTTAATTACCATTATTTTTAGAGTATTTTAATCCTTTTTCTTTCCTCTGGTTTTGAGAATATAATGCAGATATATTTTTAGCAATTCTACGTGTAAAATAAAAGTTCCAACCGATTTGTAGAAGTTGTTTAGGTATTTCCTTAGACATTACAGAATCACTGTACGTGACAGCAGTAGAATATTTATGTCTTAGGATGTATTATACTGTGAAGTTCAGCCTGTAAGTAAATAAATTATTTGTATCTTTGTGGATTTCCAAATGGAATTATACATTTGTAATTTTTCAACACTGTGGCATTTCATCTGCATAGATGGTATTGAACAAAACGAAACAGAAGGAAACATTTGTGTTCTCATACTAAGTAAAGCTAAATCTTTGATTCATGTGTTGTGCTTCATTTATGAGAGCTGTGACTTTCGGAATAGTACGAGTGGCAGAAAATTCTAGATAGATCTCCATAGCAATCTGCCATTTTTCTTCCATTCATTAAGCTACTTGAACACGGACAAATAGTTTGGTTTAAGATTTCCGGGCACAACTCTGATCGGGCAGCACACAGACATCCTGTCTGTATGCTGTCCGATGTGTGGGTGACTGTATATTGACATGTACTATTTTCATCTGAAAATCGGACAAGAATAGGACACGCTATGATTTTTTTTTTCTGGACTGTTCATTTAAGCAAAAATAATCCTGTGTGTATAAGACCATGCAAATAAACTAATGGTATATCTGTCCAATTATGTGATATATGTAAGTTAGCTAGAGTTCCTCTGACTAGTTATTCTTTTCTATACAAAATTCCAAGCCTCTTTTTCCTCACATGGTCATGTGCTCTCAGTTGTGACCAGCTCAGATTTACTTGGGTTTGTGTGTTCAGTTTCTAGTCAGTTTCTTATGGACCTTTTACACGGGCTGACAGTCGTTTAAACAACTGCAGGAGCACTGATGTCATCGCTAAGGTCATCAGCACTCGTGTTGAGCGTTTACACTAAAAGGCTTATCGCTGGATTGCAGGCTTCTTACTGGCTTCTAAGTGAAGCTCTGAGTGGGGAGCATTTACACGTAACGAGAAGTCAGCAACCAGCGATAACGACAAGTAAACAAATAGGGCTTCTCCTTTTCAGAGGTCCTCTGTGTAGTTGGGAATTTATTACGCATTAGTAAGCGAGGGGTGTATACCCTAGACACCTCACACTGTGACAAAAATACCTTTGTCTGTTTGTTTTGTCTTTGTTAGTCTTTGGCCCAATTATTGATATTCGTTTAAAATAAAGTATTTAATGTTTTAGGGTACTTATCTGTGATAGGGCTATTTTTCCGTGATTTGAGAGCCAGCTCTGCTTTTTCTCACAACATCATTACTTGCGATTTTTGAGCGCGTGTTTATCTTGCGATATTGACACAAATTTTTGTAGTTAAAGGGGTTGTCCCGCGAAAGCAAGTGGGGTTCAGCACTTCTGTATGGCCATATTAATGCACTTTGTAATGTACATCGTGCATTAATTATGAGCCATACAGAAGTTATTCACTTACCTGTTCCGTTGCTAGCGTCCTCGTCTCCATGGAGCCGTCTAATTTCAGCGTCTAATCGCCCGATTAGACGCGCTTGCGCAGTCCAGTCTTCTCCCTTCTGAATGGGGCCGCTCGTGCCGGAGAGCTGCTCCTCGTAGTTCCCCCCCGTCACGTGTGCCGATTCCAGCTAATCAGGAGGCTGGAATCGGCAATGGAACGCACAGAGCCCACGGTGCACCATGGGAGAAGACCTGCGGTCCACCGTGGGTGAAGATCCCGGCGGCCATCTTCGCAAGGTAAGTAAGAAGTCACCGGAGCGCGGGGATTCGGGTAAGTACTATCCGTTTTTTTTTTTTAAACCCCTGCATCGGGTTTGTCTCGCGCCGAACGAAAAAAAAAAAAACCGTTTCGGCGCGGGACAACCCCGATGCAATACAACTTTCTGATGTTAAAAATCGCACCGCAAGTTTGCTGTGTTGTGATGCGATAAAAAAGCAGGCTCCATAGGTAAACAAGGGAGATTAAAAAAAAAAAAAGTTGCACATCTCAGAAAGATAGAGAATACTGCGATTTTTTTGTTCTCTCAACATTGCATGACTGAAAGCATTGCTAGTGGGAAGGAAACCATTAAAAAAACATTGATTTCATAATCTGCTTTTTTTTACTGACTCTCACATTACGATTTTTTTCACCCATTTGAAACCACCCTTAGCCTGCTTTTTAAAAGTGGCTAGAAAAGGTGTGGTTTAACCCTTTCCAATCCAATTTGCATTCTGGTTTTCCTAGGGGGCTTACTCTTTTTCTGCCATTATACAATGGCGCTATATGCTGGCTAAAGCCAGTAGTGCATGAGGTGACACGTTGGATAGGCTCCAATAGCAGAGAGACTGGCAATATACAGTAAGTGAACCCTGACGGACGTCTTTCAACATCGGAGCTGTACAGCCTTAAATCATAATGTCTTTAGACATCAGACAGTGGATTGGAAAGGGTTAAGTGGAGTGTGGTTTTTAGAGACATTTAGGATGTAATTTTTTGAAAAGTCACACAATTTGTTACAATCTCACTACAATATATCAGTGGCCCACAAAATGAGATCACTAGAAATATTTAAAGATGCGACAAATTTATCAAGATTGTGCCACATTTGATACCTTTTTTGCATCTTTAAACTGGAGAAAGGAATATGATAAATACCCCCTATTGTATTCATGCACCACTATTTTTTCCACTGTTGCAGTTTTGCCAATCTGCTGTATGTCCTTTATGATGTGTCCATTATGTCTGTTCCCATTGACACAGGAAATGGGCAACTGCAGCGGAATCTGCATTGTATTTAAATATGCTTTATTGATTTACCAGGTTTTCATTCGATAATGAAATGCAATAAATAAATGAAAAAAAAACAGATAATGAAAACCACAATGGAAGTGCAACAAAAATGTATACAGCTAGGTGCCGTAATTAAAACCGCATAAAAAAAACTGCAAATGAAACCACAACTTTTTAAAAAAAAATTTGTGCAGCTTTGAAATGTCTTTCACTATGCATTTTGAGTGTTTTTCTGCCACCACATATGAATGTAGCCCTAGCCCTCATGTCCATAGGCGGATCGGATTCCACATGCGGATTTCCACAGCGGGAGATCTGCAGAAACCATTTGCGGGATATCGCGGATGTAATGGTTTTTCCATGCGGATGTACACAGATGCACTGCGGATTATCTTTGAATTGCAGATCTTCCACGAGGGTGAGCTGTGCGAATCCGACAAGTCAAATCCGTCCATGAACATTGCGCCTTAGTGCTCACTTACACTTCAGTGAGCTGAAATGGAATGACTAAAGACTATTGAGCGACTTCTCGCTTAGTGCCCGGTCAGGGGTCGTGAGTACACAGGCCGCCAGTCACCCATATTCGCTTGTTTGAACGATTATTTGGGCAACTCACCTGGGTAAAGATACCTTTATCCAATAAAGTAGAAGACAAATCTAAGCTGATGTCTTTCAGATTGAAATCATTACTACTATTGCCTTAGGCATGAGCTGGGGAATTCATATGGATGACAAATTGCGTGAATAGCTGTCGTTCAAGTTGAAAAAAAAATATCTGCCTCCACCTTGAAACAGTAGAGTCAGGAGACTGGCACTTTCCATAAGACCATTAAAAAATGAATAATGACACAGTGCAGACAATTTATCACCATCAGAGCATCTCTATTATTGAGAAGAAGCAAGAGGTTTACCAATGACTAGAGATAAGGATTAGAGATGAGCGAGCGTACTCGTCCGAGCTTGATACTCGTTCGAGTATTAGGGTGTTCGAGATGCTCGTTACTCGAGACGAGTACCACGCGATGTTCGAGTTACTTTCACTTTCATCTCTGAGACATTAGCGCGCTTTTCTGGCCAATAGAAAGAGAGGGAAGGCATTACAACTTCCTCCTGTGATGTTCCAGCCCTATACCACCCCCCTGCAGTGAGTGGCTGGCGAGATCAGGTGTCACCCGAGTATATAAATCGGCCCCTCCTGCGGCTCGTCACAGATGCATTCTGACAGAGATCAGGGACAGTGCTGCTGATGCCGGAGCTGCTATAGGGAGAGCGTTAGGAGTTATTTTAGGCTTCAAGAACCCCAACGGTCCTTCTTAGTCCATAGTCAGAAATCGCAGATCGCACCTATCTGCGATTCCTGTTCTCTTCTCTATATGCGCTCAATGGGGCCGGCGGCAGCAGCGCCGACCCTATTGAGAACATATAGAAGACAAATCATTCTTCTCTGTAACAGCTGTGGCAGAGAAGAACGATGTTTGCCCATTGAATTCAATGGAGCCGGCAATACAGCAGGTTCCACTGAAAGCAATGGGCTGCCGGCGTGCGCGGGATGAATTGTCGGGAAGGGCTTAAATATAGAAGCCCTTCCCTGCAATTCATCCAGAAATGTGTTAAAATAAAAAATTTATATATACTTACCTTGTCCCGGCAGACGGAGTTCAGCCGCAGCGGCCGGCAGTGGGTGTGAGTCAGACCTGCCTCTGATTGGCTCAGGCTGAGCCAATCAGGGGGCAGGTCTGACTCACACCCCCTTCACACCCACTGTAGGCCGGCCGCGCTGAACTCCGTCTGCCGGGACAAGGTAAGTATATATATTTTTTTTATTTTTACACATTTCTGGATGAATTGCAGGGAAGGGCTTCTATATTAAGCCCTTCCCGACAATTCATCCCGCGCACGCCGGCAGCCCATTGCTTTCAGTGGAACCGGCTATAAGCATGTAACCCAGGAGAAGTGGCAGCAGAGTGTCATGCAGGCAGTGATTGTGCTTTGTTGGAGGTAGTGTGGTGCTTAGCTAAGGTATGCATTGCTAATGAGGGTTTTTCAGAAGTAAAAATTGTTGGGGGGGGGGGGGCACTCTTGCCGCTATTGTGGCTTAATAGTGGGACCTGGGAACTTGAGATGCAGCCCAACATGTAGCCCCTCGCCTGCCTTATCCGTTGCTGTGTCGTTCCCATCACTTTCTTGAATTGCCCAGATTTTCACAAATGAAAACCTTAGCGAGCATCGGCGATATACAAAAATGCTCGAGTCGCCCATTGACTTCAATGGGGTTCGTTACTCGAAACGAGCCCTCGTGCATCGCGAAAAGTTCATCTCGAGTAACGAGCACCCGAGCATTTTGGTGCTCGCTCATCTCTAATAAGGATGCATCTAAGATAGTGGCTTTTGTCATATAAACACTCTCCCGAAATGTGGCTTGGGTGCGACTGCAAGGGGGCTGATCTAACTCACTTAATCTTGTGCTTACCTTTCACTGAAGTTTCATATTGAGCAAAGATCACACCTGAAAATACTCGCTGCCACCATCCCTTGTATGGCGAAGGGACCTGCATACACACATTCACAACACCCACACACTGCTCTCCAGCCAACCAAAGGCTTAAAGAGCAAGACCAACAAGGACCAAACTTAATAAAGTTTTAAATGTTAATACAAAAAAATGCAGTGCTGGCCAGCATGACTTGCTGCCAGAATGAATGGCAGCCCGACTACAGCTGCTGAATCACTAGGGCTCTAAAGTGACGCCAAAGCACCAATTCTACAGTTGAATGCACCTCACCTGTTGCCCAATCAACCAGGATGCCATGGAGAGGGAAATAACCCTCCAAACTAAAGAAGCTGATCAATTTCTACTTCTCTCGGTCCCTGGTACAAGACCAAGATGACGTGGCCCAAAGCTCAGGTGTAAGCTCCCCTGTGTCTGAATCTACTGAGCACCCACCTGAGTATGCAAAATCCAAAAGGTTGAGGTAAGGATCCAGCTCCAAATCATTAGTGAGAACTTTCAGCTTAACTTTGCAAATTTGTTCGCAAACCTGAAAGGAAATCCCATGAAAACTGGGTGTGAGTTCCCAAACCAACTTGGTGATAATCATCAACTCCTTGACCAAATGCAAATGCAGCCTCTTCTCCCTCGGGCAGCCCAGTGAAACAAAGACAAAAGATGAGCTCTCCAAGGGGACAACCAGATGCAGGGGTGAGTGGGCAAACTTTTTCTACAGCTATATCACTCGCCATCATGGATGTTTTTGACGATATTCCTTTCAATCACCATGAAAGTCATGCTGAAAGCATTAGTATTTTCGGCAATCACTGAAGCAGAAAATTTAATTACCCATATGGAAACCAAAATGGCGAAATTTGCATCATCGCACTACAACAAAATCAGAACTTGAGAAACTTATAAGTAGAATGGCGGACCTGGAGGACAGGTCACACCACAATAATATCAAGTTCAGAGGGCTTCCAGAAAGAGTTTTGGATTCAGAGTTGATGTATTATTTGCAAAACCTCATGAAACCGCTGCTACCAGATTTTTCCTTGCAGGATCTTATAATCGCCAGGGCACACAGACTTGCCGGCCCCTTACCATCTAGCAGACCCTATACCCAGAGATGTCTTGGCCTGTATTCACTTTTTCCATGTTAAGGAAAAACTCTTAGAGGAGGTCAGGAAACTGGGTCCATTAGCTGCACCTTATCAAACACGGTCTCTGTTCATGGACTTAAAGGGGTTGTCCCGCGCCGAAACGTTTTTGTTTTTTTTCAATAGCCCCCCCGTTCGGCGCGAGACAAACCCGATGCAGGGATAAAAAAAACAAACCGGGTAGTACTTACCCGAATCCCCGCGCTCCGGTGACTTCTTACTTACCTTGTGAAGATGGCCGCCGGGATCTTCACCCTCGGTGGACCGCAGGTCTCCTGTGTGGTCCATTGCCGATTCCAGCCTCCTGATTGGCTGGAATCGGCACACGTGACGGGGCGGAGCTACAAGGAGCCGCTCTCTGGCACGAGCGGCCCCATTCAGAAGAGAGAAGACCGGACTGCGCAAGCGCGTCTAATCGGGCGATTAGACGCTGAAGATTAGACGGCACCATGGAGACGGGGACGCTAGCAACGGAACAGGTAAGTGAATAACTTCTGTATGGCTCATAATTAATGCACAATGTACATTACAAAGTGCATTAATATGGCCATACAGAAGTGTATACCCCCACTTGCTTTCGCGGGACAACCCCTTTAACTGCAGCAACTCTAGCGCAAAGATGTCAACTGCAACCACAACACTTAGAGACAATAAAATTGGATATAAATGGGGATTCCCTATGGGTCTAACCCACAAAAACACTACTTTTGTCATCAAATCCTTGAATGCTGCAACAATGGAACTTAAGTCCCTTTTACATGGGATGAGCTGCTGGGCAAATGATGCCCGACACTTGTCCCTGCGATGCTCGCTCTTACGCTATTACACAGAAGCATCACTCACAGCGCTGCCGGCATAGAGGTGGGGTGGCCGGGGAGCATTCTTTCCCCACTCGCCTTTATTTACTGTAAGCAGCATTCATTCTGAACTGTTTACACTGAGTGTCTGACATGGCACAAGGAAGATGCACCCATAATGCCATCCTTGTACTGCTTTTACTGCAAAGGACTCCACGTAACTCCGCTTCTTTTATTTACTGTTAAACATGGTGATTAAGATAGTATCATAAAATGTTAAGGCGCTCAATAGCCTACAAAAATGTGCATTTATGTGGGAAGATGTTAAAACGTTATCCCCAGATATTTTTTTGTGCACAAGAAACACACATTATATCAAAAGATGTCTTCTGCATAAAACATCCTAGATATCCCACACTTTAAGGCATTTCAGCTTATTTAAGAGAGAATAGACCCACGAGGCAGATATATTATAATAGTCTGTTCTATAAACAATACAATATATACATTAGCTTCAATATATGCCCCTAACAAAAAACAAATACGTTATACACAAAATCCTACATATACTTTCAAAATGTAAACAAGGCAGATTTCTTATTTGCAGTTATTTCAATGCAGTATTAGATAACATTGATACCACCTCCAACTTGTGCTACAAAGCCCAATTTTCAGGTGTCATAAGGTGGAGGGAAGAACTTTTCGTCATTTGGTGAGCAATGCACAGTTCTAAGAGAAATTACTCCTTTTACTCAAATGTCCATAAGGGCTCATTTACACGAGTGCTGTTTTAGTGCAGTATAGGTGCACAAAGAAAACGCGCCAACACTGCACTTAAAATAGCGTGAACAGGCAATATTTCATGCACATGAAAATCGCCCATTCACTGGAGCAGCTGCACTTTAAAAAAAAAAAAGCGCAGCTGCTCCAGGAGGAGAGGGAGAAGAAGCCCCGCAGGGCTTTGGGATTTCCCCATAGCAGGGAGAGTCTCCCTGCTATGGGTTAATTCCCCATAGCTCCGCTCTTTCTTTCCTGCTATTGGGCTTTCCGAAGGATATCTCCATAGTGCAGAGAGAGAGGAGAACTACAGGGGATCCCCAAAGGATACCCCCAGAGCGGAGAGGGGGTGGGGCTATATGTCTCCTCCCTGCAACTTGAGGGTGGGGCTTAAGGGGCAGAACCCTGTAGCTCCGCCCCACTCTGGGAAACCCTCAGGGGAGCCCTGTAACCCTGCCAACTCTCCGCTATGGGAAAATCCCTTGGGATTCCCATGCTCAGGAGGGAGAGGTGGAGGGAGTCCCCTATTGCCCCCTGCAGGTGGGAAATTGTCCAGCAGTGAGGTTGGAGAAATTCACCGCTGCTTACAACAGGACATTTAAAACTCCAGAAGCACGAACGGAACCCTCGGGGCGTCCCCTCATCCCTGCGGGGACTAACAGGAGTTTACAGCGGGATCTTCTGGGCTGCAAGTTTTAAATGTCCCGCTGTAATCCTCCTAATGATTTCTAATCTTCTTTTCCTGCACAAGAGTTTCTATAGACTCCAGCTCCCATAGGAGTCAATGGAAACTCCTGTGCAGTTCGCACCAAAGATAGGTCAGGTCATATCTTTTCTCGCAGCACAGACTTTGCATGCAGGCATTGTAACCACACATACCCCATCTTTGGAAGGTGTGAGGATTTTGCGCGTCTAAAAATCCTTCATGTCAACGCTTCTATAGGAAACTATTGGTTCCTATTAGAGATGAGCGAACGTACTCGTCCGAGCTTGATACTCGTTCGAGTATTAGCGTGTTCGAGATGCTCGTTACTCGAGACGAGTACCACGCGATGTTCGAGTTACTTTCACTTTCATCTCTGAGACGTTAGCGCGCTTTTCTGGCCAATAGAAAGACAGGGAAGGCATTACAACTTCCCCCTGCGACGTTCAAGCCCTATACCACCCCCCTGCAGTGAGTGGCTGGCGAGATCAGGTGTCACCCGAGTATAAAAATCGGCCCCTCCCGTGGCTCGCCTCAGATGCGTTGTGACATAGCTGAGGGACAGTGCTATCGTGTTGGAGCTGCTATAGGGAGAGTGTTAGGAGTTAGTGTAGGCTTCAAGAACCCCAACGGTCCTTCTTAGGGCCACATCTAACTGTGTGCAGTAGTGTGGAGGCTGCTTTTTGCAGTGTTGCACATTTTTTTTTGGGTATATCGGCCGTGCAGAGCATTGCGCCCTGCAGTAATAGTCCAGGGACAGAAGTGTGGAGGCAGGGAGAGCGTTAGGAGTTAGTGTAGGCTTCAAGAACCCCAACGGTCCTTCTTAGGGCCACATCTAACCGTGTGCAGTAGTGTGGAGGCTGCTTTTAGCAGTGTTGCACTTTTTTTTTTTTGGTATGTCGGCCGTGCAGAGCATTGTGCCCTGCAGTAATACTCCAGGGACAGAAGTGTGTAGGCAGGGCCAGAAGACATATATTATTGATTGAATATACGCAGTGGGCCTTTTCTAAAAAATATTGGAAAAAAATTTATTTGGCCTGCCTGTCACTGTGCTCAGTGTTCTGGGTCCGTGTCTGCTGCGGGTTGTAGTTCTCCAAATAAATACGCAGCCAGCTAAGTGTTACAGCAGGCGTGCGCCAAATTATTTCCTGGCTCAGAAATCACCGCTCTGTTGCAGTTAATAACAGTGCGACACTCTGCAGTTCTGTCACACAGTCCAGGGCCAGAAGACATATATTATTGACTGAATATACGCAGTTGGCCTTTTCAAAAAAATATTGGGCAAAAAATCTATTTGGCCTGCCTGTCCCTGTGCTCAGTGTTCTGGGTCCGTGTGTGCTGGGGGTAGTAGTTCTACAAATAAATACGCAGCCAGCTAAGTGTTACAGCAGGCGTGCGCCAAATTATTTCCTGGCGTTCCGTAAGCGAAGTCAGCCTCCAACCACAGGCCAATAAGCGGCACATTTAATTACAGCGTTCTGTTTCTGCATTACTGGTAATACAGCATGCAGAGGGGTAGGGGTAGGCCTAGAGGACGTGGGCGCGGCCGAGAACGCGGAGGCCCTAGTCCGGGTGTGGGCACAGGCCGAGCTCCTGATCCAGGTGTATCGCAGCCGACTGCTGTGGAATTAGGAGAGAGGCACGTTTCTGGCGTCCCCACATTCATAGCACATTTAATGGGTCCACGCGGTAGACCTTTATTAGAAAATGAGCAGTGTGAGCAGGTCCTGTCATGGATGGCAGAAAGTGCTTCCAGCAACCTATCGTCCACCCACAGTTCTGCGCCGTCCACTGCTGCAACTCAGAATCCTCTGGCTGCTGCTCCGCCTTCCTCCCAGCCTCCTCACTCCATGAAAATGAGACATTCTGAGGAGCGGGCAGACTCCCAGGAACTGTTCTCGGGCCCCTGCTCAGATTGGGCAGCAGTGGTTCCCGGGGTCCGCGGGATGAGGCTGGGGACTTCCGGCAACTGTCTCAAGACCTTTCAGTGGGTGAGGAGGCCGATGACGATGAGACACAGTTGTCTATCAGTGAGGTAGTAGTAAGGGCATTAAGTCCGAGGGAGGAGCGCACCGAGGATTCTGAGGAAGAGCAGCAGGACAATGAGGTGACTGACCCCACCTGGTTTGCTACGCCTACTGAGGACAGGTCTTCAGAGGGGGAGGCAAGGGCAGCAGCAGGGCAGGTTGCAAGAGGCAGTGCGGTGGCCAGGGGTAGAGGCAGGGCCAGACCGAATAATCCACCAACTGTTTCCCAAAGCGCCCCCTCGTGCCATGCCACCCTGTAGAGGCCGAGGTGCTCAAAGGTCTGGCAGTTTTTCACTGAGAGTGCAGACGACCGACGAACAGTGGTGTGCAACCTTTGTCGCGCCAAGATCAGCCGGGGAGCCACCACCACCAGCCTCACCACCACCAGCATGCGCAGACATATGATGGCCAAGCACCCCACAAGGTGGGACGAAGGCCGTTCACCGCCTCCGGTTTGCACCGCTGCCTCTCCCCCTGTGCCCCAACCTGCCACTGAGATCCAACCCCGTTCTGAGGACACAGGCACTACCGTCTCCTGGCCTGCACCCACACCCTCACCTCCGCTGTCCTCGGCCCCATCCAGCAATGTCTCTCAGCGCAGCTTCCAGACGTCGTTCTACATTTCACTCGTAATACATTTCCCGGTGTGAACCCGCATGTCTTATGGAATGCCCACAAAGAATACATGAAAAGTTGACTTATTAGAATAGGTAACCACATGAAGAAAGGACTAAATTTCTAAACCACTTACTTGGTAGAATAAGGGCTCTCGAAACGCAAAAGAAACAGAAATAGACATCCTAACAGGGAGAAGAGCTTTTTCAAAGCAGACGCAAACTTCAAAGTTACTTTCTTTAAAATTATGAGAAGAAACTAAAAAAAGATTAAAGCCCAATACTATTCGCAACATAATAAATCTAGAAAACTACTGGCAACTCGCCTCAAAGCCCAACCTTTGGAATTCACTAAAGCAAAGAAAACCTCACAAACCTAATAGGCATAGCAAATAGCTTTCGAGATCATTTGGTCTTGTATATTCTAAAAGACTCCTCTTACGTTTCCAAACTCTACATATAAAATTCAAAAATTTCTGCAAAATATTAACCTAGCCACTCTCTCTGAAATCCAAGAGTGAGCTCAATTAGTGATTACAGAGCTCTCCGTTCCTGAAGAAAACCATCAAGCCTTAATAGTTACTCTTCCTAAACCAGGAAAACAACCAGACACCCCCAGAACTTTCAGCCTATATCAGTACTAAACACCGCTATCAAAATTTATGCAAAATCCTAGAATCTAGATTGGCATCTTTAGATATCAGAAAGGTCCTAAATTTGCACATTATATCAAATCCACAAAAGGTCCCCATTGTTTTTCTTGCTCTGAGTGCCAAAAAGGCATTTGACCGTATAAATTGGTCCAATGCTTTTGCAATGCTAGATAACATGGCCTTTGGCTACCCTTTTCTCAAAGCTATATCTGCATTGTATTCAAATCCTTTGGTACACGTATTCACCAACGGTGCATTATCGGATGACTTCAAAATTACAAATAGCACCAGACAAGGTTGCCATCTTTCCCCGGTGATCTTTAGGTTATCATTAGAACCATTAGAGAAAATACCTTAAATAAAGGAACGTGGATTGAAGACCGTTCCCACCTAATATCATTTGACGTTAACAGATTTCATACCATCACTTGATCACGCACTGGAGATCATAAAAGAGTTTGGACTGATATCTTACCACAAAGTTAATGCACAGATATCCCAAGTCTTGCCTATGAATAACCCCAATGACTTTCTGTATTGTCTACAACATAAACATCCTTCTGATTGGCAAAATGAAAGTATAAAATACCTGGACATAGCAATAACCACTCTACATAAAAAACAAAAAAAAACTTTATCAATACAGTTTGGATCCTATGTTGAAAGTATTGCAGGAAGACTCCCAAAGTTTATCTAAATTTGAGATATCTTGAATAGGAAGAATCACTACTTTTAAAATACTTTTACTGCTAAAATTGCTGCAGCTATTTCGTACCTCCCTATTGAACTACCACAACGTTCTATAGACAGGAATATAATTCTCTCAGTTTATTTGGGTGCAACAAATCTCCAATGACCAGTACCATACTTACTGAGAATAGATGGATAGGAGGTTTAGGTCTTCAAGATATTCGAGACTACTATATAGAAACACTTGTTTGCCAACTAGATTCATGGTGGTTCTCTGAAAACCAGAAAGATTGGGTCCACATTGAGCATCACTTAGCTTCTTCCATCTTAATCAAATCTTTACCTATAGTTCCCTTGTGGCATTTAGCTCCAGCACCCCACCTCTCTGCGCTTGTGGCATTTGCCTCTAGCACCCCACCTCTCTCTGCTAAGTCAAACTTCTTTAAAAGTTTTTAAAGAAAATTCCATGACTTGTCAATACACAAATCTCTCTCCCAAAAGAATACATTACTCTAAACTTGCTTTAATATGTCATTCCATACCTGAATATTTCAAATTGGAGATCACTAGATATCTCTACACTCACATATCTATCAGTGGAGGAATCTCGTTCCATTTGAGCAACTCAAAACTCAATATCACCTGACTCCAGGGGGACCAATAAAAAAAATATTTGCAGATACAGAATTTCCAACATATACATCAACCTCTACTTCCCTGGGGCAATATATATATATTTCAGATATTTTCTAAAAAAACTGAAGCCTACATATGCATTATTACACGATCGTGCTAGTTTCCAAAGACATACCCTCTGAGAGTGGGAAGGGCAGTTCGTTTTCCTCGAAGACAAATAGGCCAAGTTAGAAAATCACAGCATGTCCTACTTTTGGGCATTTGTTCTAGAATCACTCATAATTGACTACGGGAGGAAAGAAGGAAAAAAAATTTGCATTCGCATGTAAAAGAAAGTGTGATTTTTCTATTTACACTATTGCATCATGAGATTTTACCATGCGATGAGCTCACAAAACGCATCACAATTCCAGGAAATATAAATCACAGGTTTACAAGCGCAATATTAGTCCGAGTTTCTAGGACTGATATTGCATTCGCTTGTGCAAATACAGCCTTATACTGTGGCATAACTTTGTGCAATAATATCATTGTGGGCATTGTTCCTGTACTATAGGCATTATCTGTTTATATGATTTTACCAAGTGTGCATCACCTCTGTACTGTGACATTACTGTCTTAGGTTTGTATAGTAGACAAGTCACAGATTGAAGACCAAAATCAAACCGATTTTCAGAACTCATTTGCTACTGCAGGGAGTCATGGTCCGGATCCATTCCAAATTTTGCTATAGGTGCTCATGATTATATCTCACACTCCTTATATGAGGAATGGTTTCAAAGGAGACACATGAAGTCTTGAAGGGGAGATATCCTGCACCTTCCCGCCGTGTAGATAAATCAGGGGAAGGGACAGTACTTGTACAAATCACCTGACCAAGTCACTTTCTCTTTGGCAGAGTTTTCCAACTCGAGTCCGCACGGCCCTCATGTTTTCTGGATATTCCCAGTATTGCACCGGTGATGTAATTATTGTCAGTGCCTCAGGTGTTCTTACTATAGGAGATCCTGCAAACATAGCCTATTGGGGTGTCTTGAGGACTGGAGTTACGCAACACTGCTTTATAGAATGACTTTCATGCTTTCAGTTGCCTGAGCTTACAAAGATGTGAACAACCTCTCTATAATTTGCAAGATGCACATGGATCTCTCTTCCTCCATTGACTCATTGTGATTCATTAAATCCAAGGCCATTATGATATGAAATTGTCTGCATCTGGCTCCATTTGTAGTACTCCAAGCCTATCCAAGGGGAACTTTTAGCGCAAAAAATTCTCTTTAATCATAAGAGATATTTCAATTTACAGCAGGCAAATTGAAACCAGGAGTCTAATGACTCAAATTTATCAGCTATAGCTCAGCATTATTAGCTGCCATAGATAAAGTTAATGCAAAGATCTGGGGAAGGAAATAGCCAAGAAAATAGCTTCTTTTCCTACAGCTTCAGGGAGGGGGAAGAAATAAATAAATAAATCGCATAAAATGTAGTAAACTGAAAATGAACGGATTACTTACCGGTAGTCCTTTTTCCGGGAGTCATCACGATGGCCCCATTTACATATGAAGGTTGCCCTCTGACCTCAGTAGGGACAGGAAGAGCCTTTAAAGCACCTCCTCTCCACCATCTCCTCAGGGACTTTTAGATTACGGTGAACCAAAACGTTTCCTTTATTCAGTCACATTTTACATATTCTATAGGGGAGGAAACTATGGGCCGTCATGATGACTCTCAGAAAAAGGACTACCGATAAGTAATCCGTCCATTTCCCGGTCGTCAACCCGACGGCCCCATTTACATATTGAGTAATACCAAGTTATAAGAATTTTAGGCTGGACTACTGCCTGGAGGACTTTTCGTCCATATCCCAGGTCTTTGTCAAACTGCACGTTAACTCTTTAGTGCTTAATAAATGTGTGCAGACTGGACCAGGTAGCCACTTTACAAAATTTGTTCCGTGGAGGCCTGTGCTTTTTCTGCCCACGAAGAGAAGGACCTTGTCAAGTGGGCTCTGATATTTTCCGGAGGATCCAAATCTCTGCTTTTGTATGCCTCCTGGATGGCTATCCTGATCAATCTTGCAATGGTACTTTTCAAAATTTTTTTTGAAAATGGTCTTTCCTCTTCTCGGCCCCTGAAATTGGACAAAAAGGTTATTATGCTTCCAAAAGGATTGGGTAGCTTCTAGATATGCTAGAACAGCCCTCCAGACATCTAGGCCATGAAATTCTCTGTCATTACGGGGGTTCTGGCATAAAGAGGGTAGGGTAATTGCCTGTTCTCTATGGAATTTAGACATGACTTAAGGAAGGGAGGCAGGATGTAGGTTAAAGAGGATTCCACCGTCCTGCACTATCACATGTGACTTCACACAACAAAGATCTGGTACCGTGTTAGCCAGTAGAGCAAAATGTGATGGTTCTCAGCAAGAGAAACGATGTAATCTATTTCCTGACGAAGAACCCTGCGTTGGTTCGGAAGCTCGCTATTATTACATCATGTATTTTTGTTAGCCTGAAGAAGAACCCTGCGTTGGTTCGGAAGCTCGCTATTATTATATCCTGTATTTTTGTTAGCCATTAAAAGGTATCATATCTGCAAGATTACATCGTTTCTCTTGCTGAGAAAAATCACTTCACACAACATAATGCCTGTAATTCTCCCCACTCTCTGCGCCGAGGCTATGGCGACCAGGAGAGAGACTAAGCCAAGCAACTTTATGGTGAGTTGGGAGAGAAGTCCAAAGGGTGGCTTACAAAAAACTGTTTAGGACCAAGTTTAGGTCTCATGTAGGAAAGGTTTTCCTGATAAAGAGCCGGGGACTGTCGGCTCCTTTAAGGAACATGCGGACCCAGTGATGCTCTGCTAAGGGAAAGTCCAAACAGGATCCTAATGCTGCCACCTGTACTCTAAGAGTCCTTGAACTTGGGCCCTTTTCTAGGCCTGCTTGCAGAAAATCCTGGATTATGGGTACATCTATGTTTGGAGCCTCACTCGGATCTAGATTACAGTATTCCGAGAATTTCCTCCACACTTTATTGTAAATCACTGTGGTTCCAGGTTTGCGGCTTTTACCCAAAGTAGTAATTACTTTTTGTGAGAGCCCTTTCCCCTTAAGTATTATGCCTTCAGCATACAGGCTGCTAACTTCAGTTTCTCGACTCCCGCGTAAGTTAGTGGACCCTGGAATAGGAGATCTTGCTCAACTGGTAGCTGAAGTGGGCCCTCGATTGCTAGGGACTTCAGTAGGGGATACCAAGGTGTCTTGTCCCACATAGGGGCGACTAGGATCACCGCTGCTCGGCTGACCTGAACCTTTTTGAGGTTATGAGGGATCAGTGGGAAGGGGGGGGGGGGGAACTCATACGCCAGATCTACGGTCCCAGTTCTGACAGGGTGTCTACCCTGCATGGATTGAGGTAATAAAAGTACCGGCATTTTGTATTTGTTCCTGTGGCAAATAGGTCGACCTGTGGTTGCCCCCACTGACGCGTTAGGAGATCGAAGGCCTCTTTCAGACGCCATTCTCCTGGGAGGACGCCTTGTCTGCTGAGGAATGTCTTCTGCATACCAGGGATCAGGTCTGACTTGTCTGTTTACTATCCACCCACAGTCATCCAATGTGGACAAGACTATGGACAAGTCTGTATGTATGGTTTCTGTTGATCTTGACACTAGCAGAAAATCGTCCAGATAAGGATTTGATTTCTCCTAAAGTAGGCTATCATTTCAATCACTACTTTCGTGAAGACTCTAGGGGCAGTAGAGATACCGTACGGCAGAGCCATAAATTGGTAGTGATAAATTAAATCGCCTATTTGCAGGGCAAATCCTAGGTATTTGTAATGTGCGGCAGTTATTGGGACATGGTAGTACGTGTCTTTAAAAGGTCTATGGTGCACATGAAGCTGTCGGAATCTATTGGCGGTACAATGTATCCGACAGTTTCCATTTTTAATTTTCTGTAGGAAATAAATTTGTTTTGGGCCTTGAGATTAAATATTGTTCCTATATCACCATTTGTTTTTTGATTAAGAAAATGGGGGGGGGGGGGCAATAAAAGCCCTTGCCCCTTTTCTGTTCGGGAACCTGCATAATGACTCCTAAGTCTTTTAGTTCCTATATGCCCTTTATCAATTTTTTCTGTTCTTGCGGGGACCCCAGGGAGGTTAGGGAGCTAGACTTGATATCCAGTTTTGATTTGTAGTACCCAGGGGTTGGGCATTACCTGCCGCCACTGGCCCAGATATCGTGACAGTCCCCCCCCCCCCCCCCACTGTCGGATCAGAAACTTGCCAAATTTCCTTACCCCAACCACCCTTGGGGTAAGACCACCTCCCCGTTTTCCCTTTGGTGTCTGGAGGTGGCTGCCGTGTCCTTCTTGGGAAGGATGGTTTCTTATAGGTTTTCCTATCCGGAAGGATTTTATTCTTGTCCCCGGCTTGCTCGAGGATTTTATCCAGGACAGGACCAAGTATGTACTTTACCTGGAAAGGAATTGCGCAGAGCTTGTTCTTCGAAGTCACATCTGCCAACCATGATTTTAGCCATAGTGTTCGCCTTGCAGTATTGCTCAGGACTGCGGTTTTCGCTCCATATCTGACCGATTCCATTGATGCGTCCGCTAGGAATTCTGTAGCCATCTTTAGAAGGGGAAGGCAGCTAGCTAACTCTTCTCTGGGAGCCCATTTCTTTATTGAAATCTCCATCCGATTCAGCCACAGGACACATCTTCTGGCGCAAATGCCAGCTGCTTTTTGATCGAGACTGAGTCTCTTTTCCGGCTCCTGCCATTCATCCGAAATAACTTGCTGCAGGGTCTGGTTTATTGGGAGGATAGTTTTCCCCCTTGACCGGAGCCCCCCGAATATCTCATCCTGGATGGTTCTGGGCAGACAGTCCTCTTCACCTTGCATGGTCTCCCTTACTGCTTTGAAGCGAGATGTTCCATATCGACTGAAGAGAAATATTTCTTCTCATCCTCCCCTTCTGACAAGGGTTCCAGGGACTCATCTGAGATGGAACTCAGCGACTCGGCTGGCCTTGACCTTTTGGAGGGTCTTGACGGACCAGGCTGCAGATGGGGAAGGGACACAATAGAAGCTTGTAGTTCCTCCCTTAGCATACCCCTAATATCCGCTTTAAAAGCCATCCTTTCTTCTGCTAGAATTTTTCTGCATACATTCTTCGCATAGAGATTTTTTTATAGTAATCATCCAATTTCTTATTGCAGATAATGCATTTTCTAGCTCGTTTCCTAGGGTCAGTTTTGCTCTTCAGACCTTCCTACCAATGCAAAGAATGGTGGTGGTGGGGGGCGGGGACAAAAAAGGGAAAATATATGCATTCAAATCAACCACAGTGACAATTTGGATATTCCTTTTTGGCATATAGCCGCTCACGGTTTGCAGGGGGTCTGCCTCTCCTTCCTGTGCTAAGCTGTCATGTGCTGACATGCTGGAGCAGTGGCAGTATTTGCAGGATAACCTCCAGCAGGAGTAGAGCCTGATAGAGGCAACGTTTTGAATTTGGCGCCATTTCCGGGATTTCCGGGTAGCCACGCCCCCCATGTCGTGCGTGTGATGTAACTGTGCTGTCCCGGGTAAAGTCATCTCTACACGCCTCCTGGCGCTGGGAGGAACCGCCACTGCTCACCGCTGCCAGGAGGAACTATCAGAGACACAGGCAGCACCAGCGGCGCGTCTCAAACTAACCCATGCACTGATATCTGCGCTATAAGGCAACTGACTGTTCCATGGCGGCGCAGGCTGGGGATTCTGGGATTTGAGCGGTATGCAGACCTGGCCTCCTCCCTCCAGGGGATCTTCAGCACAGCGTGCCCTTAGTGAGTAACCGCCAGAGCTTCCATCTAAATTTGACATCCATCTTGGACATAATATGTAGGTCTTAGCCTTGTTTCTTTGTAACCCAGCACACCAAGCGTATGCATTTTTGGAACAGAGGTTACATATTCTTTAATCCCGTGATTCATACTGATGCTATACCTCTAACAAATCCTCTTTTTCAACTAGTGTTTGCTAAAAGGTCCTCCAGACAAACTATGCTGGTTGCCTTAAACAAAGTTACTACATTGAGAAGACTTGATATCGTGTTTGGAGAACTGCTTGATAGTTAGAGTGTGAGCCTGCTCTAGCACCATTTTCCACATGCCGTGGACGGTCATTGGATTAACAAGGTTATTTTAAATGCAACTTCATAGGTTTTGGCACCACTGAAGACTACTTAATGCTTACTGAATTACAAACATCACACTTTGCATCTAGGGTATCCAAGTAGCCATTGACCAATTACTTTGAATCCATGGAATTCTGAAGCCCTCCTAGCCGAACCTGTCAGTTTGGTAAAGATTTTTTAGCTACTATACCTAAAAAAGGAGGAGCGAAGAAAAACAAAAACAAAAGAATGCTTGCAAATAGTTTATTGACACACAAGAATTTGGTCCCAAAACACAAAATGACGTATTGAGACTTAATGAAAAGAAAAAGAAATACAAAGACAGTGCATAATTTAAGCCCATACAGCTTCAAAAGCCTCCACAAAGTGGTTACCCTTTATTTCAGTTACAAACTAAACATTTAATACTTTATTTGGAAGAATACATCAGCCTCAAATTCTTTGATAGAGTTTAAAAAAATTAAATACTAGACGTTGTCCATCTTTGGTAGAATGAATGCTACCATCTGTACTGAAGATCATTTTTTTGTCCCTAGGGAGATGGTCATGTAAAGAATTCTTGGGGGAGAAACTAAAATCCATAGCAATTATCAGAAGTACAATAACCTCTATGCTGCAAGGAGCTTTCCGATCACTCTGGGGGTTTACAGTGTAGTTCTACAAAGTGTTTCAGGTGACTTGTAGTTACGTGCTAGGAAACTAACAGACAATAACCCACTACACTTGAAAACATTGTCTTCTGTCCACCTTATGAAAATAATAATCCATGCGTAAGGTTACACTGAATGGTTATATACAACCTGAAGATTTAAAAGCAGCCTTTAAAAAAAAGAAAAAAAAAAAAGACAACTTTATTCTGGACTTCATATCTGAACCCACCACCCATGACTAGAGGAACTGCCTTTGGCAAGGACTCAAGCTTAGAAGTGCAGAAAACAAAATGGTAATACACATACACACAATTCTTATACCTACACAGTAGCTACAACTTTCAGTTGGAAGTGGCCACAATTAAAAGATTCTTGTGCAAAATCTAGAAGGTAAAACAACTTAGCCATTACGTAAAAGTACTTTAATTTAGATGGCTATAGACCCTTCCTTCTCTTTTCAAGCATATTGCAAAGAACCCAACCCAAAACAAGGGTAGAACCTATAGTAGAAGGTTCTACAAAAGGAACCATCTCTCACCTGGCAAATACAACCCATTGTAAAAGCCAGGTTAGCCTAGAAGGAAGCGGAGGCCTTCTGACACTATGCAGTCCAACAAAGTCCACTGGCTTTACTGAAAGTGTGGCCTTTCTCAAAAGCCATCCAGCAAGCTCTTCTAAATTCACAAAAAGGTTTCCAAAACCCAATCAATATGGATAAAAACAACATCTACAGACTGTTAAAAAGACAAATATGCCATTCCATTAAACCATCACTGTCCTCCATCTGCAAAGTCTTTAAAAAAAATTTAAGCCAAATCAAGGTTCACCAAGAAAACCTTGACAATTCCACTTGTAGGCAAACTTTCTGTTTCAGTGGAAATGGCAACATCTACCGAAGTTGACTATGCTACATTGGCAATTGCTCCTTCACCCATGATTTATGCATCTGATGCATAGTAATATATAAAGAAATCAGAAACCTATTTGTGCAAAACTTTACATCCTTCAAGACATTGTCAATGTAACATTCCTCTCAGTCAATGCAAAACTAAAGGCACATCTGACTTTTAGAAACTCATCTGTGGATCACGCAGGAAATAAAGGCAAGCTGGGTCATATGGCTGGACATGGGAGTTCTTCAGTGCAAGACATAGGAGAGAAGGGGGGGGGAGAAAAAAAAAGTCAATATTTCACATTGTATATCTACTTCTGCAGTTTTCCAAAAGATTTGTGCAGTTCTCACAAGTCACCTGAAACAGTCCTTGAAGTTAATGAATAGAATAATGTAGAAAAGTTAACATTTCCTGCATGAGCAGTCAACACTACACCCTTGAGTTATTATTTTGTTCTTTCATGGCCAATAGAGGAAGAAAGGGTAAGCCAATGGGCAAGATTGTCTTCACAAAGAACATGGAAGGTGGAGCCTTGAAGTCGTAAAGGTTTAAAAACTGTATGTGACATTGAGCTGATTGACCATGACTTAATACTGTTCAAAGAAACTGGTGTAAACAGACTACTATACAAAGTCACACTAAAGATGTAGGATTATAAGGATCATGAGGACTTGATGAAATAAAAGTGAATTTGTTTTCCACAGAACGTTTTCCATCGTTTTATATAATGAAACCTATACGAGGTCTCAAAATCATACCGTCAATGTTCAAAAATAAAAAGCTTTTGAAGCACATTATTATAAGGATAGGACCAATAGTTCTGTGGTTTAGGGCTCACAGCTTGGTGAAGATTACAGAAGAGCTGGAACCCTGTGTGTCTTAGTGCAGACATGAAGAAAGCAAAAGGTTTTTGAATCACAATGTTGTTACAGGTGCAAATGAGAAATTTGCAGCTAGTTTGACTCGGTTTCTACTCTGTTTCTTGACTGGGCTTTCCAGTATTTCCTTTGAAACTTTGTACTCTGTTTGGTCAGGAACAGAGTGCTCGGCAGTCTTTTTGGCGCAGTTAGAAGGTGCAGTCTCGTACGATGGCGAGTGGTTAGAATGTGTGTTCTGAGATTCCTCATCCACCAAGCCTAGGAGGAAAACATTAAGATACAGTAAGTTGGTTTTATACACAACTGCTCCCCATCAACCAGATATGCAGAAGGCTGAACTGGCAGTAAGAAAAAAAGAAAAAAAAGTCAGTACAAGCAGGTTTCTGGAGATGCTACTTCATTTTCTTGCAATTGTAGGCCATTGAAGTGTTGAGCGAACTGCTTGGAATCACTTATTAGCAATCAATGTGGAAATCCTGGTTATCTGTTATCCAAGTCACAATTATAGGCAAACCATTTAAAGCAATAACACAGTTGAACCGTTTTTCATGTCTTATTGAGCATATTCAGTAAACAAACAGTGCAGGGAGAAACAATCAGTAAGCCTGTATGTCAATGAATGAGAACCATATCTCCATGCAAACAACTTTCAGAAGACGTACTATAGAGATTCCTGAAGCGGGAAAAGGCTACAAAAGCATTGCTTTAGATATGGGTGTATAGGACTTCATGGTTAGATAGACTGAAACATGGCTATTTATCATACAACGGCTTCATGATCTTCTCTTGAAGAATAAGAGAAACATGGCTAGTTCAGGTTTGTTGCGACTCTCCTTGGGCGTGTTTAAGGATTGCCCACAAGAAAGGAATGACAAGGTCAAGCATCACCACCAAAACCTCCACCAAACTGTGAAGCTTGATGGAGTGAGCCTCAAGGCCTGGAAACTTTGTGATCATTGAGGGAACAATGAATTCTGAGATGCATCAAAACATTTTGAAGGAGTTTAAGGGCAGCAGTCCATGACCTCAAGCTAAAGGGATGACCCAAACCAAACAAGTAAATTATCTAAAGAATGGTGGAAAGATGCGTTTTGGTTTGGCCAACATTTAAGCCTATTGAGATGCTTTGGCATGATGTGAAGAGGGCTGTGCATGCAAGGCATCCCAGAAATACCAATGGACATTCACAGGGAGGAATGATACAAAATACCATCTCAATGTCATGCAAATCACATTTGCAGATATACAGGAAATGTTTAGGGGAGGCAATAGCTGCTTAAAGGGGGTCTACAGATTAAATTCAAGGGTCCCCTTTCTCTTTGACCTGTGCATGTTTACTCAGCGTGCTTAATAACAAAGACATGAACAGTACAACGGTCTGCCTATAAATTACAACCTGACCACATTTGATTAGTAATCAATCCAGGTAATTCCAAAGGGTTCACTTTTTCTTGAGTTGTTACAAAATATATCACTGTAGAGCCGGGAAAGTGCAGGTCTACCACTATCTAGATAAGCTAGATGTATTAGTTTGCTGTGAAGTCATCTGTTTACTACTTAACTACAGCACACCCTTTAAAAAGATCTTCTGTCATTAGATTACAGCACCATAAACAGTTTTAGGGTTCAATAAGGTAAGGGGACAGGATTTCTGGGGAGCTGCTTTTCAAACTCACTGGGTCCCCTAATCCAGCGCTGTGCCCCAAAGAAATCAGAGCGCGTGCACCCAGAGAGACTCCCTTTGGAAGGCTATGTGTACAAGCTCTTTAACTGAGCTCTATGAGAGAGCGTCATACAGAGCTGTCCAAAAACAGTTACGCTGTGTGCACACATATTGACTTCTAGGGGACACAACACTGAAATAGGTGACCCAGTGACTAGAAAAAGCAGCTGCTCCAGAACCCCCGTCTCCTCACCTTTAAGCCCTCTAACAGTTTTCGAAGCTCAAAGTTGATAAGAGCCCCTTTAGTAGTGTAGTCCAGTCCCTCAACCTTTTTTAATGGCCTCTCCTTAGGTTAGGCCACCAAGTGTTGATTGTCAGGGGTCTGCAACTTGAAATTCCTGTCAATCAGCTAACTGAAAGGGCAACGGTGCTCCGGTGAGTGCTGCTGTCTCTTCTCAGGTATGTGAAAAATCACTGAAAAATGGCCACACTTACTGATATAAGGTTAGAAGGGCAGGTACAAACAAGTTCTTAGCAACATGCAGAGGGGAAAAGGCCATATGGGGGGGGGGGGGGGAGGGGGGGGAGCCAAAAAGTGCATCATGGCCTAAGCAGCTAAGCAGCTTGGTGCCATTCACATGAATAGAACTGAGCTGCAATACTAGACACAGAAGCTGTACTGCGCTGTGCCTGATAAGAACGGAAAGGTGAATGAGTGCCAGTTCAATCAGCTGATCGGTGAGAATTCCTAATTGGATGACCCCTAATGATAAACTATCCTGAAGCTAGGTCACCAATACTGTAGTCCCAGAAAACTCCTTTATCACCACTGGATTTTCATCAGTCATCAGATATACACTCTGAAGGCCGATCAGCTCCCAGAACCTGAAGCAAGTTTCTCTTCTGCTGCAGTCTTGCAGGAGTACTTCAGGACACAGAAGCTGAGAGAAATCAATGGAAAGAGCTAAATCCAGAGAGCTACATGCAAGCTGGAGAGATTCCATGCCATCCTAGTTGCTCCCAGTGTCCAAAGGCACTCATAAATTTTAAACAGGAACTGTATCGTAAAGAGACTGCCCCTCATGTGTCTCTCACACGAGCGTATGGTCACTACGTATTACACAGTACCAATCTCCTATAATGGGGCGTATAACACCCACTCCAAGATAGTGTATGGGGATTATCAGCATGCAGCGAGTATGCATGTCATTGTGTACTTACTGCGTGCATGAAAGATATGCAGCAGTTTACGCTTGTCTGAAAGCAACCTTAAGGGCAGCTTCTTAGTGGTGCTTACAGAATGTGACAGATTCAATTTACAGTAATGTGCTTGTATGACAAGTTCAGGTATGTGCTGTTTCTATTAACCCAGCTCCCCGTTTCCTTGCAGTCACCAGTAGAAGTTGGCGCTCCTAGAGAACAGTGGGGGTACACATGCACTGCCTGAAATATTAAACTGACCGAGCGTAGGCTTCCATAGGTGACCGCGTGGGAAAGGAGAGATGGTAAAGTATTAAGCACATCCCCAGACTCCTCACATTTGCAATCTTACCAAATAAGTGTTCTTCAAATTGTATGAGGTCTCCAGACTTCTGAACAACAGGATCAGGGTGCAACTGTGGAGAAGGCAGGCATGAAGGAACGGGGCCGCACAAGAGATCGACAGGTGAAGTGAGGCACAGCAGTTCTTTTTCTGTCTGATGGCAAACTGAAATACACAGCAGTGTTCGTTTAGCTTTAAGTTTATTACCAGTTATTTCTTATGGATTTGTCGTCTAACTTGGCTTACCCTTCATGTTATTCTTCAGCACTACAATTCTTTTATGTCCGTGTCCCTTAATCCAAACCACCTAGAAGTCAACGATCACAGGATTAATATTTAAATACTCCTGGACACAATTATTTCATCAGCCCTAGGGCCTACTTTAGGCACAGTCTAGCAAGTCTGCATGCATTTCGCATGGTGATCCAAGTTCAGCAAACAGAACTACATAAAGAGTCTGGGTCTTATTTTTATGCCGAGAGGATTGCTAGACGCGACAGGCTGAAAAGCCGGACAAGAGTCTTATCTTCAGGTGAAGTGCTGTCAAAGGCCTTATGAGACCCCCAAAACTATGTACCCACTTATTGGCTTCTATATTGGTATAAAGTGTCTGACATGATGTTCGGACAGTGCCAGGCAAATCTCAGAAATGCAGAGTTGGGCTTACTGGGGAAAGAGCCTGAAACTGATCAATTAAGGGTTCCAAGCAGTGGACCCCTGCATATCAGCTATTGATGACCTATACTTTTTACTTGCTCAATGGTAATGGCACGCAAGCCATCCATGTTGCCATGGTGAATGTGAGAAAAGGGTTGGGATGAACCAGATTGCTATTAGGGTTTCATCCACTTGCAATCCAGCAGGTGTTAAATAAACTTAGACAGCGATTGGAATAGGACAGTGACTAAATAAAAGATAAAAAAAAAATACACAGGTCAGAATGGATCCAAGTTAATTTTTTTTTCACCTTGCTTGTGTAGATGTGCACTGGCTCTCTATTGCTACTGAATTCTGATGTGTTAGAATGCAAGATGTAGCCCGGCCCCATTAGTACACCTACTTTCATTGCATTGGTGCAATGTAATTAGTTCTATTTAAAACAGGAATGTTCCACAGTAAATCATACTATGATTAAGAACCCAACTTTATACAGTTCAAAAACAAACAAGCTTAACTCTTTAGGCCTCATGCCCATGGCTGTGACGGACTCCACCAGCGGAATATCGCAGCGGAGTCCGCCACAGCGCCCCCAAAACCCCCGTACTCACTACTCCAGATCCACTGTACGTGGCCTGCCGGGCAGGAGCGCATGCGCCGTACAGCATGTGACGTGCCGGATGACGGCCGTCAGGGGATACATTCACATGATACTTCTGCTGCGCTACAGGGAAGTATAGCGTGAAGGCCGGCTTCCATTGATTACAATGGAAGCTGGCCGCGCGTATTCCCGTGGCAAATAGAGCATCTTAATAGTTAGGCTGCCTTCACACTGGCGTGAAAATCGTGCAACATTTGTGCGAGACACACAAATATGAAACCCATTCTTTTGATTGGGTTCATACATATTAGCGATGTTTTCCTTATCTGCAGCGCGATGCTATGCAGAAACAAAACTGCAGTATGTCCTATCTAGCTGCGAGATCACAGCTAGCAGCCCCATTGTTTTCAATGAGGCTGGCAGCAGCGCTGGCTCCATTGAAAGTAATAGGAGAACTCTGCGATCCTCTGCCGTGGCTGTGACAGGGGAATCCCTTCATCCCTGCAGTTCACATGGAAACGTTTTGCATTCATGGGGCTTTCACATGGATGGCGAGGGCAATATTGAGCAGTGATTCACAGCCAAATATCACTCGTTGCTAGTGTGAAGGAGCCCTTAAAAGGTTGGCTGTTTAAAGAGTACCCTGTTGTCAGACAGCTGAGCTCCCAATACAGCGTCGTTAATTAGGTGCATGCATTAAAATATGGATTGTTAATGACCACTGTAAAACAGTATTAGTGGTTACAAGCGGGTTAACTTTCTAGTAGGTCTCCTGTAAGACTAATACTGCTCCCCAAGATCATTTCTGTCCCTTATGCAGTGCTCACCTGTGGAACTGCTCCCAATAGCTCCTCCAGGCTGTTGTAGCCATAATAGTTAGGTTGCAGCACTTCCCCAACATATTTGCTATATGCAGTTGGGAATTCATGTAGGAAGATCTGTTGGTAGTGGTAAGTATGCAGCAAGGAACGTACATTCTTCGCAAACAAATAAAGGGATGTCAGCTGCAGGCAGTCTTCATTCATCTCATTTGTATGCACCTGTCAGAGGAACAGACCGCTGATGAAAAAAGGGCACAAATACAGAGACCCTACCCAAAAAGCAAAAAAAAAATTTTTTTAAATAAGATTTAGACCACAACAATGTCCCCACACCTAAGACATTTGTCACTTCAGAGAACGTCAAAGCACGTAATCGCGTACAATTAAGACTTTTTAAAAGTATCTCAATACGTAATATCTGGCAAAAAACAAATACATAAAAGTGTGAACAGGCGCCAAATGACTCCAAAGCACAACATACCTCAACCAAGTAGGGAAGGCTCTTTAATAGTTCAGACAAGGACACAAATCCATATTCACATGGATTAAGAGGAACTCCATGGACACTTTCGTATATCTGCTGCAGCTGGTTAACGGTGAGTAGTGACAACTCATCCCATGACATGAGGGGAATTAAGAGCTGCGCAGTTAATGCACGTAGAGACTTTCTGTTGATCAGTTGGATCTGCTTCTTCGAGGCCTTGTCTACAACCTGAAAGAAAAGCAATTCCCTTATACTACAGCACGGTTCTTCGAGGACATTGCCACTTAGACTAGAAATTAAAATAAGATGTGAAGCTTTAAGTGCCATAAAACAAACACTAAGTCCACTAGCACATGGCTAGAGTGGATCTGTAACCACGCCAGCACCAGTCTATAAAGCCATGTATAATGTAGCACCACCGTGATAGTACCAACCTCCCAGTGTCTAAAGCCATGAATGCAGAATGGGTGTTGCATGATTTGAAAGGTTTACCTTTACCTTAACAACATGGCTTAGTTTCTGCATCAATGCTGGTACAGAGCTGACATCATAGTCGTGGAGCCTCAGGCTGTAGCCAAACGTCTTGCTATATTCAGTAAGCAAGTCAGGCATCATTAAGGAGGAGTCTTTCTGGGAGCGTAGAAGTTTTACAAGCTGGGAAGCTAAAGCTTTAATACGCTCCATTTCTGTCAGGGTCAAAACTTTTTCCTCACCACATTCTAAAACCTACAAAAATGAGCAATGCAGAGATTTCAGACCTGTAAGCGGGCAGCATAGAGTTTGCCGTATGCAGCTTATGTGACCCCATTCACATCCTCAAGTATTCTATTAACTGTACTTTTGGGATATGAAATTGCATTTTTTTTCTAATCCAGCAAGGGCCTATATAAACCTGTGAATGTCCTCAAAGTCTGAAATAAGAATGTCAGCATGTCTTACTTTAGTCATCTAGGACGGCTTGACATTTTACATTCTATACATGCAGTGTGACTCACGATTGGACGCATTTTGTTACTCACCTGTAAGACATCTGGTACAGCTTCAAAGAGGTCTATCAGTTTGGTAAACCCGTAATATGTAAGTTTACACTGTCTGCCGAAATGGTGGTGATAGGACGGAATAAACTTATTAAATGACATTCTGAAGTGTGGCTGGTGACGCAACAAGTCTACCACTTCCTTTGAAAACTGCTTTGTCCTTTCGATCTCTTCTGG
Organism: Eleutherodactylus coqui; assembly: GCF_035609145.1. NCBI lineage: Eukaryota > Metazoa > Chordata > Amphibia > Anura > Eleutherodactylidae > Eleutherodactylus > Eleutherodactylus coqui. The sequence goes on from NC_089844.1 coordinate 112,278,796, forward strand.
TGTACGTTCTAAAAGCAAACAGATTTCTAATTATTGCTGACGTATAGAAGATAAGACGCATCAGGGTAATTGAAATTCTCTACAGTTACACTGCAGCCCCTCCTAGGTAACGGACAATGAAAGCCATCTTTCCTCACTGTAGCCCTTAGGCCTCATGTCCACGGGGAAAATCAGGCCCGCTACGGATTCTCCATAGAGAATCCGTAGCGGGTCCCTCCTGCCCCGCGGACATGAGCGCTGAAAATAAGAATAAAAACTTACCTCTCGCCCGCTCCGGATCTTCTCTCCGCCGCGGCCGGATCTTCTTTCTTCGGCTCGGCGGATGCGCAGGGCATGTCGGTTGCGTGCCCCGCGCATGCGCCGGCCCGAGGAAAAAAGATCCGGCCGCGACGGAGAGAAGATGAAGCCGCGGCGAAGGGAAGTTCCGGAGCAGGTGAGTAAATTCCGATTTTGGTCTCCCGCGGATCCGGACAGCTTCCATAGGCTTCAATAGAAGCCCGCGGGAGACCCGCACGAAAATGGAGCATGCTCCAGATTTTATCATGCTCTTTTTTTTTTTTTTTTTTAAATCACTTATTGACCATCCGCGGGTATTTATCTACCCGCGGGTGGTCAATGCATCCCTATGGGATGCGGATCCACAGGCAGAAGAGTTAAAATCCGTTGCAGATTTTAATTCTTCTTTTGCCCGTGGACATGAGGCCTTAGGGTGTACTTACAACATGGCAAGTGTTCCATTTATCAGAAACATGCTATTTTTGAGACAAATACATGGATTTCTGCAAGCCTCATTCAGATGAAACCATTGCAGAGATTTCTTATTCAAGTCTGCCATGTGTGAATATACTTAAATTTGGTTTAACGTTTCTAAGAAACACCTTAAAGGGGTTGTCCCGCGCCGAAACGGTTTTTTTTTTCCAACAGCCCCCCCCCCTTCGGCGCGAGACAACCCCGATGCAGGGGTTAAACAAGAACACCGGACAGCGCTTACCTGAATCCCCGCGCTCCGGTGACTTCTTACTTACCTGCTGAAGATGGCCGCCGGGATCATCTCTCTCGGTGGACCGCAGGGCTTCTGTGCGGTCCATTGCCGATTCCAGCCTCCTGATTGGCTGGAATCGGCACGTGACGGGGCGGAGCTACACGGAGTCGCTCTCCGGCACGAACGGCCCCATTGAGAAAAGACCCGGACTGCGCAAGCGCGTCTAATCTGGCGATTAGACGCTGAAAATTAGACGGCTCCATGGAAACGAGGACGCTAGCAACGAAACAGGTAAGTGAATAACTTCTGATAACTTCTGTATGGCTCAGAATTAATGCACAATGTACATTACAAAGTACATTAATATGGCCATACAGAAGTGTATAGACCCACTTGCTTTCGCGGGACAACCCCTTTAAGTTGTCCTGCTATGGTCTAATGGTGAAAGAAGTTTGGTACCGTGTTAGCCACTGGAGCAAAATGCAATTGTTTCCAGCAAGAGAAACCAAGTAATCTTGTAGATCCGATACCTTTTAATGGCTAAGAAAAATACATGATCTTAATGAGAGTTTTCAAACCAACGCTTAAGCATAACCCTGTGTTGGTTTGAAAGCTTGCATCATCATGCATTTGTTAGCCATTAAAAGGTATCATATCTACAAGATTACTTGGTTTCTCTTGCTGGGAACAATCACATTTTAGTTTAATGGTCTAACTGTGCTTCTCCCGAGAAATGCAGAAGTCACTCCACGATCACAGCCTTTTACTGTATTCTAGGCTCAAGGGTAAAGAGTTGAAAGGAAACTTTCCTACTATTCAAACGATTGCAAGTCAAAAGCTGTTGACTTGAAGAAAAAAAAAAAAAGGCGAAGAGGGATATCAATGTATGTTATCCCCTTCAAAACTTTGTAGATTTGGTATTTAAGACTATGGGGTGCATGCATGGAGGAACATGTCAGGAAGATTGGGGGGGGGGGGGGGGGGGGGGGGGATGGGGGAAACACACAAGCCCCATGAAGAGATCTTTAAGCTGTTGTGGAATGGTCTTTTATTTATTTATTTATTTTTTTTTTTTTACTTCCAAACCCATTTTGGCAAAATTATATGGACCCAACATTCAGTTGGGCAGGCCACATGCAGTCCTTCCCTTTGCTCTAGTCCTGGTAGAATTTCAGGGTCACATTGCCCACTACTCTAGGGTGCCGTCATGAGCAGGGTAAAGGGACACATACATTTCTGTTGATTTCCAAACTATACACCTGTAAAGCCAACTACCTTCTTCAGTTGCAGCACCAAATTGGTGTAATGGAAGGAAGGCTAAAGCTTTGGATACAGTGTTTTTACATAACACTACACAGAATGGAATATCAATGCTTAGATAGCAAGAGTCAAATGGATAAGCTATTACATGCTACAATCCATGATTTAGCATACCTCGTTTGGGAATTGAGAGCACACTCTCATTTTCTTGCTGAGAAACACATATTGTGGTATCAGGTATCTCTGATACTATGTCAACCAACTCACACACTCCATATTCGGTTACATCCCAGTCTCTTGAAAAGCACCTGTTAATATATCCAAAAGCAGAAGAACACAGTTGGAAAAAAAATATAACAAATGTAATATAACAAATGTAATCTATCTATCTATCTATCTATCTATCTATCTATCTATCTATCTATCTATCTATCTATCAATCAAACAGCAGAGCAAGTGGAATGAGAAAAACCGTATATTTTATATATATATAACTAAAATGGAAACACCAAGCCTAATAAAAGATATGCCTAAGTCTAGATGGCAATAAAGGAAGTCCCATCACCTGCAGTGAGCCCACCGGTCATTACTCAGTCCTACTTACCAATGATAAGCTTGTAAGAATTCTCTTACAATGACCTGCTTACTGGCCTGGGACTTCAGCAGCTTTAAGAGATCTTGGGTAAACCGCTTCACCTGTGCTCTGTGAGTTAGAGTTAGGAAGCGCTTTGAGCCCATACCAAGGATCTAAAAGTCAGTAATGAATACAAATTAGGTTTAACCTGTAATTACACAAGGTGTGCATTCAGCACAAAAAAAGTGGATATAGATGCAGAAGAGTGCACCTTTGAGGTGCTGTCTGATTTCAGAAGCTCTTTAGGCTACTCTCACACTCAGTGTTGGCAACTTCATGGGGGCTTCCATCTTTAAATACTGTTGGCTACAGCTCTTAGGAGACGTGTTACAGCAGAAATTATGGACATTTACATAGTGGACAGGAGCTGACCCATTTACTTTTCTAGAAGAGTGTATTGAACCATCTGTGACCTATGCAAAGGTCATTGTGTAGGGAGGGAGGAGGTGAGCTATGAACATCATCTATTCTGAAAGAAGGATCCTCTTATGTATATATAGGTGTAACCTTGTATTGTAATCCTGCCCATAAGGTGACTACTGAAAAGTTCTCTCTAAACAGGGTCAGTCAATTTGATCACTAACCTATGCGCAAGTTGCTGGATTTTAGAATTAAAAAAGGAAGACATTTTCTGCAGATTGTGACAGAACAAAAATACCCATTTCAGGATCCATTATGTAGAAGGGAGTATAGAGTACAGCCATGTACCTGTAGAACATGCGGCACAGCCTCTAAAAGTTCCATCAGTTTGGAGTAACCATAATCGGACACTCGGCACTGCTTTGCAAAGTGATGATGATATGTTGGGATAAACTTAGAGACCGGCATTATACAGGATGGTTGATTTTTAAGTAGATCAATGACCTCTCGGCTGAACTGTATCAGCTGAGGATTGCCAATAGGACTTTTGGACCGCAACATCCAGGGATCTAAATAAAAGAACAAATATATATAAGTACACTGGGATGGAAAACAAATTGATGTTACAACAGCTCTGAACAACTGTACACCAGACGAGAGCTCAGATACAAGACCACAATCAGCGAGGAGAGCCGTTATTAGGCCAATTATCCTATTGTAGTTTCAGGCATGCACATTTAAGGCTGGGTGCACACAGAGCGGATTTGCCGCAGAAATTCCATCTGGAATTTCGCTGCAGCAAATCTGTCTGCGGCCGCTAATCTCTGGATTAGCCAGCCATGTGAACGAGATTTCTCAGAAATCTCGTCCATATGGGACAGCAAATCCGCCGTGGCAAAGCCGGCGCGGTGGCGTGGATTTGCCGGCTACAGCATGTTTTTTTTTCACTTCTTCCGCTGTGGCCGCACTCTCCTCTATGGGAGCACCGGCCACAGCGGAAGGGCAAGCAGCCAGGAAACTGCAAAACCAGCGGCTAAGTACAGCGGGTTTTGAAGCAGCGCTTCTCCAGGTGGAAATCTTGCGTTTTTTTTGCTGCGGCCAAACCGCAAGATTTCCACCGGGAATCCGCCCCGTGTGAACCCAGCCTTAGGGTTAAAAGTTTTAGTTCCCCATATTGATCGCTCAGTAACAAATGTGGTTGAACAAGTGTCAAGGGATTTCCTAATTCCTAGTAATGCATTCTATGGACTTGTGTACACTCCGAATATCTGAAGCATTACCACATGACACTAACCAGAATTAGGGAGCGGCGGCTTGTTGTGTATCCACTTGACAACCTTGATGCCATTTTGCGCAGTTGCAATATTAACCCCCGGCACACAAGTGATCAAATGCTCCAGAGGCACTCCTCCTTGACCTTCCTCCACTATATGCATTGCACTGAACTCTGCAACATAGCAGTCAAGGAAACTGCAAGAGGAAAAAAAATATATTACTACAGGTAAGACTGCACAACTTGTTTTCATATTTCCTCATAGGTGTATCCAAGGCAGCACACCCATGTCCTTACCTTAACAGAGGAACTGTGCCCTCGTGAGACTGCAGGAGGCTATGAACTTGAGGAGCAAAGATTTTCAAAGACTGGATCACATATGGGATTATGTAAGAGTCTGGGTCAAAATCATCCCTGCTGAAGGACAAGATAAAAATCAATTAGTACACATCTGTCCATTAGAGCACATTCAAATAACACAAACAAAACAAACCCAAACTTATTCTTTGCAGGTTAGCCTGACAACTTTGTTTTACAAAAGATACTACAGAAACTGGACCGGTGTCAAGGCCTTATATCTTTTTCTATTGTTATTCTCCTAACGCGCATAAGTCTTTAGTTGAGCCCATTACCCTGCGATGCTGATACAAAGGAAGTCAAAATTACATAAAGGTAGAAGCCAGGGATGATGGGAGGAAAAAAAAAAAAAAAAAAAAAGACAGACACCTCACAAATCTGGCAAAACGACTAAAGCCCCATTCAAAAGCAACGATTATTGCTTAAAATGTGTTCAAACTATGGCTTTTGAGCGATAATCGTTGCATGTAAATGCTTCCATCTTTCACACTTTAGCTGAAAGATGGGTTTTAGGAGAGCTTAAAACCCATTGTTGAGCCAGAGAGATAGCAGGGACTGCACACTGTTCTCCAGGGAGCACCTGATTACATTGTATTCAGCCCACAGCAACCCCTGTGAATACAATGCAGCTGAGTGCAAAGTCCAGACCACATGCTGGGATTCCCAAACAGCTGCTGGAGACTAATTTACATGCAAATGAAGCTGATCAAGTGCTAATGGGCATTAGTGTCCATTAAGCCCCATTTAGATGGGACAAATGTCAGGCAAACTATGCTGGACACTTGTTCCAGCACATACACACTTCCATGCTCCTGCACAGGAGCTTGTATATCTGGCTCACAGCAGGGCGGCAGGAGCAGATTTCAGTTTTCACTCCCCCCACCCCTCTCCATTCAGTTAACATAGTGGCCGTTCAATACTGAACAGCTGCATTTACACTGCACTGTCATAGTTAAACTAATCGCTTGTTTATGCAACATATTTACTGTAAATATATAATTTCACAGTAAAGAACCCCTTTATAGAAACCTTGTTATAGACAAAGCGTATGCCCCCTTGTTACAACCAGTCCTTGGTTATGTAGTTATTAGGACACTACCAGCCATCTTTTTTTAAGCCAAATGGCACTAGATTAAGACGATGAACCTGGCTGATGGCACACTAAGATACCCACAGTGTTCTCCATTGCTCAGGGAGGCAGAGTTAGGCCCAATGCCCACAGACGGATTATCGCTGTGATTTCCGCTGCAATGTCAGTCCATAGACCTGCCACGTTAAAGGATTCTCCCCTGCCCATGAGCAGAAATCAACTGCAGTTTTCCGCTCACGGGGAGAGAAATCGCAGCATATTCCATTCTGTGCAGAAAAACGCACGGACGGCTCCCTTTGCAGGCAATGGAAGCCGAACGACCTGCGATACTTCTGCAGTGTGAGCACAGCGGAAGTATTGTGGGAATCCAAGTCACAGCCCAGCGCTGGCGCGTCACGCACTGCACATGTGCGCCGGCTTACCGGACGAGACACTCGCGGCGAATCCGGAGAGGTGTGTATGGGGTCTCTGGTGGGCGCAGGGTCTGATTTCGCTGCTATATTCCGCAGGTGGAATCAGACCTGACCGTGGGCATGAGGCCTTAAAGTAGAAGTAGTCGGCATTGGAAGGGATCAATCCGACCTGAGGAAATACATCCTGTTAGCTGAACTGGTTGCTAGATCTGCTGACTCCACCTAGTGGATTGTCCGTCGCTGTTAACAAGCTACCATGCTTTTAAGAACCACTTTATATTTACAGAAGACATTTTTTTGCTTTTCTTTTGCCATTACTACACAAAAGCATACAATATAATCTCCCTTCTGTAAACTCTCAACACAAATGAGAAACCATGAATAGAGGAGACAGTGTGTCAGTTTACTGCAGCCGTAAAGAGGATATCTGCAGAGTCTGATTAAACTGGTAGGTGGAGAATTGAAATGACAGATTGATCGCTTTATTGTTCCCAAGAGACCTAGATAAAAGATAGGCTAGCTGAATGTCAATGACTGCTGTCGGCAAAAATAAAGTCTGCATGAAGACAGAAATGACTATTACATAACTTCATACGCAGCGGTTTAGTATGTGCATTTTGTCTTCTTTAAAAAAGTTTGATAATCTAATTAAAAAAGGGGTGAAAAGTGAGTTTTTCGAGACAGTAGGACAGATATGCCGCGTTCAGACAGAACGCTTTTCTGAATGATCGTTCAAAGTGAAACGGAATGATAATCGTTCCGTCTAAACAGTCAACGACCAATGAGAATGGTGCTCTTCTCATTAGTCAGTTTGCCGGCATAAATGTCCACTCACGCAATCATCGTGCAGTTTAAAATCACCAACTTGTTCGCTCGGGCAAAAGAGAATCCCTTCCCATATAAAGCAAACATTACAGTTCAACTTAGGCCAGAAAACTGCAACATGACTTGCACCACATCATGTGTTCTTAGTCTTCACAGCTTGTCCGACAGATGGTTGTAGGCTAAATGCCAAGTTGTGTGCCAGAAAGTGAACCAGATTTTGGCCTAAATTAGGCCAATAGGTGGAAGAATGTTCGACTAGATGATTTAAAGAGTCAGATTCATCATTCAGCAGAGCTTCTGCATTTTAAGACTGTTTAGTCCAAGTCTGCACTCTAACCATTAGGCAGATGTCCACGGGCAGATCTGATTTGTGGAAGATCTGCCAATAAAGCCGCCCATAGGAATACATGGGTATCCACAAATGCATTTAAACATTCGGATTTGTTTTGCGGGCTTTTTGGAAGCCGTCTGATCCGTGGCCCGCCCACAGCTGACACTGCAGACGGGCCACAGATACAGTGGGAAAGCAGGAGTTAAAAAGTGTACTGTGCTTCTGCATACATCCACAGTGAAAAAGAAATAAGTTCCGGACGGGACGCAGGAGACCCGCACCGGATCCAGACAGGTAATTATGTGTCCTCGGCCACGAGCAGGGTGGGATTCTGCTGCGGACTCCCGCATGCAGAATCTGACCCGCCCGTGTATGCAAGGCCTTCAGTATTAACAGTAAATATTGCCCAGTGTGTCCAAGTCAGGGGTGCATCTGAAATACCTGCTGTTGCTATGATGCAGGAAACGCATGATCGAATTTGGGCATTAAAAGTGAGCCAGAGACTTTGCAGAAGCAAAGATCTATGCAACAATCTAGAGAAGTCAGGCTGTCTAGCCAAAGACATCCACCCACACAAGCAAACTAGATATTATAGATTACTGTGACAGCCATTACCACAATGCATATTTAATCAGTCATCTCTAATAGCAGCTCTTCTACATTTTCATTTAACATGCATTATCCCATCACCATTTATCACCTACCCACAGAATAGGCGATAACATATGATTGCTAGGGGTCCGATCCCGGGGCCGCCAAGGATCATAAGAACAGGATAAAAGGTCCTTCTAGTGAATGGGGCAGCAGTGCACATGCATTAATACCACTCCATTCAGTGTTTATGGAGATATCAGAATGCAATAGAGTGCTGATCAGGCTTGTAGAGTGCTGCCTGATTTACCATGGAACTCGGGATGTCCTGTTCTCATGATCCCTGGATATCCCAGTCGTCAGACCCCTAATCATATAGGTGTGGATAGGCGATGTTTTTGGTGGGAGAGTCCCTTCAATGCGTCCCTACATATTAGCTGAATATTGGCCAAACCCAATATTCTTAGTGTGGGTGACTATACAATGCCTAGGATGGTGACTTGACTTTCCCACAATAAGCATATTGGATTTTAACATGCGTGATCTTTTGCCACCTCATGGGAAATAAGTTTCCACAGGTATCTGGCAGCAGCTTATTCTGTCACCATTGAGAATACATGAATGTTTAGCCATGCAGAGCGGGCAAGTTTTTTTTTGGGTGGGGAGGAAGAGCTGTTGGGAGTACTAAATGTTAGCCAAATGAGTATTTGGCTAACAGCTAAGGTATATGGACACCTTCTATACAACATTAAAAAAAAACAAAAAAACACTGGAATAATAGATTAGTTGCCACCAGGCTGCAAATAAAACTGCCACTAACACTAAAGTTAGACAAGTTGGATATTGAGAAGTAAAAGCTTGCAGTTTCAGGCATGTCATCAGCCCGAGCTTCATACCAGAGTTTCTTATCACTACAGTGATGTCTGCAGACAGGATCGTGATATTCCAACTCTTCGAACACCACAGGACTGCAGGTCGTTGAGGAGCCATCATGAGACTGAGAAGACCCTAGTGGACTTTGTCTTGCCTGAAAGCTTTGTGAAAGACACACCAGTCTACCATTTCCCTGGTCACGGATGGTAACAGTGTCTGTTAATCTGTACAAATCTGACACAATCAGCTTGTGTCCAAACCTAAGAAGTGGAGAGAAAAAGTAGTATTACTCTCCCAGGAAGAAAGATGCAGAAAGAGGATTCGTTCACAAACAGTAATTATTAATAGATTGCTATCATGCAGTAAAATATGAAATCTGACACAAATTTTATATCTATTCTAGAACATGTAAATTAGGTTACACTTCTGAAGATTGTTACACCGATGGCTAATAAAAATATAAATGAAGGAAACCTTTGGAGTAAAGATATACGCAAGTACAGAACAGTCAGGGCCACCAGAATGAAAATATCCAGAGATCACATTGCTGGCTTTACTCTCACAATTAGGAAAAGTTGCAAAATAAAAAGGTTTGCTTCTTTGGCTAGCTACACATGAGCGAGCACGATATGGGGCTGTGAATCAAACCCCGCACCACATGACATACCAAGGGATGTGGGGAGTTTTCACGTGAAACCAGCCTCGCATCACTTCAGGGATCCTCCAGTGCAACCGTCACAGCCGCAGCAGAGGATCGCAAAGTTCTCCCATTGCTTTCAATGGGGCCGACGCTGCTGCCGCTGGCCCCATTGAAAACAATGGTGCTGCGATGCATGATCTCGCAGCTACATAGAGCATGCCGCGATGTTTCCTGCATAGCATCACGGTGCGATGCAGGAAGACACCACTCATGTGTATGACTGCATTCAAAAGAATGGGGGTCATATTTGTGTGATATTTGTGCATCTCAAAACACACAAGTCTCATGTGATTCTCTCAACTGTCACTACTTTGCTTTCACACAGAAGCAAGAGTCGTGCAGTGAATGGAGGCAGAACAAGCTGAAGATCTTCCGGTTGCCCGGCTTCAACGTTACCAGGAAGTTGTTCAATGAACAGCTGCCTGTTTAGACTGAGCAAGAAATAGCTCACTAGTCTTGGTTCCAGTGAACCTTCAGGTCTTGCTTTGACACAGGACCACTAAGGGTAAAAAAAAAAAAAAACAAAAACCAAGTTTTTTTTTGGTTGATCGGTGGATATGTGTAAAAATGCCCTTGTTCTTTTAATCAAAGGCTAAACCACATTACTGCCTTGGGAATAAGAGGACAGCTAACCAATGATTTTCTTAAAGGGGTTCCTTGGGATAAGAAAAACATTTCATGATTTCTTACCGCCATAGCGCCTCTCAGTACCGGTGTATTACTACAAAGCAGCATTTCTCCACCATTGCAAGATGCAAAAGAAATTTTCGACTGGCGCATGAACTCATCACAGAAATTGAACTGCTGAGTACAGGGGCTGGTTGGAATCGGCAGAGAGACATTCTATGTAATTACACTCTATGGCCATCTTCACACACTGGAATTTCCACTACCGGAGCATAGGAGAAGTTTTGCAGCATTTTCAGTGCAAGGCATGTGGAGGAGACTTCTAGAAACTCATTCCCAGGTTTTAGAAAATCTCCAAATTGAATTAGCAGAGTTTTTGAAAACCGCTGCAGATTCCAAATATGCGGCATGTCCATTTATGCTGCAGAACTTAAACCCTTAACGTACAAGTGTCAAATCCCCCAATACGCCTGCATATAAAAATGTGGCCCAATCTGTACCTAAATTGTGTGTCTTCGGCCATTGCGGATTTAAAGTGTATTTGCTGTGGGTTTTTCTCTGTGGAAATCCTGACGCAAATACCCTTAGGCCAATGTCACATCAATGTTTGAACGCCGCAGTAATCGCAGTAGAACACTCCCATTGATTTCAACGGGGCCTTGCAGACATGCGCTTGGACACTGAGATTTTTAAGCGATGTCTGCACTACTTCACCACAATTAAGGCACCTAATAAGCCATCACAATGATGGGGTGTATTAAAATTTATAATGCATGCATGTATGCACATATATTATACACACACAGTTGGACGCAGTTACCAAACATGGCAGTAAGATCATGGCGTTTTACAGACCTTGTGTGCGAGAGTGGCCTTGCGTGAAGGTACCCTGATGTTGCTAAGCACAGTTTCTCCCATGCAAAAATACAGATTATGGTCAGCACCTGTACTACACATAGTTGCTAAACTAACGAGTTCGGATGCTGGCCACAATCAGCATTGCTCCTCCTGCGTTCTGCATGGGAAAAGAGCTTGTGTAATAGCACCTTTGATGTGGCTCAGCCAGGCAACCTATGGGCACAGGTATGGCGAGGATCGTAGAAGAAAGCAGCTAGGTTTTTCTAACCTCATACAGCCCCTTTATAATGAATGTGTTGAGTACTTACTTTTTCTCATAGATTTCTGTAAATTTAAACAATGGCAAGCAGCAAGCAGGAGCATCTTGTAGGATGGAAATTGCTCCAAAGCTATTGAGAGAAGAAGACCTTGATTAGGAGACCACATTGATACAAAGGGGATATTTTATATGTGCGACTCATACAAAGAGAAAACCGTTAGGAAAACCCTTTTTCAATCCACTGTCTGACGTCTGAAGACATTATGATTTAAGGCTGTACAGCTCCGATGTTGAGACGTCCGTCAGAGTTGTCTTACTGTATATTGCCAGCCTCTCTGCTGTTGGAGCCTATCCAACATGTCACCTCATGCACTACTGGCTTTAGCCAGCATATAGCGCTATTGTATAACGGCAGAAAAAAATAAGCCCCCTAGGAAAACCAGGATACAAATTGGATTGAAAAGGGTTAAGCCACCCACAGTGGCTTAAAGTGCCAGCTGAGAGAACGGAGAAGCGGTATTAGAGCTGTGCGGACCTGAACTGGTAAGCACACTTTTTTAAATATATCTAAGAAAACTCCTTTAACCCCTTCAGTGGCAGGTTTATTATTACCATGTCAGCGCAGCAAGCCCCAGAGATTTTCCTGAGGTAATTCGAAGTGGCAAACGTGTACAGTAGCACAACAACTGTGTCCTGGCCAACATTACAGCACTAGAGCTGTCCATGGAAATTTTCAGGGGTTTAACTGCATGCTCCGTGCAAGCAAGCCCGGAAGATTTTCCGGGCGTGCCACTAAAGGGGGTTTTCCCAGAGTGTTTAAATTTGGCACGAGAGCACAAGTGTACAAAATAGAGAAAATCCACTACTTACCTTTAAAAATGTCCAGCCAGCTCCTGCAGCAGTCACTTGCCATTCATTTTTTCTGTGACTGCTGCCACAATCACTCAATGGTTAGGTCATTCATAAACACATGACCATCATGGCTAGTAGTTGGCAGCAGTGAGCAGTCACATGACCATCATGTGACCACTGCAGGAGCATCCAGGGCCAGAACTGCAGTACACGCATCTGCTCTCCTGATAGAATTTAAAGGGAGTCTGTCAGCCCTATAAATTAAAGGGGTTGTCCCGAGGCAGCAAGTGGGTCTGTACACTTCTGCATGGCCATAATAATGCACTTTGTAATGTACATTGTGCATTAATTATGAGCCATGCAGAAGTTATAAAAAGTTTTATACTTACCTGTTCCGTTGCTGGCGTCCTCGTCTCCATGGTGCCGACTAATTTTCGCCCTCCGATGGCCAAATTAGCCGCGCTTGCGCAGTCCGGGTCTTCTGCAGTCTTCTATGGGGCTCCGTGTAGCTCCGTGTAGCTCCGCCCCGTCACGTGCCGATTCCAGCCAATCAGGAGGCTGGAATCGGCAGTGGACCGCACAGAAGAGCTGCGGTCCACGGAGGAAGAGGCCATCTTCAGCGGTGAGTAGAGAAGTCACCGGAGCGCGGGGATTCAGGTAAGCGCTCCGGTGAGCTTTCTTTACCTCCCTGCATCGGGGTTGTCTCGCGCCGAACGGGGGGGGGGTTGAAAAAAAAAAAAAACCCGTTTCGGCGCGGGACAACCCCTTTAAGCTTATGGGCTTAAAAGCAGCTGATCTGCTGAATGAGGATGCAAGTTTTCATACTTTGCTTCCTTCATTGCACTGAGTCCCCACTGAATGCATTGAGCAGCATGTCAAATAGTCCTTCCATTCTAATTTTATTGCTGCTCAATACACTGCAGTGGCTTCTAGCGCTGACGGCGGGAGACCAACAGGGAAGGTAAATATAAATCTTGCATCTCTGGACTCGGCAGGTCATTTTCTTTCTATCCATTAGCTTAGCTTATAAGGGTAAAAGTAGCAGATTACTTTTTTTTTTCTTTTTTAAGGCAAAGTCCCAGACAACCCATTTAATGTACTTTGCGGTAAGGACTTTGTACATGTGCTGTGCTTATTACCTTAGCAAAGAGAGGGATTTATTGGCAGCCCCTGTGGCCAAGGACACCTGGATTCTCTTGCTTCCTATCTTGTATCTATGTAGACTGTTCACTGCACAAATTGCTTCCTGCAGATTCTCCATCTGTACGGTCGCCTTTAATTGGTAGTCTGTATGAGGGCTGAGCTCAACATGTTTTAACTGAGAAAAATAGAAAGAAAATGAGTAAGACCAATGAGGTACCATGATGTTGGATCAGTTATTTCTTTAAACCAGTATTCCCCCAACCATTGGCTCATGACAGGCACATGGCCTCTGTCTGCAACATTCTAGCTCCTGCCAGATGCAGAAAGTATTGGGCATCAATACATTATTTTTTTAAGCGAAAACACACACCAAAAAGAAAAAAACCCACGAGCAGCTATAAGGAGTGGTGGGAATGTAATAAAATTTTACATTATAGTAACATTGCTATAAGTAATTACAATAGAGCAAAGAGAAAACGATTTATTGTGGAAAAGCTGAGCACTTGGAGAGAGCACGAGTACACTGTTGTACCGCCTCTAGCTTGGATACAAGATGTGATCCAGGCAGGCATGGAGGCTCTAGTACCCTGTTGTACCACCTCTAGCTTGGATACAAGATGTGATACAGGCGGGCATGGAGGCTCTAGTACCCTGTTGTACTGCCTGTAGCTTGGATACAAGATGTGATATGGGGGGCATGGAGGCTCTAGTACTCTGTTGTACTGCCTGTAGCTTGGATACAAGATGTGATATGGGCAGGCATGGCGGCTCTAGTACCCTGTTGTACTGCCTGTAGCTTGGATACAAGATGTGATATGGGCAGGCATGGAGGCATAGAGGTTCTTTATGGTTACCTGCGACATATCACTCCACATTTTTCTGTAACTGAGCCTCTAGATCCTGCAAACTCGTAGGCTGGTCCTATACCAGTTTTATTGGTAATAAATCTGGCAACCATGCAGGCCACAGAAGTTCGGCAGTGTTATGGAAACATTCCTGTGACCCCCTTGCTGTGTGCAGCCGAGCATTATCCTGCTAGAAAACTCCTACCAGAGGCTTTACCATGAGAGGAACACAAGTGGCTGCAGGATGTCCTCAATATATTGCCAGGCTGTCATTATTCTTCGTAGCATTACTAGGGAAACCGAGCACCTGGAAATAGTTTTGGCAGACACAGGGGCCTGTAACGATGATGTCACCTCTGTGTCTGGATGGTGGATTAGAAGACTATTGGAGCCACTTGTGCTTGTTGGACGATCCTCTCGACTAGTGGTCTGTTGAGGGAGTCCTGAACTCAGGCGCTTTGTGTGCATACCCTCGCACATCCACTATTACAAACACCTTACAGTCTGATCAGAACAGCCCAGGTGGCAGGCAATTCGTCAATACTTTCATCCAGCTTCACGCATTCCAATAATGCCCCCCCCCCCCCCCCCCCCGCCATCTCAAATTCACTTAAATGGGCAAAATATCGGACTGTTGTAGAGTCATGTCTAGTGGTCAACAAGATCTACACAAGCTGCAAAACAAGTTACTACACACAAGGAGCCTCAGAGCTTTTTTAATTGTGGAACCACTTTTAGGGCCGCTCACCTAGTCACGCCACAACTCTAGTCACATATCCGCCCAAGATGTAGCTGCATGCAGAGTTTTGCAGCAAAATGACACTTCAACAATGGGAGATGGAGGGGGTGGGGGAACACACCATCTCAAAAGGATTCCCAAGAGGCAAAATTCAGTCTATAGAAGTTCTGGGTTTGTGAGTAGTTTGGTCAGGAAGGCTACAACTTTTGATGAAGAGGGATGGCAAGTACAGATCATATGCCAGAAATCTCCATGTGCAATACTGCATGAGGACATGCTGCTGAAGAGACCATCCAATTTGTATAGTCATACACGGGATAAATAAGCCTGGTTAATACTGATGTGTTTACGCCTCTTGAGCATCTATAATAAACCATGGAACTAAAAAAAAAAAAAAAAAAAAAACACAACTAGCTATAGAAAAATCCTACCTTTCCATGTCTGGAAAATACGTCACGCAATGCTTGCAGAAGTTCCTTCCTGGATCTCCTATAATCCAGATTGCCAATCTGAATATCAGCACCATTTGCAAATGGGTCAGCAGTTGGATCGGTAGCACCGGTCTGCGGCATTAGCAGTGGAGATGAACAGTTGGAGACACTTGGGGATAAATTCCTTATGAGAACAAAAACCAAAATAAGCAAAACCATTTCATACCCATATTGGGAGAGTGAGGGGGAGCGGGGGAGGGGGAAGACGACAACTTACCTTGAAGACCATCCGCTCTGAGAAGATATAACAGGACTAAGTTGTCTAGACCCTGCCAGTTTACTGAAAGCAGATGGATTACTTATATGAAAAGCTGTTTCATCCCTCTCCGGTATCTCCACAGATGGTTCAGAAATGGCGCCAATAATTGGGGCATCATGTCTAGACAACAGATAAGTTAAATGGAACAAATGATATGGGTCAAATATGGCTTTAAGACAACTTTTAGCAAGGCAAAAAAAAAATAAAAAAAATTAAACGTGTAGCTACATTTTTGGATTGCTTTTCAGTATAAGCTGTTGTGTGTACAAGTAGAACACTTTGACCATTATATGATTTGCATCTTGCATTTTCACGATTTTCCCACCCTGTGGGTTCCAGATTTAATTGTCAATTTTACCCTGAACTCCACTTAGGAGTGGGTGTAGACTAGCTGCCATATCGTTTTCCATGCACAGCACACATGGAACAAAATATTGCACGCCCGAGTCTTTGTAGCAGTCCCCCAGAAGCAACGTAGGGGGAACGTTATACAGCAGTACTGTACGATGTAACTGCAAATCCAGCACTAGGGTGAACGAAAACCTTATAGGAACCAGCAGCTTCAGTTAGTCTCTTCACCTCAGCTTTCTATAGATTTCTATGGGCTGCAACTAGAACCTGTGGTCTTTCAGTGTACAGAAAAAGTGGACTGAAGCATTCTGTAATATATTTGTACGACAAAGTGTTAACATTTATGTGAATAGCTGTAAAGGCCCATTTACACCAGCCAATAAATCGCTCAAACAGTTTGAGTGACAGCTTTGGAGCGATTTTGCATAAGCTATTAAGTAGCTGCTCAGGTATTTAAATACCAAAGTGTGCAAATGAAGCCTTCCCTGAACAGAGTTATTAGCCTGAGGGGTCTTATCTGTGCTCAGATGCTTTGTTCTCCACGGGAAACAATGCTATCAGCACTCCCCCACGGAGAACTGCTGATAAAGCTGAAGGAAGATTTTTAGGTTGGACTGAATTTAACGATCAGCTAGCAATGCCTGAAAAGTGCACGATCAGCGCACATTTAGACGCAGCGATTATAGATAAAACAATCACCTTTTGTCGATTTTTTAAGCGATCGGCTGGTGTAAATGGGCCTTAATGCAACCGTTTACGGTAGTAGCTGCAATTTGGTTAACATTGATGTCCAAGGTGGATAAGTTGCAAGCGACTTGCAACCAAATCCAGTTTAGACTTTCTGCTACCATCTTGTAACAGTTGTGTTAGTGCGACCCAATAGAAAATAGTTAAATGCAATATCTGTGTGATCTTCATGTCATGAGACACATTGCCAAGTAGCCCTAGCCGAAATAAAGCTTGACATGCAATCAAATAAAAGGAATGCCTGGGAAGTGCTTGATGAGGACAATTTGTCAGCAAGGCAAAGGAAACTTTGTAGTATGTAGGAAGGACTGAAGCAGAAAACAGTTTTGCTATGACTTGCCATACAACAGTAAAAGAACTCAAAGCCTAATTGCAGTCTGGGGAGAGGGGGATAAGTCTGTGGCAACTGCACAGGATCCCGCGATCTCATTGCGGGAGGCCGTATGGGACCCCCGAACGTCAGATGGCAGCCGTTTCTTACAGCAGACACCAGTAGCTCCGACAAGTCGTGCCACTCATCAGAATGGTTAGGATAGGTTCCCACAGGGCAGATTTGCTGTGGAAATTCCGTCCAGAATTTAGCTGTGGCAAATCTGCCTGCGGCCGCTAGTCCTGCGTTTGGCCAGCCATGTGGACGAGATTTTTCAAAAATCTCGTCCACGCGGGACAGCCAATCCGTTGCGGATTCTCCAGTCGCAGCATGTCAATTTTTTCCCCCATTTTGGCTGCGCTCTCCTCTATGGGAGAATCGGCTGCAACGGAAGAGCATGTGGCCAAGCCGCTTCAAAACTAGCGGCTAAGTGCCGCGGGTTCTGAAGCAGCGCTTTACCGGCGGAAATGTCGCAGTTTTTTGCTGTGGCCAAACCATGAGATTTCCGGCGGGATTCCGCCCTGTGGGAACCCAGCCTTAAACGCTTTAAATACCGCTGTCAATTCTGACAGTGGCATTTAAAGCGTCAACAGCCCGATGAGCGGCACAGCTTGCCGGAGCTGCTGCCGCTGGGTGTCAGCTGTAAGACACAGCTGCCACCCAACGGTGTATGGAGCAGGATCCACCCACGATCCACCTCCATACAAGCAAATGTACTCACAAACAGCTTCCTTGAACAGAACCAGTTTGTAAGTAGGGGGGACTATCTGTACATCAAGGTAAAAAAAAAAAAAAATTTTAAAAGTATATGAATGCAAGAGTACACTACAGATTTACATATATACAGAAATTATGGGAAGCACAATACAGTATAAACCGACTTGAAGTTCAGCAGGAACAGCCCTTTAGCAAATGATACCTTTGAATAGTTTTAATGGTTCTCTCTTCTGTTCCAACACTTTTAGAGGTCACAAACACATGACTCAAAACAGAATTGCCATTTTGACAGAAAGAATTTAATTTGTCTCCATTCTTCTTTCTCTCCTTTTCTTGAAGGCTTCCATTTGTCTTGATGGATGCTTTGGACTGCATTTGGCACAGCTCCTGGTGCAATTATAAAAATGTGCAATCAATTAATCCAATGCAGTGGGGGCTTTGATTACATTTGGACAAGGACAAAAGGGTTTTGTGATTTTGGCATTTTGAATAAGAACCAAGTGTCCCTTATGCATGGTGTAACATGACTCAAGCATCAAGTGTCACAATGACAGACTAACCACAAAACCCTGTATGTCACATACTGGAAACACTGACAGTTACGACAAGTCTTTCAGAACTATAAAGGCACAGTCCTTAACTTACCTGCAGACTTTTCACACTTGAGTTTTTGTTGGAGCTATGAGCAATTTTGTTTGCAGAACCTTTGGCACTGGATGACGGGTCATACTGCTCCTTAGCAGTGAGGCACAGCTTGGTACTCTTGTTCACTTTTTTGGGAGACTTCGATTTGTCCCCATTGCTGCAGCTGGCATTTTTTGCTTCGGTTACTTCTCGATTTTTAGGGGCAAAGGAAACAGTGATTCGGTTGCCAAACACATCCTCTTTCTCCATGCGTTTCTGAGCCCGCTCCGCACTCTCTTGATTTATAAAGCGGAGAATGGCACCGCTGCCCGAAATGCTCATCACTTTTCCTCCACAGTTATCAGAAAGGCGTCTTAGGCGGTTGCTGATACTTTTTGCATCTCTGTTTGTTGGCAAGTTATATACATATAACAGAGTATGGCACTGCTGCAATAGAAGCAAGAAGGGGGGGGGTTTGAGAATTTTTAAAAAATATGCATAGTAACAAAGTAACAAGCAAAAAACCCCTAATATCTTGCAGCTTTCACACTGACCAATATGCTAAATAAATGACACTTTGTTGTGTACGGAAAATTCAGTAAGGATAGTCCCGACTTACTAACATGTTCCGTTCAAGTAGGCTGTTCACAAGTCCGTGCTAGGATCACTACTTTTGTGCTCAACACCCGACATGTTAAAATGCACAACACACTGTCTAATGAAACCATGCGAACTATCCTTACGCGCTAACGCAACTTGAGGACAACTTTGTTCGCACGTACCGAAGTTTGTAACTCGAACGTTCGCAAGTAGGGGGACTATCTGTAGTTATATCACCACATAACAGTATAAAACAAACCTAGGCAATACATTACAGTGATTGCAGCTGCATTATATTGTAGTGGGGGGGGTCAGTTTTCATATGTAGTAGATACAGAATTGTTGCTAAAAATACCGTACCTGTGGTTTTAAAGGAAGTCTGGGAGGAAGGTCAGAAATAAACTCTTCAAAGCGGATGAGCTCATGTGCATGGTGAAGCAATGCTTCAGAGGCTTGGTTCTTGTGCACAATTATAATATGGAAACCATGGCGGTGCCGCAGGTCACTTATTTCCAGAGCAAAGTTAACATCAGCTTTAACAATGATGAGGAGAGAAGAAAAACAAAAAACACAAGACACAGTGAGTCTGCTGTAAAGTGCTATCTAGACTACTAAACCGTATAAAGTATGCAGCTGTAACTAAACAAAGATTGAGGGTACTTTTAAACAGGATAGCTGTGATTTTGACCTATAGTTAACCAGTGTTAAAGCAGGATCACACAGGGCACCAAGCGTGCAATCACTGATTAGTGGCGAGTCACTTCTGGTCCATTTACATGGGCCGAGCTGTTGATCATTTGACGCCCAGAAGCTCATCCCCGTTTGCTTGCTCCTGCGCTATTACACAAGTATTGCTGGCATCGCTCACAGCACTTCTGGCATGGAGGTGCAGTGGCCAGGGAGAGTTTTTCGCCTGCCACCATTCATAGTGAGCAGACAGTTATTCAGAAACGAACGACTGCCGTTCACACTCAACAGTCCTGTATGCAGAAACTGAATGACGTGAACGACTGAATAATTCTCGTTCAGTGGCTACAGGCTTTTACACGGGACGATTATTGTTTAAATTCCCAGGAGAGCAGGGGAATCTGAACGATTAACGAGAACACTGCTCAACAGCATTGTGGCATCTGGTGTGTGATATATCAATTCTTATGGATTTTTGGGTGTAGAATCTGAATTTACCTTTAGAATTCCTGTATCACATAAGGTTATGTAATTTTTCAATTTTTTTTTTTTTATTTTTTTTTTAAAGTTTGTGATCATTTTTTGGTGATTTATATAAAATTAAAATCCGTGACTAAGCTAAACTTTATTTGAATGTAATACACAGTGGATGAAGTTCTAAAAATGGTCACTAGATGGCAGAACAATGTAGTTGAGCAGGAAGGTTACCGACACGAGCCTATCTGTACTGCTGTTCAGTGTTTGTTGTAATCTGCATGAAGTACTTCTCTTCATTCTTACCTCAGCATTTCGGTATTTTTTGAGTTTCATTCACAAATGCATTACCAGAAAAACATTATTGAGTTCTGAGTGTGATTTTTTTGTATTTAAAACCAGACAATATTTGGCAATACTGTATTATTGTCCATATAATCGTGCTATGTATCTCAGAAATGTGATGTGCTAGACAGAATCTGATTCTTCCAATGAATTCAAACCCCCAAAATTAGTTAAACCAACCTGTTTTCAAACCAGATACAGAAAAAAAAAAAATGATTTCTTTACTAGTGTAATCATTCCGTGTAAAAGGACCATTAGTTTCAGCTCAATGAAAAAAAGTGACTAATGAGCGACTTCTCACCTCAGTGTAAACAGGTAGCTGCTAACCTTCGAACAACTGTCTTCTTAGTGAATGGAGGCGGGTGGCTGGAAGAGATTTCTGGCATGCTCCACCTCCATTCATTGAATGGCATCGCTCCCATGTGAAAATACAGGAGCATCAATTGTCCCGTGTAAAGATACCAAGTCCACATTTGCACTTTATTTTCATAGTTTGGCTGCTATGATAAGCAGAACAATGGAAACAAATACGAGTGCCGGATACAGTATTTAACCAACATGGACAGCGCCTAATGGAAGCCATTGACTACAATGGAGTCTCTCCAACTTCTAAAGGCCCATTTACACGCAATGATTATCCCTCAAAATTCGTTAAAACTATGGCATATGAGCTATAAATGTTGCGTGCAAATGCTACAATCGTGCACTTTGAACGACGATTTTCAGGCAAGCTTAAAAACCATAGTTCAGACCGCACACTTCCCAACGGGAGCAGGAGAGAACATTGTCTTCTCTGCAGCCCATGCCAGAACAATGGAGCTAATTGCAGAGCTCCGACCACCTGCTGAGTTCTGCAAGCAGCTCGTAGAGGCTCATTTACACGCAAATGAAACCGATAAAGTACTAATGGGCATAACTGTCCATTAGAACTCTATGCAACATTATCACTAAAACGTTCAATCATTTGAAAGATTATCTTTGCATGTAAATGGGCCTTAACTTGTCACCTGGCATTCAACCAGACAAGATAATACAGCAAAATAGACAGCAATCAGCTGAGCCATTAAAATGTTACCTTTTGACCTAGAGGCTCTGAACGGATCTTCTTATGCTGACGTGAACACAACCTCAACAGTCATATGTCTGTAAATATTATATTGGAGTGGGAAATACAATGCTACACTTACTTGAAACCAAAACCACAGTTGCTGGAGAAGTGTGTGTGTCTGCAAACCTCCTCAAACTCTGTCTAAGTTTGTCATCTGCAGCATTCTTCGCTGTGGCATTAATGTGGGCAACAGTAACCTGTTAAGGGACATAAAGATAGATTAAACAGCTGCAGAGTGCTGCTCCCTGTTATTGACAACTGATAACATGAGGACAGATATTGTCAGAGAGAAGAGCCAAGGTCGGCCCTCAGAACCATCCAGACATGAGTTATGTAAACACATTAAGTCAGTTATTACCTGACAATTATTAAGCTCCTCGATAACTCCTTTATTTTCTTTGCTGATATCACAAACACAGATGAACTCTGCTTCTCTGTGTCCTTTGAAAAGTCGCTCCCGAATTCGCTTTACTACACTGACAGCAGAGCGACCGCTGGGAACAGAACAGTTTTCTATGTCCCAAAACACACCAATAGGTGGCAGATTTTCCTGCAGCTGTCCAGCAAGCGACAATTCTGGGGATCCTATGAAAGCAAGTGCAAAATTAAAATCAAAAAGGTAAACAAACTACACACCCCCACACCCCATCTATTAGGGCTAATTGTCACTCATGACGCCACCATTCCTCCTTCTGGAGTGGATTTTTTAGACGTATAAAATAGTTCAACCCCAAAAGGATATATTTTGGAAGAAAACTGGGAATGGTCGATCTTGTCCATTTACTTGACTTCTCATTAAAGTTGATAACAATAGCAGTAATCACAGAATACAAGACTTTCTATCTCGGTGGAACTAATGTAGTATTGAACAATCCACAGTCCCAAGTTATCTGTAGGTCGTTTCACTCCTGGCAATCACTTCTTCCACCGGCAAAGCACTCACACTTGTTCTATTTTTGCTGATAAGCGGTTTTAGTCTCTCAGTACTCAGTAGTATAGAGGATTCTGGTACTGGTGCATTATGCCTCCACCAGATGTATGGATGCCTCTTCCATACTCCACGTACATCCGATCTGACAGCCTCTTTGTAGCGTTTGTGTAACTGACAGACTGTGCATCCTTTGCAAACACACACGCAAAATATATACCAGACATTAACCCTTTCAGTCCTGCAAACATCCAATACACATACTTCAGATGCACTCTACAAACAAAAACACTGACAAGACAGACATGAGAGACATAGAACATTCTGGAGGGGCCGCACTAACTCTGGGCCACTACAGAGTACCCAAGGCTGGTGTGAACAAACCCTTGTAACAGAGGTTCAAACATTGATCATACTAACCATATTTCTGTGATGCTTTACAGAAGTTCTTAGCAAGTAGAATTGCCGTTTCCTTCACATTTCCTTGGGTTCCACAGCCATTGCATATAGGAAGAGCAGCAGTCTGGGTATTTGGAGGAGGAATATTAGGCCATATTTTATTTGCATCAGCTACACCATTACCTGTGGACTGCAGGTATTTACAGAGTTAACAGCTTTAAAAACACAAATGACAATACACAAACAGCCCTCTTGTAGGGAAGATTGGTCTCAACTGCAAGGCTACTGACCCGAACTCACAACACTACAGAATCCCAGAATCCCATCAGTAGGCCCACAAATGGCAAACAGGCGAACTTCGGGCACATAAATACACCCATAATACACTTCTATGAAACTGGCCATACTCTCCTTGGAGCCCACATTTCATCTTTTCTCATTCGCAACTATTAGTATAATGGTATGCCAACATGTAGTAGAAATGGTGCAGACTTTCTGCACTGAAAACCATATCAAAAACTGCACCACTGGTGTGGATTGTGATGTGGATTTGCAGCAGATTCGACTCTTTCCAATTGGAGGGATGAATTCTGCTGCAGATGTGGATTTCAGTGTGAATTCAGCATAATTTTCATTGAGTATGAACGTACCCTAAGGGGCCTGGCAACAAGTACTGCTTGCCAATTTATTCATATGCTGCCTCGCAAGCACCACACTTGCTGACACAAGCATATGCAGGACTACATGACCCACTAACAATACTACAAGCCACCAGTTATCTATCTTGACTCGCCAGTTCATAAGATTTTAACAGCAATACATGCCGCGTCACCGTAAGGCGTACGTATTCTTATCAGTTTAAAAGGATTGGTGGTCCAACTTCTGGGACCGCCGCCTATCCTGAGAATGAAAGGGGCCACTGCGCTGCGTCCCCTTAAATCTGCCCCATTCACTTGTACAACTGATCAGACTAAAGACTAAAGTGGATGCAGTGCTGATTTAGTATTGTGGCCCCTTCAGTCTCAGGATTGGTGGGGGGGTCTGAAAGATCAGACCACCACGGACCATAAAGTGATGGCATATCCTAGCATTATGCCCTCACTTTACGACATAGAAATACATTAATATATGGCAAATCGACCAAAATTAGTGAATAGTGCATCACACAGGAAGCTTACATGACTTCAATCGCAGCTTCGGGAAATAAATACAAAAATGATTGACTTAAACTAACCTTTTCCAAGCAAGCTTCACAGAAGGAAGAGCCTTTGAGAAATACAGAAGGTGCAGTATTCAGATGGAGAGAACTTGTGCAAAAGTGTGGTAACCTTTCAGACTGTGCAAGATGTTCTTTTAAATGCAGTGCAGGCCCATTAGAGAAGTCAGTGTAAGGGTAGTATCCTGGAGAAGTCCCAAAGGCAGGAAGTTGAAATTTGTGAAGATCACCATGAAACTGGTTTAAACGTGCATTCGTACAACAGTGAGGAGGGTGAAGGTGGCAGGGAGACAGACGGTTTTCCATACACACATTCGAGCAGTTGGGTGGGTGGCTGCTGCACGGTCCTGATGCAGCCACTTTTTTGAAGGGACTGTCAGGAGGTAAAGGTAGACCCGGTGCTACCTGACAGGTAATTGTGCCAGCGATATTTTTGTCCAGAAGAGGTTTAGGCTGAATGAAACCACTCCCATTGAAACGAATATCAGATGTGCAAGAGGTGCCATTAGAACAAAGTGCACAACAGCTTACTTTGGGTCTAGTTTGAAGATGGACTGGCTTTGCGGGAGGAGGTTGGATTTTGGAGAGTGGGAAGGTAGTTGTGCGGGGTTGGAGTGGGGGAGGGGGAGGTGGTGGTATATCTTTCAATTCCACAGTAGGTCTAGTGCTCGCCATGTGGTCTTTCTGTAAGCAAAGAATAAGAAAAATAGATTATGCAAAAGATCAATAAAAATTTTTATTTACAATACTACTGTATTTCCAGATTGCATGTTTTACAGCTTTATTAGAAACCTGCATTAATCTACCCTCTGGAATAATCAGTTCTCTGACTGCCTGATACAAACGGCACTACTTTGCGTCATTAGTCTAAGACACTCCACCTGCTATGATTGACAAGTGCTGCTTATGAGGGCAGAACCGGCCAGTAAGAGCAGTCTGCAGTGCTTAGGACTACCAATGCATACTAACCGTGTGCATCCTGCAGTCAGAGAACCGGTTCGGCCATCTTTGTCTGACCAGGGCCGCTTTAATATCCAATCCTTACAGATCAACAAGTTATTAGAGTTATGATACAAGTCTGATTCAGTAAGGTTGCAGACTTCCTGCCCTGTTATTCTGCCAGAACAACAGACAATGGCTGACGTAGAATAAGAGCGCCATTTACTAAAGGCGTACTTTTTCTGTTGATGATCGGCAGATTATCAAATGATGATCAGTAGGGACCTGCTGCTCGGATCCCTCCACTCAGCTGATTCACAGGATCGCCGTCACTGCAGGAAGCACCGACCATTGAATTCCATTGGAGCCACATCTGCAAAACCAAACTGCGCTGACTGGAGTGGCAGCGATCCCAAGAATCAGCTGATCGGCAGAGATCCGAGTGGCAGGTCCCTACCAATCATCCATTAACGATTTGCCAATTAACAAAACAACTACACCCAGTCCTGGAATACCTACCCTTTAATAGCAGAGGACTTCTAAGGTCACTCAAACAGAAGCGCCTGAAATAGTCCGTCCACCTCCATGAATAGCACATTGTGCAACCCCCCAAAATGATATTGCTTCGGTTGAAGTCTATCTGCAGGAGCCAGGGACGTTCTCTTACCGGTGTCGCTCCGGCAGCAGGTAACGCCTGATCAACAGCTGAGAAGCAGTTTGAGAGTTTCCATAACCAGGGCTCAGCATCCTTATCTTGCCTCTGAAGCCATCCAACAGACTTGCTACAAAGGTTCACCTTCTCATTCCCTTCCATCATACAGCCACTTGCAGCACTTCAGCATCCTATAGGGCCACCTTTCTTTCATTCTTCCTTCTGAAAGAGAACATGAAGAGCATTAGCATTCACCATTTATATAGCTGATTACTTGCATCACAGTTTTAGTGCACATTGTTGCATTTAAAGGGATTGTCCGGTTACTGGAAAGCCCCTTTTAAAAGGGATATAATAAACAGATACTTATTTCTCCCCCCACCCACGATCCAGCACTGCAGTCCTAATATTTGTTGTGACAGAGGAGGTCACATGAAGTCATGTGACCGCTGCAGCCAATGAGAGGCTATGGCATCAGGTTCATGAATTCCTGGCATCATGGTGCTTTAATCATCTGGTACAGGAATATCCAGGATCGTAGTGGGCTGCAGCGTTGGTCCCGACACCCACTGAGGGGTAAGCATTTATTTCCACTGAGGGGGTCCTATTGAAGAGGAGTTGTCCAGTAACCTGACAATCACTTTAAACCACATCCCTTTCCTGCCAACTCATGCTTCCTAGTCGATTGCAAGTTTTTGCAGTAATGTCTAGGCACAATCATTAGTAAATCTGCCCCAGTATGCTGATCTGTCATTGAGGAAGCAGACAGCAAGAGTAAGGGCCCACTTACACGCAAAGACGATTACTCAAAATTCATTTCAAAAGATAGGGAGAATGACCATTAGAGCGACCATTTTGCATAAACTACTAAATCAGTACTAATGCCCATTAGTAGCTTATTAGCTTCATTTGCATGTAAATGAGTCTCCCTTGGCTGTATGCAGATAACAGCAGGTGGTCTGTTATCTGTATACAGTGCCTTTGTTCAGCTGTGGGACTGCAGTGGAATACAACATTAACCGCGCTCCTGTGGAGAATCACAGCATGTGGTCCCTGCTATCACCTGTCCGGCCGAACGATGGATTTTAAACTCAACATAAAATCGTTCCGCCACAAAAGCCAACGATGGTAGCATCTTCATGCAATGATTATTGCTCAAAAGACATTGTTTGAGTGATAAAATTGTCCTGTGTAAATGGGGCGTTAGAGGTTTTCCAGGAATTCACTACTGCTGACCTAACTTCAGGATGTCAGTAATACAGTTGGTGATTAATGAAGGTTAGCTGCTCAGGATCCCCACTGATTAACGGATCCGCTGGCCAGTGAAGCAGAGCCAGAAGTGTAATCGGGGAAAACTGAAAGCCAGAAGTCTAAAGGAGTCAGTGGGGAAACCCAACAGCAGAAGTTATTGGATCGACTACTGATGACCTACCCTGAAGATCGGTCATCCATAGTGAATTCCCAGAAAGCCCATTTACTCCAGTTGTTACAACGAAAATAAAACCAACTACTTAATCCTCGTTGTAATGGAGAACGCATCATAGAAGGAACTGGCTAGCTTGTACATTACAGACTTCTGACACAAGAGGGGCATTTACAGGCAGGCTTTTGGGACTGTCGGAGTAACTTAATTTAGAGGATACTCCGAGCGTATTCTAGCCTTTATCAGAAGATCACACATGACAGATAAGATGGCGAATCGCGCTCCTCTTCTGAGGCATCTGTATTACATACATCTTATATAGCAGACTTAGCACTTGTCAGGAGGTCACCGCCTGCATCTAATCAGAACATTATAGTCATAGTAAGGTTAGTCTGTGCACATTGGTGGAGCCATCGCTGTAGATTAATAGCCATGTTCTATTGCAAGGACATAAAATAAACCTTGAAAGACACATCCAGTACACAAGCCAGGAACAGCGCCAATATCCAGGCAGGACTACAGATACAGGGACACTTGTTTAGATAAAAGGGACAGCTCAGTACTATAAGCTATACCGCTGACTTGTGATGACACTGAAGGAATGATGTGCTTAAAACCTAAGGCCTCCTGCCTGGGGTATGGAGGGGGGGGGGGGGGGGTGAGGATTCTGCAGCAAATCCAGCCCATAGCATGCTATGAGAATATGCGATCTCCTGCCCATCAGCGTAAATAGATTGCGATTTTCCGCTCCAAGGGGAATTGTAGGTTACTTTCACATGAGAGACTTTGTATTTGACACTTTTTTTTAGTCATGCCAAAAAGACACCATGACCATGCAGCAAAGGTAATGAAATTCACACATCCCACCCCTCCCAAAATAAATAAAATGACAAAAAAAAAAAAAAAAAAGCACATTAGTCTGTGGGGCTTTTCTGTTTCAGTAACGGTTTTAAGAGGTTATTCCCAAGACTGACTTCCATCACCTAACCACAGATTAGGCCATAGGAATCTGATCAGTGGAGGTCTCAACGCAAAGACGCCCACGATCCTAAGAACTGGGGTCCCATCTCCTCCTCACTGCACCCTTCGCAATGACGTGGAGACCGAGTGGAGGGATGGCCAAGCACGCACGATGCTGGCCTATTCAGTTCATCGGGCCTACAGATATAGCCGAGTCAAGAACTTCATCTCTAGCAGCCCAACTGAAGAGGACTGCAACACATGCTGGACCACTCCGCCTCACTGCAGGGATGAGAGGGGACACAGGACCCCGCTTCTCAGGATTGTGAGAGCCCCAGCCATCAAACTTATCACCTATCCGGCGGTATCTTGTAATACCCCTTTAAAGCCAATATCTGGTCACAAAATCCAGGAGAATTTTTATTCTGAGTGAGGGAAAACACTGAAAGAAAAAAGTTTTTTCAGTTAAAAGCACCATTTGTGAAAGCACCACAAAAAAGGAATAGCTAAAAGCAGCCAGCCAACTACTACCCTACTCAGAAGCTAAATATGTACAAGATAGGACAGGTGATGAAATAACACAGATTACACAAGACAGCAGGAGAAAGCAAAACTGATAGTGCTACAGGTCAGTGAGAAACGAAACTAGGCCAACCAATCGCTTGACATGATGGTCATTAATCAGCTGTAAAGCATCTCTGAATGAGGGGGGCGGGGGGGGGGGGATCCCTTCAGGTAAGTCCAAAACTTCTGTTTGCATCATTTTCCATGCACAATGTAAATTACAAAGTGCATGGAAATGGGCAAACAGAAGTAATGACATGCAATGTTTCTGGCCGGACAACCCCTTTAACAGAAACACGGCTGCTTCCTAAGGGTCCGTTTATACCAAACGATTTCTCGTTTGAACGCACCAATGTTGTCAGAGTTCACTTGTGCGACCTGTTCATCCCCTTAGTAACCAAGCTTTTTTTTTTTGTTTTTCCAGTTTCGTTTTTTCCTCCCCCTTGTAACTCCTTTATTTACCCATC
This sequence comes from Eleutherodactylus coqui, assembly GCF_035609145.1. Taxonomy (NCBI): domain Eukaryota; kingdom Metazoa; phylum Chordata; class Amphibia; order Anura; family Eleutherodactylidae; genus Eleutherodactylus; species Eleutherodactylus coqui. The sequence continues at coordinate 112,308,129 of NC_089844.1, forward strand.
GCTGTCTGAGGGCTCGTTTTTGCGGGACAAGTTGTATTTTTCGACAAACTTTTTAATGTACTGAAAAACTTAACAAAAAAGTTCTAAGTGGAGAGAAATGGAAAATAAACGACATTCCGCCATCTTTCGCTGCGTCATGTTTTTACAGCGCACAAACTGCCATAAAAATAACTTTATTCTATGGGTCCGTACGATTACTACGATACCAAACAGTTTGTTTTTTGCTGTACTAGTATTTTTTTTCAAAATATATATATATATATATTTTTTTTTTTTTTTTATTTTTTTTTCTGCCGTCATAACTTATTTTTCCATTGACAGTTGTGCGACCAAAAAAAGCAGCATTTAAATCCCGCAAAAGTGCTTTTATCAGAATTGACAGCGGAATTTAAAGGGTTAACAGCCCCAATGAGCCACGCAGCTGATCAGAGCTGTTACCGCCAAGTGTCGGCTGTAAGAAACAGCCGGTTCCCCACGATGTATGGAGAGAGAGAGAGAGAGATCACCCCACAATTTTCATACACAGACCGCAAATACAGGCCGTCAAGAGGCGCATCAGCGGTCACTAAGGGGTTACACAGGAGGATCCAGCCCTGGCTTGTCATTCACTGTATAGGCGGGTTGGAAGGACTGAACAGGCGCTATTTAAACTGAACGATTAGTGAACGAGCCAATGAGGATTTTTCTCTCTGCATAAAATGAACCCTTCACTGTCCGTTGGCGGTGTACAATTATTGTTTGTTTCCGCTCTTTTGAGCTTCATTTTTTCCCGTAGAACGGATCCTCAGCCAATCCGCTCTGGCAGACCAGGAGCATTTATGCGTAACGCGGGTGACCCTTCATCTGAAAGGCCGCCACTTAACACCACAGTCTACGAAGCTATGCTCTCCAGTACAAATGCCGTAGAGGAACAGAGACGTGCCCCTATGGGTATATGTTCACACATAGTGGAAATGTGGTGGAATTGCCAGAGGACAGTCAAAATCGGCACCATCGCTGCAAATTTAACTAGAAAGCAGCTGACTTCAGCAGCTGTACCCCCCCCTCCCCCAAATTATCCTCTATACCCATATTATAAAGCATAACTGGCTCCTCAATGGGGGGCTCAATGCAGTGACCTCTGCTGATTTTGACAATGGGGGGGTCCCATGCCCCTCTGCAATGACAGGCATAGTGGGACACGGGACCCTCATTTTCAAGATTAGCAGGGGTCTCAGCAGTGAGACCCCCACCAATGAGCAAGTTATTCACTATCCTGTTGATGGGGCATAACCTGTAACCTTGGCACAGCTGCTGTAAGTAGACATGTGGAGGCTGCCTACTTAATATCAATGCACTGTGCCTTATAGGTGCCCTTCTACCCGTGGCACTCTTGTGGTCTTTGGCTATGGGCATCTCTCGGCTTGTCTGGTATGAACCGAGAGCATCTTTTACATGTTTGCCCTTTATTAGCACAGTGATCTGTATGTCTAGATTGTGGCATGCAGCTTACTAGGGCGGGCGGCTGATCCTCGGATCCCTACACTTGTAGCCCTGCGATTAGCTCATTTCCTGTTGTGGGATGATTAAGTGAGGTTTATCTTGCCGGTGCCTGTCACTTCAGCTGGGGATTCCTCGCTCCTGCTCCGTTTGGGGAGTATGAAAGGGACCCGCCGACAGGTGAACTACATTGACTGTAATGGGGTGCACCAGCCACCCGTTTTTTCATGCAGCGCTTTTTCTTCCAGCCAGATCTGCGATGAAACCTCCAGCTGGGTGTTCCAACGCAGATGGGAAACGGATCTAAAAACTTTCCTAATGAGCATTTTTGGTATTTTTTCATGTGCCCTGGGATTCACACACAATATCTTGTAGGATTTTGTGGCTTCACGTTTAATCTTTAGGCTGCCTGTCCACGGGCGTAGTGATATCCTGTGTCAGATCGCCACCGCAAGAGCCTCCGCCCGGGAGCAGGAGACAGCTGACGGATATCTGACAGATAGGCTCACCGCAGAGAATCGCCGCCCGCAAACGGAAAATCGCTATGATTCTCCGCTCGTAGACGGGGGGGGGGGGGGGGGGGGGGGGGGGTGCGCTTTCACTGTGTTCCCCGCGGCCAGATAATCGCTGCGGGGAATGCAATGAAAGTTCGCCGGTGGACAGGAGCGCTTCAGCCGGGCACCAGAGGGGCACTGCCTGCTGGGCCGTTCCTGTAAAGTGGGCGAGTTACAGAAATAGTGCGGCACACCGTGCCATGCCGTTTGCATTGCTCCTATTACCTTCAATGAGGGCTACAGAAATGGCGCCGGGCTACTTCGGTAGGCTCTGGCTGCTGGCCTGTAACTCTAGCAGTGTCTCCCATCTTGGCTATGAAGAGCAGAGATGGAAATATCCCATTAATAAAGCAACTCTCAAGCCCCGGATTTCGACTAGCGGATGCCCCCCGTACGGTGGCGGCGCATCACTCGCCCAGGTGCCTTCTACATAAGACAATTAGCGTTCAGATCCTCGCTGCACTGCGGGAATCCCACCGATAAGTGTTTAGACTAAATGCCGGCAGCAACAGGACGGCGGACAGTTTATTCGCTTACGGCTCGGATCTCGCAGGCATACAAGTCACATGACCATCAGTCTGTAAACACTTACTGTGAATGTAGCCCAACAAGCTGCCAGTCGGGTGAACGACGGCACGAGCGCCGATGTCATCGCTGAGGTCGTTAGCGATTGTGCATAGCGTTTACACGGACAGACCTCGTGGGCTTCTAAGTGTAGAGTTTACACGGAACGACGCGCCCGCGATCCAGCGATAGTTTGTGCCAACTGGAAGTCAGCGATAAGAGCCTGTGAACGAACAGCAAGTGGTTTCCGGGCCCGCACCCTGCGCAGTTATTGCTCACATTCACCATACGAGCAAGTTTTGCGCGATAATCGTCCCACGTAAACAGCCCATAAGCCATCTCCGGCCCCCATCACTGTCTTGCTTTAACACAGGAATAATCATCGCTGGGCCGGCCGTTGGACAGATGGCGGGTGTAGAAGCGCCGCTGTAAGAGACCCCGTATGGCAGCGAGTGTACTGCGCCTGGACATGTATCGCACGTACACGGTCCTGCGCAGTGCGGCTTTTTCCTTAAGCTCCGCGCTCTTTCATAAGAGGTTGGGTATGAGAACGCCGCCCGTACGCAATATATTGGGTACAGACAGTTTCATACACAGCCTATACAAGTGTACAGGGCGCACGCTGCGCGATACACAGAAATAGAGCATACTGCAGTGTATTTCTCATGCGCATCTACACGCCGCGGTGTGCACGGATCAATGAAAGTCCATTGACCCCATTCACCGTGGATCACATGGCCAGTGGACATGAGCCCTAAAAGTGCCCTGAGACACTAGTCCTGATTGGCCAGTGCTGCCCACTTACAAACCATCTTGGTTTTCCAGAACCAGAGAGCCACTTTAAGATCCCTGGACTTTTTCTAGATCTGATTAGTTAGGACCCATATTGGAGACCCCGACCAGCCATGTCAGAGGCCGGGGGCAGCAGACATACAGGCAACAGGCAGTCCCAGCCAACCAGCCATTAGTACCACCCGACTGGAAGTATCCCAGTGACTGGTTCCAACTGGCACAGGGCTACAGTACCCCCAGTGGGCACAGCACAAGGTCACACAACTCACTGGCAGGCCAATGCACAGCCCTAGCCAGGACTATACCCACTACTACAACACCCAACAGGTGGCTACACAGACTTAGAGGGTGTGACAACCCCGCACCCCGTGCCCGCCAGGCTGCCTCCAGACTCCACGGCACGGAGGTAGAGCCGGCGGGAAGCCCGCCTGCACACTCACCTGACCCCCAGTGCTCTCTTCGGCCCCCTCACATCCTCCTCCTTTGTGTCTGCTCCCGCACACTTCCGCTCTCTGTACGGCGGCGGTCACTGCTTTCTCTCTTACGCAGAACGCCCCGATGACGTCACGCCCCGCCCCCTCCCGCAGCGTCATCCGATATCTGGATCTGAGAAGGGGGCGTGGCCCAGCGTGTTTATTTGTTTCACTGCATGGAGCCTTTTTTTTTTTCTTTCAAAAAATAAACTTTATTGCGCTTCACACACTGTTTACAATCACGGGTAGCATATTAACACATTCTGCCGCAGTTCTACAGCGCGGCCGATTCAGCCAATCAGCTGGCTGGAATCGGCATCACGTGACTCAGCGGCGTGCCCGAGCATTGCCGTGCACGATGAGCTGTGCCCGCGCGTCACGTGGGCTGTGACGTCACCGAGCCTTGCATTTGCCCGCGGATTTTGAACAGTATCGATCTACGGAGGAAGCAAGCTGATGGTTGGAGCCTTTTCCCCAATTTACAAGATGGGAGAGTAAGATTTGTGCGCTACGTGTGGTGAGTACCCACCTGAGATTTGTGCGCTGTGCGCTACGCTGTGCGCTACGTGTGGAGACGCGGTCACCTGAGAATGCGCTGTGCGCTACGCTGTGCGCTACGTGTGGAGACGCGGTCACCTGAGATTTGTGCGCTACGCTGTGCGCTACGTATGGAGACGCGGTCACCTGAGATTTGTGCGCTACGCTGTGCGCTACGTGTGGAGACGCGGTCACCTGAGATTTGTGCGCTACGTGTGGAGACGCGGTCACCTGAGATTTGTGCGCCGTGCGCTACGTGTGGAGACGCGGTCACCTGAGATTTGTGCGCTACGCTGTGCGCTACGTGTGGAGACGCGGTCACCTGAGATTTGTGCGCCGTGCGCTACGTGTGGAGACGCGGTCACCTGAGATTTGTGCGCCGTGCGCTACGCTGTGCGCTACGTGTGGAGGCGCGGTCACCTGAGATTTGTGCGCTACGTGTGGAGACAACACCCAAGATTTGTGCGCTACGTGTGGTGAGTACGTCACCTGAGATTTGCGCGACGCCACCTGGCGCAACCTGTCTTTTTTTGCAGATTTGTGTGCCTTATTGCAAAATTACGTGTGGAGAGGATCCTGACGTTTGGATGCGTTTCGAGAAGAATTTCGCTTCGCTCGGACCCCACCTGACATCACTCAGCGAGGTAAGCTGCTGCATCTGCCCAAATTTTCATCGCGTGCATCTGCTCATATGCGCATATTTGGCGCATATTTGCAGGTTTTCGCTTGCATCTGCTGATATGCGCATATTTGGCGCATATTTGCAGGTTTTCGCTTGCATCTGCTGATATGCGCATACTTGGCGCATATTTGCAGGTTTTCGCTTGCATCTGCTGACATGCGCATATTTGCAGGTTTTCGCTTGCATCTGCTGATATGCGCATATTTGGCGCATATTTGCAGGTTTTCGCTTGCATCTGCTGATATGCGCATATTTGGCGCATATTTGCAGGTTTTCGCTTGCATCTGCTGATATGCGCATATTTGCAGGTTTTCGCTTGCATCTGCTGATATGCGCATATTTGGCGCATATTTGCAGGTTTTCGCTTGCATCTGCTGATATGCGCATATTTGGCGCATATTTGCAGGTTTTCGCTTGCATCTGCTGACATGCGCATATTTGGCGCATATTTGCAGGTTTTCGCTTGCATCTGCTGATATGCGCATATTTGGCGCATATTTGCAGGTTTTCTCCTGCATCACCTGATATGTGCATATTTGCAGGTTTTCGCTTGCATATGGTGATATGCTCTCCGTTTTCCACAGGACGACTCGTGTGGAGAGGAACCTGACATTTGGCTGCGTTTTGTACAACGTACGGAACCGGAGATTGGCGTTTTAGGTGCTGATCTCACATTTGCCCCCCGCCTTTTGGAGAGGACGACTCTTCTGGAGAGAAATTTCGCTTCGCTCGGACACCACCTGACGTCACTCGGCGAGGTAAGCTGCTGCATCTGCCAAATTTTTCATTGCTTGCATCTGCTCATATGTACATGCATGCCTGTATGCGTGCGTGCGTGTATGCCTGTATGCGTACGTGCGTGCATGCCTGTATGCGTACGTGCGTGCATGCCTGTATGCGTGCATGCGTGCCTGTATGCGTGCATGCCTGTATGCGTGCGTGCGTGCGTGCCTGTATGCGTGCGTGCCTGCCTGTATGCATGCGTGCGTGCCTGCCTGTATGCGTGCCTGCCTGTATGCGTGCGTGCCTGTATGCGTGCGTGCGTGCCTGTACGCGTACGTGCGTGCCTGTATGCGTGCGTGCGTGCCTGTATGCGTACGTGCGTGCGTGCCTGTGTGCGTGCCTGTATGCGTACATGCGTGCGTGCCTGTATGCGTGCGTGCCTGTATGCCTGTGTGTGTGCGTGCCTGTATGCGTGCGTGCCTGCCTGTATGCATGCGTGCGTGCCTGCCTGTATGCGTGCCTGCCTGTATGCGTGCGTGCCTGTATGCGTGCCTGTACGCGTACGTGCGTGCCTGCGTGCGTGCGTGCGTGCGTGCCTGTATGCATGCGTGCGTGCCTGCCTGTATGCATGCATGCGTGCGTGCCTGCCTGTATGCATGCGTGCGTGCCTGCCTGTATGCGTGCGTGCCTGTATGCGTGCGTGCGTGCCTGTACGCGTACGTGCGTGCCTGTATGCGTGCGTGCGTGCCTGTATGCGTACGTGCGTGCGTGCCTGTGTGCGTGCCTGTATGCGTACATGCGTGCGTGCCTGTATGCGTACGTGCGTGCGTGCCTGTATGCGTACGTGCGTGCGTGCCTGTATGCGTGCGTGCGTGCGTGCCTGTATGCGTGCGTGCGTGCGTGCCTGTATGCGTGCGTGCCTGTGTGCCTGTGTGTGTGCGTGCCTGTGTGCCTGTGTGTGTGCGTGCCTGTATGCGTGCGTGCCTGCCTGTATGCGTGCGTGCCTGTATGCGTGCGTGCGTGCCTGTACGCGTACGTGCGTGCCTGTATGCGTACGTGCGTGCATGCCTGTATGCGTACGTGCGTGCCTGCCTGTATGCGTGCGTGCCTGTATGCGTGCGTGCGTGCCTGTACGCGTACGTGCGTGCATGCCTGTATGCGTGCATGCCTGTATGCGTACGTGCGTGCATGCCTGTATGCGTACATGCATGCATGCTCACCCACTTACTCAGCCACCCCCTCTCTCTCACACACACACTTGCTGTGTTAAATTCGTCTTATTGGCCGAAAAAGACATAACATTAGATTTGAGCATTTAATTCCTTTTTTTAGCACACATACAGGTTCCATCACAATACTGCACCAACCTTCGGAGAAACAGACCAATTGTCCAAATACGATGTCTTTATCTATTAAAGTAGGAGTGAAGAAAAGCAGGGACAGTGCAAGAACTAGGAAAACCCACGGAATTAAGCCAATTGCAGGCAGGGTTAATTTTTTTTTTCTTCCTCGTTATAGGTCAGCTGATACGTTTTGGTCAGAATACTGCACTGTGGTAACCGTTTCCGCTGCTCGCAACCACAGAGTTGAATCACCAGAGAGCCAGAAGTTCGCAGATGTTGGCTTAAAAGCTGGAAATGGCCCATCCCCTGCTATGGAAATCCATCATCAGGATCTGATGGAGCAGTACGATGAAGATTGTCAGGTTGCATGTGATGCTGCTCACTGTCCCTCGTTAGTCGGGTCACAGTTTATACACTAAGCTATTTATCCCCTTAGAGAACAAGCCTGTTTGCGCCTTAGTGACAGACCGAAAATTTGGAACTTTACATGTGTCACTTGACATATCATAAGTCCTAAAGTGACTGTGACATTGTTTTCTTCCCCTTGTTGTACTTCTGTTAGGTAGTAAAAAGGACTGTTAAAAGTTGTGTATATTTATTAAAATTGCTACTTTGCACAATTTTGAATTTTCATTTTTTCACATTGTCAAATGTCATAAAATAAGTGCGAACATGCTGTACAACTCTCTGCGAACATATAGATTTCCATCTGTTCACCTTATTCTGGATGCACGGTTTACAACTTTTGTACATTTATTTTTTCCATTTAGGAGACGTACAAATTTAACATTACTTTTCAGAATTTAGAGGAACACTAAGGCCTCATGTCCACGGGGAAAATCAGGCCCGCTACGGATTCTACATGTAGAATCTGCAGCGGGTCCCTCCTGCCCCGCGGACATGAGCGCTAAAAATAAGAATTTAAAAGCATTTACCTATCCGTAGCAGTCGGCGAAGCTTTGCTCTTCCTCACGGCCGGCGGATGAATTCCTTACGCCGGCGGCACGTCGACGTGCCGCGCGCATGCGCCGGGCACATCCGCCGAGCCGAAGCAAGGGAGATGCGGCCGTGAGGAAGAGAAGAGCTTCGCGGTCCGCTGCGGGTGAGTAAATGCTTTAAATTCCTATTTTAGGTCTCCGGACGGCTTCCATAGGCTTCAATAGAAGCCCGCGGGAGCCGACCCCGCGGGAGACCCGCACGAAAATGGAGCATGGTCCAGATTTTTTCATGCTCCATTTTTTTTTAAATGCCTTTTATTGACGATCCGCGGGTATTTATCTACCCCGCGGGTGGTCAATGCATCCCTATGGGGTGCGGATCCGCGCGCGGGAGATCCGCTGCGGATTTTAAATCACATTTTGCCCGTGGACATGAGGCCTTAGTTTTCCTACACCAATCCAAGTTTGCAAAGGCTGCTAGGTGTCATAATTAAGGATGAGCGAGTATACTCGCTAAGGCACTACTCGTTAAAGTAATGTGCCTTAAACGAGTATCTCCCTGCTCGTCCATAAAGATTCGGGGACCGCTGCGGCTGACAGGTGAGTCGCAGGGGAGATAGAGAGAGATCTCCCCTCTGTTCCTCCCGGCTCTCCCCCGCGGCGGCCCCCGAATCTTTAAGGACGAGCAGGGAGATACTCGTCTAAGGCACATTACTCGAACGAGTAGTGCCTTAGCGAGTGTACTCGCTCATCCTTAGTCATAATGATAGATACCCTTACAAATTACCACATTTTAAAAACTGCACCCCTTAATGTATTCTCTGAGAGGGTCAGGAGTATTTTGACCCCACATTTATTTTTAGGAATTAATGCAATTTAGGAGACCAAATAATATTTAATTTTTAGAAAACCTGTCCTTTTCAAGACCTTTTTTTTTCTATATTGCACATCAAAAGGAGGATTGAACCTCCGAAATGGATACCCCTGTTTTGTCTCGTGTTCACAAGTATACACATTGTGGCCCTAATGTTATGTCTGTATGCACCACTGGGCCCAAAAAGAAAGGAGTAGTCAGTGGCTTTCTGAACAGACTGTTACAATCGTGTGAGCAGATAAAGCTGAGGGCCCACACGATCGTGACTAAAGGAGTGGTAGTCTAGTAGTATACACGCACACAGGGAACACAGGAGAGTCACACAGAATCCAGGCACCCAAGCCTGTGCTACAGGGAGGATGACAGTGGCCCTACCTAAGCGGGGACATCAGCCCAGTAAGAGGGCGGCCCAGCGATCTTAAGAACTGGGCCCTAGCAGATCCGAGGAGCCACACCACAGAACAGGAGTCATACACATGCCACATAACAGACACCGCCAACTGCATCAGGAGCAGGACAGGGCACACCGCCAACTGCATCAGGAGCAGGACGGCACACCGCCAACTGCATCAGGAGCAGGACAGGGCACACCGCCAACTGCATCAGGAGCAGGACAGGGCACACCGCCAACTGCATCAGGAGCAGGACAGGGCACACCGCCAACTGCATCAGGAGCAGGACAGGGCACACCGCCAACTGCATCAGGAGCAGGACAGGGCACACCGCCAACTGCATCAGGAGCAGGACAGGGCACACCGCCAACTGCATCAGGAGCAGGACAGGGCACACCGCCAACTGCATCAGGAGCAGGACAGGGCACACCGCCAACTGCATCAGGAGCAGGACAGGGCACACCGCCAACTGCATCAGGAGCAGGACAGGGCACACCGCCAACTGCATCAGGAGCAGGACAGGGCACACCGCCAACTGCAACATATAGTGAAAACCAGACAGACTCCACCCAATTCGGATTTTATACTTTATTGCTAGTGTGGATGTTACACCAAGGTTCATTCCGTGATATAGACAAAAGGCCGCTGTGTTTGCGGGTCTTTTCTGTTTACTGCATTGCAGTAAAATATTGCGCAGTTTTTCAGGATCCTGCGTCATAATTCTTTTAAAGAAAAAGCGTATAAAAAAAGGGAGTCACTGGGAAAAAAACAGTTCATAAAAAGAAGGGTTTCAAGATTGCTGAACGTCGAGGGTCTCTTCACTGTCGGACAGCCTTCCCGTTCTCAAGGACGTCAGATCTGCAGGAAATGACGAGAAATCAGCAGGTTAACAGTCACATCCCACCAGTATTACTGATTCCTAGATCCGCTCAACCCACTTACATTGACCACTACTCCCCCAACCTGGACAGAAGAATTAGACATACATACATACAGGCACGCACGCACGTATACACACAGGCATGCACGCACGCACCTATACACACAGGCACGCACGCACGTATACACACAGGCACGCACGCACGCACGCACGTACGTATACACACAGGCATGCACGCACGCACGTATACACACAGGCATGCACGCACGTATACACACAGGCATGCACGCACGCACGTATACACACAGGCACGCACGCACGTATACACACAGGCATGCACGCACGCACGTATACACACAGGCATGCACGCACGCACGTATACACACAGGCATGCACGCACGCACGTACGTATACACACAGGCATGCACGCACGCACGTACGTATACACACAGGCATGCACGCACGTATACACACAGGCATGCACGCCCGCACGTATACACACAGGCATGCACGCCCGCACGTATACACACAGGCATGCACGCCCGCACACAGGCATGCGTGCACGCATACACGCATGCGTGCATGCACGTATGCACGCATACACACACGCACGTATACACGCACGCACACACGCACGTATACACGCATGCACGCACGCATACACGCACGCACGCACGCATACACGCACGCATGCACGCACGTATACACGCACGCATGCACGCACGTATACACGCACGCATGCACGCACGTATACACGCACGTATACACGCATGCACGCACGCATGCATACACGCACGCACGTATACACGCACGTATGCACGCATGCACGTATACACGCACGTATACACGCACGTATGCACGCATGCACGTATACACGCACGCACGTATACACGCACGCACGTATACACGCACGCACGTATACACGCACGCACGTATACACGCACGCACGTATACACGCACGCACGTATACACGCATGCATGCACGCACGCACATATACACGCATGCATGCACGCACGCACATATACACGCATGCATGCACGCACGCACATATACACGCACACAGGCACGCACGCACGCACACAGGCACGCACGCACGCACACAGGCACGCACGCACGCACACAGGCACGCACGCACGCACACAGGCACGCATACAGGCATGCACGCATGTACGCATACAGGCACGCACACAGGCATGCACGCATGTACGCATACAGGCACGCACACAGGCATGCACGCATACACGCATGTACGCATAAAGGCACGCACGCATGTACGCATAAAGGCACGCACGCATGTACGCATACAGGCACGCACGCATGTACGCATACAGGCACGCATACAGGCATGCACGCATATACGCATACAGGCATGTACGCATACACGCATGTACGCATACAGGCACGCACGTATACACGCACGTATGCACGCATGCACGTATACACGCACGTATGCACGCATGCACGTATACACGCACGCATACACGCACGCACGTATACACGCACGCACGTATACACGCACGCATGCACGTATACACGCACGCACGCACGTATACACGCACGCATGCATGCACATATACACGCATGCATGCACGCACGCACATATACACGCATACAGGCACGCACGCACACAGGCACGCACGCACGCACACAGGCACGCACACAGGCACGCACGTACGCGTACAGGCACGCATACAGGCATGCACGCATGTACGCATACAGGCACGCACACAGGCATGCACGCATACAGGCACGCACGCATACAGGCATGCACGCATAAAGGCACGCACGCATGTACGCATAAAGGCACGCACGCATGTACGCATAAAGGCACGCACGCATGTACGCATACAGGCACGCACGCATGTACGCATACAGGCACGCACGCATGTACGCATACAGGCATGTACGCATACAGGCACGCATACACGCATGTACGCATACATGCACGCATACAGGCACGCACGCATGTACGCATACAGGCATGCATGTACATATGAGCAGATGCAAGCAATGAAAAATTTGGCAGATGCAGCAGCTTACCTCGCCGAGTGACGTCAGGTGGTGTCCTAGCGAAGCGAAATTCCTCTCCAGAAGAGTCGTCCTCTCCAAAAGGCGGGAGGCAAATGTGAGATCAGCACCTAAAACGCCAATCTCCGGTTCCGTACGTTGTACAAAACGCAGCCATATGTCAGGTTCCTCTCCACACGAGTCGTCCTGTGGAAAACGGAGAGCATATCACCACATGCAAGCGAAAACCTGCAAATATGCACATATCAGGTGATGCAGGAGAAAACCTGCAAATATGCACATATCAGCAGATGCAAGCGAAAACCTGCAAATATGCGCATGTCAGCAGATGCAAGCGAAAACCTGCAAATATGCGCCAAGTATGCGCATATCAGCAGATGCAAGCGAAAACCTGCAAATATGCGCCAAATATGCGCATATCAGCAGATGCAAGCGAAAACCTGCAAATATGCGCCAAATATGCGCATATGAGCAGATGCACGCGATGAAAATTTGGGCAGATGCAGCAGCTTACCTCGCTGAGTGATGTCAGGTGGGGTCCGAGCGAAGCGAAATTCTTCTCGAAACGCATCCAAACGTCAGGATCCTCTCCACACGTAATTTTGCAATAAGGCACACAAATCTGCAAAAAAAGACAGGTTGCGCCAGGTGGCGTCGCGCAAATCTCAGGTGACGTACTCACCACACGTAGCGCACAAATCTTGGGTGTTGTCTCCACACGTAGCGCACAAATCTCAGGTGACCGCGCCTCCACACGTAGCGCACAGCGTAGCGCACGGCGCACAAATCTCAGGTGACCGCGTCTCCACACGTAGCGCACGGCGCACAAATCTCAGGTGACCGCGTCTCCACACGTAGCGCACAGCGTAGCGCACAAATCTCAGGTGACCGCGTCTCCACACGTAGCGCACAAATCTCAGATGACCGCGTCTCCACACGTAGCGCACAGCGTAGCGCACAAATCTCAGGTGACCGCGTCTCCACACGTAGCGCACAGCGTAGCGCACAAATCTCAGGTGACCGCGTCTCCACACGTAGCGCACGGCGCACAAATCTCAGGTGACCGCGTCTCCACACGTAGCGCACAGCGTAGCGCACAAATCTCAGGTGACCGCGCCTCCACACGTAGCGCACAGCGTAGCGCACAAATCTCAGGTGACCGCGTCTCCACACGTAGCGCACAGCGTAGCGCACGGCGCACAAATCTCAGGTGACCGCGTCTCCACACGTAGCGCACAGCGCACAAATCTCAGATGACCGCGCCTCCACACGTAGCGCACAGCGCACAAATCTCAGATGACCGCGCCTCCACACGTAGCGCACAGCGTAGCGCACAAATCTCAGGTGACCGCGTCTCCACACGTAGCGCACAGCGTAGCGCACAAATCTCAGGTGACCGCGTCTCCGCGCACAGCGCACAAATCTCAGGTGGGTACTCACCACACGTAGCGCACAAATCTTACTCTCCCATCTTGTAAATTGGGGAAAAGGCTCCAACCATCAGCTTGCTTCCTCCGTAGATCGATACTGTTCAAAATCCGCGGGCAAATGCAAGGCTCGGTGACGTCACAGCCCACGTGACGCGCGGGCACAGCTCATCGTGCACGGCAATGCTCGGGCACGCCGCTGAGTCACGTGATGCCGATTCCAGCCAGCTGATTGGCTGAATCGGCCGCGCTGTAGAACTGCGGCAGAATGTGTTAATATGCTCACGGGTATAAGCAACAGGGGGACAGGATTGGAATTCCTTATGTAAATGACTAATCAATCCGGTCCTGCCTATAGGACTTTATTGGCCAAACGGGGGTCAGCAACCTTGTTGCGGTTCAACACCGCAGCCACCGGTGATCAGGTGCACAAAAACAGTCAAATTGGTTGTCCTATGCTGTTTCCGTAGCTCCAATAGACATGAATGGGAGTTACGGAAAGAGCGTAGCACAGCGAGTTACGCTGTTTTTGTAACGCGGGAGTTACGGAAACCGCGTAGCTCGCCGTACTACGCTGTTTACGCAACCCCCATTTACTTCTATTAGGACTATGGAAACAGCGTAGAACGGCCGTTTCTACTGTTTCGGTACTCCTGGTCACCGGTGGCGGCGTATTAGTACGACTCTTCCCTTATCAGCCATCATTGTCTGAGATGGGTTATCACTTTTAAAAGTATGAAAAAACCTCCAGCTACTAAAAGCAACACAGAATGTGACAGTTTACCACCTCCTTACCCTCAATAAGCAGTCGTAACCAAAGGAGTGATCACTCCGTCTACACTCTCCCTCCCGCCATTCTGGCCTGTTCACCTCTGCATTGTAGTCTGACTAGGATGGTGACATTATTGTAAACCATGCCGTAGTCACAGAAAGCTCAAGCGCATATATGGGCCGTTATGTTTTGTTAACGTTATCAATAAAGTTGTTACAAAAGAGATGATCTTTTTTAATTGTAGTTCCTCCCTTAGAGACGGCTGATTGGTTCTTGTGTGTCACGTGGGGGTGTCGCATTAACCAATGAACGTGCGGTGAAGTTTGAGTTTCGCTCGGGCGTTTGGCTTGCCCTGCTCGCAGTGTGATTGTCCGCTGATGTCGGCGAAGTGACAGGTAAGAGGCGGAGCGGGCGGACACTGCGGATGTACTGCGCCGCTCCTACCTGGCCGCTATTAACAGACGTCCGTGTAACGCGTTGTACGCCTGACCCCGGTAACAGACGGTCGCTGTAGTCAGTGGCTTTTAACGTATGAGTGTGCATTGCAACTACATTGGTAAAGCATGCTGGGAGTTGTAGTTCTAGACCGCAATTCTAAACCATGACGGCTGTATCTTGTACTGGTGGCACTTTCTATAGTGCCGGCCTTCAACTCCACACTGGCCGTCAACCTCTGTGTCCTGCTTAGTAATGGGCTGTTTATCAGAGGGGTGCCTGAAGCTCCTGGCCCCAGTGCAAAACCCCTGAGGGCCACAAGCTATCACGTGGTGTCCCGTTATGTAGCAGACTACCTCTGCACCCCTTCTATGTTTTTGGAAGGTTAGGCAGACCGCTGTGCACTTTAAAAAATAAACAACAACTTTTATTTTTTGCCAAAATAGTTATGGGATTTAATTAAAGGGATTTTCCATGTTCAAGATCATTGGTTGATCCCTGCTTACTGCGCTTCTTCCCCGCCGTCCGGTCTTCTGTTAACCTATGTGACCAATAGGAGGCTGGACAGGGATGTCCTCGGTGACATCCATAAACCTGCCTAAGGGCTTCTACAATATTAGTCCATTTGATAGGTTTACGGGACCTCGCGGGTTGGTCCTGCCCGGTGATGTCACCTTTCAGATGCTGTGGTGGTGAAGCGGCAGACCAGCGCCATGGGGAGCATATTGAGATAGATAGATATATTGTGTGTGTGGGGTGGGGGGGTTGTTTTTTTTTAACCCTTTGCAATCCAATTTTGGATTCAGAGTTTCCTAGGGGGATTTCTCTTTCTGCCATTATACAATGGCACCATCTGCTGGTATGGGACATGCTGGAGAGGCCCCCCTACAACACAGCGACCAGTAATATACAGTAAGAATACCCTGCCGGACGTCTTCCGACATTGGAGCTGTACAGCCTTCAATCAGACTGTCTTTAGACGTCAGACAGTGGATTGGAAAGGGTTAATATAGTTTTGATCATGGGGGCCCAAAATTGTTTTGTTTTTTTTGTTTGTTTTGTCTTTAAATATAAAAAAACCCTGAAGACTCCGAAGTATATCCTAATACTTTTGTACTATGCAATCTGACAGACAGCCTAATGTAAATGCATGATTATTACTGCAAACCCTGTATGTGAACGGAGATCCTGTTTAATTTGAAAAATGTTTAATAAAAACATATTAAATAAAAAATTGGAAGCAGCGTTCGCTTAAAGGGGTTGTCCCGCGCCGAAACGGGGTTTGTTTTTTTTTCAATAGCCCCCCCGTTCGGCGCGAGACAAACCCAATGCAGGGGTTTAAAAAAAAAAACGGGTAGTACTTACCCGAATCCCCGCGCTCCGGTGACTTCTTACTTACCTGGTGAAGATGGCCGCCAGGATCTTCACCCTCGGTGGACCACAGGTCTTCTGTGCGGTCCATTGCCGATTCCAGCCTCCTGATTGGCTGGAATCGGCACACGTGATGGGGCGGAGCTACGAGGAGCAGCTCTCTGGCACGAGCGGCCCCATTCAGAAAAGAAGACCGGACTGCGCAAGCGCGTCTAATCGGGTGATTAGACGCTGAAAATTAGACGGCACCATGGAGACGAGGACGCTAGCAACGGAGCAGGTAAGTGAATAACTTCTGTATGGCTCATAATTAATGCACAATGTACATTACAAAGTGCATTAATATGGCCATACAGAAGTGTATAACCCCAACTTTGTTTCGCGGGACAACCCCTTTAACACTCATAGTGTACAGCTGCGTACTCCACATTGGGGGACTGACTGACAAAAACGGTCAGACTGACTGCTGGTTCTGCATCGCGGTGGGGTCTTTATGGTCCCCGTACTGCAGGCGAGGGGGGATCTTACAAGTATAGAGCCGGGAAGGGGTTGAAGATCATAAGGCTGCTCTTCTTATGCCACGGGCTCGTTGACAGGGGCGTATTCGTGCAGCATCTTACAACCTGATTTGTATGGGAGTATACCGTTCTGCAGTTTTCACATGCGTGAAAAAAACCGCAGTGTGTCAAGTCAACGGGAGCCTGAAAATGCACAGACTGCGTGTGGTACATGCGTATTCATTGCATATTTACACATATCAATGGGACCTTCTTGCATTATTTCTTCTTGCGTGCACGTGAAGTATGCACGCCCAAAAAAAGACCAGTGCACAGTTTTGGTTTGTGAAAACATTGCATATTTCACAGTCTGAAACGGCATACATCCATGTGAATGAGCCCCGTGTAATTCAGCCCAGAAGTAGGTAATGACAAGCGCTGACTCCTGGGGGCTGACGGTGAGGTCCGTCTCGCCCCATCTCCCTCCGAGCACATCAGTTTTGTCTGGTGTTTCCGCTCTCTCTGCCTCCTCTCCCCTCAGTCACCCTATCCTTGGCAGCAGAGATGGCATTGAGAGCTATCAATGATGTCCCCAGAGGGGCATATAGCCCACGCCATCATGCCTCCTCCACACAATATAGTGTGAGGGTAACCGAACTCCAATATGTGCGCTTATGTAGATGTCGGGCACACTGCTCAGTGGAGGAGGCAGGATGACGCACGGGTCAGATGCCCCTCAATACTTGGCCATCTTATGAACGGGAGTGCCATCCAGAGGAGACTGTAGGCTGGCTGCTCAGGTTGGAGGGGCTTCAGTGATAATGACACTGGATGCATTTACAATAAGGTTTATGAATATGGGTGCTTGCAGGATAAATTGGAACAAGCATGCAAACAGATTTATCGTTTATACTCGCCTGTCGCCCTGTTCCAGCACTGTTTCTGGAAAGTTCACAAGTGCCAGCTGCTTGACTCTTGTGAATGGAGGCGGGCAGCCGGAACGATCCTGGTTGATCCATTTGAATGAGTATCTCGCGTAAAACGCATGAGCTTTAGTCTGGCGGTAGTTCGTGGGAAGGCTGTTGGGCGCTCATGCGCCTGACTGTCATCCCATGTAAAGGCACCCCTACCTTATCTTTTTGCCTGGGGCTATCAGCTGATCACCTAATGTGGGCATGTCTGATGGGACAACCCTTTTCGTGTTTCTCCTATGGTCCAGTAGACCTTGACCCTGTGTACTACCAGACTACTAGATAAAACTGTAGACCCTTCTAATGTCTCCTATTCTGTACTAAATGTCCATTTATGGCAATTTACTTTTTATTCTAAACCTTTTTCCAGGTTTTGAGGCGCCCCCGTGTAATCTGCTGATGGAATTGCCACTATGGATGATTTAGAGACAGACTCGTTTAACTCTGCGGAAGAGGAGAAAGACTACTGGAAGGATCTGGCTGTAAGGTATAAGAAAAGGTAGGTAGCCGTCACGTGGAGTCTGGCCTTATACAGTGTGGAAGACCGGCCATAGGGATGACTGGGCTCCTAGCGGTTGATGGACGGGTATCTTTTGTGTTTTAGTTCCGAGGATGCTCAAGAAGAACTCAATGAATTCCAAGAGGCAAGTCGTGAATACGAGGCGGAGCTGGAAGCGCAACTTCATCAGACGGAGAGCCGGAACCGAGACCTGCTGACTCAGAATAACAAGTTGCGTATGGAACTTGAGTCCCTCAGGGTAAGCGGGAATCCGCACATAGCGACTGATCAGAAGAGTACTATTGAATGGGGTTTTATGCTGTGCCAGGTCTAAACTTTAGGAGGATTGGTGGATATAGGCTAAATAAGTGTCCTCTTTATAGTTAGACTTATGCTCCCACTTTACTGTCCCCTTCCCCTGTCATGAGAGTAGACCCCTCTCTTCCCTATGGGGGGGATGTGAGGTGCCATTCATGTTGGTGATGTGTGCTATTTGGCGCTTCGATGATTTCTATTTTTTTTTTTATTTTACTTTTTTCGGTGTCCTTGTGTTCACATAATCAATTTGTGATGGCATCATCAATTGGCTAATGGGCTTTTGAAATATCACATTTGGCTATAGCATAGGATAAAGGGGTGCAAATTTGGCTATGGAATTTCCGCAGCAAATTCCACAGCATTTCCACCCCTTATGAACATACCCATAAAGGGGCTTTTCTTTGGATAGGTCATCGATATCAGATCGGTGGGCGTTCACAGCTCTGGACACCTTGCACTAAGCTTGTTGACGCGGCCTATTCTCAGGCCTGTGCCATTATTTTCATCAGTCACATGACCGAAAAGCAGCTCTTTTTTTCATACAGGTGAATGGGACTGAGCTGTTATACCAGGCACAGCTATTATGAAATGTATGGTGCTGAACCTGGTATGCAGTGGACAGCTGATTGCTGGAGGTCCCAAGGATGGTCCTCCACAGATCTGATGTTGATGACCTATCTTGCGGACAGGTGCTCAATATCTTCGTCCGGAAAACCCCTTTAAACTCCCAACCATCTTTTAATGTAGTCTGACTACTTGAACGTTGTATAGAGTCATTTTCTGTACTCAATAATGAAAGCTTCTGCCAGTAGCTATGTATTTAGTTTTCTATAACTATGAGGCCCAATGTCCACTTGCACGCACGGATCCCGCAGCAGAATCCAGCCATGCCCGCAAACATAGACAGAAAAATACATTTTCCTACCTCTCCGGATCCAGCGCGAGTCTCCTCCTTGCCGGATGGATCTTCTTTCTTCAGCACGGGGACATGCACAGTACAATTTTTATTTTTTTTTTCCCTTTAAATTTCCTGCTTTTCCGCGGATCCGCAGCTGGTCCACAGTGACAGCTGGGGGTGTGCCGCGGATGGGTCAGCTTCCATTGACGTCAGTAGAAGCCTCCCCGCGGGATCTGCAGAAAAATGGAGCATGCTGCAATTTCTTTACACGGCACGCCAGGAAAAAAATCACATCCGCATGCTTTTAACTATTTTGCGGATGCTAATGCATCCCTCTGGGTGACTTGATTGAAAAAAAAAAAAGTGTACATAGTAATTACAATAAGCAATTGTCCATGTTTGTCAGCTAAAAATGACACAAGGCTTCACAAATGTCCTTCACAAAAGGGTATTGTGCGGCAGTGATTCCATTCATGATGGCACCAGCTGGCACTGAACAGTAACCCAGTGTAACTCGGCTTTCCGCTGCTTGCTTTAATCCTTGTTGCAGAGACGTTAAATCCATGAGCCAGTTAAGAGTTTTTATATAAATCCTTCCATGTTAACTACACTCGCCTACTCCAATGAAAAGGGGTTACTTATGTGTTGTAGTGTTCTATTTAATTGGGCCCTGAAAGTATAGGCTGGTTAGGGGTCTTCTGCGTTACTGAAAACTTAGCAGAAGGCAGGAAATAGTTAAAAATTACAAACCAAGCTCTATTCGGTATGCCACTTAAGCATCCGTCACCGCAGGGCTTAGTTTACATACTGCACCAGTGACGTGTTCGTATACATATATGACCACTGCAACCATTTCCTGGTCTGGGCGGTCTTGAGCTGTACTCTGCTGAGGTCAGTGATTGGCTGCAATGGACAGGTCACTGCGGCAGTTTTCAAACAAAGACCTGTGCTGACAATAGGAGTGGTGGTGGGATTGCAGCGGTGAATATAAATTGCATCTACTTTATGTGTAACAAAAGTTTAGATTTTTTTTCTTTCAAGAGGAAAAAGTGCACAAATGTGTGTTTTGTTTTATGTACCATTTATGGGAATTGAACCTGCAGTCTTCTGATTGCTCTGATAATACACTACAGTACTTCTGTACTACAGTGTATAATCAATTCTTGTACAGTAAAAGCTATGGCAGACCTGAATGGCCACTGTTAGGCCTCCAGTTGTCATCGAAACCCATCAGCACTCCAAGTTTTCATGGCGTAGGGCTGATGATGTCACAAAGGGAGCGCCCTCCTTTTGTGAACTCTATACATTCCATAATTAACATTGATCGTGGCATTTAAAGGGGTTGTCCCGCGCCGAAACGGGTTTTTTTTTTTTTCTCGTTCGCCGCGAGACAACCCCGATGCAGGGGTTAAAAAAGAACACCGGAGAGCGCTTACCTGAATCCCCGCGCTCCGGTGACTTCTTACTTACCTGATGAAGATGGCCGCGGGGATCTTCTCACTCGGTGGACCGCAGGGCTTCTGTGCGGTCCATTGCCGATTCCAGCCTCCTGATTGGCTGGAATCGGCACGTGACGGGGCGGAGCTACACGGAGCCGGCATCCAGCACGAGCAGCCCCATTGAAAAAAGAAGACCGGGACTGCGCAAGCGCGGCTAATTTGGCCATTAGACGGCGAAAATTAGTCAGCTCCATGGAAACGAGGACGCTAGCAACGGAGCAGGTAAGTGAAAACCTTTTTATAACTTCTGTATGGCTCATAATTAATGCACAATGTACATTACAAAGTGCATTAATATGGCCATACAGAAGTGTATAGACCCACTTGCTGCCGCGGGACAACCCCTTTAAGGGGTTTACGGCTGGGATTAGTGTTCTCGCTGATCTGTGCTCTTGCAGCAGGAGACTGGCTGTCAATCAAAGCTGGCTATCGCTGCAGTTGGCATAGGCTCTGCCCCTGAGCCTGTGCCATCCATATGATGTCAATCTGCTTAAGCTCTTTCCTTGTGTCCTGGGGCAGGAAGGGGTTTCCCAGCAAAGCAATTAATAGTATATCACTAGGATATGTCAGTAGTTGTCCGACCACTGAGAACTCGGGTCACCAGCAGTTTAGTCATGAAATACTCTGTCTTCAGGATAGGTCATGAGCAATTGATCTGCAGTGGTCTGCTGTTTGGGATCCCGCCGATTGGGTGATTGGAAGCAGCAGGACTTGGGTGAGCACCGCAGTGACTTCAGTCGTTGGCAGGCACAACACTGTATATTGTATAGCAGCTTTGTCCCTTGAATTTGACTGAGCTCCTCTTGGATCATGTGGCCGATAAATGTGATGCCACAGGCTTGAGAAGAGACTAACACTCACCTGATCACCTTGACTTTTTCAATCATCAACTGCTAATGACTACAGATGAGCGAGTATACTCGCTAAAGGCAATTGCTCGAGCAAGCATTGCCTTTAGCGAGTACCTGCCTGCTCGAGACCAAAGATTTCGGGTGCCAGAGCGGTGAGCAGCGGCAGTCAGCGGGGGGGGGGGGGGGGGGGAGAGAGGGAGAGAGAGATCTCCCCTCCGTTCTGCCCTGTAGCTCCCTGCCTGCTGCCGGCACCCGAACCTTTGGTCTCGAGCGGGCAGGTACTCGCTAAAGGCAATGTTAGCTCGAGTATACTCGCTCATCTATACTAATGACCTATTCCAAGGATTGGTCATCAATAGTTTAAGAACAGGAACAGAACACTATCAGGAGTGCTGAGAGGTCTTTAAGTGGAGTACGTTTCATCACGGTATCGTGCATGAGCCTTCAGTGAAGACCTTGCAATTTGTTTTGTGTCAGGAAAAGTATGAGGAGCAGCATGCAGGAAGCTACACTCAGATCTACACTCTGGAGAACGAGCTTTCCCAAACCAGAGCAGTCCGGGATCAACTGCAGAAATATATTCGAGAACTGGAGCAAACAAATGATGACTTGGAAAGAGCGAAGAGGTTAGTGTTACCTGTCCCATTGCCCCTTATAATCACAGCTGAAGGCAATAGCGGTGCGATTGACCGCTTTTCTACTTTCTGTCTAGGCACTTACTTTGCCCTAAATTCTGTTTCCCACAGAGCAACTATCAATTCTTTGGAGGATTTTGAGCTGCGTTTAAATCAAACGATTGAGAGGAATGCATTTCTTGAAGGTGAACTCGATGAGAAGGAAAATAATCTTGAGTATATCCAGAGGCTGAAAGATGAAGCCCGAGGTAAGCGAATGATCCCTAGTGTATATTTAAAGGGAATCGGTCATGTCCCCAGAGCACCATAAACTAAGTTAGGATGCTGTTAGGGGTCATGACGGGGATCTGGGTGATGCATTTGGCATGGAAATCTGATTCTTTTCAGAGTCCCGTGCCTGTACTCTCCTATACAAGTCTATGAGAGGGCATTGGATCGTGGGAGCGGGTGAGTATAAAAAAAAACAAAAAAAACCTACGGCACCTGGCTCCCTGTTGTGTCCCCTAATAGCACCATAAGCTAATTCATGTTGCTATGGGGATGTGACAGTTTTCCTTTAAGGCCTGCCTCACACAGGCGTTCGGCAAAGCGGCGTGATTTTACTTTTCGGACGCAGCTACCTGCTGGCGACAACTGGGTTTGGCATACCTCATCTTTGACGTTCGCTAAATGCTGAAAAATAGAACGGACTCTGCTCAAAAATCGCTGCGCTGAAAAGCACCGCGATTGAGCGGCTGGGAGCGTTATGCTGTGATTAGTGCAGCGCTGAAACCGCAGTGTTAATCACGTGGTGGGGGGGGGGGAGCGCCTGTGTGGGGGAGGCTTTAGGCCAGATTGTGCCCTACGATTGCATAGTCCTGCTGCAAGTATTCGGTTGTACCACATTCTAAAAGTTGCTCTATTAGTGGCTGACCGCACTGTCTTTTGCACTGTCCGTTTTCATGTACGGACTTCGGAGTGACTGTGGGTCTCTGGACCTGAGCACTGAGCATCATGTATGTGTGATGCTCCGCGGTCAGGTGCAAATGGGCCAAAAGACAGTAAGACTTGGATCTCTCTTGTTATGCTGCAGGCTGCTTGAGTTCACCAGACATTTATATTCTTCTATGTAACTGGGGCTATCCCCCCAGACTCCCATAGAAGTGAATAGACCAATGGTCACGCATGCACACTGCAGCTGCATTCTCCCTGAGGACTCTGGGTGTGCCGCTCTCATGATTCCTGGGGTTCCCAGTGCTCGTACCCACAGGGATGATGCACTTGGATAGGGAATGTATATATTTTTTTTACCTAATTTAAATTGATTCTGGATTAGAAAACCCATTTTATTAGGAAACGCTAAATTAATATTTAGGGAGTCAAGGCCCCTCACTTATTAGCGAGAACAAAGAGCAAATCCAGAGAGCTTCTATTGCTGTAGGGGACACGGCACGCTTGTACATTATGCCGGCAAGCAATTCATTTCAATGCATATTGTGTACTTCTCCACTTTACGCTGCAGAAGTAAACGTGCTGGCAGACCTGCCCCCCCCTTCCAAAGTTACACCAGATAACAGGAGGGGATCCATGTAGTGGGGCACCATGTGATCAGTTTATTTTAGGAAGACCCGGACAACAAATTGGGATTGTCCAGTGTATAAACCATAAAATACAACTAAAACCAATTAATTTTCGCTTAGTCTTGAAGAGCCTTATTGTGATCACAGCCTTCTAGAAAATCTGTTTTATTCTTGCTAAGCTCGCCCTATAATTCTGTTGAGCAATATGGAAATAAATAACTTAATGAATATGATGTGCCTTTCTGTCGTTCAGCTGTAGCGTGGTACGTTTCTGTACATGTTTGATTCTTGATGTCCTCTTAATCTTCTTTTTGTCACTTTTAGACTTGCGACAAGAGCTAGCAGTTCAACAGAAACACGAGGTGATAAAACGTAGTGCAAGTGCTAACCAAGAAGGGGAACGCATAGATATGGCCGTCCAAGCTTCCATATCTGTACCGTCAACTCCTACCGGTCACAGGGGGTCCTTCTCTAGTCTGAGTTCTCCATTGCAATTCCGAAAAAGTAAGTAGATTGTTGAACTAGTTATCGTCACTTCCCTTAGAGGTTGTCCAGGTTTAAAAAAAAAAAACATGGCCATTCTCTTCCAGAATCTGTAGCACACATCCTTATTGGTTGAGTCTGGTACTGTATTACACCTCCGCCTTGTTTACGTTAATGGAGATGAGCTGCAATACCAGGCACAACCCATAGACAGGTCTGGGTTTATTTTTGCAAGACAGTGGCTAGGGTTTTGTAATCTGATCAACCTCTTTTCAGGAAACAGAAATGGGTGGTGTGACTACAAAGCAAGCATTGTCAGAGACAAGGGAGGTGGCAGTGGGGGGTGTTCCTTTTTTTTTGTATTGGTTTTTGTTTGTTAGGCCGCCTGCACTCAGCAGGGCTGGATTCTGTATGTGGGAGCCACAGCGGGCGTCTGTGCGTACCTGTCTTTTTTTTTTTTTTTTTCTTCCCCTTCTACATCTGTACTGCACTAGGTTGCGGCGAGTCGCCATCTGACATGCACAGTACAGATATATATTTTATTTATTTTTCTCAGATGTTTATTTTTCCCATGCCGTTGCTAGGCGGGCCCTGGGTCGGACGGCCTCCATTGACTTGACTTCTAGAAAAGCGAAAAGCCAAATAAAAAAATATTTTAATATTTAAAGAAAAAAAGTATTGTTCCACAGTAACCTGCCATAATGCATCAAAGTTTTTGTTTTTTTTAAATTTGGACAGACTTGCTAATTTTTGGTCTGATTTGTATGGAGGCAGCACCAAAATCCACCAAGTGTGAACATAACCTTTATAGTTTTTGTGGAATAGTGTAGCACACCACGTTTCTGTCACACATACAGAAGAACTGCCCGCCACATGCTTTTTTTTTTTAACAAAACATGGAATCCTATCGTTGGGCCTCATGTCCACGGGCAAATTATGAATTTAAATCCGCAGCATTTTTCCCGCACGCGGATCCGTGCCCCATAGGGATGCATTAGACACCCGCAGGTAGTTAAATACCTGCGGATGTTATTTTTCCCTGCAGGAGCGGGTCCCACGTGCAGGAAAAAATCCGGACATGCTCCATTTAGGTGCGGGTCTCCCGCGGGGACGGCTCCCGCAGGCTTCTATGGAAGCCGTCCAGATCCACGGGAGACCCGCACCAGAATTTAACTCACCTGCTCCAGACGGTATGGGTCTTCCCTTCTTTGCAGCCGGATCTTCTTACTTCGGCCCGGTGGGTGTGCCCGGCGCATGCGTGCGGTACGCAGCCGGCGTGCCGAGCACATCCGCCAGGCCAAAGAAAGAAGATCCGGCCGCGACAGAGAGAAGATCAGGCCGCTAAGAAGGAAAGATCTGGAGCGTGCGGAGAGGTAAGTAATTCTTCTTTTCAGCCCTCATGTCCGCGGGGCAGGAGGAACCCGCTACAGATTCTCCATGGAGAATCCGTAGCGGGGCCTGATTTTTTTTATTTTTTTTTTCCCGTGGACATGAGGCAGCTGTGTTTTTTTTGTTTTTTCATTCAAAACCTAAAAAGTGAATTTGATTTCCTTTTATGTAAACACTGACACAAAACACATGAAAACGCTAACGAAAGGGTAAACGTATCTGTTAAGTTGCATGTGTTTGTTACTTTTTAACGTATATGCTAAACATACCGCCCCTTAACATGTTTCTACTCGTAAGGAATGGTTTGTTGTAAATCAGAAGTGATGGTACCCCTGCAGGGGCTGGAAGTACTCACTTATTTACTTTCTAAACTTCCAGATTCGGATGACGGATATAGCGGCACACCGCTTACCCCATCTGCAAGGATATCCGCATTGAACATTGTAGGGGATCTGCTCCGAAAAGTTGGGGTAAGCAAGTCTTATTTAACGGTTTCCTGTATTTTACTAATGGGCCTCATATGCTAAAACAATGAGAACAGAAAGCAGGACTTGTTGCCAGGAACAACCAATCAAAATGCAGCTTTTTTTTTTCCCAGAGTATTTTAAGAAATTAAAGCTGAGTTCTGATTGGTTGCTGTGGGCGACAAGGCCAGTTTTCTTCTATTAGACAGCACTGACACATCAATTCAATGTCTTCCTGTATAGATATTGAGTAGTTGTAGAAGTGGCATCTTCCAGACAGGAAGTCAAGTGGTTGCTAGGCAACGCTAAGTGCTGTTTACCTGCACAACACCCCGTGGGCGTGGAGGAGTAGTAAATATAGACTCTGAATGCATTCTTCCCTCACCTATGAAAATAAAGAATGAATGGGTCATCCACTGTAAGCCTGTTTGATGAGTTTGTGCTAGTTTTTGTGCAATCGCAGCCGCTGCAGGGGGAAAAAAACATAACAATTTGGTATCTTTTAGGAAAAAAACATTACTTTTACATTTTTTTAAAATTTTTTTTTTTATATATAATTTTTTATTTTGGTCTGAAAACGTTGCAGCCCGATGTTGCTTAAAGGGGTCATGTAGGCAGAAAATTCTTGAAAAAGGGTCAGAATGCTGCTGAAACGTGAAATCCAACTCCGCTCTGCCTTTCCACCCCTTGTGTCCCTCACGTCCGGCTGCAGCAGTATTAATACAACAAGGCAGGAAGATGAACTTGTGGTAGTTAATCACTTGCAAAAATGAGTCCGTAATTAGCTGCAATGGTCACATGTTCCTAATGTTGGTGACCTCATCGCTGGCACCGGCAGAACTGGAGCTGCCGGGGGATTAAGGTACGGGCGTATGTTACCTTTCATGCTTGTGCAGCATTCCTACATGTCCAGTTTATTTTATTTTTTTGCGCAAATAATATCTTTTAACCCCAGTGACCAGCCATACGTGTTCCTACAGCAGTTGCAAAGGTACCTTAGTCTTGGCTGGCTTAAAATATGGCAGCCTAGTCTAAGGCCAGCGCTGGAGTCCTGTGCTTGGGAATAGGCTGAGGTGCATCTGTTTTACTGACCGCCAGGCTCCTGCTCTAACAGCTGGGAGCAGAGAAACCTCAGATCCTGGCCTTTTATCCCATTACATGCCACAATTCTAATTAACTGGGGCATTTAAGCAGTTGATGGTGGGAAGGAGCTACATTTGTCACCCATGAGTATCCAGCGATGTGATGGTATACTGCAATGCACTGGTAAGTTAGACAATACATGCGCTACAAAGGCGTGTCATTAAATCTTATTCTACAATATAATGTATGAGGCCTCATGCCCACAGCCGTGGTGCCCCCCCCACCAACCCCAAACCCTCATACTCTCCTTCTTATCCGCCGCGCTGTTCCCATCCCTCGAGCCGACATGCATGCGCAGTACAGGGTGTGACACGCCAGCATTGTGGGATGACGCAGCCAGCGGTGGGCAGTGACGCATTTTCCAGGCGGAAGTATAGCGTGACAGCTTGCTTCCATTGACCACAATGGATTCCCTCGGCAATTAGAACATGCTGCGGTTTGTTTCACATTGCGGAATTCTGCAGTGTGGACGTTGAGCTATTAGGTTCAATAAAATTTTATAGCTCCAGGGTAACACCGCGGATTTCCGCTGCGTTAAACTCAACAGAAATCCGGCCATGGGCATTAGCCATTAGAAACCGCTCCATTCCCCCACCCCCTCTTTGGCATCCTTCTACACTCTTAGTACCTTTGTGCAAGGACATCGCAGTTGTTTCGTGCATTTGTTTTTGCTTTTTTTTTTTTTTTTATCTCGTGGCGATTTCCTTGCGCAACTTTGTAGTGCTATATTGCCGCAATTTTTGCGCGGAAAAGAAAATAGGACTTTTAATGTTAGTCGCATCGCACAGACACTGCATTTTCATGCGATGCAACAAGAAGGCAAGCTCCATAGGGAAACGTGGGCTACAAAACATCGCAAATCATGCCGTGATTTTACTGTGTTTTTTTTTGTTTTTTTTAAGCGCTGTCTCATCATGAGAAAATCATGTAATTTTTGTAGCCCGTGTGAAAGCGGCCTAAACCCAATGTATTCTTAGTTGTGATATATTTTGAGCGTCTGTTTCCTTTCTTCAGGCACTGGAGTCTAAGCTTGCATCTTGCAAACACTTTGTATATGAACAGTCCCCCAACAGACCGGCGGCACCTTTGTTGGCTCTTGTAAGCAACAGCAGAGAATGCAGTGAAAATAGGCTGAGTATGCCTTTTATGGTACCAGGGGAGAAGGGGTAAGTGGCATCATGTAAATCATGTGTGTATTGGAACTTTCCCACCCATTGTAACAATTCAGATTTAGGAGGGTGTCCAGCATTAGAATTTTTATTTTTTTTCCAGAACCAGCAGCACTCTTGCCCATGGGCAGTGTCTGGCATTGCAAATCGGCCCCATTTATAGGGCCACTCTGGCAAAAACTTTTATCCTGTAACAGGATTGTTCTCTGCCATTGTCCCTCTAAGCCCTTTTTCTTTTTTGGTTATCCAACATGTCCACTGCAGTTTTCCAACCACCCAATGCACATTGCACTCTGATTGGCCAGTGCTGATCATGTGAGCAGTTCTGGCCAGTCAGAGAACAGTTATATTACATTGATAGTCTAATGTTACCAATGCACCGTGGGGATTAGAAGTTTGAAGTTTGCGTCGGCCCTCTTGGATGAGCAAAAAACGGGACCAGGAACTGGCAGATAGGACGAATATCAACACAGTAGACCAACAGCGGATAATATAACTGGTCCCGGGACAAAATATTGTCCTGGGACTGGATGGTTGCTTTAGATCAGCAGGGTCCTTGTAAATAGTCTATATAATTACAAAAGCCCGTAGGTTTTTGTTCCCCCCCCCCCCCCCCCCCCCCCCACCCTTTTTGTTATACACTCCTGCTCTTGAGATCATTGATGTCACATTCATACAGGGAAACTTTATCGTTTTCATAAACTTATCTGATGACATCACTTCTTTATGGACACAGTATATGGGCCAATGGCAGCAGCTCCATTTGTCACATTGGCAGTAGCTCCTGCAGGTCCTAGGGTCATACACTGTTTTCATACTGTCTCTTATATTTTCTACAACCCTCAATGTCGTTCTAGATGCAGAAAGCATCATAGTACAGTATGGCCAGTATAGGAATTTTGGCACATATGCTTTAAATGGGTTGTGTAGAATTTGGGAGGACAAAGGGGGTCTCCTTTTTTCCAGAAGAAGCACCTCTCTGTACATGCTGTGCCTGGTATTGCAGACATTTCCCATTAACGTGAAGGGGACTGAGCTGCAACTGCTGACATTGCTCATGGCATAGGTAATGAGTTTGACTATTTATGTGCTGATGACTTCCTGGCGGTCTTGCATGAACGCCTGCAGGTGTAGTTTGTTTACTGAAGTACTTGTGTACTAAACAAGCCTTTTAACTAATTGCAGAGACTTAACATTTACTATTTAACTCCACGAGAGCAGCGCTAGCCAATCAGAATGCAGTCTGTAGTGCAGACTACCAATGCAAAGTGTATACCGAGTAGTGAGGAGAGTGGTGCTGTTAGTTTGAAAAAACAAAAACTGGCTGGGAAGTGGATGATGTGGGGGCGACAGCCAGAGAAGAATAGCAGGTCACCGAGACCAGAGGGTTGCTTTAATAATCTGCACAGTGTGACTCTTTACGTACATTCCAAATACTATGATGGGTAACTATGTTTCAGCTTAGACGCAGCAGTTGTCCTACCCAGATTCTTCTGTAGTGCACACTGTCAATACAGACTGGGAAATAAGGTTAGATAACTATAATTCTAAAGCCCATTTACACGCAAAGAATCTTTCAAACCATTGAAAGTTTTAGCGATCATTTTACAGAAAGTGTTAATGGACACTAATGGCCATTAATATTTTATCAGCTTCATTTGTATGTAAAAGGGCCTCCGGGAGCTGTTTGTAGAGCACAGCGTGTGGGCTGGGCTCTGCAGACAGCTGCATTGTTCTCGCATGGGCAATGTAATCTCCCAACTCCTGCTGAGAACACAGCATACAGTCTGTTGAAAGATGCTTTATCTCTCTGCGGCTGAACAATGGATTTTAAGCTCCCCTTAAAAGGTAGGAGATAATGTCTTTTTAGTGGGAAAAGCCCTTTAAATTAGAATCTTGGGGAGACCCAGCTACTTAAGAATCTGAAGAGGTGTGATTGTACTGACCTAGTTATCGCTTTATATTTTTTTTTCATTCTCCTAACATGTAACTTGTTGCTTTCCAGGTTCATTAAACGACTGGAGTTCGGCACAATGCCCCAAAAGTTACCCGTTCAGGGCATGCACTCACCTCAGGGAGTAGTGAAGATGATACTGTAGAGGATGCAGCATTAGAGACTTTAACTTATTGATTTTAGTGGCATTTTAACTATGACACTATATAACCTGGACATCATGCTAGAGATTTAATGAAGATTTCAAAAAAGATTCTCCACTCCATGGGATCACTCATGATGGTCATGCACTGCAATTGTTCAGAATCTTTCTTGTTCACCTCATGGTGTGTTTTTTTTTGCAATAAGGTCTTTATGATTTCAGTGTTTTATCTTCGTTAGCAAGATGGAAACGAGTATGTGATTAAATGGTGGCTTCTGTATGTTCACAGTAAGAAGACTTTTCTTCTATAAGATGTTGGCTTCAGCATGTTTGAAGGTGCATTGAAATCAAGTTAAAGGGTTTTTCTTGGAAAAGACATTCCATAAATATTTGACCATTGGGGCCGTAGAGCTATTTGGAGAGTTGCAGCTTATTCATTGTTAAAGGGAACCTTTCTTCAACTTTAAGCACCATAAACTAAGTTTAGGTGATGGGGAGTCCATAGAGTCTTTATTTTTATTGCTACACTCTACCGTTTCCCTGGCAAAGTCTGCGCGCTCATCAAGTTTGACGCTTTTCAGAAGGCTGTGCGCGTAGAGATGAATGGCAATGCACGTGCACAGACTTCCGAAGAGTCAAGCTGGTGTGCATGCACTAACTTTACCAGGGGACACTGTAAGAACGGGCGACTGGGTGAGTATGAGAAAAGCCTCACCGGACTTCACGGCATCTAAACTATAAGTGCCAGGACTTAGTTTATGATGCTTAAAGTTGATGACACTTTCCCTTTAATCCGAGCATGTTGTCTTGTCTATAACTGTCACTTGCCCATTTACGCACTACACCAAAGCCCGATTGTTCTATTGACCAACCACTGGGCCCCAATCGGTAATGCATTGATTGCCGATCCTAAGGATCACTTTAATTTAATTCATGTATTTTTTTTTCTTCATTCCTATCTTTTGCTATTTCACCAACAGTAACTGGTGTTGCTTTACCAATCTCCACCACCATGATGCCTATATACTGCACTGCTAGCTACACTGGACCTCCAGTCCACATTTTTTTGTAATACTTGATAAAGGAGTTCTTATTCTGTGATTTAGATTAGTAACTGTATAATATAATTCTTGTTTCTAAGTTGCACCGTTTCCCATTTTTCTGAATGCAGCTAGCCTTGAAAGCAATGGATGTTTTTTTTATTCTGGCTCTCATGGCTGTGTCCATCAAGATGTACGCATGTAATTTTATTCCCATCTACCCTATACTAATACTGCATTGGCATACGTTTTCTATATGGCCTTAAGCTAAAATGAATTTTAATATATTTCCCCTACTATCTCCAGCCTAGTCCTGCACTCATACATCACATGCCTGCAAGTGTGCAGACTATGGACAAAACATCATTATGGTAGATTCTGATTGCTCTCTGCAATTATGTGACTTGTCGCTATAGATGTCGCCATCAATCAGGATTGTATACAAAGATTGATGGCCGACCATTTACCTATAGGAAATCCCATACAAAGTAGTTGTATAGTAGTGAAATATAGAATTTAAAAAGCATGAAGGGTACATGTGTGAAGGATGTAGCAATGATGACCAGAATGAAATGGGGATTCCTGTCTTGGAACTTTAACATATTTACAGGATATGCCTTAAAAGCCCCATAGATGGGGATCCAACGTCCGAGACCCACATCTGTCTCAAGAACTGAGCTCAACCAGTCTTGCCCTGAGAATCGTGAATTACAGAAACAGCCAAGTGGGCTGTCTTCACAGTTTTTCTAACTCCCATGAAAGTGATTGGGCGTTATGAAAACTGCATAGCACAGCTGTTTGGCTGTTTCTATGCTCCTGACCTTTGGGTATTTTCATCTTTGCTGTGATTGGTCTTTAAAACCTATTATTTTTGTAATATTATTGCACTAGCTGGAATGAAACAAACTGGATATTGGTGTAAGGGTGTTTATTAGAGATGAGCGAGTATACTCGCTAAGGCACATTACTCGAGCGAGTAGTGCCTTAGCCGAGTATCTCCCCGCTCGTCTCTAAAGATTCGGGGGGCAGGGAGCGGCAGGGAGGAACGGAGGGGAGATCCCTCTCCCTCCCCTCTGCAACTCACCTGTCACTGGCCCCCGCATCTTTAGAGACGAGCGGGGAGATACTCGGCTAAGGCACTACTCGCTCGAGTAATGTGCCTTAGCGAGTATACTCGCTCATCTCTAGTGTTTATATTACAAAGTATTTTTGTTCCCTTTTAATCCCTCACAACTAAAATGCTTTATCTCTACAACTCCTTTTTATGATGCTTTTACACTTGCCAATTGGTCCAGTTCCTGAGAGAATCGTAATGATTATTGTTTAGTGTTGAAGGGGGTTTGTCATTAGAAAAAAAAAATCAATACCTACCTATTCCTCTCCAGGCAATCTTCTTACCAGATCTTCTCCTTGCTCCTGCAGTCCCCTGGGTCACGTCCCCTCCAGCTGACCGGATCCTCTTCTTCCTGTTTTGTAGTGTGTATTAGCTGCAGTTCATTTTCTACAGTGCCGTGAATGCTAGGAGTGACATAACGTTTACTGCCTAGCAGGGAATGCTGAAACATTGACAGCCTGCTTCAGTGCGCATGCACGATATCTCGCCGTTAGTGTTTCACATAGTATAGTATATAAAACTATGATAGAAAAATCCTCCTGCGCTCTTTAACGGGGATTATTTGCAATCTAATAAGGGAAACTATAAAGTCCCCACAATAGGGAAAATATATTTAATTGTACAATTGTACATAAAACATATAAAACATGAAAAAAGTCCTGCAACGCGTTTCGGCACTAATATCAGTGCCTTTTTCAAGCATAACAAATTAAAATAAACATCACTATTTATAGGGTTATTTACATTTCATGATGACGGAGTCCGGAGTCTGCATCGTGGGACGCCAGTCTCTCCCTTGCTGAGAGACTGGCGTCCCACGATGCAGACTCCGGACTCCGTCATCATGAAATGTAAATAACCCTATAAATAGTGATGTTTATTTTAATTTGTTATGCTTGAAAAAGGCACTGATATTAGTGCCGAAACGCGTTGCAGGACTTTTTTCATGTTTTATATGTTTTATGTACAATTGTACAATTAAATATATTTTCCCTATTGTGGGGACTTTATAGTTTCCCTTATTAGATTGCAAATAATCCCCGTTAAAGAGCGCAGGAGGATTTTTCTATCATAGTTTTGTTCACTTTCCTCCCCATTTGTGTGGTGTATCACCCACTGGGGTTTTTTCCTACTGCTGCATCTCCTCTTTTTGAGGATTCTTGGGGATCTTGCACAGGAAGAACATCTATAGTTCTACAGGTGACCGGGGATCATCGGTGCAAGCGGGTTATTCTCCCTGAGGTGGAGATCCCACTTTGCACCAGGTGAGTAAAAAAAAACCTTATTTTCTATTTCGGATCCCTGTGTGGTGGCGCGGATCTACTCTTTGAGATCGTATAGTATATGAAACACTAGCAGCGAGACACCGAGCATGCAGGCTGCTGAGGATTCGGCATTTCCTGCTAGGCAGTAAATATTACGTCACTAGTGATCGGGTACACTGACCTGCAGGAAGCCAGGAGAAGATTGGTGAGGTGAAGATCTGGTAAGGAGGCTGCCTGGGGAGGAATAGGTAAGTATAGAATTTTAAAAAAATGGTTTTTTTTTGTTTTTTTTTTTTGACACAACCCCTTTAATGCATGCACTGACTGAACGATGAATGAGAAGTCATTTGCCTCTTGCTTGTCCTATTCGTTTCTGCATGCAGAAAACTGAACAAGAAATTCGGCCCTTGTAAACAAGCAGTCGTTCACTTATGAATGACTGCATGCTTACCGTGAATGGAGTTTGGTGGGCTGGAACGATTCCCGACGCGCTCCGCCTCCATTCACTAGCTGTAATCGGTCGTCTGTAAAAGCTAAGGGACAATTATCGCTGGGATGACCTTTCTGGCATCTTGTGCCTGACAGGTTGTCTTATGTAAAAGCACCCTAATGTTGTCAGAAATGGTTGTCTGCGCTGTGTCACATGTTGTATAACAAGCAATATGTCATTAAACTTTTTTTCTTCACTTCATAATTTTATATAGTCTGCTTTTTTTCTTTCCTGAACGTTTTTTTTTTGAATATTTATTTTTTAATTTTTTTTTTTTATAAAGGAAAGCAATATGCTCCTTCCAGCAAAGATCCATATGTAAAAATGTATTTCTAGCTACACCTCAGATTGGACAACTTCAGAAAATTTCTTCTAATTATCACGTAGGTTGTACATAACATATGCAGGGATCACTGTACCACATTTGCACATGCAGACACCTAGAAAATTGACAGCAGAAAAAAAACTAAATTGCGTATTCCACTTAGTCTGCCCTCATATTTCCTTTTTATTTCTCTTGGGATAGTTCTATGCGTATCCCAGGCAAGGACTTCATTTCTTGTTGTGTTTTTTTTTTTTTTTCCAACCATGTCTGCTGGAAGCTTGTTCGAAGAATCTACTATTTTTAGTGTAAAAAAAAATAAATAAATAAATAAAAGTTTTTCCTTGATGTTGCTTCTAAATGTTACCCATCCAAAACAAATCTCTGATTGTGCCTTCTTGTTCTAGTGTTGAGCTTCCTAGTAAGTGATGATTTTTTTATTTTTTTTTCCTGAACTTTATTTATACTTTTTTAGGATAATTTCATATTGGACTTGTCAAAATATGATTTCCCCACAGATGCAAGCCTCTTTTATGTCACAACCGCCTTACTTCACTTCAGGGAAGTAGCGATCCTCCCAGTGTTTTCAATGGGGAAAGCTCACCGTGTGCACCTAGCACGTGGTGCGATGCTGCTGGTGGCCCTATTGATAACAATGGGAGATCTGCTGCAAGAGCACGCTCAAAGATGGGATGTGCTTATGTGTATGTCCCCATTGAAAAAAATGGCGTTCAGAATCGTGTATCTTGTAACGCACAAATCCCGTGTGTCTTGTTTTTCCTGCTGCACCATTATTGAAAGTTTCAATAATGTCATTCTCTTTCCCCATCTTTTCTCCTGTAACGTATATAAAGGTTTTGATCATGTCCCTTCCCCCCCCCCCCCCCCCCCTCACTCTTGTATTTGAACCAGCAGGTAGCACATTTTAAGGTGTGCAGATCCTATGACTGTTTCTGCTGAACAGCTGGCCACTAATGGTTCTGACTGTTTTGCATATTGAACCCTGAGGAATTGATAAATGGTCTAACGAGGTCTGTGCACCTCAAAAAGCATTAGCTGTGGATTTGAAAAAAAGTACAGTTTGAGACATCATTGGCTTTACGCTCCTTCACATCACCACCTGTCAACAGGTCATGGCAGAACCCAGTTCACTTTGACTTCAACTTCCATCATTAACACAGCCTTTGGTTGACTAGCGTACTCGGTTGGCAGCACTTATTGTGTTGACTACAAATGCAGTAATCTGTGTATCACCTTTACTGCTCTGCCCAGTTCTTTGCCTCTGCCAGAGATGAAACTGACACAGGTATTGTGTGTATAATATAATGAAAAGCCTTATGCTCACCTGTTCCAGCACAATTGTTCTGGTGGTTCCTACCAGTTCTGCAACAGCGATGTGCCACACACGGTACCAGCAGTAGAGGCAGTGATTAACTATAGGTCCTCAAGTCAGGGTGAGCTCTACATTATTGCACTGGCTCATGTGGCCTTCCTCCATAGGAATGCAGATCCTTAAAGGGATTGCCCCACAAAACTTTGTAAATACAAAAAATGATTTAACTCTTATTACAAAATGCTTCTATCCCAAGATAGTCCAGGACTGTTAGAATAATGCCCCCACCCCTCCATAAAACAGCTGGCAGCTGCCCATGGAAGGGCAGTCTTATTGATAGGGGGTGGCAAGATCATGCGGCTTTTGGCAGCCATTACTGGGTAGAGTCTCAGCCAGAACCAGTCTTTCCCTTCGACATCATGACAGCATACATCTGGAGGTTGCTCACCTGCTGACCTGATGGGACAGGAAAAGGCAGAGCATAAAAGAAACCTCCTCCCCCCCCCCCCCCCAAACACCAGTGCTTTTCCTGTCCCTTCAGGACAGCAGCGGCAGAGCTCCAGCGATGCAGTCCCATGCCGGAGGTTCCAGGGCTTACCGGTGAGCGGTGGCATCTCTCCTGGCAGCCCCGGTTGCCCCAGTGGGAAGTACCTCATCTGGGAGCTAACCGGGGACTGCGTGGGCCTGGGTCCAAGTACGGTCTTTCCGGCACCACTGCAGCCGTCATTTAGGCGGCGGCCGCCACCATCTCTGGGGCCAGGGCCGAACAGCAGCATTTCTCAAGGGGGCGTGGCCTCGGCGGAGCACAGGGAATGACGCGGTGACGGCAGATGCTCCACAAGGGGCGTGGCCTAGCGCGGCTGGCGCCGGATCCAATTTTTAAAGCTCCTCTGCACCAGGGAGGACGGCTGGTGTTTCTTCGCGCCGGGGAATCGATCCTAAGTACAAGAGTTGATCCCACAAGCGCAGGATGTCGGCCAGAGAATCTCCAAACTGTAAGTGGTCCAGTGTGCCAACCTACAGACACCTGCACTACATACACTTCCTGACTAACAGAGTTCTCCCTTGTCATTTCAGGACAGGGATACTCAAAAACCTAGGGAGGCTAGGCGGAGGACTAAAAAGTGTCCAGTGTGCTTGGCCAAACTCGACGACTCCTACACCAAAACATTATGTGCCGTTTGTTCTGCAAAAGTTCTGCAGGAGGAAAAATCTTCCCTTATGTCCGAAATGCGGTCGGTCGTCCGGGAAGAAGTTCAGTCCTCCCTCTCGGACCTCCAACCTGGGCCCTCAGGGGTTACACAAAGGTCTGCTCTGGCTGTGTCAGAGTCTGACTCTGACATGGCGGAAGATTTGGAGTTTGATAATCTTGGAAGTGTTGCAGGAGGAGAAAAAGTACCTTTTTTCCACCGCTGACATGGATCAACGTTTAAAAGCTGTACGTAGAACCATGCAGGTGGAGGAAGATGTGCAGCAACCCCGCACGGCGCAAGACGATATGTTTGCGGGACTGCTTCCACAACGGAAATCTTCGTTTCCTGTAAGTGCCACACTCAAACAACTAATCCTGAACGAGTGGGATTGTGTGGATCAGGCTCCGCTAATCCCTAGGGAGTTCAAGGAGCGCCTTTTATTTGCGGGAGACGAGGTGGCGTTTCTGGACGAAATGCCGAAAGTAGATGCGGCTATCGCTATGGTGTTCACGAAGTCTGGATTACCATTTGAAGATACATCCCACTTAAAGGACTCCTTGGACAATAAAGTGGACATGACCATGCGTAAGGCCTGGTCAACGTCCAGCCTTATTATAAAATCCAATTTCGCGGCCACTTCTGTGGCTCGCTCTATGGCGGTCTGGCTGGATCAGCTCGCGTCCCTAATTGACCAAAAAGTCTCCAGGGAAGAGTTTGCGAGCGGCATCCCTCTGCTACAGATGGCAACGGGGTTTCTGGCAGATGCCTCTATGGAAACGGTCCGCTTCGGAGCTCGCATGGCAGCCCTTTCCAACACCGCCAGAAGGGCAGTCTGGGTAAAGGAGTGGTTGGGGGACTTAACATCCAAAAACAAGCTGTGTACCCTACCCTTTCGGGGCGCACGCATTTTTGGACCGGACCTGGATCGCCTGCTGGAAAAAGCAGCTGACAAGAACCAGGGACTGCCAGCCATCAGACCGCCCAAGAGACCCTTCACTCCACGTCCCTCGTCTACATATGCTGGAAAAGGGAAGACCGGAAGATGGTCTTATCCGAAGGGTGGAAGGGGTAAGACTCTTATTGTTGTCCCTCAGCCCGCATCTTCGTGCCCGGTCGGCGGTAGACTGGCTCGTTTTGCCACTAGTTGGCGTAACATAACGACTAACGAGTGGGTGCTACACCTGGTGGCAGAACTAGAATCTCGCCCCCCTGACAGATTTATTGTAACCTCAATCCAGTCTCCAGGCCTAGAGCAGGCTCTGTTGAGAGGTGTACAGAACCTGCTGGATCTTGGCGCGGTTATCCCCGTCCCCAAGAAGGAACGGGGGAAGGGATTTTATTCCCCCCCCTTTTTCTGGTTCCCACCGCACAATAATTAACCTCAAAGAACTGAATAAATTCATTGAGTATAGGAAATTTAAAATGGAGACTATCAGAACTGCAACTCCCCTAATTGCCAGGGATAATGTAATGGCTACAATTGACCTAAAGGATGCTTACTTTCACATCCCTATTTACGCCAACTCGCAAAAGTTCCTGAGGTTTGCGCTGAGAATGGAAGGGGAAATCTGTCACTTTCAATTTATTTGCCTCCCATTTGGAATTTCCTCTGCTCCGCGGATTTTTTCCAAGGTGGTGATAGAAATGGTTGCCTTTTTGCGCAATCGTGGGATTATTATCGTCCCCTCCTTGGACGACTTCCTATTGGTGGCAGATTCCCCGACTATTCTGAGGTCACACTTGGGTTCCACTCTTCAACTGTTTAAGGACCTGGGTTGGATTATTAATGATTAGAGATGAGCGAACACGTTCGGCCCCGCCCCTTTTTCGCCCGAACACCGAACTTTGCGAACACTTCAGTGTTCGGGCGAAAAAGTTCGGGGGCCGCCGTGGCAGCGCGGGGGGGTGCGGCGGGGAGTGGGGGGGAGAGGGAGAGAGAGAGGGCTCCCCCCTGTTCCCCGCTACTGCCGCCCGCGCCGCCGCGCATCTCCCCGCCCCCCGGCGGCACCCGAACTTTTTCGCCCGAACACTGAAGTGTTCGGAAAGTTCGGTGTTCGGACGAAAAAGGGGCGGGGCCGAACGTGTTCGCTCATCTCTATTAATGATCTAAAATCCAACATGGAACCAGAAACCAGGAAAAAATTCCTGGGAGTCATTCTGGATTCCAGTCTCCAAAATTCGTCCCTTCCTCCTCTAAGGAAACAGCTTATTTTAGAGGAATGTTCCACTCTCTATAAAAAATCTAGAGTAACAGTAAGAGACGCAATGCGGGGGGGCGGAGCCTGACCGGAGATGTGAGCGGCCGCAATACAACACAGCTCCGACAGTAATCCGGAAAGTATCCTGACACCGGGACCCAGAACACAACAAAACGGCACTTAACATCAGGGGAGAGCAGCGGAGACTGACAGGAGCGGAGGCGGCATCAGCGGAGGTCATGGTACGCGGCAGAGACAGAGGAAAGGGGGAGGAAGCGAGTGGCCGGCAAAACCAAGATGGCGCCGGAGGGAGCCGAGGACACTCATACCGCGGCCCCTCGCAGGCAGCGCTGACACAGCAAGAAAACTGGCAAAGTATGCCAGGGGGGAGAGGGACAGAAACGAGGGAACATCAAGCCCCAGGCAGCAGAAGGGAGACATAGAGGAGCAGGAGGACCCACAAGCAGGCACACAAACTACAGGCACAGGAGGGGAGGAGGAAGTGCCATATACAGTAATACCAGCAGGAGAAAAGGGCAAAGACCCTAATGAATGTATGCAAGATGGCAGAAAAAACACCAGTGGTCATAATAAAAATGCACAAGACACAAACACTGCAAGAGACCCTAATAAATGCAGGCAAGATGGCGTAAATAACGCCAGTGGCCAACACAAAAGCGCACAAGATGGCATAAATACTGCAAGCGGCCCTAACAAATGCGCACAAGATGGCATAAATACTGCAAGCGGCCCTAACAAATGCGCACAAGATGGCATAAATAAAGCGAGTAGTCACAACAAATGCGCACAAGATGGCATAAATATGGCAAGTGGCTCTAACAAAGGCGCACAAGATGGCATAAATAATGCAAATGATCCACATAGATGCGGGCAAGATGATCCAAGCAGTGCAAGAGAGCCCACGCTGAAAGATATATTTGGCGAAATCACTAAATGCAGCGCATCTTTGAGAACCCTGAATACGCAAATGGGCTCAATGCAAACCAATGTGAATCTACTACGACACGATGTGCAAAAGATATCAGAGCGCCTAACAGAAACTGAACAACGCATAAGTGACGTGGAAGACGTGATACAGCCACTGCAGCGAGATATCGAAAGAAGTCTACATAATGCGCAAATCATGCAGAATAAAATAGACGATTTGGAGAATCGTTCAAGACGAAACAATGTGCGGATTGTGGGCCTCCCAGAGAAGGCGGAGGGGGGCAACCCCCCAGAATTCTTCGAAACCTGGCTGCCCGGGCTGTTTGGGAGACATACTTTTACAACAATGTTCGCAATCGAAAGGGCCCACCGCGTGCCTACACGACCCCTCCCCCCTGCACGGCCAATACTCATTAAGCTACTACACTTCAGAGACCGCGATGCAATACTTCAAAAAGCCCGTGAAAAGGGAGAAATCCGATTCAACGGAGCTAGAGTGTCTTTCTTCCCAGATTTTTCTACAGATCTACAAAAAAGGCGTGCAACATTCATCGAAATAAAGAGACGACTGAGAAACCTGCAAGTACCATATGCGATGCTATACCCCGCCAAACTGAGAGTTGCAGCACTAGGAATAACACACTTCTTTGACAACCCAAAAGAAGCTACCTCCTGGCTAGACCGCAACGAGGAGCGGATCCGAATGGGAAGATCACCACGTGAATCACCATGCAGAGAGGACAACACCTAAAGAAAACGCAAGTGCAAACGCCTATTCTGTGGGGACCGGGATCATAAAAGGAGCTTCTGAGAAGGGAAGTACAGACTGATTGTACCTGAAGAACAAGCCACATCTCCTAGGAGAATGGAGGACTGGTACCCCGATCCGATTGGAATACAACGGATTCGTGAGTTCTATGTTGGGATTGGTTTGTGTTTGGTCTCTCTCTCCTATGTTGGGGTAATGTTAAGTAATTTACGAGTAGAGGGGATAATGTTATACAGTAGGAATATTGTTCATAGAGGGGGGGGAGGGAATGGTAATACAAATGTACAGATGAGGTGTTCGGTGATAGTAACGGGAAAATGTAGAAGACAGGAGGACGAACAGATACGTATATGGTTAATGTGTAATAGATTAAAATTGTGTGGGTGTGGCTTCCCGCCGAGTCCGAGCATCACTATGCATTTGTATTTCCTAATTAATAGCAAGGTGCAGATGGCGGAGATCGTGATGTCAACGGATGAGGTGGGGAGAGACACTGACAAATATGTAATGGGTGGCGACTTGTGCAGTATTGGTACAGAGACGCGGACCCTCCCAGTGCGACTCACTCACACATATAGGGTCAGATGGAAGTCCCTAAAAAATATGAATCCTGGGGAATGTAATAAACAAAGAAAATGAGTGGAAAGGTTAGGATTATTTCATGGAATGTGAGAGGAATGGGCGACCCGCCCAAACGCTCAGCGATATTACAGATAATCAAAGAGCAAGGCCTGTCTATAGTCTGTCTGCAAGAAACTCATCTATCAAAAGAAACCGCAGATACATTTAAGGTAGGGGGGATGGGACTTAGTTTCCATTCCACACATACGAGATGTTCTAGGGGGGTCAGTATAGTAGTGCACAGAAATATACCATTTAAATGTTTCACACAGAAAATCGACCCAGAGGGCCGATTTATATGCCTACACTGTAAAATTTATAATTACACATGTGTTCTTATCTCAGTATACATCCCACCTCCATATAATAGCGCAGTAGTGCGACAGGCATTGGAATTTGCGGCGGAAACACCGGACATCCCAATCCTTATAATAGGTGACTTTAATTTGGTTATTAACCCCACACAGGACAGGTTGCGGGTGGAAAATATTAGTGGGGAAGGGGATTTGACACCGCTAGGCCGGCTATTAGACGAAATGTTATTGATAGATATATGGCGAACACGATACCCCACAAACAATACTCATGTTATTCGACCACATGTGAATCGTTATCCAGAATAGACCTAGCAGTGGGAAATACTAAATTATATAGTGATACAATATCAGTTGAATATCTACCAAGAGTAATATCGGACCACTCCATGCTAAGGTTGGACATACAACACTGTAATAATGATAGTTATATCCATAAAAGATGGAAATTAAATCCGCACTGGCTAAATATACTAAATAAAGAAAAAACCTAAAAACAACTCTAATGGAATATTTTGATTTAAATGAAGAAACAACAAATTCGACAGTTTGCTGGGAGGCCATGAAAGCATATATGAGGGGAGTATATATACAACCAATTACCCAGGCGAAGAATAGACATAGAGAAACGGGACAAAGGCTGCAGGAAAGTCTGAAAGAGACTGAGGCCAAATTTGTAAAAGAGGGTAACATAGCAGCGCTAAATATGTGGAAAAAGGCCCAAGAAGCACTCAATAAATATTCGTTAAAGACAGCGGCCACCAAGAATGGGTTCCGAAAACAGTCATACTATGAGGAGGGGGAAAGAACGGGACATATGCTAGCAGTTATTGCCGGGAGCAAAATAGCTCCACGTATATTATAGAACTAAAAAATAAGCAGGGCAACATTGTCAGGGATACACCCTCCATTAGGGAGACTGCCCGGGAGTTTTACTCCTCCCTGTACTCCTCCAGATTGGATAAATCAGCGGAACAGATTGAGGGGTATTTAACAGGAATAACAACACGTAAACTGACAGAAGAACAGAGGGAGTTTCTTGACGCACCATTGGATCTGGAGGAGATGCAAGAGGCAGTAAAGGATATGCAAAACAACAAGGCCCCGGGGGAAGATGGCTTCCCGATAGAATTTTATATGCAGTACGCGGATATTTTACTACCGCGTCTCCTGGACACAGTGGTGGAGGCAGAGAGACTAGGTGAATTACCGCAGACAATGAGAAAGGCAAAGAGAACAATCTTACTAAAACCAGAAAAGGACCCCCTGTTGATGGACTCGTATAGACCAATCTCGCTGTTGAATGCAGACGTTAAAATAATAGCTAAGGTCCTGGCAAATAGACTATCCAAAGTGGTGTCCACTTTGGTACACCCAGACCAGAGTGGGTTTATACCGGCGAGATCAACGGCAGCGAATATCCGTAGACTATTTCTAAATCTGCAAATACCGGTAGATAATCCCGGAGATAGAATTATATGCTCCTTAGATGCCGCTAAGGCATTTGATAGTGTCGAGTGGCAATACCTGTGGAAAGTATTAGAAAAAATGGGATGTTGACCGACATTTGTGCGATTGGTAAAACTGCTATATACTGGAGTAGGGGCGGATGTGTTCATCAACGGGGGGTCCTCGGATGCGTTCCCACTGTACAGGGGGACAAGACAGGGGTGTCCACTATCACCACTTCTGTTTGCTCTGGCAATAGAGCCCCTTGCATGCAGAATACGAGCGCACCAGGGAATAGTGGGCTTCCAAAGAGGAAATATGGAAGAAAAAAATCGCTCTATACGCAGACGATATACTGCTGTTTCTGGGGGATGCAGAAAAATCACTGGAACTAACTATGCAGATAATTAAGGAGTTTGGGGCCTTTTCGGGAC
This sequence comes from Eleutherodactylus coqui, assembly GCF_035609145.1. Classification (NCBI taxonomy): domain Eukaryota; kingdom Metazoa; phylum Chordata; class Amphibia; order Anura; family Eleutherodactylidae; genus Eleutherodactylus; species Eleutherodactylus coqui. The sequence goes on from NC_089844.1 coordinate 112,352,355, forward strand.
TATCCATTAACTGGTCTAAATCGGTGATAATGCCAATAGATATCCCTGAAATGCAAATCACTAATAGAGAAATATCCATGAAATGTACCACAATATTCAAATATTTGGGAGTCAATATTACTAGAAAGGTCAGTGAATTTGGGAAAATAAATTTAGAACCACTCCTCACTAAATGGAAACAAAAACTTCATATATGGCGTAAACTTCCATTAACCGTTATAGGAAGGGTGAATCTTATAAAAATGATATGGATGCCGCAATTATTATATCTGATACATAATTCTCCCCACTGGATAATACAGAGATTTTTTTTATAAAGTCAATGGATTGTTTAGAGAGCTCATATGGGGAGGAAAGGCCCCTCGGATTAAACTGGAGGTGCTGTGCAACCCCAAAGAGAAGGGCGGTTTAGCCCTACCCAACCCAATGTCATACTTCGTGGCCTCCCAGCTGCAACATTTTAGGGGTTGGGAGACAGAAGAGACGCAGGATGCCAGCTTTAGGATCCTTAAGGGTTACTTCGCCGGGGCGCATCTATTTGAAACTCTAGAGCAAGGCGCATTTAAAAGAAATGGTCAGACTACCCCCACACTACTACTCATCCATAAAATATGGTGGAAGACCAGAACTATGTTAGGTATAACGAGTTGTACACAACACACCCCAATATGGAATAACCCATGTCTACCAGAAATTTACAAATTACAAGACTTCCAGGGATGGAAAGATAAGGGCATTACAAGAATAACCCAAATAGTAGAAGAAGGGGGAATGAAAACTTTTGAACAACTAAGGCAGAATCACGATATACCCAACAGTGAATTTTATAGGTATCTACGGCTCAGGCACGCACTGCAAGCGGAAATGGGCACAGCGGAAGTAACAGTGACAACAAATATAGTAGCAGATATAATAGGAAATGCTAACACCACGGCTGGGAAAATATCACAACTATACTGCTATGTACAAGACACTGTGAATGCACGTAACCCGATTCTAACCAAAGCAAAATGGGAGGCAGACATTGGCCCTATTGAGGAGTCGCACTGGGAGGAAATCCTACAAATGACACCTAGATTATCTCTGAGCGAATCGCACAGATTGTCACAACTATTTCTGATACATAGAGTGTACCGTACGCCGGCTTTCTTACACAGTATTGGAATAAGAACCTCTCCTATATGTGCGCGATGCAAGACCCACACGGCAGACCTAATCCATATGCTGTGGAGATGCCCAAAACTGCACAGATACTGGGCGGAAATACGGGATACAATAAATACAGTATTTGGTATAGACATGGACCTCACGCCATTTGTATGCATATTGGGCTATACACAGGATCTAGCACTGGATGAACACGAGAAGCTGGCGGTAGTCAGACTGTTATATCTGGCTAGAAAAACAATAACTCAGCACTGGCTGGATGAGGCCCCACCCACAATAGGTGAATTCAAGAATAAAGTTAACCAGATCCTCCCATGGGAAAAAAACATATATGTCAAACGCAAGACTGGCCAAAAATATTATGACATATGGCTAAGATGGCTACATGCCCAGGGCCAGATAGTGAGCTATGGAACAAATACATAGAGTGTGGTGTGGAAAGCCATGTGGGTCGGCATCTGCAAAACAGGGATTTAATTCAGTAAGAGAGGGGTAGAAATAAAAAGTCCCAAAAAAAGAAGTTATGTGCTATAAATAAGGTTTATTAAGCAAGAAAAAGACAAATAAAACAGTGATTTGATGAAAGTACATCAAAGGGGACACTATGTAGAGATGGGAAAGGCGTAGTACGGAGAGAGAGAGAGACCAAACAACTAAAAGAGATATCTATCCGCCATATGAACACAGCAAGATTAGCTTTATCTGTACCGGAATGATGAAAGAAAGGAAAACAGAAGAAGAAGACTACCATGGAGCTTAAAATGAACACGTAGGGTGCCCACCCACTAGCGTTTTTTTTCACTGCGAAATTCGCAGGTTTTTTTTTTCTGCAGGGGGTCTATGGGACTTGTAATGTAAAAATCGCGATATCGCGATTTTGCGCGATCGCGATTTTAGCTTTGCATGTCCCATAGCCCAAAGACCCCTGCAGAAAAAAAAACCGCTGCGAATTTCGCAGTAAAAAAACGCTAGTGGGTGGGCACCCCTATTGTGGAAACCCTCATTAACAGTTATGGCGCAGTCAAAATACAAGACAGAATGTGAAAATCTAGAGACTGTCTATACTGCGGACTGAATGTTGGGAGAGAGACCTAGGGGGGGAGGGAAAAGGGTGGACATGGGGGGGAAACCGTTTTGTACAAAAATGTTGAATGATATGCTTAAAGTATGTAAGGAAAAAGTTGAAAAATGTTTAATAAAAAAGCATTTAATCAAAAAAAAAGAGACGCAATGCGGATCCTGGGGCTAATGACTTCGTGTATTGGTGTGGTTCCCTGTGCCCAGTTCCATAGTCGCAGTCTCCAGTCACTAATCCTTCAGAATTGGGACAAGTTACAGTCCTCACTTGACCAGACGATCTCTATTTCTGCTAAAGCCAGATCTTCACTTCGCTGGTGGTTGTCATCGGACAACCTGTCACGGGCATCCGAATGGAACTTGGACTCTACAATAATAATCACAACAGATGCTAGCGCCAAAGGGTGGGGGGCCCACTTTGAAGGCAGTCATATACAGGGTACTTGGGACGCTCATGAGAGATCTGGTTCATCTAACTTTAGAGAACTTAATGCAGTGTGGAAATCCCTACGTAGCCTGCAATCGCTCTTAGGGATGAAGCATGTGAGGATCTTTTCAGATAATATGACGACAGTGTCACTCATTCGCCACCAGGGTACCACCAGGAATCCTCTACTGCAGCAGTTGGCAGGAAGGATCCTACAGTGGGCGGAACTCACAACCAAGTCACTGTCGGCCTTTCACATAAAAGGAGCCGAGAATTCAGCCGCGAACTTTCTAAGCAGGAAGAAAGTGGACCCAGGAGAGTGGGAACTCCATCCCGAGGTGTTCAGCCTGCTTGTGACGAAATAGGGGGTACCAGAAATAGACCTGTTTGTGTCAAGCGCAAATACCAAGTGCCGGCTTTTCTTTTCCCGAGGTGCAGAGAAACAGGCCTTGGGCACGGACGCTCTCTCTCACCCCTGGGTTTGGGACTTAGCGTACGCTTTTCCCCCTTTACCATTAATTCCGCTCCTACTAAGGAAATTACTGCGGTCAAGCCTCTCAGTAATTCTGGTAGCACCTTATTGGCCGAAAAGACCTTGGTTTCCCCTCCTGAGATCTCTGTCAGTAGGAGAGCCTTTCCACCTTCCACCAAGACCGGACCTATTGCTGCAGGGCCCTCTTCTTTACCCGGAGGTTCACAAGTTCAGGCTTACGGCCTGGATCTTGAACGGGTAAAATTCTTGGGGAAGGGTCTTTCTCCTAACGTAATTTCCACTATTAGCGAGATCCTTAAACCCTCGACAAAAAAGATCTATTCCAAAGTCTGGAAAAAATTCTCGGAGTGGATGGGCCAGGACATCCAGCAGTTAGATCAGCCAGACATCCGTAAAATCCTAGATTTTCTCCAGGCGGGCCTAGATAAAGGGTTGAGTCCGAATACCCTCAAAGTCCAAGTTCCGGCTTTGGGGGCATTCTTTGATCTCGCGCTTGCGGAGCACAGGTGGATTAGGAGATTTCTTAGAGGGGCAAGTAGATTGCATCCATTTACAAGGCTTACAGCACCCCCCTGGGATCTGACCATAATCCTTTAGGCCTTCTGCGATCCCCCATTTGAACCTATTAAAGATCTATCCATCGCCTTGCTGACGTATAAGGTAGCCCTCCTTGTGGCAGTCACGTCGGTGAGATGCGTGGGTGAAATCCAGGCCCTCAGACAAAATAGTATTTTCTTTAGACCTGTCCTTTCAGCCTAAAGTCTTGTCGGATTTCCACAGAGGCCAGCCAATAGTTATTCCAGCCATCTGCCAAGATTTCAAAAAAGAAAAGGAGCAGAAGCTCCATAATCTAGATGTCAAAAGAGCTGTACTAGCGTACCTTGAGGCAACGGAAAGTTTCAGAAAGACTGATAAACTTTTCGTTCAATTTCATGGGCAGGCCAAAGGAAGGGCCGCTTCTAAAGATGTGATCGCCCGGTGGCTCAGGAGAGCTGTCCAGGAGGCTTACAAGGCCAAGGGCATCCCTCCTCCAGAAGGATTCAAGGCCCACTCGACGAGAGCGGTGGCATCCTCTTGGGCAGAAAGAGCGCACGCGTCAATCGAGCAGATTTGTAACGCAGCCACGTGGACTTCTGGCCATACTTTTATTAAACACTACAGGCTGGACTTTAAATGTAGTCAGGACGCAACCTTTGGTAGGAAGGTACTCCAAGCAGTAATCCCTCCCTTAAAAAGCCCATGCCAGTTATTTGGTATTCCTCCAGATGTATGCTATCATGATGTCGAAGGGAAAACGGGAATTTTTCTTACCGATAATTCCCTTTCTTGAAGGCATCATGACAGCATACGGGCTTTTTCCCCCCCCCTACCGAAATGGTTACCCTTGTTTTGTCTAACACATGAGGTAATGTGTATGCTTATGTTTCTTTGTCTGAGGTGTGTGATGACAATAAAAACACACCTTCTGGTTAAGTATTCAGTCACTGTGGTTATTTGGAACGCACTGGTGTTTGGTGGGGGGGGGGGAGGTTTCTTTTATGCTCTGCCTTTTCCTGTCCCATCAGGTCAGCAGGTGAGCAACCTCCAGGTGTATGCTGTCATGATGCCTTCAAGAAAGGGAATTATCGGTAAGAAAAATTCCCGTTATTACATGGGATTGCACCCTAGAAGCTCCAAAATATTCACACCTATTCAGACTTGCTTCTCTGTAGTAATGTTGTCTCACTCTTAGGGCTCTTTCACACTTGTGTTTTTCTTGTGCGTTTGTTTTCACACATTATCGCTGCATTTCTTTCACGTGAATGTCAGTGGAACTTTCTAATGTTAAAAATGCATTGCAAGTTGGTGCTTTGCAATTTTTAACATTAGAAAGTCCCATTAACATTCGTGTAAAAAAAACACGCAAGAAAACCGCAAGTGTGCAAGAGCCTTTAGGGTGCCTTTACACTTGCGATGAAATCGCACAATTTCCCAGCGCTGCGAGAAATCGCTAAATTATGAAGCCAATGACTACATTCACATGGGCCATGTTTTAATGCTTGCGATACAAAATCGCATCATGTCCTATCTTTTTGCTATCCTGCCCATTGTTTCCAATTAGGTCTGCGGCAGCAGCGCCGGCCCCATTGAAATTGATGGAGCATGAATGCTAAAGGAATCGCCTGCTGCAGCTGTGGATCCTGATGTTCTCAATGGGGCCTCCCTGCAATGAGGATTTTGAAAGCTTGAAGTATAAGCCCTACCCTGAAAATAATCCCTGGCTGTAGAGAAAAAAAAATGCAATGCCTTAGAAGCACTGTCATTCCTGATGCGGCTTCTAGCAGGTTCCCGGCAATCTTCTTCAGCTTCTCTTCTGGCTGGGGATTGAAAAATCCCTGCCTCCTGAAAGTGCTGCCTCTAATTGGTTACAGCGCTCAGGTGACTTTTTTCCCCTACAGTTAGGAATTTTCAGCACCCTCCTCCACAATTCTCACCACGGGGAGTCCCCTGCCACTACTGTCACAGCAGTGGCAGAGGATCGAGCTAATCTCCCTTTGATTTTAATGAGGCCGGTTCTGCTGCTGCTGCCATTATTGAGGTTAATGGGAGAACATCAGGATCCACTGCTGCACCAGGGGATTCTCTCAGTGATCATGTCACATTGATTTCAAGGATGGTGCTGCTGCTGGCCCCATTGAAAAGGGGAAAGATCACTATCTCCTGCCGTGGCTGTGACAGCCACAGCAGGAGATTCCTTCAGCCCTGCTGGGATGGGAGGCTGTTTCCCTGCGAAAATGCCTCACATCCAGGGCTTCAGAAGGACTGCGAGAGCGATATCGCTTTCGCCAGTGTGCAGGAGCCCTTATTTGCTCAATATTTCTTCTGACATCAAAGACTACATCCACTCAACACACCAAGGAGGTCTCCAAGGATACCCAGCAAGGCTGAGCAACTGTGACCTCTTTGGAACAATTATTATGATGGACACAATAGAAGCAGCAGGTGGCCCTATTTTAGCATAAGTCCTGGTATAGCTTTGGATAAAAAGTGTTTTACAGGCCTAATATAACTATTCACACTTTTTTTGGGGGGGACACAACCCCTTTAAGCGGGAGTATTTAAGGAACAGCCTGTAGTGCATCATGTTCAAAGAGCGTTAGTGAATGCATAGGGAAGTAGAGCGAGAGCACACCTGTTGTGAGCAGGATTCATGGTTGGAGTAGGATCTGCTGAGGGTCTCTGACGGGGTGGCTGCTCGCTAACAGTGAGTCAGCTCTGGACTACTGTGACTGAACAGCCAAGCTGGAAGGAGCATCTATTAATCCAAGAGGCCCTGGATAATGCATGGGGTTGCAGATTGCTTCTAGACCATGTACTAAGTGATACGCAAATCCTGAGAACGGCTAATGCGAGTTTCTGTGCCTGCTGCCAAGCGGCTATTCCCATTACAATTAGCAACTGTTGGAGTTATGCATTTAGAGACTGTTCCCTTGCTCCTGATGACGCCAAACTTGAGTACCCTTTGAGACTTAAACTTCATAGTTACCCACAGTATTGTGGTTAGTGTCCCCAGAGACAAAACATATGCTTGTTGCTTCAACTCAAGTGAACTGCTGTTCAAGTTAAACCTTGCAAAGTCCACGTGAGTCACGGCACCATCCTCCAATGGGGCCCTGTAGTAAGGGTCATAATGTATTTGTGTACGTACTAATATTGATCATGAATTATAGATGTCCAGTTTTTAGACTTTATGAACTGGTTTTAACCCCTTAAATACAACTTACTCCACCTACAAAGGCAACCCCTTTCTACATAAAACCACCAGCCAGGTTGAGTGCACTAATTTAGTGGCACAAATCACAGCAAGACCAACACTTGTAACACCTATACCGCAAACCAATTAATCGACCCACATACCTCAGATGGGAGAGTTACCATCCTAAGCACATCAAAATGTCCATTGTCTACAGCCTGGCCATCAGATATTAACCGGATCTGATCCCACACAACAGATAGGGAGGAACATTTGCACAATCTCAAAAAGACATTTTTAAAATGCGGTCTTCCATCCCACCTCAATGACCAAATCATCAGAGCTACCAGGATACCCAGAAATCAACTACTCCAATACAAAAGAGAAGAGAAAGAAAAAACAGACCTACAATTCACAACTAGAGGTACTAAGGAAGACTGCAAAGAAACTCCATCATACCCTACACAAGGATGACCATCTGAAAACCATATTCCCGGACCCTCCCTTCCTATGTTACAGGCAACCACCTAATTTGAGGAATTTTATAATCAGGAGTGCATTGCCCTCGGACACACAATGGAACTTATCCATGTAATGTAAGGAGCTGCAAGACCTGCTCACATGTAGTGATTGCGAACAGGATACGGATTCCCAACACACAGCAGGACTATAAGATCCCTGGGACATTCACATGGTCCACGTCCAACGTTGTGTACCTGATCCGGTGCAGTAAATGTCCTGTTGGGGGAAGAGGGGGTTGTATCGGGGAAACAGGACAAAAACTGAGAGCCAGGATGAAATTTCATTGCCGCTCAATTGGAGAGGAAAAGATGGAATTTCCTGTGGCAAAACATTTTGGGTCACAGACATAGCATAGACCAGATGAGAGTTATCATACTGAAGGGCAACTTCAACTCGCAGTGTCACAGAAGAATTCGGGAGTATAAATTTATGGCCATGTAATACCCTCAAGAATGGAATGAATCTCAGCCCAGGATTCTTGCATAAGTGGAGAATATGAGAGGTCTGAAGCAGGTCAAGATGGGTGTCCTCTTCCCAATCATTGCTGGTTTGTTTTTTCATTAAAAATTTTGACATTTATTGTAAGAATGTTGCCATCCAATAATTGGTGCTGCAAAGATAGTGTTTCCATTCTTCTATGTGCAGTTTGTAAGTAGAGATAACAGACATAAAACTGCTCCATTCCTCAGCTCAGTAGACTATTTATCTCTTTGCTCAGATTGTCTGGTGTTATTTTAAGTCTCGAATTTTTGTGTGCAAACATTTATTTAGATCAACAGGGGTGTCCCCCCGCCCCTCTGCATTTGTATGGTTATATTTGTGTCCCATCCAAACCAATTTCATTTTAGCCTGATGAAGCATCGATAAGAAGAACCCGAAAGCTTGCTGTATCATGTAGTTTTGTTAGCCATTAAAAGGTATCATATCTACAAGATTACTTGGTTTCTCTTAACTTGAAATCACACAACTACTGGCTAGCACGGTACCAAACCTTTTTTTTCATATTGTAACACCCAAACATGGGTAATAATAGAGTGTGAGCTTGTAGCTTTGTGTCCATTTTAGAAGTTTGCATTTATTTCCAGCATTTGTCTCAGACACAATAGCATAGTTGACAATGGTATTTTTTTTTCATTAAGACCGTAAAATGAGCAGAAATGTTTAAATGGAGACCAAAGCCTGCAGCTTTGGTCTTTATTTTCGCAATGACAAACTATGGGTTGCAGAGAATGGCGCTAGATGGAACCAAACACCCAGGACAGAGCCTGAAATGCTATGTGAATTGAGCCTTAGTAGGCTTTTGTATTTTGTCCATGTAATGCCAGCAGAGTCACTAGAGAAATGTATAATGTTTGGATACTTCAGTGGCAAAAGAGGACCTGGCCGCCAAAGGACACAATGGCTGATACTGGCATGGATATCACACAACTGAAAGAAGCAGTGCAAAACCGAAAAACACAGAGGGAGCCTTTCGGGTCGCCAAGGGCCGTAAATGACTAAACTGCTAACAACAATGCTTTGTATATATGAAGCCCCCCAATGAAAAGCATTGGAAAAAGAAAAAAAAACTTCAGGACGCAAGATCAATTTGATGAAATGTATTCGTTAAAAAAGCCAAAAATGAAACATTTCAGAGGACAAACTACTTTGTGTTTAACCACGCCAGTGACACGCTCTCCTTTTTCCTTTTTGTGTTTGTCTCTTTCATGTAAATGTTATTTCACCAACTAGACCAACCAATAAAGTTTGCAATAAAACGGAATTTTATTAGAGAAGCCAAATCGAAAGTTATTGCATTTAAATAGACATTAGTAACACAAGGGGGTGGATTAAGAGTCCACTGCTGTTCAAACCAAGGAATCTCTCAAATAATCCTACCCCTAAGAATATAAGCAACTAATACAGAAGGTCGCTATGTAATCTTGTGCTGTATAATTTTGAGTGGATGTGGCTTTAGCTCGATCAGGGTGCACAAGTAAACAGTGTAATACATCTGATTTTATTTTAAAACAAATATTTAATACTGGTGAACAGAAAGGCACTTGGTGCATGAAAAAATAGGATCTCGAAAGAATACACAATAGGTTGCACACTGTATCATTAAAGGATGGAGAATTGAGAAAGCGAGAACATTTCCTTTAGTGTCAACCAGTAAGCAAAGGGGGTCAAATGGGTAATTTTAAACCTTACAGAAATCTCAACTGGATCTCACGAGTCGCACATTACCATCAATGTATCAATCTATACTGGGCAGACAATAGTTGGCTCTACTCAATGGTGATTAACAAGTTTAGCTCCTCTTCACTATTAGAAAGTACACCTTCATCTTAGACACCGAAATGCAAGTTTTTACAGGTGATAATCTCATGAATTCACTGTGACAGCTGTTGTGTGGAAGTAGAGGTCTTCATTTTAGGAGTGGTTGGACCTTCTGCATGGCTTCTGTGCTTCAGTAATCGGACGCCATGTTGGTGCATGTGCAATAGAGAGAATTTGCTTCATTGCCAGGGCAGCCTGGAACACTTGCAGGCATCTCATGGATTGAAGGGGGATAAATAAGGTTGTGATACAGTCCAAAGGCACGTGATGTGATAAGGAGTAGGATTATTCACTTGCTTTTGTTCCGTTATAATCTGCGTCTCGTGATTCGGCATCCTCCTCAGACCCGTCAGCTGCATTTTCTACAGCTCTTCTGTTTCCGGCAGATCGTCTAGGTGGGGCAAACGATGCGGGTTCATTCCCCCTCCTGCCAGATGCAAGAACAACTGTTAGACCTCTTTTATAATGGCAGATGGTCATTTTATTCTTTAGGTTTACCATATCTGGGTCACTGACCAGTAATCAAATATTTAAAGGGATGTCAAAATGTGTTCGTGGATTTTGCTGATCATAAAAAATATGGAGCCAATTAAAGGCTTGTGTGTATAATATCTTATATAAATCTGGCCATATACGGTTTTGGTGTACATTAACATTTTTTGTATTTCAAAAGGGTATTCCGGATTTTGCAAATAAAAGGTTATTCTTTGTATAATGAAAAGTTAGAGACTTCTCCAATATACTTTCAGTATCAATGCCTGGTAGTTTTCAAGATCATACTGTCATTCTGTAGGAGCCTCCATTGTTTTTCTAAATGCTAAAAATCTGTCCTGGCGAAGTGATGAACACATAAATCCTCAGCTTGGTACAAGACAGCTCTGATATCAGTACTGTAAGGCTTTGTTCAAACAGGTCTACCCATGTTGCGCCTGAGAAACTCTAAGTCTATGGGCATCCATCCCTGTGTTGTCCAATCTTCATATCAGATTCTCGATTGTGAACACAGTTGAGAATATGACATGCAGTGATTTTTTTGGCATAGGGACCACAAAGGGGTCTAGCCTCAGACTATAATGGGCCCACATACTGAACTTAGAATACACGGACAGCACACAGACCCAAAATACAGCTGTCTTAATTGACCTTTTCTGTAAGACCTCTTGCGTGTCCATCAGATGACCAAGACGCATTTTTCGAGATCTTTAAACTGAGAAACCGGTATGGAAAGCATATTGCAAAAAATTGAATACCTTTTCATTTTAAAAAGAAAACATTTGCTAAAACCGTAATTAGCCTTTTAAAAGACTCATTTGGTAGGCAAGTGGTCCTTATGAATGACCAAGGTTTGGCTTCTTTGGACCAGTTGAACAGGAAGATAACTGTTCACTGGGAAGGTACACCTGGCATTTCGAAAACAATGCCCTCTTGATTGAAACATCTTCCAAGGTGCTATATTTGATGGCTACATGTATGTGTAAAATCGTTATGTATCCATTATGAATATATTTTTTATGGTAGACATATCCTTTAAATATACGTATCTGTAATAGAGACAAAAGAAAACAGATACATTACATAAACATCATATGCGATTGTCCTGTAATAAGAAGTGGATTAGTGTGGAACTGAATGCATGGTGGACTATGACCGTATGTTATAATGATTTAGTCCAGTAAGTTACGGCCATGTCTCTAAATTCATGTTTTGCATGCATATGGTCTTTGACCTTAGTCATATTATTACATTGACCATGCAAAGTCTCTTTGATGCATTTAACAATACAAGCCTGAGTTGATGTAAAGGAGGGTGTACAGAGTTATTTGCAAGTGATCTTCCCAATTTGAAACTCGAACTCACATATACGGACACTCGAATACATAAATTTTATATCAATGGAAACAAACTAAAAAAATTTTGTTGCACAACATCAAAAATTCCACATCAGAGGTGATCAATGTGAGCCGCTTTGTCTCGACACATCAAGCCTGTAATCAAAGTTCCTGCCATACACATTGTAGCGTATCATGATTAATGTAATGGCTTCTGTGATGCGTCCTCACAGATCATGCATAATGAGTGGTAAGGGTGGTTGGTAGACCATTTTTTATCACGAGGCATAAGGTCCGGGAACGTGGAGACCAAGGAAGTTGTTCACCATCGTCACAACCTGCACGGCCAATACATCTGTTTGGTAGTTGCCTATTGAGCTACTTTCCAACTTCCTTGTGAAAATAGGGGGTGCCCTGGCCTGTTGGAAGATGAAACCTGGAATTTTCTGTTCCAGATATGGCAGAAGCCGTATCTGTAGCATGTCCAGGTGTGAGATCACTGTGATGAGTTGAGCATATGCTCCACATAGCCGTATAAGAAAAGGAATCCCACTGCACCACTTTCAATGCCCAATTATGGGTAAGAAATCTCTGCAAAGCCGATCAATAAAGGTGGACCAACCTTTGTATATCATTAAACTTTAAATGTGAAGAGGATCCGCAGCAGACCAGGAGATGATGTAAAAAGTGATCTTTTATTCCATTTCCATAAAAATAGGCGATACAAGCAGCGACGTTTCGACCATTGCTGGTCTTTATCATGCTTGATAAAGACCAGCCATGGTTGAACCGTTGCTCCACATAGCCGTGGGTTTTCCCTCGCCAAGATTCTGACATTGCTTTTGTTAACTCTGCCAAAAAGGTGGAAGGCGGCTCCATCACTAAACATTAAAAACTGGTTTCCATTAAAGGTTGCACACTCACAGAAAGAAGGTCACCGCACTTTGTCGTCCGGTTTCAGGGCCTGTTACACTTGCAACCAGTAGGGGTAACATTGAAAATGTTTATGCAGAATCTTCCAGACAGTCAGCTGCAGGATGTCTCTACTTGCTTTGACAGTGGATTTCTGAGGATTTCATATGAAACGCGTGAACACACTCCACTGTCTTCATGCTTACTAGTGGATGGCTGGATGAATTTTGCGTATAGATTCAACCTTTTTCCTTAAAATTGGAGTTCCACTTAGGAATTGTGTGCCAGCTGAGTGAATCTTCACCAAACTGTTCAAAAATGGTGTTGAACACCAAGAATAGTAGATGTGAAAATGAAGGACCAAAAAAACCTCATTACCAACCATTTGGTCTCATATCCCCCATCGTGAGGACAGCAGAAGATATTTTGGGTGTCATTTAGCAAAACTGTTTAAGACCGTCCTTGTTGCCCCATAGCAACCAATCACAGCAGCTTAAGTAAAAGCTGCACTGCCATTGGTTGCTATGGGGCAACAAGAACAGTCTGTTAGATAGTTTTGCCAAATGAAGATTTTTGTTTCCACTGATATCAAATTTATGTATATGAGGGTCATTAAACAGGAGTTCTGATTGTTTCAAATCTGGAAGATCATTTGTCATAACCCTGTACTTTATTCTTGATTATCACCCATTACCCAAAGCAAAGAGCAGCGCTCTCTCTCGAGGGCCCAGCCAGTTTATGCATACGACTGGGCTCACACAGGCAGATTCCAATTGCGGAATCAGTGATCAGCATCTGTGTGGAGGATCCACGGCAAAACGCAGGCGTTGAAAGGCATGCACTTTCGCTTTTCCACTCACACTCGCGGATACGAATTGCGTATTCCATGAGCGGAGGAAAAATTACAGCATGCTTTATTTTGCTGCAGACTCCACGCAGACAGCCTCCATTGAAATCAATAGAGGCCATCCAACCCGCGTCATCACTTAGCGACGGTGCAGGAAATACAAATAATGAAAAAAAACAAGAAAACTGTACTGCGCATGACTGATGGCGAGCTGTCACGATCATCCGTAATACAGGAAGATAAGGTATGCAGGGTCGCCGACGCGGGTTAACAGCCGGAATCAGCTGCGGGCCTCCCGTATGCAGAATCCGCTGCCTGGCTTACTACAGCTAACCCTGATTTCAAAAGGCAATACTTAATTACCCATGGTGCTACTGCTGGGTAAGTAAACTGCTAGGCCCCTTTGCAGACTACAAATGACTGCTAGGGTTCCAGCCGCAGAATGCTCTGTGATAAGCTTGTGGTCCTGTTACACCACCCAAAAAATGTAAACTCCTTTGATGCAATTTTTAAAATGCCTAACAAATATGTTTTATCCTTTATATATGTATAGACTGTTTTAAGAAACACACCCGATCCTTTAAAAGATTAATATAAAAATTGTATCAGAAATCAGGGTATCTTGATAATATCAATGTGTAATTGAAATAAGGGTAACCTAAAAAGACAGTTTTCCTAATATAAAATAAAGTCCAGTTAATGCTGACATATAGTGCTTATCATGCATGATGGACACATTCCACATGACAATGGAGAAATTGAAGTGTGTAAAGTTAGTTAAGTGCAATATAATGTCTACAGTATGTCCTTATGGGTGGAGAACGTTAGTTTTTTAAAATTCGCTCAGTCTTCTCTCATGAATTAGACTATATCCATACATAAATGTCCAAGCCTTCAGATTTTGCAGGAAAAGGGTGGATGTTTGAAGACACATTGTATGTTTCATACTGCCAAATGTTTGGTTTCCATTTTATTACATATATTTTTTTTTTATTGTATACCGTATATACCGCCGTATAAGACGACCTTTGAGCCCAGCAAAATCTTTGCAAAAGCCGGGGGTCGTCTTATACGGCGAGTACTAAAAATTCCTGCACTAAAAGCTGCAGTAGAATCAGCGGTCGGCGTACGGCAGAACTTACCATGCTGTACGGAGCCGGCTCGGGCACGAGAGAATGACAGTCAGCCCCCCCTGATGTTGCCGCGGAGGACTTCTGCTGACTCTTGTGCGCCGGCAGCCTCCTCATCCCCGCCCCTCGTCTGTAGTCTCAGCGCTTGACAGCTGGACTCTCCGCTCTGTGGGACCCCGCTGAGAGCGAAAACATCGCGGCAAGGAAGCGCAGGCGATGCGGACTAATGGTAAGTCTCCCCGGGGTCTTTGTGGAACTTCCGATGGGCGGGACGGGCGGGACGCTATCGGAGGTTGCTGGGTGACCGGAGTGGAGGGACCGCATATTACCGGCAGCAGTTTCTGCTTAGGTTAAGCAGCGCTGCTGATTAGAGCCACCTGATTGGTGCACACTGTGCAGTCACGTGGTGCCGAAGAGCCAATCAGGTGGCTCTAATCAGCAGCGCTGCTTAACCTAAGCAGAAACTGCTACCGGTAATATGCGGAGGGACCCATGGTGCTCCTGGTGACCCGCGGCGCTATAAGGTACCGTATTTGGACCCATAATGTATTTAGATGCATAGCAATATGGCAATAGTCTTAGAGACAGGGAGGGCTGGGCAGGCAGGGAGCTGAGCAATCCAAGCAGGCTTTGTATACAACAACCAGCCAATCGCCGGTAAGGTACCGTACATCGCTTGCTGTGATTGGCTGGTTGTTGTATACCACATACAGCACCACTATCTGTACCTGTTTATTCAGCATAGCACCATTATCCAGTACATATCATACAGTACAGTATACGGTACACATGTCCAACAGTCAAAACCCTGTCATGGCTCCAGATCCACCAGCAAGAAGAAAGAAGTATGAAGCCAGTTTCAAACTTAAAGTTGTAAAGTTTGCCATGGAACATAATAACTGCGCTGCTGCCAGACAATATGGAGTAACAGAGAAGATGGTTCGGGACTGGAAAGCAAATGAAAAAGCATTAATGAGTATGCCAAGGGGTAAGTGTGCATTAAGAAGAGGCACCCCACATTGGCCAGAACTTGAAAACCATGTAGAAGACATGGTGAATGAGCATCGCCAAAGCGGTTTTGTAGTGACCCGAAATAAAATACGTTTGTTTGCACTTCAGTGGGCCAAATCTAACCCAGATCACAGCAACAGATTTAAGGCCACTGCATCCTGGTGTACTAGATTCATGGGAAGGCATAATCTGGTACTGAGGCAAAAGACGAAAATTGCGCAAAAATTACCGCCAGAGCTTGATAGCAAAATAAATAGTTTCCATCAATACGTAATAAAGCAGCGCATTAAACATGGCTATGCGTTAAGTAATATTGGAAATATGGATGAAACTCCAATGAATTTTGATATGGTTGGAAATACAACTGTCCATCAAAAAGGTGAAAAAACAATTTTAATTAAAACAACAGGCCATGAGAAGTCCAGTTTTACGGTGGTACTAGGATGCACAGCTGATGGCGCCAAACTGAGACCAATGATTATTTTTAAAAGAAAAACAATGCCAAAACTCAAGTTCCCTGTTGGTTGTTTTGTACATGTGCATGAAAAAGGCTGGATGGATGAAGAAGTTGTACAGCTATGGCTTGATAACGTATGGAGCAGGCGACCAGGTGGACTTGTTCAAAAACGTAGTCTACTGGTGTGGGATATGTTCAGGGCTCATTTAACTCCCAGCACCAAGCAAAGGCTTGTAAGACTAAACACAGATATGGCAGTTATTCCTGCAGGATTGACATCGTTGGTACAGCCACTGGATGTGTGCCTAAACAAGCCATTTAAAGATCGCATTCGAGAACAGTGGAATGAATGGATGGTTAGCGGCGAAAAATCATTCACAAAAGGAGGAAACATGCGTGCGCCACAGTTGGATGTTTTGTGCGAGTTTGTCATAAAAGCCTGGAATGATATTGATGCAGAATCAGTAATCAAGTCTTTCAAGAAGTGTGGCATATCAAATTCATTAGATGGTATGGAGGACGACTACTTGTGGCAAGATGAAGATGAAGCCGAAGCTGAGACCACACCATCTGATACGGAATTCGATCCATACGATGACTGCCTCACAAATGTACCACAAGATGTCATTGATGTACTTATGGTATCAGATGACGAACAGGAGGATTTTGAAGGGTTTTAAAGGGAAACTCACGGCAGCAAAACCTGCAAAAATACCATACCTTGCAGTTATGGTGGGCGTTGCCAGGCACTTTCTATTCTTTGTTATCATCAGTTCCAGTTTGGTTGACAGGTTAGAAAACAAACAGCATGGCGGCTCCCATGGGTTTACTGTCCTATCCTTCCTTTCAGCTTTAGAGTGATTTATGAAAAGTTTACGTTAATCCACTTGCACTGTTTTATGTTTACCGTACATGTTTGATGACAAACAGCCTTATGTTTATAAGTGACAGTTTTCCTGCTAAGTACCTGCATGTCATAAGCATGTCAATTAAAATTACCACATTGAAATCAAATTTGATGTTTTTTGGTGCGCCTGGAAAGAGGGGTAGTCTTATACGGCGAGTATATCTCAAACTCTAGATTTTAACTGCAAAAGTTGGGGGTCGTCTTATACGCCCAGTCGTCTTATACGCCGGTATATACGGTACTTTGTTCTTGTTCTCAGTCCAGACATATGTTATGTGGTCTCTTAGATAGAATTTGAGACATTCAATGTGTCTTTAAAAAGGGGAAAAAATAGATTAAAAGTTAGAAATATGCCCATCTAAGACGAGCTGCAAAATTGAAGGCGTTGGTACCTGCTTAGTCATTGCGTAGTATCCTGTGTCCCTCTGAAACAGAAAGTCTGCAGCTGTTATACCAGCACACCATAACAAGATACATTAAAGTCAAAAAGGTGTCAACATAAGAATGGTATCTTTCCGATGTGGTGAACTCTTCAAAAAGTTAGTGTACCAAAAACATCTGACCTGTCATAGTAACTTGTTGGAAGCCTTGAACAGACAGGATGCTGTTGTAGACCCCCTACTAATCAATGGAGCTAATGGTGAGAACCATTCGACTGACTGTGCCCCTTTGGCTCTGATACAGTCTGACTCTCATTGGAGATCTGAGAAGGTCTGTGGTCCCTTCACGTCTAAAAGAGCTAAAAGGGGTGCGGTGCCAAGCTGAGAGCTTCTGCCTTTTCCTTTCAGTGATCGCTGGGGGCCAAAGTACTTGAACATCCATCAAAAGATCTAACATATCACCATGACATGTCAAAAGTCTTATAAAACCACAGTGATCATTTTAAAAGGCTATGCACACATCTGCATGCTTTTGTAATTGGTTTTCATTAAAAATTTCAGATTTGCTTTCTATGCTTCTATTGTTTTCCAAAGTACAGCAGACTGGAGGACTGAAATGTTAGCAAATTCTGTCAGAGTTAAGGCCTCTTTCACACGGAATATAAAATATTGCTACAAAAACACATGTATGTGTGGCTGCATCCGCATGGGCTACAAAATCTTGCTACAAAACATCGCTCATGTGGAAAAAAAACTCATTGGAAACCATGGGCTTCAGACTGCAGCAATGATTTTGTAGCCCATATGAATGAGGCCTAATTCAACATCTCTTCCCCTAGCCTGCTATCCTGTTGTGATCATGCATTCACTGCCTTTCCACTACACTATTACAGAGGGCTGTATGACAGTGCTGGGGGAATATGGAGGAAATCAGGAGGACAGAGAGCAGAGAAAGTTACAATTACAGAGGGTTGTAATTAACTCTGGGTAAATTTTCAACTCTTATTAGTAGTGAGGGCGAACAGACCAACAACTACTCAGAGTATGAGGGATCACTATATATTCTTGAGTGTGTTTGGTTATGCTACACAGAATCTAGAAGAAGGGGGGGGGGGGGGTGAACTGAGCTTGTGCAGATTCATATGAGAGACAAGCTGATCAATGCTGAGAATGCCCTGAGCCAGAAATTTGAATGCAGGAGAACATGTAAACCAAGTATGAGGCTTTCTAAATGCATGAGAAGGAAAACTCAATGCAAAAAAAAAAAACACACATAAGTGCATCATTTTTTTCTAAAGACACTTAAGCTATCCATTGATTTTTTTCGTGCCCAAAGGTTTCTATAGCTTTTAAGGAATAATGCTGTCTTCCAATAAATGGAATTTTCAAGGCTAACTAAAGTAATTTTTTTTGGATTTGTTGTTGTCCTAGACCAATCAATTGCCACAAGTCCGTATCTACTTGGATGTAAGAACTGAATTGATTTGAATAAGTCAGTCTCATGCTCTAGTCCCAAAGAAGTTCTCCAAGTTTACAACCAGCTCTTTTTCAACTAACATTGTGATCTTTCCAGTGTTATTGATGTTAATTAAGCAGTGACATCCGAAAAATTACTTTCTAGTTGCATGTAAATCTTTTGTATAATTTCTTTCAACAGACATTCTTCACTAGTTTTAAAGCTTAATGTCTTTACCATACAAGGTAATGTAAATGACAAGATGTTAGATAACTTTGGCACAGCATACTGGCAGGCTGAACTCCATGATAATGTGTTCTAATAAGGGAATTGAGTGGTCAAAGCTTGGAACAACAAATAAATATAGCCTTAAATACCTCACTGCTGATTATTTACTATGGGGAATCTTTCATCCCTGCTCCCATACTACTCATAAATGTGTCAAAGATAAATATTAATGTGTATCATTATTGTGGCATATCTCTACTGGATAACACAACACCAGCAAAGCTCATTATAGGGCACTCATTAACAAAAGAGTAATTTGAAGCTATTGTAGTTTAATGCAAAAGCGGCAACCTACATACCATCTGCCATTTATGATAATGCTGTATTGTTATATGGAAGAAGGGCCTAAGGGCGCCCACCCACCTACAGCTACAAGCACCGGCCACTACATGGGAGGTTGGCGCGGAGGCTTTTACTCCGACCTCTGTTGTTGCAGCGCTGTCATCAATAGTATTTCCACGGGAAACCTCTTTAAGGGCGCCCACCCACTGGCGTTTTTTTTTCCCTGCGAAATTCGCAGCATTTTTTTTCTGCAAGGGTCTATGGGACTTGTAATGTTAAAATCGCGATCGCGCAAAATCGCAATTTACCGCGAATCGCCGGCTACAACACAGAGGTCTCCTCGGAAGCTTCCGCTTCGACCCCAGTTATTGCGGCGCTGACAGCATGCATCCCGCACAGCTGATCAGTCGGGGTCCTGAGCAACGGACCTCAGCTGCTCAACTATTGATGGCCTATCCTGAGGATAGGTCAACAATGGTATTTCCATGGAAAATCCTCCTCTGGCAGCAGGAACGCATGGGCTGCTCTCTCTACCCCAGGCACATAAGTGTATTTTTTTGAATTTCCTTTGTTCCAGTCCCACCAACCACTTCACAGCCATGGTGACACCACAAAACGGCATGTCATTTCCATTCTTGGATAAATAGATATCGGGAGCAGTGCAACTATAGTAATTTTATACCAATTTCATTGTTGGGTGTCGTCCACCCCCGACCTTTCTAGATCTATTTCTATAAGTTTAGCCATGTTGTTGTCACACCCGTACCTCAAAGTGTGAACATGTATGCATTTTGGTCCGAGTTGACTGAAACTTAAATTATGAGCACCTTGTAGTAAAACTAAAAAGATATCTATAGGAAATGCTAGGAAAAGAACTTCAGCCATCTTTATTGATAGACTTCTCAATGAGGTTATTTTACACAGGAGTACCCAGATGCCAGTGAATCAGTATTATGAGTTTGACCAAAATCTCCACTGTTCTGAGATTTTACGTGAGGCCCAGTGTAGGGTGTGTGGGCATGAAAATCTCAAAAACTACTTTTAACCCGTCACTAAACTACACATTTCTCAGAAAGATCTGCCTCATTTGGAGGCCGTTTTTGTCAACAGGTTACAAATTAAGTCGTACAATCTTGTGTTGCTCCTTTTTTTTTCAACTCAGTTCCATGTACAACTCTTAACAGTGTCTTGCTTTAACTCTAAACTTCTATCATGCACTCAGTTTTGATCTGTTTCACATAGAAATCTTGACTGACCATCTGCAGTACCCGTTTTTCAGAATTCAATTTTCATATATATTTATTCTTTAGACCCAGCACATAATGACCTTACCGGAGTTTGTTTTTAAGTCCACCGAGCTCTCTGGTCAGTCCCTCATTACTCTCAGTGGCCTCATCCAGCTCTCTCTGCAATTTCCTGCGGCTCGCATTGAGACGTTGCGTTTCTTCTTCAGCCTCCTCCACCTGCCGCTTCAATTGCTTCTGCTTTACAGCTCCCTTTTCGGCCTAAGAAGAATACATATTATATATATAATTATTGCCTGCAGAACATGTTCCAACTTCTATATGAGGCTTATACAAAAGGCTCTACATAATATGGAAACTTAGATCGTAAACTTGCCTGGGTTACCCCAGGTGGAGTTGCAAAAGTGAAAAACGTAGCTCTGTGCTAGAAAGTATTGTCAAGGTGTTAAAATGATCTTACCTGCTCCTTGAACTGCTCAGCTTGCTTTCTTTCATCTTCAACTTGCATAAGAGCTTCTTTAAGCTTTTTGTCTTTTTGTTTTAATGATTTCAATGATGCCTGTTTGTCTCTGAAAATTGATGAAATAAACAACGATGGTAAATGTGCATAACACCGAGTCGGAGAGAAAAGGTCAATGGCTACTGTTACAGTTTTAGTCTACTAGGTGGTTGTAAAATAAACTACCTTTGCTAGAAAAGAATGCAGTCTCGGAACTTTATGGAATTAATACAAGTATATGTAGACTGAATGGTTCCTTTATTAGAGACACCAACCCTTTTCACAACTGCAGCTTCCCAGTATGAAAATTAGACACTTGACCCTGAAGTGCAGCATGAAATCAAGAGAGCAATTTTTGGGTGGATCAAGTAGAACAATTTCAATTGTAGAATGGTTATCGGTGCTAGACTAGCCGAGCCAGTATTTCAAACACAACCAATTTTTATGGTGTTTTCTTGTAGAATAGTGCAGAGAATATAAAGAGAATGGAGTGATCAAGGAACATACAGTGAAAAGGAATCGGGCCACGTAAGTAAACTTGGTAACAAAAGAACAAAAGGGGTCAGAGTGCCATTGATGTCTAACAGAAACAGAAAGACAAGACTCCAGTGGGCAAAATCTGAATCACTGAGCAGTGGAAAAACATTCCCTGGTCAGATGAATCCAGATTTCTGTTGCACAATGCACATGGGAGGTCAGAATTTGGCACAAGTAGCATGAATTGATGAACCCTTTCTGTCAGGTGGTAACCGTTCACGCTGGTGGAGGTGAAGTGTGAGAAACGATTTCTTGGCACATGGATCTCAATAGCTGTAGATGATCATCATGATAAATTGCTGCAGTTATAAAGCCCAAAGGAGATCCAACATGCTACTACGTAGGTGTCTCTATTAAAGTGGCAATTCAATCTATATGTGCCCTCATTTAAGAACACTGTGTGAGATTAAAAGGACACAGATATCCTTCAAAGATGATTGATAAACTGCATACCTGGCTTCTTGTTCTAACTGTTCCTCAAGCTGAGCGATCTTAGCTTCCATTGCAGAGATAGTGGACTTGAATTTGGACTTGACAGTGCCCTCCATTTCTTGCAGTTTGCTCTTGAGTTCTTTGTTCTGCCTCTCCAGCTGTTGACGGGCACTCTCGTTCTTCTGTGTGGTGCTGCGCTCAGCTGCCAGTTCATTGTTAAGTTGTTCTGTCTGTAAAGCAGATGGACAAGACTTATTAAAGCCAGTTCCACTATCATAATGTAAACCATAAGCCTGATACCTGCCTGCTGCACTGCTTTCCTCATTCTCTCACTCATGCCCTCAATGTTGCTCTGTTCCTCCTCCAATTCCTCCTCCAGCTGTGCGATTCTGGCTTCCAGCCGACGCTTGTCATCCAGGAGGGTGGATCTATTGGTGTAAAATTCATGATGTTGTAAAGTAAACGTATAGTAACACACAGGGTATTGTGATAAATTTAATGCAATGCAGCCTTTGGCTTTCCAACTATTGTAAAACAACAAACCCCAGGTTGTCTTAGCAGCACCAGGTAGTCAGGGTGTGCTGGAACTTGTAGTCTCACAACAGCTCTCGAACCACTGATATAGAACAGACACTAAAGAAATAAACCAGTAAGGCCAGTATTTTAGAGAGTATGGTGCAGTGACTGAGGTGCAGAGCCCACAGCTGAGGAGATGGCAATGTAGTTGTAAGGGATGTCACGGTGGCACTACCATCTCCTCTCCTGAGGGATGCATGCAACCCTTTGCCAAGGTCCTGGCAGGCCTCTCCAGGCAATGCTAGTCATGTGGTTACCCAAATAAATCTCTGTAGTGAAAGTTCTGTATTTGTCACAGGTGACGCCACTGTTCCATCCACTGCTGTAAACTCTGATGATGGTGCAATACATAGTCCACACACACAGGGCTGTACTTTAAATAGACTAAACCGGTAATGGTTGGTAAAGCCTTTCTTTACTGGAACATCCAACATGGATAATATACAACAGTCCTTGATATGGAGGATTGGTTCTGAGACAACTGCTAATTGCGAGGGGCATCTTGATGCATGCAGTCCACATTATCTTTAGGATCACTCTCCTAGACAACTTCTCTCTCGCACTCTCTCTACCGGCCAACACTCACTGTTTAGTTGTCTGACAAGGCACTTTCTCACTCCTTCCATGCCAGCTTTCAACCTCTATTCGAATTGGGGGTAAACGGGGTATTCTCCATTTGCAGCATATGGATAAATCACTCTGCTTCCTCCATATTGGATAGGCCTAGGTGGAGTTATCACTTGCTCACGGGTGGACTTCCAGACTCCATTGTTATCTGCCAGACGGCTTGACTCCTCACCCACTCAGAGTAGACTCCACCACTGTCTCCTTAGCAAGACGAACATACTGACAGACCGACTGACTTGCACACCTTGCAAACACATATCATTCATGCTCACATGACAACATAGTCTACACATAAACTGTTAAGTTTTCCAGACAGACCAAGACGTTAACCTCTTGCACGCTGCAGCTGTGCAATACACATAAATCACTGACAAGACAACTGCACAGTGCATCTATATTGAAAACAGGAGAGACATTTAGGGACACATAAATGATCAGTTATGGAAGGGCCAGATTTGTATACTTCAGGCCACCACAATGGTTTTATATTATTGGTTCTTCTTGAGGGTTTCCACTTACTTTCCTGATGCACTTCCTGCAAGTTCTTCCGCAAGTTCCTCCTTCTCCATCTCAGCTTGTTTTTTTGCTCTCTCAGCGGCAGCCAAATCCTTGAAGAGTAAACATCATCTGTGAAGCCCTGGGATTATTTCTTTCCTTTAGGGACTCATTTCCTTCCATAGAAATAATCTAATTTCTTACCTCTTGCAATTGCATGAGTTCAGCTTCTAAGCCCTTGGCCTTCTTCTCATTCTCTTTAGCAGTAGCAAAGATCTCCTCTCGCGCACCACGAGCATCATCAAGATCTCTCTGGAAGTCTTTCATCTGACCCTGAAATGTACATGTCGATTTTTATTTATGTATATTATTAACATAGGTAGTAAGATGTATTAATGTGGATATATAGAGATTTGTGACACGTTTTACATAGATAGCATGAAGAACCTATGTAAAGTATGTTTATTGCTTATTGCAAAGGTTCTATTTAATTTTACTGACCTGCAGCTTCCTCAGTTGTTTGATAGCTTCATCCCGGCCCTTGTTAGCAAAGTCAACTTGACCTTCCAAGTCTTTGAGGTCAACTTCTAATTTCTTCTTAGCTGCAGCTGCCAATGTCCTCTGCTTTCGTTCATCTTCCAGTTCTGTCTCATACTCATGAACCTTAGGAAAGTAAGAATAATCACTGAAGACTACTCTACTTTGGTAGTGATAGTCATTATATTGACAAGGCTCCAGAAATGCATTACTATTCTAGCCATATACTGTATGCTTCATCTGTTACATTTTTTATGCTTGACTTTGTGTAATTGCATCCATAATTTATGTACCGTATTTGATTGTTTTGCTTTCTAACCTAGTTCTCATTACCTGTTTGACCAGCTGCCTTCTCTTTTCCTCATTTTGCTCATCTCTAGCTTGTAAATCTCTTTCAAATTGTGCCTTGAGGGCCTGCATGTTGACTTCAAGTCTAAGTTTGGCATCTTCTGTTGCTTGAAGTTCATCTTCCAATTCCTCCAGCTGTGTCTTCATCTCTTCAACTTGTTGTTCAAGTGTTCGCTTGGATTTCTCCAAATCATGGACCTTAGTAGATAGAGAAAACAAATCTCTGTAATTTAATATCAGTGTTTCAAATCTTGAATTGAATAAATATGTATGTGTGTAGCTTGGAAGAGTGATAGTTCAGAACTTCTGTTTATTGGAAGCAACAAATATTTCAGCAATTTGTTACTTACATTCTTGCCTACATCATCTTTGGAGCTGACCAAGTCTTCCATTTCCGTCTTAAGTAGTTTATTAACTCTCTCAAGTTCTTCCTTGGATTGTAAGGCTTCATCGAGAGCTCTGGCAAGTGATAATGCTTTGGTTTCTTTTTCTCTGGCTTCTGCCTCAGCCCTGTCTCTCTCGTCTGCATATTTTGAGGATATGTTTTTCTCTTCTGCCAACATCTGCCAATAAAACATGAATAGTCAGCTTCCAATCTAAGAAATCATTACACCGTATAAATATCAGTCTGATGTACAGTGAAAAACCTGGTCAAACTTCTTCTGTTTCTTCTCTAAGTTGGAAACAAGCTGGCGCTGGTTTTCCAAGTCAACTACTAAGTCATCAAGCTCCTGCTGTAGGCGAGTCTTGGTCTTTTCCAGTTTGTCATAAGCAGCAGCTTTCTCTTCAAACTGTTGTGTTACGGACTCAATATCTCTCTGGAATTTTTTCTTGCCCTCTTCCATTGCTTCTATTGTGGCAGTAAATTCTTGCAGCTTCCTCTTGGAGTCTGTGAGCTGAAATGGGAAGAACAAGTAAATAATATTCAATGAACTCACTAACCACCCAAACCATGGCATTTTATGTATTAGTGTATACACATATGAATTTGAGTTATTAGCAAAGTAAAAGATACAACAAAGGCTTATATGCAGATACATGTTCTCCTTATGCTTTCAACCAACATCCAGTCAAAAGCATCAAATGAACCATACTGTTGCTTCTTGAATATACTTCTCTTATCCTTTTTCAGAATCTTGAGCTTGTGAGCATGTGTCAGGATGTGCTATATGTAATAGATACTAGTGCCTTATACACAGATTAGAGCGTCATTACCTGGACATTCAGTGTGGAGATGTGACGTTCAAGGTTCTGCTTGGCCTCTGCTTCCTCATCTAGTTGTTCCTGGAGGCTGTTGTTCTCTTCTTCTATTTGACGAAGCTTGGTGGCAACATTCAACTTCTGACGAGTCTCCTCTTGCAGCAATTCCTACAAAATAAAAGGATGTTAATCTATGTATACATAAAAGATCACTACAAGAAATATATTGAGGAATTTAGTAATAATTCGACATATTTAAAGGGGTTGTCCCGAGGCAGCAAGTGGGTCTATACACTTCTGCATGGCCATAATAATGCACTTTGTAATGTACATTGTGCATTAATTATGAGCCATACAGAAGTTATAAAAAGTTTTATACTTACCTGCTCCGTTGCTGGCGTCCTCATCTCCATGGTGCCGACTAATTTTCGCCCTCCGATGGCCAAATTAGCCGCGCTTGCGCAGTCCGGGTCTTCTCCTCTTCTCTATGGGGCTCCGTGTAGCTCCGTGT
This sequence comes from Eleutherodactylus coqui, assembly GCF_035609145.1. NCBI lineage: Eukaryota > Metazoa > Chordata > Amphibia > Anura > Eleutherodactylidae > Eleutherodactylus > Eleutherodactylus coqui. Next base: position 112,378,598 of record NC_089844.1, read on the forward strand.
AGCTCCGCCCCGTCACGTGCCGATTCCAGCCAATCAGGAGGCTGGAATCGGCAATGGACCGCACAGAAGCCCTGCGGTCCATGGAGACAGAGGATCCCGGCGGCCATCTTCAGCAGGTGAGTATGAAGACGCCGGACCGCCGGGATTCAGGTAAGCGCTGTGCGGGTGGTTTTTTTAACCCCTGCATCGGGGTTGTCTCGCGCCGAACGGGGGGGGGGGGTTTAAAAAAAAAAAACCCGTTTCGGCGCGGGACAACCCCTTTAACACAAAATGACTTGCCTGACTGTCCTGGAGCTGTGATGATAAGCTTGCAACATCTTTGGAGAGTTTGATGGATTTTGTCTCTGCTTCTCCGAGTAGGACAGTGACACTTTCCAGTTCCACCTAGAGAGATAAGAAAACGCTAATCAGTAAAGCGGTGTCAACCATGAAGAATGCTGTCCAAAGCCAAGTCTAAACATGACAACATGCTATACCTGTACTCTGTGGGATTTTTCTGTCAGCTCATTTCTAGCCTTTTCTCCCTCGGCACACTTAGACTGCAGATCTTGCACCTGACCTTCAAGCTTTTTCTTCTTATGTTCTACATCTTGTTTGGCCTGATTTAGTGTTCTGATCTCTACGGTGAGCTCTGAGTTCTCCTTCTCCAAACCTTGTTTGCTTTTTTCCAAGTTGAGTTTTACCTTAACATTGGAACGATATTGTATTATTGAGTGTCTTACTAATACTACATTTTTGTATTAAATATAAATAATGAAGAATTCTTACCCTTTTTACTTGTTCCAGTTGTTCTGTTACCTCTTCAACAGCTTGAGTATGCTTCTGTCTCATCTCCTGGACTTGGGCTTCATGTGTTCTTGTCTCCTCTTCCAGTGCCCTCTTTAGTACTGTAACCTCCTGTTCTCTCTTCGCTCTGTGATGAAGTGGTATATTATGAAGCATTATATATACACACATAATATAATATAAATTACAATTATGAACACTAATCAACTAGAAGTGAATATTTACCTATGTCACTAGATCAGACAGACACAGATTTCTAGAAGGACTTACATGAAGAACTGTATCTTTATTGTGTGGATTGTTAGAGGAGCATATTTGCATATACGAAATTTCGACAATCTTGTATTTCAACAATGACAAAGCCATTTTTACTACTTAGAATTTCTGGGTATTAAACAAGTTTTTGCCAGGAGTAAAATGACCATTCAGGTATTAGACCAGTTCTTATGGGTCCATGGCCAGTGGGGGTTGCTGCTTGAATATTTACAACACTCCTTAAAGGCATATTCCAATAATAGACTTTTAGGGGATACAGTATGACATCTGATAGGGGTTCCACTGACCATTGGGGCTCCCAGCTATGAAAGAACAGAGTCATGTAACCTTTTATTCCAGTAGAACCAAGTTGTAAAGTGGATTATCATTATCCATTATAATGCAACACAACCCAGGGGTATCGCGTCGCTAGTAGTTGGCAAGAGGCCCATGACCTGTAACGTTGAGGGCCCAGTAAATACAGTTTGTCCTTTGAGCAGCTCCTGTTGAATCCCTCATTGTTATTCAACATTTGACCTCATTCTCTATTTTATGTAACAGATCATGTAAACATAGATTTGATGACACACTCACCGGAGTTCTTGTTGTGTTGCTGTGCTATCAAGTGTGTCTTCCAGCTCTGTCTTCAGTGCTTCCAACTCTTCACCCAAATCTCTCTTTTGCTTCTCAGCTTTGTTTCTTGCTGCTCTTTCGGATTCCAAGTCTTCTTGAAGGTCAGAAATATGAGCTTCCAACTCTCTAATTTTTTTCAAAGCATTATTTTTCTGGGCAGTTTCATCTTCCAACCTTCAAGTGAAAAAAAATGGAGGCAAATTGAAAACAAGTCAGGTTGTCAAGTACTTCAAGAAAGTGACATCTTCTTCATCTCAAATTTTTCTCATGCTGCAATTTATAGCTCTAATATTCATTATCTGCCATTACATCCTGCTATAAAAGGCCACGTTCTGGAAAACTCAATATTCTATAGCATTAACCCCTTACTATCAGCTCCCCTCATAATCTTTATACTGCAATCAGTTTGTCCATGAACTATCATCTTTATTGCTGTTGGTCAAAATGTGTCACCTGGCGAGAGCAGCCTGTAGCTCCTCTTCTTTCTTAGCTAATAATTGTTTGAGCTCTTCAATCTGTGCTTGCAGGTCAGCAAGTTGTTCATTAAGGTCACTAGAATCTCCTTCCAGCTTTCTCTTAGTCTTCTCAAGCTCTTGTCTGCTTTTCTCTTCTTTCTTTAGACGCACTACAGATAGGATAAAAAGGGGTCACATATGATGATGATGTTGAAATGTTGTTCCTCTTTTCTATCATGCTAGGGCTTATTTTGGGGTAGGTTTTATTTTCGGGGAACCATGGTATCATGTATGGATCCCAAGACATGTGTGCATCCCCTACAAGCCATCCTTAAATAGCAGCATATGTTCATTTTCTAATAGCCAAATATACTTACCTTCCAGTTCTGAGATCATAGATTCATGTTTATTTTTTAATTTCGTCAAGTTCTTTGCTTTTTCTTCTTCTTCCGCCAAATTGGACGTCAGGTCGTTTACTCTCTCCTCAAGCAACTTTCTCTCCTAGTTTAAAAAATATATTCACATGTATCTTCTTACTCAGGTAAAAAAGGACTTTTATACAGTATCATGTAAGCAATTTCTCTATATACCTTAGATAACTTGTTGTTCTGATCGTCCATTACAAGAACATCATCTTCCAATTTCTTTATCTTGGCTTCTGCTGTAACTTTCTCAAGCTGCAGTTTCTGTCTGGCTGCTTCCTCCTCTTCTAATTGTTCCTCCAGGTCCTGAAGTGGAAACCATAATTATAAATCACCATATACAGGTTTACTATTGAGAAAAATAACCAGAGGCTTCTCCCAAAACGAATTTTAACTACTACTAATTTGGAGGTACTATTGCCCCCAGTGAGTCAAGTGCACATATTTTCATCTTATACTTCTGTCCCTTAATAAAATCCCACTCAGATCTGGCAGACAGAAGATGACAGAACATGTTAAACGATATGGTACCTGCATCTGCTGCAACATCTTCTTCTTCTCTCCTTGTAGTTGTTGGGTCTGTTCCTCCTCTTCTTCTATTCTTGCTTCCATTTCATGTAGAATCTCTTCCAGTTCTTGTTTCTTGGCTTGCAATCGTATCCTCATCTCTTCTGCTTCAGCGTATAGCTCAGTCTCAGCCTGAAGTTGCTCTTGGAGTTGATTCTTCTCTTCTGTCAACTAGGTAAACCCAATATAACCATGATTACCGATTTGCCCCCGTACAGCATAGGTATCGTCTATGAAATTTGGATTGGCTAAGACTAAAATGATTCTGAAACAGGCATCATAAGGTTTCCATATACCTGCACATGCTTCATCTGAATCTCCTTCAATTCAATCTCTGTTCTGGCGAACCGCTCACTGACTCTTACAAGCTCGTCATCTTTGGCTTGCATTTCTTCTTCCTGACGGGTCACTTGCAGTAGAGGTTTCACCTGACAAGATAGTTACAATTAGCATGAGAAGTTTAAGCCATACGCCTTTAGTAATGCAAGAAAACAAGTCTACTGGAGCAGATGCATGTAATTGTGCAAATCACTGCTGTAGATCTAGTGAAGGTTTTAGAAGTTTACCTTAGTGAACAGTCTCCACCATTGCCAGTTCCTGAGCTTCAGATAAGCAGCACAGTTTCTTTGAATGACTTTCATAGCAGTTAGCTGCTGCTGTCTCTTTGCAAAAGCCCTGTGAGTATTGAGAATTCAAGACTTTAACATATATAAAAGCATAAATTCATAAAGTGAACAAATAGAGCAACACATCATCAATCACCGGGTGCTAAGCTTTTGGGAACCTGACTCCACGGCCTCTATCAGGTACAAACCAAACAATGAAGAAAGGAGGCAAGCTTGAGAAAAGCTCCATGGAGGAGCTGAACATTTTTCGAGTGACATGGGTGAATAAACCAAGTTTATGGCTTACAAACATCCGAGTCTTGCCTCCTATCTTCATGGTTTGTTCTATGAAGAACTTAATAGTACATGGGGTTTTCATCTATGAGACGTATGTGGCTTAATCTAACTCAAAACAGCATAAGAAAGTTTTCCTAATTGATGGCAAGCAGGAGAAAACAGGAAAATGTATATACAGTAGACAGGCCACAATAAAGGGCCATTTACAATAAACGATTATCGCCCAAAATTCGTTCAAACGACTGCGGATAAGCGATAATCGTTGCGTGTAAACACGCACATCATGCACTTTTCGTCTGAACGATAATTTTAAGGTGAGCAACCACAGAGAAAGATAAAGTATCTCTTAACAGACCACATTCTGTGTTCTCAGCGGGAGATTACATTGTATTCTGCTGACATTCCATGCGAGAACAATGCAGCTGTGCGCAGAGCCCAGCCCACATGCTGTGCTCTGCAAACAGCCCAAGAGGCTCTTTTACACGCAAATGAAGATGATAAATTCAATTGTTTGAAAGATTGCCTTTGCGTGTAAACAGATCTTAAAGGGGTTGTCCCGCGCCGAAACGGGTTTTTTTTTTTTTCAATAGCCCCCCCGTTCGGCGCGAGACAAACCTGATGCATGTGTTGAAAAAAAAAACGGATAGTACTTACCCGAATCCCCGCGCTCCGGTGACTTTTTACTTACCTTGCGAAGATGGCCACCGGGATCTTCACCCTCGGTGGACCGCAGGTCTTCTGTGCGGTCCATTGCCGATTCCAGCCTCCTGATTGGCTGGAATCGGCACACGTGACGGGGCGGAGCTACGAGGAGCAGCTCTCCAGCACGAGCAGCCCCATTCAACATGGAGAAGACCGGACTGCGCAAGCGTGTCTAATCGGGCGATTAGATGCTGAAAATTAGACGGCACCATGGAGACGAGGACGCTAGCAACGGAGCAGGTAAGTGAATAACTTCTGTTTGGCTCATAATTAATGCACAATGTACATTACAAAGTGCATTAATATGGCCATACAGAAGTGTATACCCCAACTTTGTTTCGCGGGACAACCCCTTTAAGGTAGAGGGAGCTGCTTCTCCAGCCTACACTTCAGCAGTCCATGGCTGGGGTCATTATTAAGTTTGGTACTGTATTCTAATACTGCTGCTTACTTTCTGGCAAGGAAACCACGACTTTGTGCTTGGAAAGCAATGATTACATCTGTGATCTTCAAGTCTCTTTCTTCTTCCAGGTGGGCAAGGACACCTGTCCTGAAGAATATTTTACTTTGGCCAACTCTGTACAGATTGGGGTCAAGTTCTAAGGCTTTGATCTAGTAAAAAAAACAACATTTTTTATATGCATCGATGCATCAATGAATACGTCTTTATATTAACCCTGTGAAGAATATGGTTGGCCGTGTCAAATTGAGGTTACTTGGGTCCACCAGAGAAAATAATTCTGACACCTTCCATCTATACAGAACATGTGGATGTCCACTTCTTAATTGCATTGCACTTCTTGATATTATCATTATACGCGCAAGGCATATAAAATCAATAAAATTCAATAGGTTGGCCGTAAATCCATTTCTAAATAACCTTTTCTGTGGCACAATTATTGTGCAAAATAACGTTAAAGGAGTGGTCTAGAGTTAGAAAAACATGCTTTGCTCTAAACACAGCACCACCCTCGTCAATAAAGTTGTGGGCGGTATTGCAGCTCAGATCCATTGAAGTGAATGGGAGAGGAGCTGCATTGTCAGACAAAACTGTGCTGTGTTTGGAAAAGAGCAGTCATGTTTTTCTAACCCTGGACAATCCCTTTACGTCTGGTGGTTTTGCATGATAATTGTTAGGTGTACACATGTACACTGAGGTATCACACACTATTGTGCCTGAAAGCCCTTTTGTACTTCCTACATTTAGACCTATTTCAGCTTCATTTGATTCATATGATCTTTGTGCACCTTTCCTTCTAACGGTCTGCGCACTGGAGATATTTATCAAAGGGAGTTCCTGACAGTTAATACACAAATACAAGTGTGTATTTGGATAAATATATATTAATATGCATACGCTATGTTGGAGTGGACCCATGTGGGCAATATAAGGACACAGTCACTAATGTATTTTACTTACCATGATCACACTGGCCTGTTTACCATCCATAAAGCCTTTAGGGATGGCTCCAGCAGCGAGGATTTCATATCTATAACACAGAATGCATGCATCAGAATGTTTGTTTTTTTTGGTAGAAGTGTGCTACTAACCCTTTCCAATCCACTGTCTGACATCTAAAGACATTCTGATTGAAGGCTGTACAGCTCCGATGTCGGAAGACGTCCGTCAGGGTATTCTTACTGTATATTACTGGCTGCTCTGTTATCAGGGGCCCCACCAGCATGTTAAATACTGCAGTACTGGCGCTAGCCAGCAGATGGCATTATTGTATAATGGCAGAAAGACAAAGCCCTCTAGGAAACCCTGAATCCAAAATTGGATTGAAAATGGTTAATACACACAGTCCATTTTAGCGGACTGTTAGTCTATATAAGCCTACTATATGTATGATCATAATTATCACATTACACATGCTGTTGCACTTAGGCCACAAATATACGGAGCCATAAAACCTTTTTAGTTATAATTTTGCTACAGGTCACTATTTTATTGATAGTATTTCATTTCTTATGCTCTTACGCTAGTAATGGATTTACCTTTGACGGAACTCCTGGAAAACTATTCTGTTGGGGAATCCTTGACGACAAATTCTGATTCCTTCTAAGACACCATTGCATCTCAACTGTTCCAGAACAAGATGGGCATCAAGTTTTCCTGACTAAAGAGAGAGTTATGATATTAGACTATAATATATAACATAACTGGATTTCTAGACCCACATTCTCTCGGACCTGTGTATGTGGAACATAAGCATAAATAAAGTATGTAGTTACAGCTAGGGAGGAGAGTAGCTGGCTCAATACCTGGGGGTACATGGGTTTTCTGTTTTAGAAATACTTTATTAGGGAGCTTTGAGTTAAAAGTGCGGTCCCCCTGTTAAGGACCCTCATTTACCAGACAAGGCTTTAAAGAGCATCTCTTGGCTCTTGAGGACCCTACATGTCTATGCATTTCATGAGCTATTTATTTCAATACAATTGTGCAATTCTTCGCTTCTCCTGTGGCGGTGCTACAGTGAAAGTGAACACCTGCTGCCAGATTCCCCCATCACAGGATTTACCAGGTTCCATCAAATCATAGCCGATTGCAGGACATGCCACGATTACCTTATCATCAGGAACCTGTCTAGCAAACAGGGATTGCCCAAAGTAGACAACCTCTTTAAAGCTATCTTCCAGTCCTGAACAAACAGATTGTCACACAGGTTTCTCTGACTGATATATATTGTGCAGTAGTATGCATTGGTAGTCTAATGACCCTTTTACACGGGGAAATCGTTCAAGCTCCCATAGGAATTTGGATGATAATGCATGGAGTGACTGAACAAAAATAGTTCAGTGTGAACAACTGTCCGTTTACTGTGAATGAAGGTGGGCAGGTGAACACTCCTCTACCAGCTCCACCTACATTTCTCTAAACGATGCCAGTGATACTCGCTCCTGTGTAATAGCACAGAAGCGAGTATCACTGGCAGAAGCTGCCAGGAATCTTTTGCCAGACAGCTTGTCCCATGTAAATGGGCCATTAGAAACTACATACTGCTTATGTGGGCAGCACTAGCCAATCAAAGCAGCGGGTAATCATGCATACTAATTCATAGTGTGCATCTGGTAGTGAGAACCGATGTGGCCATCTTTGTTCAGAACCAGAGGGTCACTTTAAGTCGCAGAATATCCAATAGTGTTTTAGAATATTGCATATTGCCAAAATTACATAGGTCTTCAATGCTCAACAGTGAAGAAGTTAAAAATATAGCTATAGGGGCTAAAATAACTTTTTTATATAGCTACAACTTTTCCAGCAAGCATAAATTTACCCGTTTTTCATGATTTGGAATGATACAACGAACAAAGTTTGGACTTGTGTTTCTTAGTGTTGTCATCAATTTGCCCAATTGCTCTTTGTAAAGTTGTCCCACAGTACGGAACATGCCTTTCTTGGTCTTTGAAGCACTTGGCATAGAACTTTCAGTCATTTTTGCCATCTGATCCAACCCCACAATACGGTCAACTAGGAAAAAAGACAGGACTGTAAGACTTATCCTGCTTTACATATTCCTAATGAATTGCTACAGTGGAAGATAATCTGTATAACTGGTCTACATTGTAGTTTCGGGTCACTGTATAAGTGAAAGGTAAACCGATCGAGCAACATGTATTGTGACAAAAACACGTCATACCATCTTTCCAGAGATCTGTAACAAATTTGTCTGATGACTGGTTCAACAATGCAGTTACATTGTCATTCAGGGGATCCATGTTCTTGGTTAGCCAAGCAGTTGCATCATAATCCACCTACAGGAAGCAAAGCGACATTTTGGTAAATATATACGGTTTGCAAATTAATAACAGATCTTTGCAGTGCAGCATATAATCCTGGAAATAAGTCATACCTTTCCAGCATAGTGAACAAGGGTGAAAATGGTTTTATCCTTCAGTTGCTTGGGCTTCTGGAATTTAATATGGTTCCCCTGTTCTTGTATCACTTTCTCCACAAATGAAACATCAGTGGCTTTAGGGAACCAACACTCTTCATCCAGAAGAGCCAAAACACCAGGTGGGTTATTCTACAAGTAGACGGGTTAAAAATGTAATCAACTACATGAAACCATCCATCTTCTGCTTTGAAAACTATACTTCATCTTACACATGACTTACAGGCCTCTCAATGAGCTCTATGCATGGTTGCAGATCTAGACCAAAGTCAATGAAGTTCCACTCAATGCCTTCTCTTTGGTATTCCTCCTGCTCCAGAATGAACATAGTGTGGTTGAACAGTTGCTGGAGTTTTTCATTGGTGTAGTTGATGCAGAGCTGCTCAAAGGAGTTGACCTAAAACGTTTAAATATAGTATTAAATGAAGGTAAAATTAAACATCCCTTTGAGTATCAAAATATTTGTCCTTCAAGTAATCCTTGACTGAAGCATTGGTCACATTTCTGTATTTCGAAACCATGTAAAGCATATTATCATTAGCTCATTTTGCTTACCGCGAATATTTCAAAACCAGCAATGTCAAGAATACCAAGGAAAGAAGCACCCTGTCTCTTCGTTTTATCAAGAGCTTTGTTGACCCGACTAAGCAGCCAAAGGAAGAGACGTTCATATGTTGCTTTAGCCAAAGCTTCAATTGCAAAGTCAGCCTAATTGTAGAAAAAAAACATTGAAGAATTAATAAGTTAATCAACCTCCCAAGAAAACAATATGCAAAAAGAATCAATCATAACAGAAGAACACCCTAATAATGGGAAAGTTAAGGTTTAAATATCTTAAGGTTTGGAAAACTATAGGATAAAGATATGTAAATAGTTTGAGGATAATCTTACAGTAAAATTCTTGCTTGTTAAGGCACATACATTGTGCTATTTTAAAACCGCATTATTCTACACCCTGTCCAATAGACAATTAACTTTTTGTGCTTGGGGGAAAATTGGACAGTAAATTAATTGTCTATTCTATGGTAGAGTAATGATCTGAATTTATTTTTGAGCAGAATGTAACTCGTATCCCTCAACGAAAGCTGAATGTGGCATGCAAGGCGCAAAAGGTTGGAAACTCTTGATTAATAGAGTTAAGGGCTGGCTCTCTGACAAGTGGAGACATTTTGTTCAAGGCGATAATCTTCAGTGTCATCTTTTCAGAACATTTTGATTATGTGGCTTCTCTCCAGTAAATTATGCTCCCAGATTTGGAAGGTGTTGCTTGAAGACATAGCAGAGCTTCTCATATTGCCTGGTAAGGTTTAATCCTGACTTACATATACTATAAACATGCCCAAACTAAAAAAAAAAAAAAAAAAAAAAAACTACTTTGATAAACTAAACTATTTTTATGAACGAAAAAACAAAAAAAATCTTTAGTGAATAAAATCTTATAAAAGTTTAAAGTGGCTGATTAATTCCCCCAATAAGTGAACATCTGAGGAAATATGACAGGCACTAATATAGATCAATTCAGTGGCTCCAGCTAAAAAAAGACCAAAAAAACGAAGATCAAAATCAAGAATATATTAGTGGCAGAATCAGGAGCTCTTCTCTCTAAGATTCACTCTACACTTAATCTTACATTTCTCTTTGCAGAACAGCACCAAACATTGCATAATTAAAATGTACTTTACTGACTACCATATAAGATTTATGCATCCCTAAGTGTAAATTATTGTAAACTTACCTGTTCCTTGGTTTGAGCTTTTTGCACAAGGTCTCTTCCCACTTTGATGCGAGGAGTAAGAATACATCTTGTAAAGTCTGTGACATTGATTCCCATAAGATGGCAACATTTCTGGGCAGCTGAAGATCAGAAAGGCATATCAAGTCACAAGTTGGTAGATAATTAGACCTGCTTTTCATTCACTGTAACGATTTTTTTACATTCAGTTCATTTTTTACTTTGTTTATGCTTTTGTCGACCAGAAATTCAACCCAGACAGGCTCAGAGTATTCTATACAAGGTATTATATTATATCCCATATATAATATAATTCATATTATATCTATATAGATCCTCTAAACATATTGCATATTTGAAACGCCGCAGAGAAGCAGATGTTTAGTTCAATTGTACCATACCGGTGTCATCTGGCATGGAGGCCTGGTCAGTGTTCCTTTCTTTCTTGAAGACAATGTTACCAAGCTGGAGGACCGATGATACCACCTTCATCATTGCTGTCGAATTGGGGGGAAAAAAGTCATACTATAATATGAATTTGTAATAAGCCAACAATTTTGCCAATCCATTATGTTTAGGACTATGAAACCAACCTCGAGTATCATGACAACTTGAGTAATACATGTATATAATCCTTGCTTTATCTTTTCTACATGCAGGATTAGGATATGGTAACACTGTGGTGAACCAGTTAGAAGTTTCATAATAGAGCTAGAAATTCCACACTTGCGGTCCATCACTTGTGCACCGAATTATATTACATTTTTCCTGCCGCCTCTTCAAGTTTTGCTATAGATCAGGTTTGAACTGCTGTACTTCGTTCTGATCATTGTATTAATAAGGATGAGGTTAAAGCCTACAATATTAAAAACGCCAACCTTGATATTAAGGGTGAGTGCTTCATATTCACAAGATTAGTTTAATTGCTGATTTTGAAGACTTCAAAGGCGAAAAACTTAATATAATTGCTACAAATTCTTATGTCAGGTTTAGCTCAAGATTTGGTGTGAATTTTGAAGCAGTTAGACAACTACATTACATTTCCTATAATGCCTCAGAGATGTGGCCTAATAGTCCTTGCAAGATCAAGGCGTTATAACACTTATAGTGCAGTACCTACAGTATTCTGTAAAGGAGTCAAGTCCTTAAAAGAAGTAGGTTGGGTGATCACTTACCTAACTGTTCCTCTTCATTGAATCCCATGATGTCCATGGCCTCCAAAGTTTCTTGAAACATGTCCCCATCATCCTGGGATGGGACGGGTACATAACCAAAGGAAAGGAAGGTGTAGTTTGAAAACCCTTCTAATAGTAACTCCTCTGAAAACAGAAACAGAGCAATGTATGTGTAAATAAACATATCTAGACTTTTATAGGAAACTGCTATTGTCAGAGTTTATTGTATTAGGTTGTTTTGTAGGATTTAGGACTTAAATTAAGGATGTTTATAATGAAGAGACTCTTCTTGCTGCTGTATGTGGCCCGGTCCTTTTTTCCAGATATGGGAAGTATAAGTTGTGCAGGGGTCTCAACTCTGAAGGTGCTATAACGTTATCAAATAAAAAGTAATTGAAGCCTTCCCTCCTACAAGGGATAGTAAGATCAGAGGGGTTATTCAAGCACCAAGCTCTTCCATCTCCATAATGGAAGTTGTGGTGGCATCTTTTCATTTTTTGCCTTTCATTTATGTGGGACCTGGATTTAAAAGGTTTCAGAAATGCAGGTATACAGAAATAGATGTATTGAATCCATTGTCATTTTTGTGAATGCAATCCTTTGACTAGGTCCATGTTCGTATGAGGATATCATTTGCTACATACTATTCTTTGTATGTAACCAGCAATTTGCTACCTGTGCTTGCCTTCTCTGATGGCAGATAGCATACCTTACCTTGCTGAAGTATACCTTTTTATATGTAGATAAAAGGATGTAGGGGATTTTTAATGGTCTACTGAATCATTGATAAATATATATTTTTTGGATATTGTGATTTGTAATGTTCTGTGGATACAGTGGCTGACCTTGTATGGGGTACCGCCTGTTAAGAAAATTGTAGATCAATGTATCAGTTAATTGTTTTTGTTATTAGATTGTAGACTAGGAAGATATAGCATCCTGTTAGCATAAGTAGTGAAGGGATTAAATGAAACCTTTTCTATATACCAGTGAATGGTAGGGGATAAAGGCAGACAGAAGATAAGACAGTCTCCCAACCCCGCCCCCTTTACTTACCTTCCCATTGCAATCATAGCGGTTTCTTTGTATATTATAGTTACACCTTAAAAGGTGTAACTTATGTTAAACATTTTTGTTTTACCCTATCATGTATTCTTATTAGTCTTGGAGGTATGTACTTTTCCTGTGATGTCATTCGTGGTATATAAACCACACACAACTTTGAACACATTAGAAATCATTTGATACCGCAATAAGGCTGGAGTGATTTGTATTTCTCCTATGGGCCCAGACTTCTACACGAGATCTGGGATTGTCTTCTCCTTGATAAACACAAATTCGTCTTACACCGCCTCACCAACATTCTTGATGAATAGGTCACAGCACTTCTTTTAATGGACAGATGCACACTACATACCCTTCCATGCGGGCTTAGCTCCTTGAATCAAATAGTAAAATATGTGGAAAGTCCTCTCCTCTTTAGCTTGCCGGATAGCACGAGATTTTTCAAGCAAATCTGTTTCATTATTAAAGAACCAAACATTGCATCAACAGAAAACCACTTTAAAAGATAACGATGGAAAACAAGTTGGATGTCAGTGCGTGTTTATACAGTGACACATGATGCCAAAATCCTATTAGCCCTTATATGGAATGGTCCGCTGGTATTTAACCTCTGCATCAAACATTTCAGTGCAATCCGTCCTGCATAGCAGCCAACATTCAGGGATAAGGGACTTATGTATAAGACTTTCAAACATAGAATAAGTAACACTTTCTTTGCGTAATGTTCGAGTTGGTTAAGTTAGCTTTCTCAGCAATTAAAGGGGTTTTCCAAATATTATAGGTGATGGCATATTGCTAGAATAAAGTATGCCATCAATTTTTGATCATGAAAGCCCAACTTCTGGGATCCCAACCAATCTAAAGGGAGTGCAGCTCTTTCAACATTTTTCCTTGCATGTCAGCCACCCACTGTGTCTGCAACCGCTTCATTTTGAGAGTTAGTGGGAAACCCTCCCTGAATATAATATAATGGCATATCCTAGTTATATGTTATAACATTATATAATGGGAATGCCCTATACGTCCACTCAGAAGCTGCATTAGGAGTATCAGTGTTCCTTTAACGTGTCACTGTTTCAACCCCCATCAAGGCTACATGTTCATTTCTGCATGCAATATCATACACAGGGGAGTACATTGGCTTAATGCAGCATTCAGGTGGGAATGGCACAGTATATGAAGAACTGTTGAGGACTTTTGGTTTACCAAGCAACATCTGCCAAATTATGAGTTGGAAAGACCAACTGCATGTGTGACATTCAGTGAATTGCAGTTTCTAGAGCCCTACCAAGACTGTTCCCGATTGCTGCCGACTAGGATTTTTAACTTTTATAGTCTTTTTAATAATAAAAAGTGTCAAAGTGTAACAAATTTAACCCCATTTTACTTTTTCTTTTAAATTAAAAGGACTGCCTAACACTTCAGATAAAAATCGGACAGTAAAATGGTAAATTATGTCATAAGAACTGAGATGTCCTGACAGGAAGATTTAATCCAAAGTAAAGACTCCTCTGGCTCAGGCAATAGTGAAGATAAGTACGTCTTGGAAATGAAGAAACTGAACATTTAGTGTCTTTGTAAACAGTGTCCACATTTCTAGATGTTTAGATATATCTGTCTTGTGGATATATTCCTTACTAAGACATTTAAATCCTGTCTGTTTATCCAACAGGCCGCATTCTTCTGTAACAGACTAAAAAGGATACAAGTTTCGATGTTTGCTCCAACAATGTATCCAGAAACATCAAAGTTGATACGAATAAATTTACCCTACACAAATAGGAAAAAAGTTATTACTATGCGTTTTATCCAAATTTATGTAGAGAAATACATATATAAATGTGATGTAAGCAGTACTATACTATGGTACCCTAAAACAGTTTTTCTCCAACTATAAGGCAGACTCACAAGTAAAAGGTACCCATACACCTTCAATAACTGCAAGCCGGCAGCTATTTCTCCTAGCTCCCCCATACAAATGAATACTGTTTGGCCGAGCACTCATCTGTCTTTATCTGCAGATAGTAAAGAAAGCCGCAGCCATCCACTTATGGTGACATCATAACTCCAGGGGGAATAAAAGGATCAGGCATTGGAATTCAATGGGGGAACTATACTCATGTGAAATCACTGGATGCAGATGACTTTTCACTAACATGCATAGGTGCCTTAAGGAAAAAAAAAAAATTAAATCTTTTAATTTGTATAGCACCCACATATTCTGCAGCGCTTTCAGATAATTTATTACCCCCCACCAAGCTGGGTACTCATTTTACCAACCTTGGAAGGATGGAAAGCTGTCAACCTTGAGCTGTCTACCCGAACCATCGGAGATTGAGTTAGCAACCTTCAGGTTGTGAGCGAGAGCTTAGGACTGCTTTACTGCTGCCTTAGCACTCTGCGCCACATGTATTGAAGAAGCCAAGTCACAGCCACACAGCTCTGATACTGGTTTATCTCCCCAGGAACAAAAAGATGAAGCAATGAAAAATCAACATCCCCAATCCTTATTTCCATTGACCCCATCTGTCAGAGGGAAAGTTGAGCTGCCCCCACACACATCAGATAGTTATCTGGCTCAACCATTATCAGCATGTTTAGAAGACTGAACACTAATGTGTATGGGGACAGCTCAATGGGGGCCTTTTTTAAAAGAAGATACTTGAATGATACTTACAAATCGGGATGAGTTGTCATTCTTCACAGTTTTGGCATTACCAAAAGCTTCAAGGATGGGATTAGCTTGTAGAAGCTGCTTTTCCAGCTCTCCCTGGAATTCATAGCAGCCATTGTTATGAACAGAAATAAATTTCAATTATATAGAATATATATTCATGCAATGTAGGTTAAGGTTGTAGCCTGAAATACCTAGAATATATGAATTTTAATGGCTGGTCAAAGGCCACTTACTCCTTTGAGGGAATTGCTTGATGTGCTGGTGAATTGCAATTAAGAACTCTATTGTAGCATGAAGTCTAGAGCGGCCGCTATAATACAGTAAGTGCTGTAATGTTCATAGATCAAAGACCAAGCGCAGCATCTGCTGAGTATCATTACTGAGATGCCCTGATTGGACTTGGCACAAGCCCACAGATGAAGGATTGGTATTCTCGGCAAAAGCAAATATCAGGCAAGTAACATCCAGGATCTTCATATCTTCTGACCTGTACATAACATTGGCCATGTTATGAGTTAATGCACATCACCAAGCTTTAAAGCAGCCCTGCTTAACCCTTCATTTGTCTGAATATTTGCTACTTCATGCCACATGATTGCTAATGCTAAATGCAATAATACTTAGCCTGCAACAGGAAAAAAAAAATCAATGCCTTTGAATATCATTGATTTTGCATGCACAGATACACAAGTGTTGTAAGAATAAGAATGTGTACACAGCACGCCATGCAATTTGAGGGAAAACTTAATTGAGAAATGTGCAGTAGGCAATGCTAAATAGGTAGTTTTTTAATGTGCATTTGGATTTTTTAAACATAGCGCTATCAATATAGAATGTAGAATAAACGGAGGTCTTTAACCATCATCCAAGAACCTGAATTGGTTGCCCCTTCCCCACTTTATTGTGCATAATGATACGGGTAATTCTCCTGCGCCATTATATTGCTACCTTTGAACTACAGTTCTCTATGGAACAATGAGGTATAGCTGCAGGGTTGCAGAGGGGACATATTTGGAATCACTAGTTCTGGGGACTCAGGCTGAAAGCTAAGCAGTCTTTTGAAGTTTGAGCTAAACATGCCTCGGGCGCAGGTTATAAGGTTGGCACTATTGTTATGTTCATGTTCCTATTATTGTCCTGTACATGTGACTATGTAGTATTTAATATGCTTATTGTATTATCGTCATCATTGTAAACATGACTAATACCATGGGATATCTCTTGCATACACACATCTCTATTTACATGTCATGCTGGATGCCTTCCTTTTTTGATGCATTATTTATTTTTCTTCTGGAACTCATCTCTTCTGTAATGTGATTTTTATAGAATTCTATTTAATAAAGTTTATTGAGGCTTTTGCGTGCTGACCTCTTTTTTGCCTCTCTTATGACTATGGAAACCTGCGTTGTGCAACCAAATGATCAATCCAGGCCAGACACTGAGTCACTGAAACTCATACTGGTTATTTTCCCATTTTGTCCCAGTCAGAGGAGGAATTAGAAAAGGTGCGAATGTCCCATAAGCAACAAGAAGCTTGTCCAATGAGTTGCACATGGCCAGAGGTCTCTAATTGGCATGAGTGCCTTAAATCCTAGTGTGTTTTTACCATTTAAAAAACACAAATGAGATGTAACTGTGGTCAGAATTGGTGTAATACTTTCATAATGTTCTGTTAACCCCTGCCAAGCATGAGAGAATTGCAAGAAATTTCCATTCCACATTAGCTTGAGCAGATATAGCGAATTGTGTGCATTATTCCCATAATACTAAGTGCAACTGAAATAGTGGGAACTAAGCAGGCAATCTGAACATCCCCCAAACCACAGATTAGGGGCTAAATGTACCTTCCACCTACTCATACAGTTGGAGGCTACTTCCAGTACAGAAGGACTGGAATGTTGATCTCCAGTAATGGGGAGAATGTCAAGCTGCACAGTCTGCTTGGCCAAGAATACAGAATTTATGTGCAGCCCAATCTATGGGCATGCTTAGCACCCACTAGTTTTACTCTCTAATGTCTATTTAAAGTACTTTCTTCCTATAATCAATGTAAGAGCTAAGAATCCTCACCCCAAAACTATATTTTAGTGTTATCTGCTAAATACATCAATATTCAAACAGCAAGCAGAGTATCATGCAATCATGCAGGCACATCAAAGTACCAATTTAGAAGGTGCATGCTATATTGCAATCACACTGCAAATTCACAGCAGGTCTATTAGAATTCGATTTCAGTTCGTTGACTCCAAATTCAAACTGATTGTTCTTTCAGGGCTGTCAAAAAATTTAACCAATGGCATCAAAAACACACAATAAATTTATGAGGTTTGACTTCCGATCAATGATTGCCACCAGCTGAATAAGCGGATATGTGCCAAAATGTGATATCACTAGGATAGCAATATTTTTCTTTAGATTGCAAATATACTAATGTCAATATGCTATTTTGCGGATTTTATTTTCTGTTTTCGGACAACGCAGCCAATTTGGTTGACAACCGGAGTTCAGTACAAGTCAAAGCTCATTCTTTATTTAACTACTGGTAGTTTGTGTCAAACACGAGTGCTATTGTTGCATTTCACTGTCTGATACAAAAGAACTCACCACCACCATCTCTACTCCACCACTGGGTGCAACAATAGCATGCAGATGACCACTCTGTGCTAACACACACACACTGCACAATCTATTTACTCACGTAAGCAAAAGATGGGCCTTGCTGTAGTTGAATAATGTGGTAAAACAAATGTCAGAAACAGAAATGGCATACAATACATTTTGTCCCTATTATAATAAAGGGCTGTCAGAAAGAATACAAGGCAAAAAGGGCAAATGGTCCCATTAACAGTCCAGTCTGGACAGCTGGGAATTCTGGAAACTATAGCATAAAAACTTTTAGTCAGTAGTAGATCACCAATAACCCTGTTTATTCTACTCACATTTGAAGGACTGTGGACATATTCAATTACAGTTGCAATTAATTCTTAAAGAGGTTGTCTTCTGAAGGTACATGGGCATCATAGAGCAGGGCTGCCCACTAAGAACCCAACTCCAAGATCCAGAATGGAGAGTCACTGACAATTAGTGGTTGTTACTCTAGTGGGCCCACCCTGAGCTTGCCTATATATCTAACAGTTGTGTATAAAATTGTGACGTGATCTCTTTAAAAGAGGTTGTCCAAGAATTTGTATTTTTTAATTAAAGGGAAAGTTACAAAATTAAAGAAAAAAAAAGAAGGTACCAGTTCGATCCCATATTACTCGGGTACTCCCTGCCAGGCCAGGTTTACTTGGCTGCAGCAGTGATGTGCCAATACATACACACCCAAAGACTGCTGCAGAGAACCATTTGCTTCACAAGTGTACTACACAAGAACAGAGGTCAGCTATTAGCTGCAGCAATGACATGTGTATACATCCATGCCACCAATACAGCCAAAGGGAAAAAAAGTGTCTTGGACAACCAATTTAACTGCAGACCACTCTGATGATGCAGAGATTCCTATTCTAGTCCATTGGTAAGCATAATTCTGCTGTCAGACCTCAAATTCTCTGTACGCCGGCAGGTTATTAAAGGAATGTGAAAATCTGCAATTTTAGATTTATGTAAGCGAAGGACTATGCATGCTGTTCGCTTTTGTATTCTTAGAGTGGCTGTAACATAAATCGGTGATAAGTCTTATTGGTGGTGGTCTTAACGCTGAGACTCCCACCAATACAAAGAACAGTTCCTTTTCACTGTAGCTTACTGCACCCCCCACAGTGAGGAGGAGATTGAATAGAGTCAGTCGCACATGCATGATGCCGCTTCACGAATTTTCATTGGGACTGTCCAAGATAGCCATGCACTTGTACTCTGCCATCTTAGTCAGCACCAGGGAAGAGAGTGGAGTTGTGCCTCCCATTTGCGACTGGCACTTCATTCAATCTTCACATCACTGTGGGTGGATGCAGTGAGGCATCAGTAAGAAGAGGGGGACAGAGGACCTCTATTCTTAGGATCGGTGGGGGCATCAGCAGCAAAACCTCCACTGATCAAACTTTTATCACCTATTCTATGGATAGGTAATAGTTTATTTTGGTATAACCCCTTTAGAAGGTGTTTGTCTAGTACTTGAAAAAAGGGTCTGCTGTTTTTCCAGAAACAGTGCCATGTCTGTCCATGGGCTGTGTCTGGCATTGCATCTCATCCCCATTCAATGGATGGAGTTGAACTGTAATATACAGCCACCGACAGATGTGGCAAAACAGAGCCTTTACTTTAGTCCTGGCCAAATCTCTTTAGGGCTATGTTCAAACTTATAGAATTTTGTTAGAGGATTCTTTCAAGATCCGCTAAATCCTAACATTCTGCAAGAAATACATGTAATGGGGTATTTTATCCCAGATTCATATACTTAGGAAAATATCCAAGCAAAATAAATAACATGCAGCAGATTTTAAACGCAAAAATAATGTTCATTAATTTGCCACTGAAAAGTCAGTTTAGTTCCATTAAACAACCATGGAAGTAGTACGCAGGTGAATTCTCTGGTCTATCCTTGCTGAAATTCAAGTCTCAGCTTTTAATTTCTATAATTATAGCAACTCTCCGGGTCTGGACAAGCAAAGATAGCCCCACCAGTTTCTATGTCGAGCACGAGTCTAAGACACTACACCTGCTTTGATTGACCATTGCTATCCACATGAGCATTACCGGCCAAGCAGATCAGTATGTAGTGTCCAAGGCTACCAAGGTCAGGAAGAGTATCATTTCTGCTTAGGTAGAGCACCTTGAATGGGTGAGGAGACTTACAAGACCATCCATGCTCTTCTGGGAAATATAAAATGTAAGGATGGAACATTACCTCTACAGCGCCACCTATTGGAAGGCAGCATTCCCTCAAGTCAATGTCAGACCTTTTAACAAGTCTTGTAACAATGACTGAGAATTGTGAGCCAAAGTCAGGATCTTTGGAGAAGATTCTGGCTTTGACTCACAATTCTCAGTCATTGTTACAAGACTTGTTAAGTCTGACATTGACTTGAAGGAATGCTGCCTTCCAATAGGTGGCGCTACAGGGGTATTCTTCATTCCAATCTGCTTGTTTCAACTACCAGTATATACTAGAGCACAATATGCATCAGGGAATCAGAAGCGGTTTGGCCATCTTTGCTTGTCCAGGACCAGAGGGTCACTTTAAGGGTGCCCACCCACTAGCGTTTTTTTACTGCGAAATTCGCAGCGTTTTTTTTTTTCTGCAGGGGTCTTTGGGCTATGGGACATGCAAAGCTAAAATCGCGATATCGCGGTAAATCGCGATTTTGCGCGATGGCGATTTTTACATTACAAGTCCCATAGACCCCCTGCAGAAAAAAACCCTGCGAATTTCGCAGTGAAAAAAAACGCCAGTGGGTGGGCGCCCTAACTGTCTAAAAAAAGAATCCACAACAGATTTGCTTATGTGAACATATCCTTGAAGTGGCTCTAATGGAGCTTTTTGCTTAGACATGTGTACTCTGTACTACTATATACCTCAATCCCTGTGCCAAAATAAATGGCAGCCATATTGATTGTCAACCTACATTTCCACAAACAAGTAAAGCTAAAAGGAATATTTAACAACTTGATGGAGTACTAGCATATAAAAAAGGGTATAGACACTGAAGAGTTTGTGCACTTCTCAATACCAATTGATACAATTTGTTACTGAGCCAAAATAAAGCACTGCCTGTATATTGCTTAGCCTCTCTGCAGACAGTTTAGAGTAAATAATGACATTTGATAGAAGAAATATTTTGCTTTACATTGTCAGTGGGACGCAATAGCTTGTAGAAGATCACTACACAAAGTATACTAAACAAAGTCTTAGCTATGCATAAACATGGACATTGAAATGTAGCTGTGTATCTTTACTATGTCAGTTACTTGGCGGGAGAACTAATGACTGGAGTCGCTGTGTTTTCTTTATAGGCTCCACCCTTGTGCAGAGTTTGTTGAGTGTTACCATATATCAGTAAATCAGTGATTATTACTGGACTTACAGTGATGCTGGTGTCTTTCTTTCCCTTGTGTGATGATGCAACCATGGCCAGGTACTGGATGACTTTTTTGGTATTCTCTGTCTTTCCAGCTCCAGATTCACCTCTGAATAAAAAAATAATAATCCAGCTTTAATCAGGACAGAGTAGCTATTGGAGAAGGTGCAGAGATGGTAGTAACATAACCAGACCATTCTACCACTAGGAAGATATTCGTATTATAAATGGCACATGATGAGCATTACAGATTTTGCATTGGGACTGGCTTTATTTAAAAGGGGTTCTCCAGCTTTAAAGTATTGATGGTTATCCTCAATAGTTCATCAACAGCAGATCAGTGGGGTCTGCCACCTGGGACCCCTGGTGATCAGCTGTGAGCTGGACCCATGCGTGACTGACTGAGCCAATTTTTGACAGTGGCAGACCATTCCAGCCACAGCAGCCAGGGTTGGTATTACAGCAAAGTTTCTATCCTCTTCAATGGGAATTTTGTATGTTGTACCAACTCCGAACAGTTATTATGCCACTTTATATATGGCACTTGGGAAACACTATATATGACAATATTTTATGGTGCAATTTTATGTTCGACTTTTTTTGGGGAGGCACTATCTGTATGGTGGTATTTATTGTTAGTCACCATCTATATGATGCAACTTCTATGGGGAACTTTGTGAAATACTATCTGTATTTTGGTGCTCCCGTATTTATTTTGGGCCACTTTGGAATGCACCATCTGCAGTTACTGACACTATGTAAAAGGCGTTATTATGGAGCACCGTCTGTGGGGTGCTTTGGGGGAGCATTGTGTTTATGGTGTCATTTACTGTGGAGCACTATCTTACAGTACTACAGTATTTGGGGCTACTGGGCAGCACAAAAAGCACAATAAAAGATGCGGTTAATGTATTGAGGGCAGAAAAAGTATTCAAGGGAGCAGCAGGATGGGGAATTCGCTTTGCTGTTGAGGGTGGGAATGTGTTGGGAGAAAGCAAGGAGCTAAAGTTGTTAGTTTAGAAAATTCCACAGAGGGTAGTCATGACTGGAAGAAGTTGTCATGGTGTTCCGGACCAGATAAAGTAGACTAGAAAAGAGTGTTATAGCGATTAGAGTCATTGGATTGGTCATCGAGTTTGAGTGGAGCAGTAGTGTGCATGCGCGACTGCTGCTCCATTCAGACTCATCCTTGGAAGATAAATTATCATTATGTTTGCATAGAAAGAGAATTGTGTGATAATTGGGTAGCGTAAAAGGCCCTTTGCTGAATATATTTAGGCTCAGTGCCTAAGGATGCATGAGCTGTAAATACAGCCCTAATGAGCACATTTTAAGCTAAACACAGGTGTAAACTGCTTTAGAAATGTGCATCGCCAACTTACTGTCTGCCATTACAGTCCATCACAGTTTCATTGGCTTGCCAATATTGCAGATATTACTTTACTTCCCAATTATATTGAATTTTAGTCATAATAATCAACATCTGCACTCATTAAATAAGTATTTCTAGGATGGAAGAGAAAGTTGCATAACAGTATCCAGACTAATTGCTTCCTATATAATTGAATCTCTGTTGGCAGCTACATACCGTCATTCATTTCATTTAGCTGCCTCTAAAACCTGCTAAATTGCTTAATACTACTACCGGATTATTAGACATTAAAATGAAGCGTCCTTCAGTCTTCCCGAGTCATATGGCTAAACCTGGGTAATCTTCTAATTAGTTTAGTAATAATTTATCTCAATTTCCTTTAGACTTGCTGTAGACTAGAATAGATAGCATACGGAAACCTTCTACCTCAAGCACACAAATTAAACAACAATTAACCCAAAGAGATCGCTTTGTAGCTAAAAGCACTAAAGATTTCATAGCAGCAAGACCTGGGATCATAGCTGAATCCCAGTCACCTGAATGGGACTTAGCTGCACTTAGCCCACAAGACAAACCCAAATGCCACAGCCTCCTCAAACAGCTGATGGACCCCACCATTCTCAGTATAGCTCATCAATACGTCAGATCTTGACACCCTCTTTATTAACAGCATGTAATAATTTGAAAAGTAGATTGAACTAAATAAGGTCTGAATTTATATCCACATAGCATGTTCGTGGTATGCCTAGTAACCCCCTAATGTGCAGGCCCAGAGTGGTAAAGGGCACCATTATCAATTGTAACCAGCAACTGATATTTATATACTAGTAATTATTAGGAAATTATATTATTACCAGTGTTTCTGGTACAGCTCTGCTACATGCACATCCCGTGCAGCTCTGCTACATGCACATCCCGTGCAGCTCTGCTACATGCACATCCCGTGCAGCTCTGCTACATGCACATCCCGTGCAGCTCTGCTACATGCACATCCCGTGCAGCTCTGCTACATGCACATCCCGTGCAGCTCTGCTACATGCACATCCCGTGCAGCTCTGCTACATGCACATCCCGTGCAGCTCTGCTACATGCACATCCCGTGCAGCTCTGCTACATACACATCTCGTGCAGCTCTGCTACATACACATCTCGTGCAGCTCTGCTACATACACATCTCGTGCAGCTCTGCTACATACACATCTCGTGCAGCTCTGCTACATACACATCTCGTGTAGCTCTGCTACATACACATCTCGTGCAGCTCTGCTACATACACATCTCGTGCAGCTCTGCTACATACACATCTCGTGCAGCTCTGCTACATACATTCTTCATACAACATGGATCAAAAGCAGCGCAGTAGAATCCTGCACGCACTGATCACCCCCTGGTCATGTGCCCCAAACTGCTCCCACACAGGTGACTGATCACATGATAGTGACATCACAGGTCCTGTAAGCACACGGCTGCTGTATATGTTCATTACTATTCCATCCCCTACAAACCCCCTGTGGCCTCAGTTGCTATGGAATACTATTGAACACCTAGCAGGACAGCAGCAGTGTGCCTACAGGACCTGCGAGGATGTCACTGTCATGTAATCAAGGGCGGAGCATGTAACTTACTCACTGGGGATGGCGGAACTTTGACATCACCATCATGTGATGAGGGGCGGAGTATGTAACGCACGCACAGACAGGTGGTCATTAGTATTTTGACTATGAGCCAGTTGAGTCTAACACCCAAGACTGTACTTAAATTTTAAACATTATAGCAGATTAATCTAAATTACCATTTCTGCCATTTACATTTATACGCACAAACGGGAACCCAAATCTAAACTACAGCGAGGATGGTGGTTGTTTTTTCACTGGGGTGTGGGGGGGGGGGGGGGCGAGGAGGGGGCTACTGACTCTTATGTCCAGTGCCCCTGAAACTAGCATCCAATAAGCAAAACTTGGTGCCTAGAACTATGAAATGACAACAACATTTCAGAGATTGCTGAACAGGCAATAAGATTTGGGCATCTTAAAGGGGAACCTGACAGGTACTTTTGCTGCCCTCACAGATTCCAGCAGACTGTTACTTATGGAGCAATGCTCTGTACTCTTCTTGCACTTCCATAGTTTAGCGACAGCTACTTGTATGACAGAAGTTGAACTTCCGCAGCCGGCTTGATACGCTGGCATATTCTTGAGGTTCTGCTTGTCCTGCCCACCTAGTACATGTGACATTTTTCTATTACACTGCAAACAGAAAAAAATGCCAATCACAGTGAGTGTGTCGTCACCTCATGAACATACCACATCTATTTCATGCCAGGCACTGTGGAAGCCAAACCTCTGTCATACAGGGAGCTGCAGGTAAACTATGTAAATGCATGAAGACTACAGAACATTGCTTCATACGTGACAAACTGCTGAAATGTCTACTTTACGTTACCCTCAGGGATGGCAACAAAGTACCCAACATGTTCCCTTTAAGACAATTTTATCTGGGCATTGTGTGATTGTATTTGGGCACTATAAAGTTACACCTTGGGGAAGGTAGAGTTGAGGAGGTTAGTAGAAGGTACATCACTGAGTAACAAACTACAAAAGCAAGAATCTTAAAACGGGTTTTCTAGGGAAATACTATTGATGACCCTATCCTCAAGATAGATCATCAAGAGTTGACCGGCTAGGGTCCTGAGTGGTAGATGCCAACCAATCAGCTGATCGAGCACTGCTGTCACCACACAAGGGCACAGAGCGGAAACTGCTGCTCAGACCCCAGTGTAGTGGCCAGCACTTGCAACTGCAAGTACAGCTCCCATTAATTTTAATAAGTGGCCTGCAGTTAGCACTGGCCACTAAATGCGGCACCAGATCAGCTGATCGGCCAGGGTCCAGAGCAGCAGACCCTAACTGATCAACTCTTGATGCATCTTGAGGATAGGATAGGATAGGATAGGATAGGATAGGATAGGATAGAGAGAGAGAGAGAGAGAGAGAGAGAGAGAGAGAGCCCCATGATGTGTGCCAGTTCCAGCCTCCTGATTGGCTGGAATCGGCACGTGACGGGGGCGGAGCTACGCGATGATGCGTACAAGGGGGCGGAGCCAAAATGCCGATGCTGCCGAGCGGAGCCGAAGGGAGAAGAAGGGAGAAGACGGATCTGCGCAAGCGCGTCTAAAAAGGCAAGAAGACACCGAAATTAGACGGAACCATGGCGACGGGGACGCTAGCAACGGAGCAGGTAAGTGAATAACTTCTGTATGGCTCATATTTAATGCATGATGTACATTACAAAGTGCATTAATATGGCCATACAGAAGTGTATAACCCCACTTGATTTCGCGAGACCACCCCTTTAATGTGACTATTGCGATGTTAAGCTTGCACTCACATGTAGCCGATTTGCTGCACACTTTGTTGCAGATCTGTGGGAGATTTCACTTCAATTTGAAATGAAAGGGTGAAATCTGCATCAAGCAAATGAGCTCCATGTGAACGAGCCCCGAGGATGATGCCAACTGCAGGATGTCAGAGATGGACTGATAACCAGCGTTTACAGTTTACAAAGACACGGATTCCCATCTACTCCGTAGGGCATCAAGTTGAGAACACATGCATCTTATATTCCTGCGTGTAATGGGTTCTATGTTACAGATATAAATAAAATCCTGGGCCAGACATTCCCAAAAACTGTACCTTGCAGCTAAACGTTTTCATTCTGCTCTTGTGTTTTGGAAAACTTTCATGGAGAAGACTGTATAGAGCGGTTTACTCTGGTTAAGAGGTTATAGTGTGGTCATAATGATGTTAAATTGCATTTCCTTTCTCCCAGGCTAAAAGTGCCTACTGTATCTCTTGGCATTTCTCAAAAATCCTTGGCTCTCTGGCCATATATGGCATTCTATCTTTCTAGCTGTCATACCAAGCTCCCAGGCATTATTTGCTGAATGATCTCACACACTATGATAGCTCTCAACATTTTCTGTGCTGGATGATCAGCAGCGCAAACAGAGAGGAGAATGGGAATTACTTGCCGATCCCATAATTTAGTCCTTCATTAATCACTTTAGGACCAGAGATTTATCAAAATCCAAGGTTGTCAGCAGCACTCAAAACTCAAGTCCATATGGTTGGAGCATGCAAAATTGCACGCCGGACTAGGATCCAAATCCTGTTGTGTAGAAGTTCAGAATAGAAGGTGTCCGGCAGCAAGTCAAGGCTAAAAAATGTTTTTTTATTCCTCCATATACAAATTGCAAAAAGATAGCAAAAGTGGCAACGTTTCAGCTCCAATATGGTAGACTTGAGAAAGGCTCCCATATTGGAGCTGAAACATTGCCACTTTTGATATCTTTTTGCTATTTGCATATGGAGGAATAAAAATCATTTTTTATCCTTGACTTGCTGCCGGACACCTTCTACCAGAGAATTTTTTTTTTTTAGTTTCCTGTGCCTGCCTTCCAAGAGCCATAACTTGATTTTTTCCATTGACCTAGCCGTATGAGGACGACTTCCATTTTTAACGGTACCCTGAGACCCATTTTTTTGTCGATTAGGATCTTTTTGCAAAAGTGAGCTGTAGTTTTTATTACCACCATTTTAGGTCTATCTCACATGAAAATATTAGCGCAGTGTTTTGCAAAATTTGCACATGCAATACGCAATGAATAGAACCCATTAATTTCAATGGGTTCATTCACATAAGCTTATTTGGCGCACACGCATTTCGTTTGCATGAAAAAAAAAATGCAGCATGCTTTATTTTCTTGCGCATTTGCGTACATTTTTAACTAATTAACCTAATTGTCCATTTCAATTAATGGGGGTAGGATTATGTTTTTTTCTGTGTGCAAATGTGCACATGCCAAAAATACACAATACCTACGCAAATATGCAGTGTAAGTGCGCTTACACCTGTGTTACACCAAGCTTGTTCAAATCTTTTAGGCGTTGGGATAAAACAAAATTTGCAATTCTGGCACTTTTTTTTCTTTTTACTTACTGAAATGTGTATAGCTAGCCTTATTCATTCTGCAGTTATCACACCTAAACCATTAACTCCTTAATGACGCGGCCCTTCCCCCCCCCCCCCCATTTTCATTTTTTCCTCTTACCTTTTAAAAAAATCGTAACTCCTTTATTTATCCATTAAAGTCGCTGTATGAGGGCTTGTTTTTTTGCGGCATGCGTTTTATTTTTCAGTGGTGCTATTTAATGTACCATATAATGTACTGAAAAACTTTTTAAAAAGTCTAAGTGCAGTAAAATGAAAAAAAAAAATTACATTCCGCCATCTTTCGGTGCATTTTGTTTCTACGGTGCACAAACTGCAACAAAAATGACCGGATAACTTTATTCTATGGGTCAGTATGATTGCTACAATACCAAACTTGTATAGTTTTTTTGCTGTACTACTTTTTTTTTTTTTTTTTTTTTAAAGACATTTAATTTGTTTAAATTAATTTTCTGCCGCCAACTTCTGCGCCCAATAACCTTTTTATTTTTCCCCATCAACGTAGTTTTGCAAGGGCTCATTTTTTTGCGAGATGTCCTGTAGTTTACGTTGGTACCATTTTGGAATACATACGACTTTTTGATTGCTTATTATTGTATTTTTTCCTTGAGACAGGGTGAGTGAAAAAGTGCATTTCTGGCGTTCCTTATTTTTTT
Source organism: Eleutherodactylus coqui (assembly GCF_035609145.1). Lineage (NCBI taxonomy): Eukaryota > Metazoa > Chordata > Amphibia > Anura > Eleutherodactylidae > Eleutherodactylus > Eleutherodactylus coqui. The sequence goes on from NC_089844.1 coordinate 112,406,923, forward strand.
TTCAGACGTTCACTCTGCAGAGTAAATAATGTACTACTTTGATAGATCGGACTTTTACGGACGCGGCGATACAAAATATGTAATTTTGTTTAACAGTTTACATTTTTTTTTATAGATATGGCAAAAGGGGGGTGATTTAAACTATTACCCTTTTTTTTTTTTACAATTAATAAGACTTTATTGATCGCATTTTTCCTTTTTTCCTGGAGGAACACAACTAGTGATGCTTTGATTGCTCCTGCAGTATGATGTAATGCCAAAGCATTACATCATACTGCAATCTGACAGGCAGTCTATCAAGCCACCCCACGGGGATGGCTTGATGACAGTCTGCTAAGGCAGCCCTGGGACCTTTCAGAAGGACCCTGGTTACCATGACACCCATACGGCTCCCTGCAATCTCAGGGAGAGGAGAGGGGGGCGCTGTATGGCACCCCTGAAAATCGGGGAATTTAAATGCTCCTGTCAGAATTGACAATGGCATTTAAAGGATTAATAGCTGCGACTGACCGCACAGCCGATTGCAGCTATTGCCCGCGGGTGTCAGCTGTAATAAAGAGCTGACGCCCGCGCCATATGAAGAGAGGTTGCCCCGCGATCTTGCTTTATACATAGAACGACGATACAAGCAGTCAAAAGACTGTCGGCGGTCGTTAAGGGGTTAAATATGCATGTCTGGTTTGTACAAAAACCCAAGTTAACATGCATGTGTATTGAGATGAACCCGGCTTTACAGTTCTTTTGGAGGAAAACAAAAGATTTGTCTCCAAAAAAGCAAACCTGATCAACGCATTTCCTCTACATTTTGCCCATACACCAACAACTGTCAGACAAGACCGTTTCCTTTGGCCAAGCATATATTCATGTGTATAGGGGAGCCAAGCTATCAGGTCTTTAGGAAGTTAAGCTACAGCCAGACAGCTCTGCAACTGGCATATCTCCTGGGGAACAGAGATGGGACATTGAAAATCAACACCCTCAACCTTCTTTCCCCGGTTATCATCCGTTGGGGAAGACTTGAACCATGATTATTGGAGGGGTCAGATGACTAAACTCTAATTTGTATGGGATGCCTTTATGACAGATGATGCCCAAGAAGCCTCATATCAGTCAGATCCCAAGAAAACATCAGGCTCTGCCAATGTCCTACATGCATGAAAACGGAGCAGATTTATGTCAGGACTTATTAATGAAAGGAGTTTTCCAGGACCTAAAAAAGAAAAAATGTTAAAAACTGGCTTAAGATGAAGGAAAATTGAACACTTGCCTTAGGCTACAGTGGCGATTCCTCCACGGCCACTGACGTCTGAGAGGTCATATGCACAATGAATGGCACGTGACCATGCACCGCTTCTGGGTTCTAGACAAAGGGCATCAGAGCTGCAGGACTGGATTGGGAGAGCCGGCATAAGAGAGTATTCAATTTTTCTTAAACTTAAGCGCAATTATTTTTTTTTAATGTCTCAGAGCACCCGTTGAAGTATCCCGAGCCATCTCTGCATCACTGGAAAAATAGGTTGTTTTGTTTAGGATTTACGAAGAGACAAAATTAGACTCCCAGAAACTCGCTTATTTGCTGTAGAATTAAGCTTTAATTATACAGTAAGAGGGAACCGTCCATAGAAAAGGGTCAGTAAATTAGGAGTGTGGTCCATCTCATGTAGGGTTCATTTATATTGCACTACTGTATGTTATAGACACGTAGAAAACACTTCCAATTGCCTGGGAATCAATTTCAGTTTCCATTAGAATAAAATGAATGACACAGAAATACTCTCAATAGGCTAGGTCTGTTCATGCAGTTCTACAAAGGCAATTCGGGTCTTGTATACAAGCATTTCTGGAAATCTGAAGAATATCTCATCCATATAAATATATGCAAATATATGTCTTACTGTAACAGGAATACTGTATGTTTTACTCAAGACCACTTGTGACTCCATTGTTCTACATTCGTGATATTCGTGTGTACAGAACTTGAAAATATTGGAGTATTTTCTGCACCACAGAACAGTTAATCTTAAACACTGAAATATTGTGTCATAGTACAACCAGAGAACTGCTTATATGCTGAAAATGATAGGGCTCTATGAATGTTCTCAAACCTTCTATATAAAATTTAGATCATATGACAATATGGACTGTACTTACGTGCACAGAATGGACTGATCTTCACGATCTGAAAAATAAAAAAGTATTAGGTATTAAAAGTATATATTGACCATTAGCAACCCATTTTATGCTGCAAGCAAAATCGATACGTAAACCAGATGCAAGAGGTCCATAGAACATCTATACTGACAGAAAAGGAAATATTCACTTGCTACCAGTTCCAGTCATATATTCACATACAGAGGTCATATTATAGCTAAAACCTCTGGACTAGGCAACAGTTACATGCAAGCAAACCCATCGGGGGAACGATGGGGAAGGTATGTAGAACCCATCCCCAGACTTTATAGGTCACCTACTTTTAAGCCCATAAACTTAGCTTATATGGCTAAAAGTAGGCGACAGATTCCCTTTAAGATCATTGGGATTTACTGCCAATTAAGGTGTAATCTGTTGTACATGGAGGATTCTTCTTTCCTATATGGCAAAGTTATAAATACAGTTGAAAAACTTTATTAAAAAAGTGCATCAGTTTCTAACAAAGCTGGACGAAAATGTCCAATATTAAGGCACTGAAAAGGGGTTTCTTGCCAATCTTGCGTCTCAATTACTGACAGTGACCCAGTCACCCAAAAAGCCATCACTTTATTCTGACCCACTAAAAGGAATTAAGTTCCTACGTACGAATGAGTTCCCTTTAGCCTACAATAACTGCTGCTATGACTATTACAGCTATAGTTAACTTTATGTCAATCCCAACTACAGTATATTACTAGCTTTGCCACTGACGTGTATTCAGCCTCATTCACATGGGCAGTAGCCCATGTTGGAAAGATTTTTACGTGGGTTTCATTAAAAATCCATGTCAAATATTATGACAGATTTTCATTACAAATGCTACAGATCTCCATGGCAGCCTTTTAATGGGGCTGAACCACATGTGGATTTTCCAATGCACGCTTTGATGGAATTTACAGAAAGGATATGTCAATTTTTACCCTCAATGCAGATTTCAAATCTGCACACAAAAAACCCAACTGTGGGATACTATACCGATGCAGATTATGAAATGGATCTCAGCACTGAATCCATGTAAGAATCCTGGTCAATAAAGGACTGTGTGAACAGGACCTTAGGGTTATGTCACCTGTCAGATTTGCCCATCGATTTCTGCTGCCGACGTGGCAGCCGATCAACAAGGATTAGCCCCATTATCATTCAGTGGAGCCAATCTGCTGTAAATAAATGTGCTGATGAGTTTAAAATTCATAGCGCAGATATTATTCAGTGTGGATTTTTTTTTGTTGCATGCAAATGGTATATTTGTTAAATGGAATGCCTAGGAGGCTCCGGGAAATGAGAGCTCCCAGACTCCGAAACGCTGGCAATATCCCAGGTACAACACATACTTGTCTCTCCCTGTTCCTGCATTTCACTCCACCTCCCAGGTGACACCATAAACAATCCCAATGCAGAGTGGCATTAGGCTGTTGTCTGGGGTGGCACCTGGGGACATTTCCTATATAAACTGGAGAAGTAGAAGGAAAAAAACTTTGTACTTTGCATGCCACTTTGTTTCTTTTTTTGGAGTCTTCCCAATGTCTGTTCTCAAAGTTGGCAAGTATTGCAAATAGAGTTCGAAACATCCCCATTAACTTGAATTGGATATGGAGTGGTAGCAAATTTGATGACAATTTAGGCGCAGAACCCACATCTAAATCCTCATCAAGGAATTAACAGCTGCCATTTTGGTTCTTATTTGGCCTCCTTAGAAGTAATATTTACTTGAGATTTTTCTTCCAGTTTTAATTGTAACTTTTTTTTTTGCAATTTAGAGTTGACCACTTCTGTACCTCTTCAGGGAACTTTATTGTTTTATATAAATACGGCTGAAATAAAAAGGACACTAATATACAGATGTTTAAATATATGCTGTAAGGGTCCATGACTTGAGCCAGCCGGATGGAAGTTTTAATTCTCCATGGGGGAGAAGATCCTGTGTTCTTCTTACTATTTTTATCCTACATTGTTTTGTTTTCTCATCCTGTTGAGCTGTGTCTGAAGATGGCTTTCATACTGTCACAGATAATGGTTTTGACATGGAAAAGTCCATTTATATTAGGAAATGTCATGTTTCTTTTGGACATGACCGACATGGCCAGAACAGTTTATTCTCATAATTACGGAGTAAGATGGTGTGTATATACACTTCAGCTTGTGTATCAATTGCAGAACCATTAAATTCAATTATTCACTTATAGATAATCCTGGAGTTTTGGACCATGTTAACACATCACACATCCGTTGTGGTTTGTATTTGGATTCCTTGTTAATAAAATACAGGAATACATCCCAAGAGAAGAGATCTCTTCCTAGTTTTCCCAGAACAATTGGAGACTGACGCAAGTATGTTGGAGCACGCTCAAAAAGGGGGTTCTTTGCTCTTAAGAATCTATTTGTTAGAAGGGTTAGCTAGTGATCAGCTAATCCTTCAGCTATGATCTGTGGGAAAACTAAGCAGCAAGTGCTCAGTTTCCCTACAGCACCACTGCAGGGGAAACTGAGTATTACAAGGTGCATACCAAAATCAAGGAACAGTTTGTGCGATACATGAATGTACTAGGTCATCCACAGTGAAAGATGCTGTTTGAAGCCACTTGACGCTCTACTATTTGATGGCTCTTCAAACTAAGAGACCTTTCTTTATTGTCTTTAAAATACTATAATAGGGAATTTGAAATTAAGGGGGAGTACTCCAGTAATTCAAAGGGAAAGTATTATGCTTCATAAAGCAATAACTTGTTTTACAAAGCAGCAGAGATGTATGTATGCTTTATGGATGCTTTGTTTTACTGGTCAGGCATGATCGTGAATGTTCACTTATCAGTAACAGCTAATGGAGCATAGTGCAAGGAGAAAAGGGTCCTAATGAGACTTCCCCTTGCTAGCTCAGTAAGCATCAATCGGCCACAATAAAAGTGGTCAACTTAATTCAACCTCTTTAAATGTCTAGCTAATGGAGCTTTAACATGGGACGATCTGTCGGAAAACAGTAGCCTGTGCTTTCCAGACCCATCTACCCTCATTCACAGTGAGCGGGCAGTTGATCCTTAGTGAACAACTCCCCGTTCACATGGAACAATCTATTAACTATAAATATATGTAGTTGTACAATACTCTATTAAGGTATTGAACAAGTCCACATTGTCAGGATTGTTCATCATAACTCAGTTACACTTTAACAAACATTTTGAAGATCTCCAGGTGTCTGTATATTGTATCCAAGATTATTGGTTTGAAGCCAGAACACCATATATGTGCATTCAATGTTATGTGGCACCATGCCCAGGAGTAGTACAGTGCATGTACCACTAGACAGAAAAAAAAATCCTTTGGATAATTAAATGGATGTCAGTGGTGTTCTAAAGTTTTTTAAAAGCTTTGTGTCACGGATACAGGGTTTTACGAGTCCAAAAGTCACCAACCTGTGACTAACAAAGGGGTAGAAAGCAAGGTTAACTTTTTTCCAGCTCCCTGGATTCTGCACTTGTGGAAAATTGAGTCAAATCCAATCCTGCATGGCCTAGCATGCCCAAACATACTTAGATACCACGACTAACCATTTGAAAGGTAGGTCAAACACACAACTATCACACTTTGGGTTTATGGATCACCAAAAAATAGTAAAGGAAGCTGACTAGATAAAGTTTAAAGCTTTATTCTAAAAAGGGTTAACAGTGCTTAGGTAAAAATATACAAAAGGAGATAAATACAGAAGGGTAAGGAGCATACATATACACAAAAAACAGTATGAAAATTTAAATATTAAAAAATAGAAAATACCAGTCTACAAATTGGTTTCAAATAGTCATGGGGAAATGAGTGCGGAATGGGGCATTTAGATGCCATTCCTGGGTCTGACTATTTTGGGAGGAGATCCCTGTTTGTTATAAAGCCTTCTCTAAGTCACACCTCTGTGTTCCCTTGTGACATCATTGATGGGTTGACAGTATATGGGCAGCTTTTTTGGATGGAGACCCAATTTAACATTTTGGTCATATTTCCCTAGGAGGTTTACCCAATAGGGAAACTATCACCACCATGTTTCATATCACAAGATTTACGTAAAAGATATACAATAGGTATCAATATACGTATAAGAATACGAAACATTATATGCGATTCTGTGGGTCCAACAGCAGTGGGAGAGAATGCACTGTGCCCATGGTATACTCATTGTTCTGCAAATATAACGGCTGTTGAGCTGCAGCCTTCGAATGACCCATACTTCCCATTATGAATTCTGATTTTGCTTAATAAAAGTATCATCTCTCCATGCCACAACATCTGGGTTTAGTATTGGACACAGAATGGTAGACAGTGGCGGAGGGATATAAACAATCGACATCTCCTTGTAACTTGGATATCACCACAACAAAGGACTTCTCTGCTGATCACAAAAAGCAGAAAGGGATATCAAAAGACCCCTCCAGTATAGCTGTGGAAGGCAGTGGAATGAATATTAATGAGCTCTGCTAGGCAGAAAATACACTTAAGGCCCATTTACACTGAATGAATGTCGGGCAAACAATGTCCGACACTTGTCCCTGTGTGAACTCACTCCCATGCTGCTGCACAGGAGCAAGTATTGCTGGCTCGCTCACAGAGTGAAGGGAGGGGGCTGGGGCGGCTGGAAGAGATTTCACTCCTCACTCTCCCCTGCCCCTCTCCATTCACTTAACACGGTGGCCGTTCAGTACTGAACAGCTGCTGTTTACACTGAACAAACATCGGGCATCGTTTGCTTGACATTTGTCCCGTGTAAATGGGCCTTTAAACATCTGCCTAGATCCACTCAACTTTCCAGAGACCAGAAGAGTGGCAGATGACGCAACAAGATGGGTGACGATCTACCATTATCACATCTCCTCAATGATTTCTTATGTTCTGTTTGTCACCCTGTCAATTAAAGTGCACCATATCACTTTCTGCATGCCATCACTTGAGTTCAAATAGTACCACAGAGTTACATACTAGATGCACCTTTATCATTATTGTAATGGTAATAAAACAAGACTGGTAATGCACTTCTCTATTCTCCCATTCAATTATGTTGTGCAAGAATCACAGAAGTCTAAAGATTGGAAAAATTACTGTTTTACTTCAAGTTTTAGATGAGTTTTAGGCAGCCCATGGAATCGCTAAGGTTCCATATTGTACATGTAATCTCCCCTAGAATCAATGATTTGGATAACAATACCTTCCTAGCACAACATCCAGTGGAACAAATCAGTTTTCCCCACTTTGAAGGTAAGGAAGAGAATTGTGTAGGGCAGTAGCAAATTTTAGAGTACATGGGATGCAAAGGAGAAATCTTGGAGTCAAACTCAAGGATCAGACAAGAGGAAAACAAAAGGAGAACTGAAGTCCCTACAACAAATCTGCCATATGTGAACTTAGCCCTTAGAGCCCTAGTACAAGCAAGTCATGATCAGAAAGGAAATCATGTTATGCAAGTGTCAATAGTCTCTTGTAGTCAGGCCCTCTAAACTTAGGTTCTTGCTTTGAAGTTTACAAATATTTGGCATTATGCATCTCCCTAAGCTTTTACATTTAGATTAGACTGAAATGATATGGTAAATGTAGATGTTGTGTTGCGAGTATAGTATATTAAATCCCTTTCATTATTATTTCATATCACGTCTTTATAAAGATTAGAAGGGGTAGACCAGCGTTTCACACTCCAGACTAAGGCCAGGCCCTGTGCTTGGCCAGCGTTCGCGCGTACCTGTATTTAATCCATATGCAGATGGTCTGGACGGCTCACGAGCGGAAATCACAATCGCTGTGACATTTCTTAATGGGTGCGGAATGCCGCGGATCGTCCGAGCGGGTGACAATTGCGTATTCTGCAATCCAAATCTGGTCGTGCGAGACCGGCCTAAGTAAACTATGCTCTGGCATCAGTACGACAAATGTATCGGGGTGCATGCCTCTTTGTTGCATCTGGCCTTTGTGTGCCAGACTAATGCCTACACAGCTACGAGCTGGGATAAATTCCAGCTATAATCTGCACCAGTTTCTTGTGTAAATCCTAGTAGATCTGACAAGCCACATGTGGCCATGCTCCACCCACTTTGAGTAAATAGAGATTGGCAGAAATGTCTAGAGTCATAATTTTGGCGTATGTGCAAAATCTATGACTTTTGTATATTAAAAGTCTGGCATAGAAATCTTCATACACATGCCCGAAGGAGTCTTGTAAGTCAGTCAGGTAAGACCTTCCATAGCTTTTTAAGGCTCTTTTATGGGGCAAAGAACAAACATTCTTTCCCAATCATCACTTTGTATAACTCTGGCCAACGATAGAACAAATCAAGACGTTTATTAGTGGTTCATCGCATCTTTTAGGGGAGCATAAAAAGCTGTGTAAATTGGTTCATATAAAACAATCCACTGCATGATAATCGCAGCATGTAATTTAAAAACTAAGGCGTGCTAATCAGCTTGCTATATCACCAATTGGCGCTTCTTACGGGTAAGTAATCTTCCTCTGTAAAAGGACCTTTAGTTTACATTTCTTTACAATGTTATAGGGGGAAAAAAAAAAGTTTGACCAATTCAAACTCAAAAATTCTCACAGGAGAATTTGTCCCATTCCCTCAGCCTTGTTGAAAGCATAAAGGCCAAAACTGCATGCGTGGTTTACGTGGCACACTGAGAAGGCCATATGGTATGCCCATTAAGAAAGCATATTCACCGCAGCCCTAGCCCAATATTGGAATATGTGCCTTTGCATAAACTCAAATACATGGATGAGCCGTAAGGGCCCATAGAATGGGCAGGAGTACATTTGTGCGTTTTGAGCAGTTTTTTCTGTATCCTTGATGCCTGTGTGCATCTCCTGCTCCACATGCTAGCAGTCCATAGATGTCACAGTGGATGATGCTGTGTCGTTTTCGGTTATCCAGTGATTCTTTGAGAACATCTACTTCTGTCCAATCTCAAGCCTAATCTAACATTTGTCACAAGGATGTAGTCTTTCTGGCAGCTTTACCATAAAAGGCTATTTCAGACAGAAATTGGGATCGGGCTCAGTTTTGTGAATTTCTACAACTAGTAATAAAGCCCTAAGAATAAAAAACTATTAAAATCCCTCAGCAGGAGCTGGCCTGCTTGTTGATAGTTTCCAGGAATGGCAGATTTTGGTACATCTAAACAAGGTTGGTGAGGTGTTGGAATGAAGTATGTAGATATTGGGTATGCATGTAGCATCCCCGTTTAGTGAATGCTTTGGGCCAGGCAGCAGTGCTGAGGGGGCTCCTGTGGCTTCTCCATAACTTTGTTCAGTCTATAGATTTATGCAGACATTTAAATTGATCCTGAAGCCCTCTAAGCACTTATGATTAAGCTAAAAGTTCTCACCAATCCTGTGCCACTAATGGCAATAAACACATTGTCATGATTTATTACAGCTGGCATTTTTTAGAGCATTTAGTGAAAGGATATTTATTGGGCTTAGTTAACCTCTAGCACCTCAAAGGATGTAATGATTGTTCATTTTGGATCAACTTTTCTTCTAAACACTATAGTTCTTGACATGCAAATAATGTCAGACCCTGGGAGCAGGACCTACATCCAATCTATTTATACCCAGGCATTGTCTTTGGCAAAAAGACAAGCCCAACTTCATATAAGTGCTCCATTGTGTGTAGGATGTTATTGGCTGCCCTCCCCACAGCAATAACTAATTAAATCCAAGTCTCCTTCATAAATGCCAATTATACTGTAACAAAGCTAACACGTCAACTAAACCAACTGCAAACCGCAATATCTAACATGAAATGAAAATACAAAATTATAATCTGCAGATGGATGTGATTCAGAGTGTGTAGTTAGAAAATTGAGAATTGAACACTTCATCCCCTGAGGTTAACTTTGATAGTGGATTTAAACATGTTTAATATGATCACACACAATCTGCATTATGTTACATATGTTAATGCTATCTTGACGTACTCCATTATATAAATGTTGACAATAGTTTTTATTAAGTGACCATTAAGTGTAAACTTTCTTGGCTAGATTTCCATTCTGACAGTCTTATTTGCATAGCCAAGGTTTTGTTATAATGATTAGAGTTGTGGTGATTAGATGAACGGTTTTGCCACCTGAGGCCCTAAAAGTGGTTCCATCCTTGATCTATAAAAAAAGCTCCCAGAGCCTACTTGTGTGATGGACCTCTTTCTGCTCACACAGAGCTTGTTGACCACTAGACATGTCTCTGATGCAATTGTAGAGATTTCGCACACAGATTGAGGCATGCGCATTATTGGAATACAAGAAGCTGGATGGTCGTAGCGATAAATTGCCACCTGGGCCGTTCTGACCAGATTGTTAGGAGATGTTGGGACCAGTGGATGCATGGGGGCACACAAGGGGACCAAGCTAAGGACAACCTCCACACAACACCAGTAGGGAGGATCGTCCGACAAGCACGAGCAGCTATAACCATTTCATTGTCCACCATCCATAGACAGGTGACACGATCGTTATAGGCTCCTGTATCGGTCTGAACCATTTTCAGGCACTTGGCTGAAGGACATTTGGCCTTGCAGTACCCACTACATGTACGGCCTTTGACACCCATCCAGTGTAACTTCAGTTTACATTGGTATTGTGAATGATGATACTGGACTGCTACGGAGTGAAACCGATTTGTCTTCAGCAACAAACCCAGGTTTACTTTGAGCAGTGATGGCTGTGTTTGTGTTTAGGGACCCAGGGGTGAGCGCCTCAATCCTGCCTTTGCTGTGGAGCGGCACACTGCCCCCACTGCTGGTGTGATGGTCTGGGAGGCCATCGCATACTACAGTCTGTCATCCCTAGTAGTGGTACAAGGAACAAGGATAGCTCAGCTATATATTGAGGACATCCTGCAGCCACCTGTGTTGCATCTCACGACAGGGCCCCCAGGAAGCATTTTCTAGCAAGATAATGCTCAGCCGCACACAACAAGGGTGTCACAAGAATGCCTCCACAACATTGTCACACTTCCGTGGCCTGCCCGGTCACCTGATTTACTGTCAACTTGTATAAGACCATCTGGGGCACCAACTTCAGCAGCTTACAAGTTTGCACAATCCAGAGGCCCAGTTACAACAAATGTGGACCAATATGGCACAAGATGCCATAGAGAACGTGTATGCCTCTATGCCCGCGCAACTGGGTACTAGAGCATACATTTAAGTGTTCCGTTTTCTGCAATAAATCTTTTGCTCTGATATTGTAACAACATATATAATCATTACAGTCACACATAAAATATTCATTCAAAAGGTTTTTAGGAGATACTGTCCTGGAATACCTCAAGGAAAATAGCCGTATAAGGCCGCCTGCACACGGGTGGAAATCCCCCGGCAGGATTATCCACGGGATTTTCGCCACTGAAAGCCTGCATAGGAATGTATTACAATACGCACTCCTTTGCAGACGGCCGCGGTTTGGCCACGTGAAATGTCGTGCGGCAAACAAACCGCGGCATGTCCTATTTCTGTGCGGGGCTCGCAGAGCCTCGCCCAGAAACGTCACTCACCCGGCCGCCGGCTCCGGTCTGCGCATGCGCCGGCAGCCGGCACATGAAAGAGCCGGGTCCGCCAGGCGCAGGCGAGTACGCGCTGCTCCCTGCAGGCTCTGGGGTCGGGTCCCGCGGTGAGAATTCTCGCCGCCGGATCCGACCCGCCCGTCTGCAGGCGGCCTAACTCGGTATAAGCACGGGTTTATGAGAGATCACTCCTGTCAAACCAATCTGATCAGCTTCTATGAGAAGGTACGTTCTAGACTGGACCAGGGAGTCACTGGATCTTGTGTATCTGGATTTGATGTTTTGTTTGATACTGTGCCGCATAAAAGGTTGGTATATAAAATGCAAATGCTTGGTCTGGGTGAGAATGTGTATAAGTGGGTATGTAACTGGCTCAATGATAGAAAGAGGGTGGTTATTAATGGTACTGTGAAAGTAGCTATAATATTTTCTATTCTCCATCTGGTCTTGCAACCCGCTCTTCTTCTCCATCCTTCCTTAGAAACAATTAGAACATCTAAATATGTGCTATCACAGAAATGCAAGGCCATTTACTGAGGTCTCATGAGAAACAGCTTCAAATAGGCCTGAGAGGAGTCTTGCTTCTTGAGAGATGTCACTGCTCTTGTTGAGTTTTTAGTAACCAATGGTAATAAAGAAATTCTAATAATTCTACCCTGGTTTCAAAAGTCTTTCTATAAAATACTTCTGCCAATTAATAAATAAGGCAACTTCCTATCACATTCAATGCTGTGTAGGTTTTGTAAGCTTCCTCAAGCCTTAACTCTTAATTTGGCCACCTGAAAACATACAAACTAGCGAATATTTGCGCTAACACTACATACTCTGATTGGGTCACCATTACCAGTGGGGGAACATCAGAACCCTATTTTTTAATGTATTAATGGCCTGATAGAAGGATTGTACAGTCAAATATCAATATTTGCAGAGGATACAAAACTATGTAAAGTAATTAACGCAAGGGAGGACAGAATGCAGTTGCAAGTAGATTTGCATACGTTGGGGACTTGGGTAAAAAAAGAGGCAGATGAGGTTTAACACTGATAAATGTAAGGTTCTGCACATGGCCAGAGGAAATATAGGTCACCATTACATACCAAATGGGAAATCCTGACATAGAAAAGGACTTTTAGTTAACTGTCAGCTTAACTGGAGCAACCAGTGTCAGGCAGCTGCTGCCAGGGCAAATAGGATCATGGGGTGCATCAAGAGATGTCTAGGGGCACATGACAAGAACATTGTTCTTCCTCTTTACAAGTCACTGGTCAGACTACACATGGAATATTGTGTACAGTTTTGGGCACCCGTACTCAGGGAGAACATTTCAGAGCTTGAGCGGGTAACAAAAGCCACCAACTAAAAGAAATGGAATGGGTGGACTAAGATACCCAGAGAGGTTATCAAAATTGAGGTTATTTAGTTTAAAAAAAAAAAGATGGTTTAGGGGCAACCTAATAACTATGTATAAATATATCAGGAGACAATACAGAGATCTCTCGCATCATCTGTTTATACCCAGGACTGTAACAAGGGGGCGCCCTCTATGTATAGAGAAAAGAAGGTTTCTATATCAACATAGAAGGAGGTTCTTTACTGTAAGGCTATGCAACTCTGCGCCTGAAAATTTGGGGATGACAAAATCGCTAGAAGAGTTTAAGAGGGGCCTGGATGCCTTTCATGAGTGTTATAATATTACATGTTATAGTCATTAATTACTTCAGAAGGTTTGTTAATCCAGGGATTATTCAGATTACTAGACCTAGGGTCAGAAAAAAAGAATTTTTGTTCCTTAAAAAAAAAAAAAAAAGGGGGGGGGGGGGGAAATTGGCTTCTTCCTGATTGGTTTTTTTTTGCCTTCCTTTGGATTAACATTGGGGGACAATAGGCTGAACTAAATGGTCATGTCTTTTTTTTCAGTCGGACATACTATACTATGATTCTGACAACTCCTCCTAAGTGCTTAACTTGTTTAAAAATAAGTGCACATTTACTTTAAGTCAGAGAAGCCAGATCTGCCTTCATCAGTTGCTTGCCAAGGCAGCTTAATTCAAGGACAGGCGGGGTATGAAGAGCACAGCTGTCCAGCTGTGTTCTGCATCCCTCACTCAGAGGGCTCAGCTGTATAACAGCCAGGCGCTCCGAGCAGAAAACAAGCAGTCCCGCTTGTCTTCTGCATCCCCCGCTTGAAGCGCTCCGTTGTATAACAGTCGGGCGCTCCAAGCAGAGAACATTGGATGCAGAAGACAAGTGGCCTCGGTTGTCTTCTGCATCCCCCGCTCGAAGCGCAAAGTGATCGCTCAACGTTTGAGCAATCACTTTGCGCTGAATGCAGACAGCGATTATCGCTCAAACGTCGCTCAAAATACATCTTTTGAGTGATAATCGTTCTGTCTAAACCAGGCTTAACTCCAGTCCAAAACCTCTTAACTTTATTGACACATTATAATGAACATAAAAGAAGTTCTAGAGAGGACAACATCCTCCGAATGTAAACAATTTAAATTTCAATTCACTAACAGTATACAGATTTTTTTCAAAATGGTGAAGAAATCCCTATTAGAAAGTTGTACAACTTTTCTTCATGCTATGATTAATCTTTATTTACATTAGATTAGAATACCCCTTTAAGGCCGGATGCAATCTTCCCATGTTTGCAAGCTTTGCCTGAGAAGCTTGTGCACAACTTGCATCAGGCAGCACATGGACACCCGTCTGTGTGCTGTCCAATTTACACAGACAACGCATAGATATGCATTAGCAAGTCCTGTTTCTCATCCATGATACAAACAAGGATAGAACATGTGATTTGTCAGTCTGCATAACCCCATACGCTTTACTGGGGCCACGTGCTGCCTGTGAGATAACACAGACCGCAAACAGCTCCAAATACACTAGTGTTCCAGAGGACTTAATAAAGGGTTTCCTTTCTAATTGTTTGCAGAAGCAATGAACCAACCCCTTATGGGCCATGTCATTTTAGGTCTTCAAGGTGACAATCTTCAGATTTTTCATCTTGTCATTCTAGAACTAAAATTTTTGTTTGCCCATCAATGCAGCAATTAGTGTTTTTTGCAGGGCATGGTGTAGCTTCTACACCTATTTTGTGGTACATATATGTAAATTATAAATTTTTTATTTAATTTGTTACATTTTTCCTTTTTTATGGTGCCCATTGCTGGCCTGCACTAAGAATAGGCCATTGGTATGCTCCAACAGGCTTTTCTAGGAGACAACCGTGGGGACCTTTATCTGGCCCCATACTGACTCAATAGTGATGGCATCCATGGTGCTAATGTCACTGGTGCTAATGTCACTAGGGCTAGTAATGACAGCTAAAAGGATTAACTGCTGTGTATTACAGCCACATGGTGATCACTTTGGCGCAGTCCCAGTGACCATATGTTCACTTTGACTTAAAAGTACCTAAAGATATCTCCAAATACCTGAGATCTTTGATCTGCAATTACATTGCCATGCGAGAAACTGCTAGAGGAGTTTCCCATGCATGATCTATCCTTACCACAGCCCATCAATGTTTGATTGTTGGCAAGCCTTGTGAGCTCCTTATCACCTTCATTGTTTATAGCGGTTCAGAGGCATTAAAGGGCGTTGTCTGCATGTTAAACAATTTATTTTTTTTAATGCATCCAAATCTGTTAAAATAATAAAAAAGGTACACTACTTACTCATTCTCTTTCCCAGTGATTCAGTGCTGGAGTCCACAGTCCTCCCGGTCTGGAACAGCTATCACCAGCCAATCAGAAGCCACAGTAGTCCAGTACCGTTCTGGCACCCAGCATTTGAGTAGTGGTGCCAGGACAACAGCATGTAACAACTGTGGCTTCTAATTGTCTGTAGCCATTCCAAAAGAAAGACTGGCTGAAGCGCTGGATTGCCGGGGAATAGGACAGGTAAGTACAATACTAAAAGCAGAGGTAGATTGCTTTTAGCATTTTTAAGATGTAAAACACCTGGACAACCCTATTAAGTGAATAAGATGTGCTACAGTACCAGGGATGGCCAACCCAATGGACAAACCGATGTGCCCGTGTTTATTGAGCACTATGGCCTCTTCATTGTGCTGATCGGTGGAGGTCTCCGAGGACTGGAGAACCCCCTAAAACTAAACAAGTAGACAGTAAGTAGTAATGGTAGTAAGAGTTCATGTACAGTATGAAGTCAGTATATAGCGACCTACAAATTTTCCATATAAATGTAAAAATATATGGGAAAAAAAAAAGGGAGCGAGAAGAATGTTAATGACTAAATGAAAGACAGTCTCTCAGCTGAAGATATTTTGTGTGTGGGCGTTGTGTGCAAATTGCGTGCAACAGGAAGAAAACAAACAAGAATGTGAACGGCCATAGTTTATTTTCCTTGGTCTGGAGTAAGCAGAGTTGGGCATGTCCGACATGTATATTTTAGGATAACTTGTTTGTTAATATAGAGTAGAACTGAAATCCTCTCTCTCCAGATCTGTAACCCTCTCACTTTATTGATTTTTGGATTTGGATAAGCTTTACAATGCCCTGCCTTTGCCAATATGCATATAAGGGAATGTCTATTCTTGAGCACTTTTTTTAGTCTAAAAAGATTAAAAATTCCTTGGCAATTTAATATCAGACCTCTAAATCATCTGCATAGACTTATGGGCCTTTTACATGGGCTGATTATCGCTCAGAATAGTTTAGATTCCCGTTCAGTTGATGCATGCATTTACATGGGAGTGTCGTTCAGTTCTACATGCAGAAAACTGAACGTGCCGTTCAGTGTAAACTGCGGTCATTCACTTTTGAAAGACTGTCTGCTTACTGCAAATGGAAGCGGGTGTGGTGTGAACTCCCTCCGGCCCACTCCACCTCCATGCCGGCAGCGCTGCGAGTGATACCAGTGATTCTAGATCCTGTACTGCTGGCATCAGCACAGCTTGCCCAACAGCTCATCCCGTGTAAGAGGACCAATAGAATTAAAGGGGTAGTCTGATAAAATTAAGTTATCCCTGCTTCACAGGATAGGGATAAGTATCTGATCAGTAGAACTCCAGCTGCTAGGACCCCGCCAATCACCAGAAAAAGGAGTCCCATGTACCCCCGAATTAATGAAGCAGTGGCAACTTATGGGCGTTGCTGATCTATTAATTTCAATGGGACTGCCTGAGACAGTTGAGCTGAAGCACTAGGTATTGGCAAGAGTCCCAATAGTCAAACCATCATTGATCAAATTGTTAATCTGTATCCTATGGATAGGGGAAAACGTCATTTTAGTAGAATATCCCTTTCAGTGATAGAACTGTGGCAGCTTGCAGCTGCCACAAGAGTGTCCAGCAGCTTCCTGCATGCATACATTTAAAGGGGCTCTTCCCAAGATATCGATTTATACAGAAGATAGGTGTTACGTATCAAATTGATGGGGGTCTGACCTGACTGGGACCCCAAGAACAAAGGTCCCTTTATGTGAGCCAGCAATCAACTCCCACGGATAAGTGGTAACGGTGTTCTCCCAAGATACCAATTTAAGAAAACATTATGCAGTAAGCGCCAAATAGTTGTGCCTGTAGACTAACAGAATGACATTAATCTGATCACTATTAAGACATTAAGAAATTAACTAGCATAGTATGTTTGACATAGATAGGACATGGTGTTAAAAGATGGACGTTCTCTTTAACACAAATCCTCACATTAGGTTAATCTGCACTTCTAGTCATGAGTATGCAAATATAGAAGAGCCCTAATATGCCACAGGAAATAAATTACTTGCAGCCTCCATATCAGCATATAAACAAACAGGATGTTCTAAAAGTCCCTTCAAAGACAATATAATCCAACGAACCGCATGTTAACCCTTTCCAATGCAATTTCCCTTATTTATTTTGGGTGGGAAATTGCGTTATGGATTACTTAGAATTACTTAGCAGAAACACAAACTGTCATACTTTTTTTAAAGCAATTTTCTTAAAATTAAAAATGTGAGTTATGAGTGTTTCACATCAGGATGATCACTTGTAAAACACCAGTGACCGTGTGCCAACTGTCTCCAACATGGTCTTCTCTTTATCCAAAAGAGTCAAATCTTTTGCATACAGAACTGCTTGTTTCCACCGCCTACTATTCTACCTAAGGGTTCTTTCACACGAGCGTATATCGCCCGCCGTTTTCACGGTCAGCCGATATACGCTACGATCTGAGGCATTGAATTTCAATGCATCAGATCACATGGCTGTATTCCCGCGACGTAAAAGCGCCCGGCCAGCCAATATTGCGCTGGGTGTTTTTACATCGGCCCCAAAAGATAGCCCCGAAACTATGTTTTGGGCCGGAATCCGTCGGCCACTGTATGGGCTCCTATGGGAACTAATGACAGTGGCCGGAGAAGGGAAGTGGGAGGGAGTTTAGCAGTGTGACTGCTAAACTCTCTCCCTCTTTTCTCCTCCCCTCTGACTGATTGCGGCGGGAATGGGTGAAAACAGCGACCGATATACACTCGTGTGACAGAGGCCTAAACCTGATATTTCCATCTGTTTGTGGTACTACTATGTCTGCTAGGCAGCACACTTGCAGTCTTGGGGTCAGAATTGACCAGAAGCTTTCCTTTACTTCCTATATTCAATCACTTGCACGTCTATGGCACCTGCACCTCAAAACACAGAATGTAATTATCTCTGAACTCACTTTCCTTTCCCCACAGTAAGCTTTTCCTGGTTACAGATTCTCTATAAACTTATATCACTTTCATCCACAAAGCTCTCCACAGTGCTGCACCTCCCTCCTCCATCTACCACCCTCCCTGTGCTCCATGTTCTGTTAGGATTCTAACATTAACATCCTCATCAAAGCCTCCCACTTCTGTCTCCAAGACTGTACTCCTGTTCCAGTTCTCCGGATTATCCAAATCCACTGCATGCTCTATTTGTTGTGGAAAAATCCACCCATGAATTTTGGTGCGGCTTTTCTCTACGGTGTGTGATCATAACCTCACTTGTAATCTTGAATGTGCAGTTAACAAACATGTCTGAGGGTATCAAAGTACATTGTAATCTGAATTACTACCAGGGCATTCTTCCCTTAGAAGTTATCAGATCTGGAGGAAACTTGTGTACAATAATTAAGGTTATCATCAGATTTCTGGGAACTTGTATGCGGTAATTCAGACCTATTTAAAAAAAAAAGCTTTACTATGATGCGGTGGTGCAGATGTTTTTCATTGTATAGATTGTTCCTGTAATTCCAGCTTCTAGATAAAGAACCATTGCATTATTGCCAGCTGTGTCTGCCTGAGGACATTACCAGATTTGGAAGAAAGATACTCTGTGTGTGGGGTTTTTTACTTTGTATTCATCAGCTGTAGAATAACTGGTCCGAAATAGACACACAACTATAAGGAATTCTAAGTGGTTAAAGCAGGCCCAACAGAAGGTCGTATATAAGCACAGTATGTATAGAATTCTTGCACAATAGTTTTGTCTTCGTATGTTCTCTTATACATACAGCAAGACATGGTTTTGTCTACAAGCAGTTCAAGAGACATTGCCCAAGATTGTTTCCCCACCTACAACTTGTACAGAACCTATTAAAGACATAAGTGTATGGGCAGTTGAGACTTGCATGAGAAAAAATGCCCCTTTGCAACTTTCTTCAACAGTTTCAGCATACTCACAAAATGGATGAAATTAAATACTATGGCACAGGTGAGAGCTATCCGTTCCCTGACCCACCAGTTTTAGGCTACAAGCCACTTAAGACTTGTGGTCTACAAGGTATTGGGAACTCAACAAAGGCTGGTGCAATGCTGCGACATCATTAAGTGCACTTGTGCCATACTACCCACAGGAGGACTTAACTCTGAGTCGTGGACATGAAGTCAGGTTTGGGTGGTGTTGGAGTTGGGAGAAATGTACTGACCAACTCTGGCTTCAAAAAAGTGGATTATACCCACCTGATAATCAGGTTTCCAGTAGTCTCCACGACAGCACCAATGAGATTGCCTCCTCCTGGTAGGACAGGAACATACTGAGAGGTTAAAAGCTCCCCCCCTTCCCCACTTTCCTCAGTGGATTCTAACGAATTGCCGGGGCAGGAGCTAAACTTAAATTTTTTCCCCTAACCGGGGTTTTTTAATTTTTAAATTTATTATTTTATTTTTCTAGGGCGGGAAAGGTACGGGTGCTGTCGTGGAGACTACTGGAAACCTGATTATCAGGTGGGTATAATCCACTTTTTCCCCCAGTCGTCTCCACGACAGCACCAATGAGACGTACCAACTAAAGTTTATTAGGGTGGGATCGCTGCCGAGAGGACTTTGCGGCCGAAGGCCATGTCCTCGTCCTGCTGCACTTTTACCCTATAGTGTTTAGTAAACGTGTGGGGTTTTTTCCAGACTGCGGCCTTGCAAATTTGCTCGACCGAGGCTGAACTGTGTTCGGCCCATGAGGACGCTACTGCCCTTGTGGAATGGGCTTTAAGCGCTAACGGGATCTCCTTCCCGAGGGCTTTATAGGATTCTATGATGGCCAGGCGGATCCACCTGGCTATGGAACTTTTCGCTGCTTTGCTACCCTTATTTGGGCCACCGAACTGGACGAACAGGTTGTCGTCCCGCCTCCAGTGGCTCGTTGTATCTATGTAGGTTAGGACTGCTCTCCTAACGTCCAGGCAGCTTAGGGTTCTTTCCTCCTCGTTTTTTGGGTGGCTGAAGAATGAGGGGATTATTATATCCTGGGACCTATGAAAATCTGACACTACTTTCGGCATAAAGGCCGGGTCTGTTTTAAATATTAGTTTGGTGTCTGTAATTTTCATAAACGGGTGGCGGATGGACAAGGCCTGTAGTTCACTAACCCGTCTTGCGGATGTAATGGCTACTAGGAAGATGGTCTTGATTGTCAGCATTCTTATAGGTAGCGCTTTGATCGGTTCGAATGGTACCGCTGTCATGGCCCCTAGAACCCAATTAAGGTTCCAGTCTGGGAACAGGTTTATGGGCCTAGGGCGTAATCTAGCTGCTGCTGTTAGGAACCTGTGGACCCATCTATCGTCTGCGAATTTTGTGTCGCAGATAGCGCTAAGGGCTGAAACCTGGACTTTTAGGGTGCTCGGGGAGAGGCCCATCTCTAAGCCCTCCTGCAGGAATTCTAAGATTAGCGGAGTGTCGGGGATAGAATCCCCGCGATCCCTTCCCTGTCTCCATGAGGAAAACTTTCTCCAGACCTTCTGGTAGATCAGGTGGGTCGTCTTTTTCCTACTGGACATTAGGGTTTCTACTACTTTCTCTGAGAATCCTTTCTTTCTTAGCGAGGATTCCTCAAGAGCCATGCCGTTAAATGGAGTTTGTCTAGGCCGGGGTGGTTCAGTGGCCCCTGCGATAGAAGATCCGTCCAGGTAGGCAAGGTGACTGGGTCCTGGACGCTCAGTGTTGTCAGAAGACCGAACCAGCTTCTTTTTGGCCAGAAGGGGGTCACTAGGATTAGCGTGCATCCCTGGGTTCTGAAGTGTTGTAAAACCCTGGGGATTAGTGGTATGGGAGGAAAGGCGTAGGCCAGTCCTTGTCCCCAGTCCTGGCCCAGGGCGTCTACCGCTATCGGACGATCTCCTGGCCGGAGGGAGAAAAAGTTGCCTACTTTCGTGTTCTCCCTGGTTGCGAAGAGGTCCAACTGTGGGGTCCCCCACCGGTTGGTTAAGATTCTGAATGCCTCTGGGGAGAGGGACCACTCTCCTGGGTCTATCTGCTTCCTGCTGAGGAAGTCTGCTTTTCCATTTAGTGTCCCCTTTAAGTGGGTTGCCGTGATCGAGAGGATCCGGCCCTCCGCCCAGTGAAAGATTTTCTGTGCGATGCTTTGCAGTGGGGGAGATCTTGTGCCCCCTTGGTGTCGTATGTGAGCGACCGCGGTGACATTGTCTGACAGTATTTTTATGTGATGGTTCTGTAGCGAGTTGCCCAACTGCTGTAGAACCTGCCAAACTGCCTGTAGTTCTCTGAAATTTGAGGATTGTTCTTTTATCCTCTGAGGCCAGGGACCCTGAAAGAATTGGTTCCCCACATGCGCTCCCCATCCACAGGCGCTTGCGTCTGTTGTGATGTGGATGGCTGGGTTTTGTAGCCAGTGAACCCCTCTCCGCAGGTTCTCTGGGGATGTCCACCAACGCAGGGATGTTTTTGCCCTGTTTGGGATGTACATCCTTGCCCCTAGCGAGGACTGCCTTTTGTCCCACGAGGATAGGACTACGGCCTGTAGGGCTCTGGTGTGGGCCTGGGCCCATGCTACTCCTGGGATGCATGATGTCAAGCTCCCCAGAAGAGACATTGCCTCCCGAATTGTGCAGAATCGTCTTCGTAGGAAGGTTTTGACTATTCTGCGGATTTTTTGTATTCTCTCCTCGGGTAGGTAGGAGCATTGCGATTCTGAGTCGAGAGTTATTCCCAGAAACGTCTTCTGCTTGCCGGGATCTAGGCTGGATTTTTCCCAGTTTATAATCCATCCCAATGATTGGAGAAGTTGTAGCACTGTCTCCAGATGTTTGGTTAGGAGTTTTTTGGACTCTGCTATTAATAGAATATCGTCCAGGTACGGTACTACTAGGATCGATTTTTCTCTCAGGTGGGCGGCTACCTCCGCCATAATCTTGGTAAAGATTCTGGGAGCTGAGGATATCCCGAAGGGCAGGCATCTGAACTGGTGGTGCTCTGTTCTTCCGCCCATGTCCACTGCGAACCGCAGGTATTTCTGTGAATCTTTGTGGATCGGGATGTGAAAATACGTGTCCTTCAGATCGATGGGACGCCATGTAGGCTCCTCTGGGGATCAACTTTATTGTCGAGGAGATGGTTTCCATTTTGAATCTCCTGTATCGGACGCAGGTGTTCAGGTCTTTCAGGTTTATTATCGTCCGGTGTTTCCCGCCGGGTTTTTTTACTAAAAAGAGCCTGGAGTAATAGCCCTGGGTTTCCTCGTTTCGCGGTACGGGAGATATTGCGTTTAACCGCTGCAAGTCGCGCACGCTTTGCCCTAGTAAATGTAGCTGTTTTTTTGGGGCTCGCGTGGTAATAAATTTCCTTCTGGGGATGGATACCAGCTCTATCTGGTATCCGTGCTGTAGGATCTTTGGGATCCATGGGCCCCCGCAGATTGCGGCCCATTGATCCACAAAGCTCCCCAGCCTTGCCCCTACGGGGATGGCGTCAGGGTCTTTGCTTCGGCTCCCCCTGATGGGGGTTGAAGAGGATATTCCTTCCTCTGCCCCCCTTGGGGTAACTCCAGCGGCCTGTCTTGCCCTTGCCTCGGTAGGCCTCGGGCTGCTGCATTGGGGCCCGGGGAAAGGTCTTCACTCTCTGTGGTTTTTCCTCAGGGAACCCTTTTTTCCTGTCGGCCGCCTTCTCTAGAATTTTATCTAGGTCCGGTCCGAATAGAAATTGGCCGTAGAATGGGAGGGCACACAATTTGTTTTTCGAGGCCAGGTCGCCTGACCATGACCTCAGCCATAACACCCTTCTGGCTGAGTTAGCGCGGGCTGTGGCTTTTGCTGAGAGTTTGACGGTCGCGTCCGCTAGGAAGTTAGTGGCCATGCGCAGGATGGGAAGGGAGTTAAGGATCTGATCCCTCGGCGTTTTGTTGGTCAGATGTAGTTCCAGCTGCTCTAACCATACCCCCAGGGTCCGCGCCACGCAGGTGGCTGCGATCCCTGGCCTAAGGATGTTTGCCGCTGCCTCCCATGATTTCTTTAGGAGTCCCTCTGCCTTGCGATCCATGGGGTCTTTTAGCTGTGCGGCATCCTCAAAGGGAAGAGTCGTCCTTTTGGCTACCTTGGCCACCGGGACGTCTACCTTAGGTATTTCGTCCCAGCTTGCGCAAGCTTCCTCCTCCAGGGGGTATCTCCTTTTTACGCCTCGAGCGGAGTAGGAACCTGCGTCTGGTTTACTCCACTCTCTCTGAATTATTTTAGAGATGTTTTTGTGGACCGGGAAGGTATGTTTGCGCCTCTCCCCAAGTCCACTGAATATCTCATCCTGTCGGGTCCGCGGCTCTCTGGGCTGTTCTATTTTTAACGTAGCCCTAACTGATTTAATTAGTTCCGTCAATTCATCTTGATGGAACAAATATTTCCTGTAGTCCTCCTCCTCTGAGGACTCTTCGGCCGCCTGCTCCTCTTGCTCTGATCCGATGGAGTTCTCGGAATCAGAAGACTCCTCGGGAACATATGCCTTTCTTTGGCGTTTCGCTGGCGGTGCCGGCAGTGACGTTAGAGCTGATTGAACCTCTTCCTTCACCAGCTTTCTAACGTCATCCAGGAATCCCCCCGATTCCTCTCTGACTAGCCTAGCCACGCATGCCTTGCATAGAGGCCTCTGATACGTGGCTGGCAGTCTCGTCCCGCATTCCACACACTTTCGCAGTTTTGTTCTGGGGGGGATGTCTTTTTTATCCCCCTGACAAACAAAGCATTTTTGCGGGTAAACATGCAATTTTTCCATACACAACATACTGGATATTTGCATTGTATTTTTGCCGCACTGGCTACTTACGGCCGCTGAGGCTGAGGTTTCAGCTGTCTCTGGGGCTGGAGCACTCATCTTTATACCAGTGCTGCAGACACCCTGCGACCTGTGATGCTGGTGTTCTGGCTTCTCTCAGGTTCCTATTTGAATTTTCGCGCTCCTGCGCTAAGCCCCGCCCCCTCCGCTCCTAATGCAGACGCGATGACGTCATCGCGCTGGACGTGAGATGCGGCGCCCCGCCCCCTGCCGTCAAAGGGCTTCCTGGAGCGCCGCGCTGTAATTTCTGCCGGAGGACGAGGGGAACTGAGGCTCCCGCTTTGAACCCCCCATGGGCCGCCGCGGGAGGAACCTGGCCCGGGGGTTACCACCCTGATGTGGCGTCCCGGGAGTCGTCTGGCTGCGAAGGGATGACAGGGTGAGCCACTGCCTTCCGATCCGCCTGTATGCTTTCGCTGGCTTCTCCACCAGCTCCTCTCATAGATCCTGCCTCCTGGCAGGACAGGAAGACACTGAGGAAAGTGGGGAAGGGGGGGAGCTTTTAACCTCTCAGTATGTTCCTGTCCTACCAGGAGGAGGCAATCTCATTGGTGCTGTCGTGGAGACGACTGGGGGAAATAAGCAGTATTACATATTAATATATAATATTGTAATGAAGCAGGATACCATTTTAATTCTGTAAATTTATTACTAACTATAGATAAACCATTTATGTAGGAATTTTAGTGTGGAAAAACAAGGGAGTCTAAAAAGAAAGTCCGGCTTACCAACTCCACAGCCTTGATTTACAGAGCAAGCCACCAGCTGGTAGAGGTCTGTAGTCGGAGCTGCTCTATGCATTTTGGGAATGGGATTAGGAGAGTATTCATTATTTTCTTGTGAACACTTACTGTTGGGGCACTAAGGGAAGTACTTGGTGTGGGGGCACTAAGATAGTGTTATTGCAGTGTGAGGGTAGTAAGGAGAGCACCAAGGGGGTAGTATTAGGCCGGCTTCACACGACCGGATTTCTATTGCAAAATCCGCGGTCGGTGTCTGCACAGAGGATCCGCAACAAATCGCATGCATTGAAAAGGTATGTAAAATTGCTTTTACCTTCACACTCGCTGAAATGAATTACGTATTCCGCGAGCAGAAGAAAAATCGCAGCATACTCTATTGTGCTGCGGACTCCGCGCAGATGGCCTCCATTGAAGTTAATGGAGGCCGTCCAACCAAAGCCCATCTGTGATGTGACATCACCTATGAATGACTGAAATGAAACTGTATAGTAGTAGCTTATACTGTCTGCAGAGTTCCTGTGCAGAACAGGAATCTATCACTATATGGTGGCAATATTGGTCTCTGTACAGTGGTTCATAAAACACCATAGTGGTATTTCAGCACTTTGTGATGGTAATGTGTGTCATGGTGTGGATCAGGAGGGTTGTCATGTCTCCTTAGGAAGAGCACCCACAAAGTGTGTGGAGACACCTGAGGGTGTGTGTGTGGGGGGGGGGGGGGAGAGGGGGGGGGGGGTCAGTGGGTCGAAGGATGATAGTCTCTGTCCAAGAAGAGCACCCAGAAGGGGTGGTAGGGACACCTAGAAGGTGAGTGAGGAGACTTATGCCTTATAAGTGCAAGCTCCTCTGGGTAATTTATGCAAATAAGGGAGATGAAACTAAAACCTCTGCAGCACCACCTATTGGATTGCAGCATTCCTTCAAATCAATGTAACTTTTTAACAAGTTTTAACGTGGGTCAGGAGGGGTGTCGTGTCTCCTTAAGGAGAATACCCAAAAAGTATGTGGGGGCACACCTGGGGGGTAGAGGTATTATTTGGTCCTTGTATAGTGGTACTGCATGTTAATTGTCTGTACATTAGAGAGCAGGCCATTCTGAGTCGAGGATGTGGCCATCTTTCTCTCGGAACACTGGCAACCACATCCTGTACGCAGAGTCTGCAATACTGTACACAACCTGCCCTGGTGTAGGGAGAGAACACTTGCTAACCACTCCGACTATTAGTAAGTGCTCCCTCCTGGCACCACAGCACTAAGACCAGCAAGTGCTGGCTGTACTGTACAGCAGTCGATGCCTGTCTCATAAAGACCTCTACTGCAAATGATAGACATTTAGATTACAATTTAGGCATAAGGCTTGTGTGCTCAAATATTCTCAGATTTGCCAGTGGGGGAACATAACATATGCTGCATATACTGGATTACTATGTATGCTATCCGATTGATCAGAGAGCTCCTTCTGGTTCTTATCCAACTTATCTCTTCGTAACACAAGAACAAGCTGTAGAAGTGGTTTGTAACAGGAAGACTCACTTGATCTTTCTGCAGTTACTCAGCAAACTGACAGCAGTTATAGTAAGAATAATAGAAACAGACACAAATAACATCCAGTCAATGGAAAACAGTTCTGCATGTTGTTTAGTCCTATCCAGCTCCTAAGCTACAAAAACTAAGTTAACGGCCCTTATTTTATTAGGTTTGCTTCACTTACATTATATTTAGAGCTTACAATTGACCCGGAGAATAATAATGAAACTTTAATTACATTCATATTGAATGAATAAGATAATACATTTATACATGTAATGAGAACAGTGATAGCACTGCATTCCTGTTATAGTCAGGCCTAGATTTCTATTAGAATAAAATTGGCTTCATGTGTCCTAACAAGATAAAGACTTAAGTGATATTGTTTCCGCAAATATTCTTTGTATAATGAAAAAAAAGGAACTTTATTTTCTGCATCAATTCCACCTAATTTTCAAGAGCCCTGCTTGCTGTCATTCAATGAAACAATAACACCCATTTAAATGGTCAATAAAAAAAGGGCCATACACAGAAAGAAAAAAAAAAGGAGTGGAAGAGTTTATAATCTAAAATATACAACAATAATTTATATCTTGGCTGAATAATCACTCATCCCACAGTTACAGATGAAGCAAAAAAATGATTTGACACTTAAGACAAATCTCAAAAATCCTAGAAACCACCACGTCAGATGTAGTACCTAGGGCCAGTGTAACACAGTGATCATACGCTAAGGGGTGTAGCTTTAGGCGGGCTGCACATGGCCGTGACGGGCTCTGCCGTCACGGCGCCCTCCAGAGACCCCAAACTTACCTGCGGATCCGGCGTCCTCGCTTCCGCATGATGCGCCGCAGCGTCATGTGACACGCCGGCCACGTCACATGACGCGGCGGCGGTAGGCGGGGAAGCGGTTTCAGGCTATCTTCCGCTGTGCTACAACGGAAGATAGCATGAACGCCCCGCTTCCATTGACTGCAATGGAAGCCGTCCGCGTGTACACCCGCGGCAAATAGAGCATGCTGCGGGTGAGGACGGGAGATTTCACGGGGCGGAATTCCGCGGTGGAATTCCGCACCGTGAGCCCTGAGCTATTAGGTTCAATAGAACCTAATAGCTGCGGGTAACGCAGCGGATTTCCGCCGCGAATTACGCGGCGGAAATCCGTCCATGGGAAGGAGGCCTTAAGGGGTACAGAGGTAGCAGTCGCTACCGGGCCCAAAGGCCCCTCTATCATAAAAGAAAGTACCAGTATAATAAATGGCACATGGGTGATTAGGGGAGCACATTACAGATTTTGCATTGGGGCCCCCCTATATATAGCATCTGCCTAATCTTTTAAGATTCTAGCAATGTCCCCTGCTAGTGTTGCATTGATAGATTTCTTAAGAGACCTTAGGATGCAGAGGAAAGATGTGGGAGGGGGGCCCATGCTGAACTTTTGCATCTGGGCCCCTGAGCCTTTAGCTAGCCTCTTGATAGGTCAAAATAAGCTCTCTGTACATTGAAGTAAAAGTCCAGCTATGCGGTGTTGGAAGAGTTTAAATCACATGACAAACATGTAATACACTAGACAATTAAGGAAAAATACTTCCTAGACAGATGTATAATGGAAGTCCATCACATAATGGTCACATCAAAGCTCCTTTTCCAGTAATGAACCTATGAAATATTCAAAGTACTATATTCATACATTCATCAAAGACGTCCATGGTAGTAATAATTAGCATCAAGAAATTCTCACATTAGATAATCCATAGTTAATAAAAACTTG
Source organism: Eleutherodactylus coqui (assembly GCF_035609145.1). Classification (NCBI taxonomy): domain Eukaryota; kingdom Metazoa; phylum Chordata; class Amphibia; order Anura; family Eleutherodactylidae; genus Eleutherodactylus; species Eleutherodactylus coqui. Next base: position 112,435,205 of record NC_089844.1, read on the forward strand.
CAGTAAATCATTGTGTTCCAGAAGAGTAAACAAGCGTCTCACATTGCAATTTTTATCTCGTGGGTCTAATACGACCATATGAAACATTAGTCCCAATAAAGCCAAGAATGCTATCTTCTCATAGGCACTCCGAGAAAATGCTCCCAAGAATTTATTATGTCTGTTTAACATCTACTCCCCACCAAAAAAGGCAATGGAGCTTAACAACCACCCCCGGCTTCATACTGTGCGACTTTTATATTTGGGAGAACATAGTTTTCTTGATGTTTCTACAGCCTTGTATGACATCGGGAACAATTCTCACATCCAGCATGGATAACTTACCATATATATCTATATATTTAGCAGCATGTAGAACCTCTAGTGCAACTTTTTAAAAGGGGTTATCCAGCCTTTTAAAATTGATGACCTATCCTTAAGATAGGCCATCTGTATATGATCAGCAGGGGTCAACCACTTGGGAACGGTCTCAATCAGCTGATTGCACTCATGCAAGCACAGCAGTCTCTTTAATGCTTATATCAGAGGATGAACCTGTTCGCACTCAGAAGACTATTATTATAGAGGCTGCTCTGAGTACTATAGGCTTGTTCCATTTACTTCAATAAGACACTCCTGTAGTACTCAGAACGGCCACTATAAATACGGCATTCTGATTATGAAATTTGAAGAGGCTACAGTGCTTAAGTGAGTGCCATGGCCCCTTCAAATCAGATCCTAAGTGGAAGACCTTCACCTATCAGATATTGATGGACTATCTGGAGGACAGGCCATAATTTTAAAAGGTTTTGGCCAACACATCGCATGATACCAATATTTTAGAAGCAGCCAATGATCTAGTATACCTGCATATAGAAGCAAAAGTGAGAAGCCCACCATTTCCCATCACAAACCTTTACAAAAACATCTACATTCAGATGTAGAACAAAACGGCCCAAATTTGGCTTTCCAAATCTTAATGCTAGTTGGCAGCTAAGTAGCAATATGTACACGGTACATGTCTAGTGGTATTAATTTTTTTCCGTAATCTATACAAGTCAACCAATGTAATCAATATCCTCTAATGTATAATATACATAGAAGTAAATATTTGACTTCACAACTAACCAGGAACATTGACATTTTACTAGGAAAGTACAAAAAAAGATATGGCCAAATATTGTGGATAATTCCGTCCAGGGCATATAATAGTTGAATCCATTTCTTGATGAGTGCATATTTTTGTATACTACAACCCTTATTATTGCCACATTCACTGAGCATCGGTATATAAAACATTTCGTTTGTAGAAATTAGATATATTCAAAACTAAGATAAATTGCCTAGAATGGGTATGTAGAACTCTTCGAAGACAAAAGGTGTAAACAATAGTTGTGATATAGGATGCAGTCACAACTGTCAATAACAGGATTATATTCTAGCTCTTTCACAACCAAAATTCAGGCTCTGTCCACGCCGACATTTTGCCCCTTCCATCAAAAGTTCTGATATTTTGTGATGGCAAGAATAGTGTAGTCTTTAGAACTTTACTTCTTGCCGACAAAAATACCAGAATTCTGATGGATCCTATTGACCCATGAAGAACTCCATCTGGATTTTTGAGGTCCATGAAAAAAAGTAAACCAATATAGTTGTCATAAATGGAAGCCAATACGGGGTAGGCCACGGAAAAGTACCCTGGCAGCACAACTTTCACTTTACCACTGAAGTATAAGAAATTAAAGCTGTGTTGCGCTCGTTTTAGTGAGCTTTTATAAGAGTGTGGTGCCGAGGTACTATTCCATGGCCCAGTCTGTATAAACAGTCTCAAAAATGGACTTAGGCCTTTACCCTCTAGACCTGACAAATGGTAGGGTGTACCCAATAGGCTTACCTTGTAACATACTCCTGTATGCATTGTCTGCTATTGCATAGATGTGGGGGGGCATTTCGTGTCTCTTCTTGCCTTTGTACATGTCAATGATCTTCTCTGAATAAATTGGAAGTGATTTGTAAGGGTTGACCACAACACAAAATAGACCGGAATATGTCTGTGAAATACAAAGAAGAGGAATAATCATTGAACAGGGTGAACGTACCCCGGCTACCACCCAGCATATACCAAACTGCCCCCTTCTGTGATTGCATAAACCTATGCAAATAGGAATATAAATATGGATGCATATACATATTCGCAAATAAGACTATAAACAATTCTATAAAAGCCATAAGTGGGTTTCTATACAAGTTATTCACATAGCTTTTTTTTTTATGAGGACAACCACTGGTGTGGTTAGAAGAATGGATCTATTATCTTACAGTTATCTTATTTGTATGGAACATATTAATGCATTGGTTAATGCAGCTTGTGGCACCTGACAAAAAAAAAACTTCACATAATAGAACAGAGATCTCAATTTGCATGTCCATATATGGCGAATAAAGCGTCTTGTTTGAAGCGTTGGTATGTATGGTTTGCTTGGTATTTAGGACCAGAAAGAACATAATTGGGAATATGTTTGTTGCTCAACAGCACATCTGTCAGTGTATGACAGATACTTTAATGTTCCCATTATCCTATGTAGCAAGGTTACATGCTGCTGCAGTCCAGTGATGCTGGGCTGTAATTTCTCATTACACTATGACTCTCCAGCATTAAACCAAGAAAGTTCATTTAAGACAGGAAAAAGTATTGCAGTATAACAAAAACCAAGCTACAATCTTAAAGGTTCTTAGATCTCTCCTGAAAGGTATATGCAACTACAGTGTCTAAGGTGTCAATAGTGATATAGCTCACTTCCAGAGTCAAACTGCCAATATATATTATTGCTGTCCCCTTATATAAACAGACATCTCTGAATCGTCTGGGGCCACGATTTGACTGCAACCTTTCCCCCCCTCAGTAGCTAAAGTGCAAAGCACTACCACCAGTGTAGTGGCCAGAATAAGCGTGGCCCCTCCATAAGTATGAGTGTATTTGTCTCGTGTTTACTGTCTTGTCAGTGTCTGTGTTGTATAAATATGATGTGTATTGCTCCTCTGCAGCACTGAATGGGTTAACGTCTGGGTTATGTCTGGAAATGCATCTTTTGTGTGTAACGTGACCTCGTGATATATATGTGCTTGCAAGGTGTGCAAGTGGTTGTTTGGGTTCGGTTCTGGACCTGGCAGCAGTTGGAATGAGTGGAGCTGCTAGAGACCCACACAGACACCTTCAGTCTGTGAGGGTCATGATAGGAGAAAGAGAAATAGAACCTCAGCTTTCCCTGGGCCCATTACACCCAGGAGATATTGGTGGGTTGCCCCCGCTGAAGTTCTGGAGAAGAGGAAGAGAGTGGTCCAGTCTTGCAGAATGGAATGTGTGCTGGACGTGAGTGCTGACCAGTAGGGAGTTGGAGAGGAGAAGAGGAGTTGTTCCGGGCCCATAGCCATACATATAACTGAGACTGTAGATTAGTGTACCTATGATTTCCTCCCTGTCGCACCACTTTGTGAAGCTTGTACTGAATATCCTGCTGCCGTGGATTACTTCTTGTTGAACTGTAACTAAGTTAATTCAAGTCAAGTGGCACTGCTGACCGTTCCCGGCTTTGTTAATTCCAAACTACTCTGTGCGTGTGGACCAATGCTTTCAACATCCGGATTCACCGCAGAGGAAGGAACGGTGGTATCACCTGTAACAAAAGACTACGGTAAACTGTAGCTAGGTTCACCGACCTTTTAATAGCCTGCCCTCGGCCACTTGGACGTATCCCTGGTTACCCTCTGAATGGGAGATGATAGTGCCACTGTGGCAAGGCCTAAATTCATCCCCAGCGTCTCCTAGGCTAGGGCCCGATCCTCGGTCGCTGCACCAGTCAGAACCATTATTGTTCAATCAGAGGTGTAAGTTGAAGCTTCTGGGTCCCAAAGCAAACTCTGTAACAGGACCCCCAACTATAATGCTTTATTCGTAGTACTAGGATCCAATATGGAGAAGAGGCTTTATGAGCCCCCTAAGGCTCCTTGGCCTGGGTGCAACCGCATCCCCTATAGTTACGCCCCTATCAGTTCAATAGCTGAATGGTGGAGTAGTGAATAGACTATATAATGATGATCTGGGGTTACATACAGTGTGGCGAGATACAAGCAGCTAAAAGATAAGGAATATTTTGTTATCCTCTGCACAGTAGAACCTAAAAGAAATTATCTCATTTCAAAAACCAAATTGTCTAAAAATATTAAGGAATTCTGAATTAAATTGAGAAAGTCTCTTATTCAGGACCCTCGTCTATTGGCTGGTAGTCCCAGAGCGTCCTTTACACAAAACAGAACTATTCATTTTAATGGCAACTATGTAGTGCTTTCTTTCCTCTGTGGGGGTGCTGCAGGAAAATTAGGAACTTGCTGCAGGTTTCCCCACAGATAACTCATCTCTGGGAACTCAAACATCGTGACACCTTGTGACTAGCGGGAGATTTTTCTTAAAAAAAAGGTTGGTCGAAATCAATCTCTCTAAGCAAGTCAAAGACAGGAGGTAAATATGTGGACAGCTCTCCCCCCCCCAACTTTTCTATAAAATGTGCCAATTTGGATCAATATATAATATGAGGCCTCCAGGCTCCAATCCACACATCTCAGCAGAGATCTCCAGTTGGAAACAGAATCAGACAAGTCAATGACCAACATATCTATCTGATCTCCATTTCATCTACTCTCAGGCATTGGATGGGATATCTTGTCTATGGTCAGCTTTAGCATGGCCTACATGGGCAGATATTTCAGTGAAGATGACCGGATGTGAGAGATGTGTCTGTCCCCAAACTACTGGGAACTATTAGAAAAGAGGACTGGAATGTGAAAAGTTGAAAACTCTCAGCATGCAGCAAAAAGTACTTTTGATGGTAAGACATTCCAATTAATGCCCTGAGAAAAATTATATCCCGTCTGATTCTCACTAATTTGTTGAACAGCTGGGCAGAATTATACTGTGCATGACAAATTGTAATGTTTTTTGACAGTGAGGCCGATAGACATATTCGACTGGCTTGTAGACTACTAGCAGCAACACTGAATAACTATATGACAGTGTTCTCTTTCTATACATCAAACACATACTCTCGCTTGTGTGTATATCTGTCATTAAGTCTTGTCTTGCTTTATAACAATGAGTTTTTGTTTCCTGTCATTTATTTATAACAAACACCACAACTAGCAAAGTCCTTATCTCCATCAGGAAATACAAGTTATGTCAGGGACCAATGGCATAGGAATAAGGGTGTTAACAGTCTCAAGAGGCTGAAGGACAGATGATTAATTAATTCCAGCAGACACAATATGTGTCGGTACCAATAAACACTTAAAAGAAAGAATTTTTGCAACTTGAACCTGCTGTCCAAACTGCAGGCATCATGTTATAGATCAGGAGGAGCTGAGCAGACTGATATATAGTTTTATGAGGAAAGATTCAGTATAACTTTTATTCATTTATATCTCCGCTCATTTTAAGCTGAACAGTCCAATGGGCGGAGCTATCAGTGACTCACAGCCTTCCCTGTATACACAGTCAGACACAGCTGTCAATCACTGAATAAAATATCCATCTGCTCGGCTCCTCCTGGTCTATAACATGGTGCCTACAGTTTGGAAAGCGTGTTCGAGTATACATACACCCAGCAATCCCCTTTTACCCCAGGCTCTCACTTAAGGCCTCCTGTCCATGGGCGATATGTCACTGTGATATGGGCGGCGATAATCCAGCCACGGGTAACACAGTGAACACTTTTCATAATTATGGAAAGCGCAGCCCGACGTCCACGAGCCGAGAATCATAGCAATTCTCCACTCACGGGATTAAACTCACGCATGCTGCGATTTGCCGCGGTCAGCCTATCTATTAGATAGGCTCATCGCAGAGACCCGTCAGTGCTCCCCCCTCCTACCCTGTGGTGGAATATTGCTAGCGATATTTCATCACGGCCGTGGACAGGCAGCCTAAAGGGGTATAATAACGAGTACTAACAATTGTGTATGGAAAGGATATACAATCAATATCTGGTGGGGTCTGATCTCTGGAACACCATCAATGTTTAGCCACTAGGGCCAAAGCATTTGAGTGGGGTTGCAACTAAATACCAGCCGAACACATGGACTGGTATGAATTTAAAAAAATGGGAGATTATAGCTCCTACATTCTAGGCACCGGTGGGCCTTCCTGAGGTAGGATCCTCATCATTTGTGCATCAATGGCATATAGTATTGTTCTTCTATTAGTGTTATTTTTTGTAATGTTCCTTTAACTCATGACTAGTTCCAGCAGTTTATACTGCCAAAAGTCATCCCTAGATCTGTCACTACAGGTTTTTGTGTAGGTCAGATGTCCAAATAGCGCTTTATGTGGATCAGTTGCATACCTAGGATTTGATTCATATAACATGCTATATGGACATATTTGAGAGTAACTTAAAGAGAAGAACCCTTAAAAAGTTTAAGTTTGTTCTTCTGAAACGCACAGCGCCATAACTAATGGATGATTTGGCCTGTGGCTATTAGAATTAGTAGATTGGTAGAGGTCACCATGGGGTTTTCTAGGGAAATAGGTCATCGATAGTTGAACTGCAAGGGTCTGCCACTCAGGGACCTGGCTAATCAGCTGTTCAGGTGTCCACTGCCAGCACCACTACACAGTGGTACAGAGCAGAAGCTGCTGCTCGGACCCCTGTGTAGCGGCCGGCATTTGCAATTGCAGGCAAATCAATGGGAGTTGCACCTGAAGGTTCAGGCACCGGCTATTACACAATGGGCGGAGTAACAGCTTCCGCTCCATGCCACTGTGTGTAGATGCGCTGACAGCAGACGGCCAACCAACTGATTGTTTGAGTTCCCAAGTGGCAGACCCTCACAAATAACTGTTTCTGAGGATAAGTCATCAATAGTATTTACCTGGAAACCCCCAGATGTGAACTCTATTTACATGTAGAATTATCTTAGGTCCTGTAATAATAGATCTTATCAATATATGCGTTTCATGTAATTCTTAGTGCTGCAGCTATGCCCTTCTTATAAAAACCTTTCATACTTCTTGTCCTGATCAAAGAAAAGAACAGAACTCATTTCATGGCCAATTAAGTTTTGTCTGGGGTGTGGGAAGATATTTCTTGAATTTAATTTCCAATTTGGACATAATATTGTACTTGATGAAGTGCCAGGCATGTCACCATATGCAGGAAGAACCAATTCTTCACTTAGGTGACTTGGCAGACTAGATATGCTCCTTCTGGCTATGGGAAATTCTGAACAGAGTCTTCATTCCTGAATATGGGTTACAGCTCACAGCATGTACAGCCTCAAGAGTCAAATATGCAATAATTATCTTTATATAAAATGGTCATTGTTATCAACACTAGATTACCTAATGAAGTAAAAATGACAAATTTTCCTGTTCCTAAAACCTCTTGCAGTAAGTTTACCAATGTATTCCAATCATTCTACTACTCCGACTATAAGAAAGGCCTTTCATTGTGTTCTCAAACTGAATGTATAAAGCATTTAAAGTTGTATGAGGGTCAAAGTTTATAATATGAAGTATAAGAATATATAGGCGAACAGGCAGTTTGTACTATATACGGTATTTGTTCAGTATGTCAGATTTGAAGATAATTACTTTCCGTGCCTAGCATTGCAACTCAGCCTTCTTCACTTCAATGTGGGTGAGCTGCTGCTCATGGACCAAGTGGTGCAGTTTGTGGGAAAAAGCATTATCCCAGACAACCCCTTTAATATTTTAATGGTATGATTGACGCCTTAATTATATTAGTTCAATTTATTACTGTTGGTGATGCTTCACGAGTGATATTGCTCACAAGTATACAGTACTGCTTCTCACTTCAACAGCTGGGACAAGTTTCTACCATAGAGCTGCTTTATCATCAGCAACTTAGAGTACTTTTACATAGGACAACAGTTGTCCCAGCGATCATCGCTTCATAAGGAGCACTGATCACACACTGAATGGAGGTGGAGCATGTGGCCTGCCTCCATTCAGAGTTAACAGGCAGTCGTTCATAAGTGGACCAATAGTCATTTTGTTTTTAGTTAAGCTAGATGAGCTATTCTCACTCGCCCTACCATTTCCTATATTTACATGGAACCAGTGTCTCGTGTAATAGCTCTTAAGTGATTACTTGCACAACTGTCTGCCTGTGTAAAAGTACTCTTAGGTTGCTTTTAAATGGAACGATCATTAAAAAAAACACAGTTAAAACGAGCAAAAGTGAACCAGTCATTGACCCATGTTTAGACTGAGCAACGAATGAGATTTGTTCACTTTTCATTCATTATTCAATTTACGCAGGCATAAAAACTATTGTTGGCTCATTCACTTTTCATTCAGGTTAAACAATCGGTCATTCGCTTATACAGTGAATGTGAGAGACTGAACGATGCTCCTTTGAACAAGCCAACAAGGTGTCTGTCTGAACAGGCTGCCCCGGAGTGTATGGGGTAACTGACATCACTCACTCTTTCAAACGTGAATCGGCTCATTTGAAAAGAAGCCTTAAATTGACTTCAATGGCAGACAACCGCAGGCACTATTTCAGACAATAGTTGTTCCTTTGAAGATGCACCAATAGTCTATTCCATTACAACCTTCCAAAACACTGTAGTACTATACAAAATATTACTGAACGTTTCAATGTTCTCCACATTTTTAGACACTGAAATGTATTTTATAGAGATGCTAGTGCTAAAAGTGCCTCTATAATCTGCCCATGCCAACTGGCATTGAACGACAATGAGTAGGTCAGACAGCGCTCTTTGCTTTTGTCTACACAGGCAGATTATCTGCAGTACGGGGATGAAGGATTTTTACTACAAGTAGCATGGGGATGAACAATATCATCGGTCAGTTGCGCTTCAACCCTGGTAGAGGGGCAACTGACCAACCAGTATTTTCATGCCCGCATAAACTAGCCATCGAATGAACATTTGTTCATTCATCACATGATCACTGGCCCTTTTATATGGCCTATTGAAGAGACTTTTGTGCCTGATAATCAAGCTGTGTAGAAGGCCCTTAAGGGATGTGTTATCAACTTTATAGCACTAAACATTGTGAGCTGCCACTTTTCATGCATTGTGTAGTTCATAACTACAAGGAGTAAACTGACCATAAATATCTTATGGCATATCTTAGGGATACTTAAATGACTGATAAGTGGTGTTCCCATCTCTAGGACCCCTACCTATAAGAATGGGATATTCTGCTTCCATGGTTGTCATATAGAGATGAGTGAGTATACTCCCTATGGCACATTACTCGAGCGAGTAGTGCCTTAGCCGAGTATCTCCCAGCTCGTCTCTAAAGATTCGGGGGCCGGCGGGGGGGGGGGGGGGGGGGGTGGAGAATGGGGGGGGGGGGGGAGATCTCTCTCTCCCCCCTCCTCGCTCCCTGCCGGCCCCCGAATCTTTAGAGACGAGCGGGGAGATACTCGGCTAAGGCACTACTCGCTCGAGTAATGTGCCTTAGCGAGTATACTCACTCATCTCTATTGTCATACAGTAATCAGTACAGTGTTTAGCTCCAAAGTCAATCAGCTGGATCTTTCAGTTTTGGCTATAAGGATACGTCCCCAAGCTGCATGAACTGTACATGGCCAAAATGCGGCCCACTCAGTGACCAATGATTAGAAAGTTTTACCAGTAAAATAGCTCGATTACCAGCAAAGTCTTACAACCACTGCAGATTTTTAGCCATATGCAGCTTGCAGTGTGGCATCATACCCTTAATGAACCATAACATTTGTTCAGAATACCATCTTAATTATTTTGGCAATTTTGCATAAAGTTCATGAATCAACAATGAGTATAACAATAGTAGCATCATCTTATGCAACAGGTAGATATGGGGAGGGGGGAATGGAGGGGAGGGGGTGGTTGAGTTAATTGCTAATTCTTAGTATCATTATGCTCTGCATACATTCTTGAAAAGGCGCCAACTGGGAAACTTGAAAGTCAGAAATAAAAGGGACTGTTGTTTTCTTACAGAGTACAGTTAATAGAGGATGATTCACCAAAATATTATTATGTACATAGGAGCATGTATTCATCCGACTGGTCTCAAATCTCATTTGATATAATTAGAAACATTTATACACTGCTAATTGGGAGCCATGTAATAGATCGATAAGAAATAACCCCTTAAGGACCAGACATTTTTCATAGACTTTTTTTTTTTATTACGGTCTTCCAAAAACCATACCTTTCTCTAAGGCAGTATTAACCCAGGACGGGTATGTACATTGCATCTATGTAGGTTTTATTCCGAACACCATTGTCCTGGGCTCATGCTGTCTGAGTTCGGGCAGCATGAACCAGTTTTTTGTTGCTTTTTCTTGGAGGGGGGGGGGGGGTTGCTGCAGGAATTACTATCTTTTAACTGTACCATTTAATGCACCATATTAGAGTGCAAGTATGTGCAGGGGCTGGCTCCATGACCACCATATTGCAGGACTTGAGCCCAGGCGCCAGCTCAATCGGTGAAGCTCCGCCTGTGCTTTGCAGCTGAAAAACGCAGCATGTACCAGCATTCTAGTTATGTATTGAAAGACTAAAATTTTTAAATGGGGTTATAGGTAAAGAAACCCAATTGTGCGATTGTTTTTGGATTTTGTTTTTCTAGCATTCATGGTACAGTAAAAATGACATGTCAACTATTCTTCGCATCGCTATCACAGCGATACCAAATTTATCTAGTTTAGTCTTAGTTTACATCTCCATATTCTAAGACAACATTTTTTGGTAGATGGGGTTGTGTGGGGGCTTACTTTTTTGCAGGGTGAGCTATAGTTTTTTTTTTATCAGTACCATTTTAGGGTACATACAACTTTTTGATCACCTTTTATTGAATTTTTTTGAGAGCTAGAGCGTCAAAAGAAAAATCTTGGTATAGTGCATTTCTTTTTTTCGGACTGTGCTCAGCATGCGAGATAAAGGGGATCTTAACAGTTTCATTAAAGATATACATGAATTTTTAGACCCCAAAATGCAATATTTGTTCGTATAAATTAGCTCTTTTAGAGGTTACATGATACTGTATGTCTCACGTTCATATTAAACTTCAACATGTAGACCCGGTATCAAGGATGCATGCTAGAATTCAGTTTTTACATATACTGAAATCAATCTCCTATACCCTAACGACCCCACATGCAGACTCTGAATCTGAACGCAGGAAAGTTCTATATATGAGCACAGTTTAATGTAAATAGCCTCCCCCACGCCAAAAAAGTGATGTCTAATGTTTTTCTTGTGGAGAGCAAAACGAGAGTGTGAGTCGTCTTATGGGCCATGCAACGCATACTAGGAAAAGCTATGAAAAGGAGTTCTGAACTCCAGTGCTGTGGTGGGGGATCTAGTAATATATATACCAGCACCAGGAAATGAGTCCTATTTTCAGTATTGGCCCTTCTACTAGATGTGTTGTTTCTTAGCTTTTGCCTGTTTCAAGATATCCCAAGATAAATGGTGCAAGTTTTCGGGAAAACAAATCCTGCATTACTCACAATGCCCAACAGAGTAACGCAAAGTGTTTCCCCCAAAGATGGTCATCGCACATTTAATTTGGGACCTATTCAGATAGGTGAAAAGGTAAAAACTAGAGATGAGCGAGCGTACTCGCTAAGGGCAATTCCTTGAGCGAGTATTGCCTCTTGCGAGTACCTGCCTGCTCATCTCAAAAGATTCGGGTGCGGGAATCTCTCTCTCCCTCCTCCCCCCGCTCACTCCCACAACTCACCGCTCACCCCGCCGGCACCCGAATCTTTTGAGGCGAGCGGGCAGAGTATTTGCCCTTAGCGGGTACGCTCACTCATCTCTAGTAAAAATATAGCTGTATGCCATTGATGACCCAAAGGCTGCTGATTAAGGGTTCTTTCCCACGAGCGGATATACGGTGACAGCGTTTTTATGGTTTCACTCCTGCTCCGTATAAGCGCCTGAATGGGTGTTTTTCCACGATTACGGTTAGCGTTTTCTCATCCATTCACACAACCATGAGCAGCATTTTTAGCGAAAAAAATATACCACACTGGATGCTGCAAAAAGCCTCCCCCTCCCTTCTCGTTCCCTGCTCCCATAGGAGTCTATAGGACCTGCTGGCGTATATTGGCCAAAACATAGTTCCAGAACTATGTTTTGGCAGAGCATATATGCGCCGGACGCATATATGTTCTTTTTTTTCGCGCTGCCGGTATATTTATGCGCCATACATTAGCCTGTGTGGAAGGCTGCATTGGAAACCAATGCTTCATATGGGTACTGTATATGCGCCCAGGTGTAAAAACCCACCGTATATGCGCTCATGGGAATACAGCTTAAGGGTGAGGAGGATATGTTTGTTTTTTTTAGTATGCAGCACTTTAGGATTAGAGTAAGCAATGAAAAAAATGAATATAATGGCATGTGCAGTAGACCATGTATCTTTTCTTTCTACCCAAATATAAAAGTTATGCAGGTCCAATAATCTCCACTGAATCACCAATGTGTTATTTTCTCCGTATGGCATAACCCCTGAAGCCTACATTTATTTAGAGATAACACCGTAAACCCCATCAATGCATGTGACAAAAGCAACAAAAAAATAAAAAATCAGTCCGAGTATCATACAGTGACTTACATAGATAAGGCCGGAAAAATATCTCTCTCTTAAATTGTGCAGTACAGATGCTTCATTTAGGCAAGTCAGCTCCGCCATGTCCTCCACCTTGGAGAATTTGGGGGGGTTCATCTTTTGGATATCATCCTTGCTTATGGTTGCTTTCTTTCCATTTTCATATTCAATGAGAACCTCATCACCTTTCTCTTCCTTGATACTTGCAGCTTCAAATCCATTTTTCTCAGAAGGGACCCAAACCAACTTTTTGGCTGTCCAATCTGCCTGGGCTGTAGGGCTGTTCATGAAGTTCTTGTCCAAAAATAGGAATTTCTCATCCTCGGATAGTGGTTTTTGAGACATTTTGACTTAAAGGTCACCTGTAAACCATAAAAAAAGAAAAGCTTAATAATGATATGAGGCTGCAAAAAAGCCAAAACAGTCAATATCTTTTTAATATATTCAAATTAACATTGCAAACTTGTCAAATTACACCAAAACTTTATTCCCTTTACTATACAAGTTAGACCAAAAACAGGTGCCTAGCAACAGTAAAGGAGTAACTAGGCGTCACAGTCATGTCCTTCCATTCCAACACTGATCTCCACCTAGTAGACTTGAAATTCTGAATTTTTACATGTCTGGTGAGTGAGGAAAGATGGGAATTTAAGCTTAAAAGTAGAGGAGGTGATTAGCAGAAACTAAAGTCTGGTTCTTGTGTGACACAATTACCCTGTAGGACCAGTTGATGCCAAGCATCTAGATTTGGTATGTTGAACTGTCTACAACAGGGTTTCTGAACTGCAGTCCTTAAGTACTCACATCAGGTCATGTTTTCAGGATTTCCTCAGTATTGCACAGGTGATGTAATTATTGTCAGTGCCTCAGGTGTTCTTACTATAGGATATCCTCATGTCATGTCCTGTTGGAGTTGGTCTACATGAACCATCATACAAACCTTGGAAACATCTTAGAAAGTGACATTGTTGATAGACAAGGCTTTCTAAACTAGGATTTACATTCTGAAAAGTGCTAATTTAGGAGGCAAAAACAGTCATCACAATGGCTCAGTACTAGTCAGCTTGCATGCAGCATGGTAGCTAAGTGGTTAGCATGGTAGCCTTGAAGCATAGAGGTCCAGGGTTCAAGTCTGACTGAGAGCAACATCTGCATGTTCTCCCTGTATTTGCATGGATGTAATCCCCTGCTAGAAAAACATAGGGGGATTAGATTATAAACTCCAAGGGGAACAGGAAGCTGTGTAAGTAAATATGAATAAGTAACAAAAATAACTTTTTTTTTTGAGGACCTAGCTCTGATTGTTACAATGTAGTTGGATGATGTAGTTTGACCATCTCCAGATCACAGCTGGATAAATGCAGAATAAATTAGAAAACAAGCAGCCACCATAGAGGATCTGGGATTCTGGGTTTAGAACCTGTGTCTTTTGTAGTTTTTTTTCAGTAATCCATTTCCACAATTCAAATTTTTCCAGGCATTCATTTCATTAGTGCAAGGAAGGAACTTATACTTGGAAAGCACCTTAGAATTACATGAAGTTCCCGACAAAGTACAGTTTACTGGATACTTTGATGTGACAATAATGGTGCAATCTGCAGAGAATCTGCAGAGGAAGAATGTAAAAACACAAGTAGAAGGCAAGTTAGTGACTCTGACATTGACCTGAGTATGGTGGCTTAGTGGTTAGCACTGTTACCTTGCACTGTTGAGGTTGTAGGTTCAAGTCTGATGGTGGGCAGTAAGTGCATGAAGGTTGTATGTTACCCCTCATTGTGTGTGGGGAGTGTTCTGGTTTCCATTTGTATGTGTTATGCAAATGAGTAAAATGGCTGTTCAACTATTGCCTAAATTGCTACTTTCACTGATAAAAAAGAGTGATGTAATTTGATAAATCTTTGCAAAAGCCCCCAAACCAGATTTGATATAAATAGGTTCAAAGTCATCAGTTTTCAACCAACAACGCATAATACTGGCTTTCTATAAAATAGACCCTAGTATGAATGATGACAATCTACTTACTACGCTGCAGAATCTAAATTAAAAGGCCTAGTACACACCCAGTTTTGTCTCAAACTACTAACATTTTTCTTTATCCGCATACTCTTTAGGCTAGGTTCACACTAGTGTTATATTTTTCCATTGACTGGCTCCATCATGGGAGCAGAACAAGAACAAAACCTGAAGTACCGGACTCCATGAACTGTTTGGGTTTCCATTATGCCCGCCAGTATTTTCCTGGACAAAATGGCGCAACGTGCTACACTATTTTGTCTGGCATTCTGTGCAGGATTTGCACTGGAGGCTTTGAATTGAGCCTCTGACATAAATGTGAATAGAGCTTTAGTTTAGCCTGATGTATGTATTCTTAAAGTCCATAACGGAAATGGGTAGATTTCAAAAAGATTTGATTTTCAGACATTTTTTAATAATTTGACAGCACTCAGTAAAAAAAAATACCTATACTCTAGGAAGTGAAGATGCACAAAATGTATTCCTTGCTTAGAATATTAAATATGAGCATATAAATAGGATAGTATAAATAGTTAAAGAATTATGCAGTCAGGAGCCATTTGCCCGCAGTGGTCCTTTGCTGATGTTGGTGCATGGGCCCATATAAGGTCATGTTACCCTGAAGACACGATTACTGTGATTCCTAACAAATACCTTTTAGGGAAAGAAGTCTGAAGAAACTAAAACGTCAAGTGGTAAAAGTGAGATTCAGAGCTATGCTTGCTATATATCACTGTTATTATGGCCAGCAGCCTGCTCTGCCATTGAAGAATTCTATATCTTGAGTAAGGATGCCCAATTCCCGGCTATGGCAAGGAAAGGGTTTATCAAATGCATAGAGTCAAACACTGAATGTACTTATTTTGTGATCCGGATACAAAATAACATGTATTTTGCATGCATTTTAATGCACAGATACATTGTAACAAGTACATCTGTACTTTATTATACACATTATTTACAACTTTCATATAACAGTAGAATAAACGTAAACATTAGTTAATGGGTTACATGTGTTGCAGCGCAACATACCATCATTACTAGATTGTATACAAAATGTACCTGTTCTTAGTTATCTCACATCATGCACTTTGACATTCATGACAGGAGCTGTCATTGTACTCTTCCACATGATGCACTGAACTTTTTTAACTGCAAGGTTAACCTGCCACAGAACGCCAAAGGATAACCCTCTGACATATGACACATCCAAGCGCTGGAAAGGTACTGGCCTGACACATTGCATGTTAACCTATTCACTGCCACAGAGTCACCCTCTTTACTTCTTACTCTCTATATATGTATCTATATACATCTGTACATTATTGTAATGTGTAACTAGAATAACAGAAGATATTGAAATCTTGGAGTAATAACAATAGCACCTACTTACAGATATCCAATTACTTAAGCAGAGGTTGAATTGAAGACAGAGACTGGAACCTGTGCAGCTCACAGCTGGGACAGTCCAAATTCTCCTTCAGTTTGCAGTCCCTCTATATAGACTGAGCCATCTCCACAGTGGGAGGGATGGAGTCTATGGAGAGCAGGAGGGAGGGGTTGGGAGCTCATCCTCTGTTCTTAGGTATGGGCTGTCTGGTGCACCTTAGTACAGTACTGATTTTACAGTAACCCCTGAACTGCCAGAATAGTGTTTAACCAAAGCCTGTGCTAGGGAAGAGTTTATACTATTGGCTTATCATTTTGCCAACTTGCTATGTGCATTTGATTGCTGCAAACTTTTTTGATCCAAATGTTTATATTGGAAAAAGTTCAAGTAACTTTAATGAAGTTTATATAAGCAAAGCTAAAAACAGACTGCATTCATATCTTGCTACATTATCTAATATGTTGTGCACAGAGAAAAATGTAGATATTGTGCCCACAGAGCAGTCCATGTATATATAAACACCAGCCCTCTTCTTGCTCCCAAACTTTAATGCAATCTAAATGAATTACAAAGTTGGATGCTACAGCTGTGTCCTTCCTTACCTTTTCTCTTGGCTCTACATATCCTGAGATGTAAACATATATTTATATGCAGCTTAACAGCATTTGTTTGGCACATTGGATATTTAGATTTTACAAGGGATATACACACATATATAACATCTCACTGTAATATGTATTGCATTATTTGTAACGAATGAGATGATGTTGTCGTCCACATCTGGATTGGAGCTCAGGGCCATCCTTCTCCCTAGTGGGGAGTGTATGATTCCCAGCCTCGCTCCGGGCTTCCCATGCATGTTCCTGAGAAAGGCAAAAAACTCTATGATGATATGACTCCATCTGCCCAAATAAGGAGACGGGAACTCTTTCTGCACTGTGTTCTTCTATGGTAGGGGCTGTCTGTTCTCAGGGTAGGGAAAGAGGAAAGAGGAGTCTTTTCAACTTCTAATGCCATAAATAAGGACAACTCCTCCATTTAACCCCTTTATTGCTTAACAGCTCTTAGAAAAAGTTGTATTCCTATGTGTAAACATGCAATTCCCTTGTTACCTACAGCACTTCTTCCAAGTCAGCACTTTGCAGCAATCTCTTGTTTAATACTTACAAGGGATTTTCCTTTGAACATTTGGCAGAACATAGTAGTTGTAAAATGTTAACAAAAGTTTGATAAGACAAAGAGCACTAACTGAAAGGTATATCCCATTTATAAATAAGAAGTATTTTTCTTAGAAGACTCTGAAAACTTATCAGCATTATAGATGAGCGAGCGTACTCGCTAAGGGCAAATACTCAAGCGAGTATTGCCTTTTGCTAGTACCTGCCCGCTCGTCTTAAAAGATTCGGGTGCCGGCGGGGGTGAGTGGTGAGTTGCCGGAGTGAGCAGGGGGTAGAGAGAGTCCCCCCCCCCCCCCCCCCCGTTCCTCCCCGCTCTCCTCGCTGCTCCCCGCCCCCTCTGGCACCCGAATCTTTTGAGATGAGCGGGCAGGTACTTGCAAAAGGCAATACTTGCTCGAGTATTTTCCCTTAACGAGTACGCTCGCTCATCTCTAATCAGCATCCTTCCAGATGTTTTATTTCATATTTGTAATATTAAGTAGGTTATGACCTTAAAGAAGTTTTCCAGGGAAATACTATTGATGACATATCCTCAGGATAGATCTTCAATAGTTGATCGGCTAGGGTCCATTGTTCGGGACCCCGGCCGATCAGCTGATTGGGTGCTCACTGTCAGCGCCACTACACACATGCTTAGGGCTTATTTAGACGACCGTATATCGGCTCGGTTTTCACGCCGAACCGATATACGGTGTCCTTGTCTGCAGGGGGGGGGAGGATGGAAAAGCCAGGAGCGGGAACTGAGCTCCTGCCCCTTGCCACTATTTGCAATGGGAGGGTGGAACGTGGGCGAAGCTAAGCGCCAGTACTTAGCCCTGCCCTCGTCTCGCCCCCTCCTATTGCAAATAGTGGAGAGAGGCGGAGAGGGGGCAGGAGATCAGTTCCTGCTCCTGGCTCTTCCATCCTCCTCCCCCTGCAGACAAAGACACTGTATATCGGCTCTGCGTGAAAACCGAGCCGATATACGGTCGTCTGAAATAGCCCTTATAAAGCAAATGCTCCAACCTCTATGTAGTAGCCAGCGCTTGAACCTTCAGGTATAAATTCCATTGATTTTAATGAGAGCTGCACCTGTAGTTATGCCGGTCACTACACAGGGGTTAGGACAGCAGCTTCTGCTTTGCACTCTTAGGGCGAGCACCCACTGGCGTTTTTTTACCTGCGTTTTGCGTTTTGCGTTTTTCCTGCACAGGCATAGAGATAACATGTGTTCCTGTCCACTGGCGTTTTTTTTGCGTTGCGTTTGCGTTTTTAACATAGGAACTGTCAGTTGCATATGTGTCCTTATTTTTCTCCATGGAAATTAATGGAAAAGCCGCGAAAACGCCGCAAAAACGCCGCGAAAAACGCCGCGAAAACCGCGCGGAAAAAACGCGGGAAACGCGGCGAAAACGCTGCGTTTTTTTCCCGCGGAGAACGCAAACGCCAGTGGGTGCTCGCCCTTATGCAGCGCTGGCTGGGACACCTGATCAGCTGATCACCTGGGGTCCCGAATGGCAGACAGTTGCTGACCAACTATTGATGACTTATCCTGAGGGAAAGTCATCAATAGTATTTCCCTGGAGAATTCTCTAAAAGAGATTGTCTGGAATTTTTTCTATTGATCGGCAAGGATCCACCACTCAGGATCCCTGCCTATCAGCTGATTCCCTGCACCACTGTCGCTGCGGAAAGCACAGAAAGCAGATCACGTGACCATTCTGCAGCAGCTCAGGGATTTTATTGCAGATGTAGTTCCCATTGAATTAAAAAAAAGCTGCGTCTGCAATACCAACCCAAGCCGCTGTCCTATGGTCAGTGTGAACTGCTGCATGCACTGTTCATAGTGACAGTGGCACTAGGAAGCAGCTGATCACCAGGGATCCCGATCAGCAGACCATACCAATCAACCATTGGTGATCTGTCCTGAGGACCAAATGGGGTCCCGAATGGTGGATCCCAGTGGAAAAAGTATTGATGACCCGAGGAACGCTATATTGCTCAAGTGCAAAAAAGTGCACCTTTGCTTTAAATAAGACCTGTCAACTCTCCTGACATGACTGTCACAGTAATTACCCGTATTCTCTATTAAAAAATAAATAAATAAAAAACACTTGAGGAAATCTTTTTCTGAAGCTTTGAATTATACTGTTCCACTGTTATTCCTCCTGAAAATATATGAATAAATTGGCAACTGCTTGTTAGCATACCTCTTTTGTCAAATTGAACCACAATGATGTAAAAATGAAGTAGTTAATGATAGAAGGCAATCAGAATTTTTCTCTTATTTAGGGTGGCTTCACTTTAGCGTATTTTTGTGCATACATAGGTGCGCATCTATGTGCACGTAAAAACACGCGTGTATGAAGGTCCGTGCATTGCCTTCAATGGAAACGCGTCTGCTGCCGGCGGCTCCACTGAAGGCGTTGGTCTGCCGGCACCCCTGAATTGTTTTTCAGGAAAGGGCTTCTAAAAAACAAGAAAGGGGAGCGTTTTTTATCACCATTTTTTCTTGTTTTTCAGGGAAGGGCTTATATTTAAAGCCCTTCCCTGAAGAGCAATTACAGGATGCCGGCAGCTGAATCCCCTACCGCAGCTGTCATCTGTGACAGCTGTGGTAGGGAATTCTTTATTCTCCGCAGGGATGAAGAATTCCTTTGCTGCATCTGTCATCTGCCACCCTTATCACAAGCTTTTGGACAATAAAGCTAAGACCTGAATGGCAGCTATGAGTATCTACTCTACTTTTTACTTACTTTAATTTTTAAAAATCTTTTTTAGTGGTTGTCACTCTGCCAAAATGACTCCAAACTGACCCCAAGCATCAACTTATCCACAAAGTCATCAGAGATGTGAAGAGCTAGAGCAGCAAGAAGAATGCTATTGCTGTGCCAGCAAGGTGAACATTAATGCTTCAAATGAAGGACCATTTATACAATATAGGTATTATGTCTAACTGCAAAAGGTTTTCCGAATCCTAATAAAATCTCTCTATAGGGTAGAAATGGCAAGGGAAAAAAACAACTGGATTATATACAGTAACTACCCTTAACATTCAGTGACACTGTTATCAATAGTAATTTTACTGTATAGCTAGTGATTGGTTCCCATGGTCATGAGAGATGACTTGGCGATGGACGATATATCATTTCGACATAGGGACAGTGCAGAATTTTCTAGGTAAGTATATTAAGAAGTTTTGTGTGTGTGCATGCATATAAAAAATAAGCTTGTATGCTAAAGCAACAACCATTGTATATGAATAGGATCTGTGTGCAGAGCGCAGCATGACATGTCTACACAGTGCTATATAAATAGTGAAGACTAACAATAATAACAATGTAATGCACAGAGACAAGCAAACAAACTACAGAATTGTATATTATGTAGTATATTGACATGCTTTGCAGAGCTTATTATTTTCCTCTGAGCCCCAGCTCTCGATTCACATAAGCATAAACAGATATCTCGTTTTGTGTTACTTTGCTTCAGAGATATTCAGAAATATGCTACAAGTGGACAATTTTAAAGAGACTCTGTCACTATCTTTTCACAGCCCTCCCTGAGAGCACCAAAGGGTAGTGACAGACACGCTGATTGCAGTGATGCTTGCTATAGTATCTGTGCAGTAGTTTGGGAGAAACTTGCATTTTATTAGTAATTGCCAGACACAAAGGAATAGTTCTCCATATTGATGAGCTGCAACTAGCCTCACCAACCCGACCCTCCGGACACTGATCCACAGCTATCTCTCTATGCACAGTAATAGGCAGGCAGCTGTCAATCAGTGACTGGAAGGTGGCTAAGACTAGCTGCAGCTCATGAGTACAAAGGGCTACTGTATGCCCTACTACTTATAAATTGCAAGTTTCTTACAAAGTATGGCCTCCTGCACACGGGCGGATTTTCATTGCAGAATCCGCAGTTAGTGTCCGCAGGGACGATCCGCAGCAAATGGCATGCATTGAAGATATGTAAAAATTGCTTTTTCCTTCACGCTTACAGAAACAAATTGTGATTTTCGCGAGCAGAGGAAAAAATTGCAGCATGCTCTATTCTGCTGTGGACTCTCCACGGATGGCCTCCATTGAAGTCAATGGAGGCCATCTGACCCACAGCCCATCTGGCTAGTGACAGCTCAGGAAATACAAATATTTTAAAAGAACCTGTACTGCGCATGACCAACGGCGAGCGTCCTTGGTCATCCACAATACAGGAGAAAGCAGGTATGCAGGGTTGCTGGCCGCGATCAGAGCTAGATTGCACTGCAGGTTCCCACATGTGGAATCCAACTTATTTGTGTGCAGCCGGCTTACCACACAGATCCACACAGCAGACATATCACTGTAATCAGCGAGCCTGTCACTAGCTTATGCTGCTCTCAGAAAGGGCTGTGAAAAGATGGTGACAGAGTCTCTTTAAGGCCTCCCTCACAAAGATGTTTTGTACAGCATTTAGCACTGCGCTAAGCACTGTACAATCCTTCTATTGATTTCAATGGGGCTGTTTACACAAGCGTCAAAACGTAGTGTCTTCAACGCTGCACTTTGACAGCAATGCATGTTCTATCTTTGGCCATTTTCAGCCCTGCATCGTCCATTGAAATGAATGGGCAGCGGTTTCATCGCTGCTGAAAATGTGGCACAACTGGGTACCTTGTTTTTGGCAGCGCTAAATGCCAACACTAGATGCACTACCAAAAAAAAAGAAATACTCACCTAACTGGTCCTGTCTGGTAGTCTCCAGGGCTCTGTGCAGGATCCCAGCCACTTGTCAAGCCATCAAGGTTTTTTTGCTAGAGACGGGGATTGAATTCCCCACCTTTCAGTGAGAGATTGCTCTGATTGGCTGAGCCAGCTGAGTGACAGCCTGCTCAGCCAATCACAGTCAGCGCTGGATGCACCAATCACAGTCATTGGTGCTTTGTCTATTAAATAAAGGCACACAAAGCATGGTTACTGACAAATCTGTTCTTCTCAAGAAATATTGGTTAGTGTGAACCATGCCATAATGTAAACAGCTTTCTGAAGGCCTCAAAGGCATGTTATAGAGAAGGAGGAAGCTGAAAAAGGCTGCTAAAATTAAAAGTTTGTATGTACGTCAATCCACAGTTATGTAAATTATATATATGAGGGAAAAATTCAGGATTGTAGCGATTCTTTCTAAGGGCTCGGTCAGACGAGCATGGTTTACACGCTGCTAAGCAATGTGTAAACCACGCTGCTGACATGCACGTGAACGAGATTATGCACATGAATGGGCTGCCCCTAGCTCTGCGGAGCATCCTGTTCACACGTCCGTGGTGCGGGCAGCCTGCTTCCACGGCTCCCACAGGAGCCTATGGACAGCACCCTAGACAGGGTCTGTGTGAGCGCTTCCATAGCAACCTATTGGTTGCTATAGAAGCGTGGTTTCTGCACTGCTGTTGCAGCATGTAAACCACGCTCATCTGACCGAGCCCTAAGAGTGGACATAGTAAGATAGTATGCGAGGCTGAAAAAAAGACAAATGTCCATCCAGTTCAGCCTGTCCCCCCCCCCCCTTTTGTTGATCCAGAGGAAGGCAAAAAAACACACAGTAAGGCTGAAGCCAATTTACCCCACCATGGGGGAAAAAGTTCCTTCCAACTCCATAATGGCAGTCAGACTAATCCCTGGATCAACACTCTTCAAAGAAGGTTCCCTCCTGACTCCAAGGCCAGCAGTCAGAAGATCCCTGGATCAACAAATCTTCTGACTATTTAATGTCTATATTCTGTAATGTCAAAGTGCTCTGAAAAGACATAGTCCCCTCTTAACCTCCTCTATGGAATTTGCCATCACCACGTCCTCAGGCAGACAGTTCTACAGTCTCACTGCTCTTACAGTAAAGAACCTCCTTCTGTGTTGGTGATTAAACCTTCTTTCCTCTAGACGTAAAGGATGCCCTCCTGTTACTGTCACAATCCTGGGTATAAATAGATCATGGGAAAGATCCTTGTATTGTCCCCTAATGTATTTATACGTAGTTATTTGGTCGCCCCTTAACCATCTTTTTTCTAGGGTGAATTTCTAGCCTCTCTGGGTATTCCAAGCCTTCCATTCCATTTATTAATTTAGTTGCCCTTCTTTGAGCCCCCTAAGCACTGCAATTTTTTTTGAGTACTAGTGTCCAGAATTGTACACAGTATTCCATGTGAGGCCTGACAAGTGCCTTATATAGCGGAAGAATAATGTTTTTGTCCCTCGCCCCTATACCTCTTTTAATGCACCCCAAGACTTTAGTTGCTTTTGCAGCAGCTGACTGGCATTGATTGCTCCAATTAAGTCTACAGTCAACTAGTACCCCCAGGTCTTTTGCCATATCACTTTTCCCTAGCAGTAACCCCCTTAGTGTATATTAAGATCACTCCAAGATCACCAGAGACAATATTGAAAGAAGTGAGAAGGAACTCAAGAGTAATAGCAAAAGACCTACAGGAGAATCTACAAACTGCAAAAGCCTCCATTTATCTGTCCACTATTAGAAAAACAATGAATAAGAATGATATTTATGGAAGGACACTGGGATAGAAGACACTGCTGTTCATTGCAGCCCATCCTGAATTTGCTAGAAACCAACTGAATGCTGAAAGATGCTTCCAGGAAAATGTTCTATGGGTAGATGAGACAAAAGTAAAACTTTTAGCACAAATGCATATGCACTATGTTTGGAGGAGAAAGAACACTGCACACTAAACCAAAACCAACTGTGCAATAAAGTGGAGGAAACATCACGGTTTGAGGGCAAAAACACATGGTCACATGCGCTCATACACTCCCCACTACCACAGCGTATTAGTGCATTAACTGTTTTTTTTTTTCTTTTGACTATTCAAACTCCATGCTAGTGCGCGCAAGTTTGAAAGAAGAAGATAGGTCCTGCCCTATCTTTTTCACATAAAGTTAATACTATATGTGAGGATGAATAGGGCAAGTCCTATCTTTTCTCACGCATAGTAAGCCCTGAGGCTGGTTTGCTACCTCATGACCTGGATACTTGCGATCATTGAGGAAACAATTAATTCTAAGGTGGTTCAAAACATTTTACAGGAGTACACAAGGGCAGCAGTCCATAGCCTCTAGCTGAAGTGACGGTTGGGTAATGCAACAAGACAATGACCAAACGCACACAAGTAAATCAACTACAGAATGGTTAAAAAAGATTTGTGTTTTGGAATGGCCAAGTCATAGTTCTGATATTAACCCTATTGAGAAGCTGTGGCATGACCAGAAGAAAGCTGTTCATAGAAGGCATCCCAGAAATATTGATGAACTGAAACACATTTGCAGGGAGGAATTGTTCAAAATTCATTCTAAACATAGCACAAATCTTATTTGCAGCTACAGAAAATGTTTAGTGGAGGTAATTGCTAGAGAGGTCTACAGGCTATTAAATGCAAGGGTTTACTCACCGTACTTTCTATCCCTGTACTGTGGATATCGGGTTAATGTGCTCAATAAAAACCATGAACAGTACAACTATGTGTGTTATTCGTTTAGTTAGATTGTATTTGTCTATAATTGCGACTTAGATAAAAATTAGACCACATTTTATTAGCAATCATGGCTGATAATTACAAAGGGTTGACTTACTCTTTCTTGCAACTATAACACAGGACAAATATGTTCTTGAGTATTGTTATGTATTAACCTCTTAATGCCACAGGACGTAAGTGATTGCTATTGTGAGTGACACTGCATTGCAGTATAGAAGTATCACTATTAGAGATGAGCGAGCGTACTCGGAAAAGCACTACTCGCTTGAGTAATTTGCTTTATCCGAGTATCGCTGTGCTCGTCCCTGAAGATTCGGGTGCCGCTGCGGCTGACAGGTGAGTCGCAGCGGGGAGCAGGGGAGAGCGGGCGGGAGAGAGGGAGAGAAAGATCTCCCCTCCGTTCCTCCCCGCTCTCCCCTGCAGCTCCCCGCTCCGTGCCGGCACCCGAATCTTCAGGGACGAGCACAGCGATACTCGGATAAAGCAAATTACTCGATCGAGTAGTGCTTTTCCGAGTACGCTCGCTCATCCCTAATCACTATGCATTATTATAGCGATCACAGCTTTTATGGTTCAAAATGTGTTTATTTGTTTTGTATACATGTATATAACGCATATAACACTAGAGGCCTCCAATCTAGGCCGTCTTATAATAATGTATTGTCTTGAGATTGCAAACAATGAACTGATTAGCACTTCTTTGCGTTTGGTTCTTGAACTCCATCTTCTGTCATAAACTAGCTTATGCCTTACGAACCGTTTCTAACAATTAACAAAGTCAAATGCGAGGTGCAATGCCCCTTTAGAAGGGACTCAAGATGTAAAGGAAAGAAAGAAAAGAGTACTTAGAGTTTATAGCTAGTGGGGATTGAGTTAGGGAATGTGGAAGAAGGGGGGGGGGGGGGGAGGGACCGACCTGCCTTGTCCTGCAAATCTCGTTCGCCCCGTCTGCATCCAGCTATGTTAGCATGGCATGATTCCGCGAGGGGGGGTATTGAGCCAGTCGGCACCCAATTGGACAACTCCGCCGACTCCCGCTGTGCTGTCCACACGCTCCACACCGCCTTGTATTTGTTACGTTGCATTTTATCTCTTGCACATAGCTCCTCCAGATAACCTATCCTATCTAGTGCTTCTAACCACATTAGTCTGGAGGGGGCCAGTGGGGTCTTCCATCTCCTTGGGATCACTTGACGTGTCGCTAATATGAAAAATCTTAGCAGCGATTTTTTTGGCCCTTGACAGGGACCCGGGGAACATCGACAGTAGTGCCACTTCCGGCGTCATTTGAATGGTCACCCTGCTAATCCAGGTGTGATCACAGCTTTTATGGTTCAAGTCCACTACACGGACATAGAAAATTTAAAAACTCAAATTTTGCACACTTTACCTGGTTTGTATAAAAAAATGAAACTTTTTAATTTTTTTTTTTTTTTTTTTTTAAACCTGCATATTTGTTATGAATTGATCTGTAATGACCAATCTAATAAATTGAACACACTGATCCTGCATGGCAAAAACCATAAATAAAACAAAACTAAACAAAAAACTGAGGCAAAATGCTTAGTTTGTTCATTTTGCCTCCCAAAAAATGCAATGAAAGTGATCAAAAAAGCCGTATGTACCCCAGAAGGGTACCAATAAAGACTACAGTTCTTCACCAAAAAAACAAGCCCTCACAGAGCTCTGTCGATGGAAAAAGTTATGGGACTTTGAATGCAGGGATGTGAAAAAAATAATGTCCAAAACAACGGGTTTCCAGGGTGCAAAAATGAAAAACCTAAAAAAAAATTGCAATTTTAGTATTGCTTAATTGTACAAGCCCGTGGGGAAAAAAATGATCATTTAAACTGCATGATTAACGTTATTAAAAAAAAAACAAAAAAAAACCGCTGCATTTGTGCTGTTTCCTCTCTGCCCTCCAAAAAATGAAATAAAAGTTTTACAATACCTTATATGTACCCCAAAATGGTACCAATAAAAACTACAGTTTGGTGACAAAAAAAGGTCCTCATATGGCCATGTCCATAGAAGAATAAAAAAATAATAGTTTTTAAAAAATGGAGATGAAAATCCCCCAAAAATCTGCTAGCTGCTATGACATATCCCATATATTGCACACATATAGGAGAAGATATCCTGCTTTACTATCTCTCTGCAGCATACCCTTAAATGTAACTGTATCATGTAGCACATTAAACAGCAGTATTGAACAGTGCATATTATGTTTTCAGTAGCTATGAGGTAGTGTAGTACCACAGAGTTGGGCACTCCAGCACTTGCTGTGCTGACTATAGCCTTACAATGAGGTTCTAATGTTCATCCTTCTTCACTGTAATGTGTGTTCTGGCAATATTCTTCAGCCCCCGCGGTTTACAGGTCACCTAGCAACAGTCAGGGGAGTGTTTAGCCTGGCTTATCAAGAATAGAGGATCTGGGATTGATAGTACAGATCCCCATCACAGTTTGAGCTAGCTTGGCAGTATAAAAGGTAGAGAGTGGGCGCAGTTAAGTAGTCTAGTCTGATCCAGGAGTCTAGTCTAGAGAAGCCTGAGATAGAGGTTGGGAAGGAACAAGGAGAAAGCCAGTGTGGTGGGAAGTTTAACATCTAAATTCTGAGTACTCAACAGCAAGAACGTTTTAGTAACCTAGGAAAGAGTGAAGAGGAGAGTAGAAGGAGATCTAAGTCAGCCATTTCTAGGCACCAAGCAGAAAGTAAAGCAAGTCAGTCAGAGTCAGACCCAGCCATGGAACAGAGCTAAAATGCAACGCACAGAGGATAAATGTATTTCCCTGTCTTAAGTCCCTGAGGATCTAGAGAAGTAATTAATGCCTGTAGCTGTAACCATTTTTACTAAAGTCTGTCAATGTAAACTGTATGCAACAAGTCAACTATCGCTCATCTGCTTTTGAAGAATAAAATAATTTTGGTTTACTTTACAATCCAACTCATGGAGTCACTTCCCACCATCTATTCCATCATCAACATCTGCACTGAGGTACCACACTAAGCACTCCAGGCAGGACAGAGGTTTATCCCCCCATTTTTTAAAAACTCTCTTTATTGTAATTTCCATAATAACAAAACAAATGTGAATCACTGCAATGTAACATATTAGTCGTGGTACATATTCACATATACAGAATCTACATCTTGTTTTCATTTCAAAAACATTATTGAACGGTTCCAGATTCTCATATATCATTCTTGTGTTGTTAACTATCTGATGGACACTAGTCCTACATGTGATACCAGCTCTGAGTTTATTGTTGACAAACAGAGAAAAGGGAATGAGTGAAACAATGAGCAAACAGTATATCTACAAAAATTTCAATCACTCCGTCCAGTGTCAGCTGTAAATCTGCTCACATGTCTAAATTGGAATAAAGAATTAAACAAAAGAGAAGAAAAAAAATCTTATCAACCACCGAACTTAACAACTGGCTAAATATAGGTGGAAAATTATTGATGTATCATCTTGTATCCTCCTAGTCCAATCTTTATTTACGTTATGGCTGTAACATTTCGAATTTCAAGGTTTTTACATCTCCCCTCAAGGACTTCTCATATACAGTTAGATGACACTAATTATGTTATTTTCAATTTCCCCAAGAGATCCGCACCATCTTGGATATGTTACCAGGTTGTGTTACTAAACGGCCTCATATATTCGATGATCTCATTTGGGTCTAGGAACTTTTCTATAAAAATCCGCCACTTTTAAAAAAACTTTGTGGCTTGAGACACTGCATACCTCTCAATCTCTAGCCTCTCCATTCGTAAAAGATATTTTAACTGTTGCAGGATCTCTGACACTGATGGGGTTTTGGCTTGCAGCCAGTTTGTCATCAAGCATCTCTTGCTTATTTAAAGAATAGTGTGTGTCATTTTAGAACCTTTTGCCTGTACACAGACAGAGTGAAATACACACTCTTGTGGTGTTAGCTGTATTGTCTGACCCCCAGTTACACGCACAAGTTCCTGAGTACCCTTCCAATTGCGGAATCCGTGGCAAAACGTGAGCATTGAAAAGTATGTAAAACCGCTGTTTCACTCCCACTTGCGGATACGAATTGTGTATTCCGAGAGTGGAGGGAAAAAAAAAACGCTGAATCCACGCGGACAGCATCCATTGAAGTTAGTTTAGGCCGACCAACCCACAGGCCATACGCAATTAACATTACATATTGGTCATGGGTACCCGCATCATCGCTATGTGGCAGTGGGGGAATTACAAACAATGGAAAAAAAAACTGTACTACACATGACTGATGGCAAACCACCACAGTGATCCGTAATATAAGAAAATAAGGTATGTGGGGTCATCGGCTGTGTTCACAGCCGGAATCCGCTGCGGGCCTCTCACACGCGGAATCCAGTCCGCCCGTGTGAGCCCGGCCTTACTTGAATAATCCGTTGTGACTTTGCAGTAGTTGTTCTGGGTTTGAAGAAAGCCATTTTTGAGATAAGAAGGTCTACTTTTCTCTGGGGGTTATTGGATCATAACTATTGAGATTAAAAATTGGTCTTCACTTGTGGATTTTTTTTGTGCAAAACAGCTGGCAACAGAAATACAAAATTATATTCTAACTGCTGCTATAGACTATATAACAGAAAAAGGAACAGGAGTGCCTTATCCTGTCTCAGGTGGTCTATGGCTGCTCCATGTAGCCCCGGCCCTCCCAGGCAGAGATGTGGCCTGTAGAGAGGGATGAGGATGTGGAGGAGAGCGCTGACTAGCACCTGTCAGCACTACAGAACTGAGATGTGTGTTCCCCCTGCATCGACCAAGAATCACGGCCATGGAAATTGGCACACAGCGCCATATTATTGAAGCTTCTGAGAGGCTGAAGGAAGGCTCTGCACACACACCCCACTCCACCCCTCGAGTCATGTAATGGTCACGCAGCTAGTGCAATACCACTATGAAGATTGGTCCTTCAATAGGAAAATGAGCGGAGATAAGCCTGCCCACCTTACCTTGTAGATAGTTGGTTAGGTTTTTTGTGTCACAACCCCTTAAAGGGAACCTGTATGCACTTTTGAAACCTACAAACCAACTTATAGCTGGTGGGGAGCTGGTGAGTATTAGGGCGGTTTCAGACGGGCACATGCACAAATATGTTCGCCAGTATGGAACATATTTTCGCATGAACAAAGTTAGGAGATAGCAAGAAACAGGCTGATACATCCCTGCCAGCAGATTGACTGGTTTTTTTTTGTGATCGAAATGCCCGTTCACACGCTCGCGTGTTACACCCTTCCTGTGGAACAGAAAGGCAATTATATGCAAAATTAGGGCCAGCCATGTTATTTTCCCTGTGCTGTACACAGGGTAACTCTCTCCCCCTCCCTTTTTTGAGCTTCCATAGAAGTCTATGGCAGCTTTCTGCGTAATACGGACAAAGATAGATCAGGTCCTATCTTTGCTCGGACGAAGATTTTGCGTGAAAAAAAAAACACATTCGTCTGAATGAATCTATTGAAATGGAAGACATTACTTCGTCACGTTATATGGGCGAGTTTTTTACGTGCGGAAATGCCTCCGCAAATACGTTATTATGAAACTACGTTAAAAACAGCTCCGCGGACCCCCCTCACTTTGTAGCCCCATAATGTAGTCTATGGGGCTCAAAGGTGCTGACAGGTTCCCTTTCAAGGCTCTCTACAGATCAAAGGTTGTATGAGACTAATATAGTCATATGCATGAGCCCTTGCTTCATGGGTGCATCAATAACGTATCTGAGAAATCAAAAAAAAGTCTTGATCGTGACTCCATACTAGGAAATCATAGGACAGTACTCATAGGAAAGAGGAAATCCTGCTACTGAAGAACACAATCACTTTTCCTAGCAAAAACACCTGGCTGCTCTCCGAGGCTTTTGGGAAAGGGGTTTTCCAGTTTTATATAAATAAGGTTTATTCATTGTATAAAGGCAGTTAAGCACCTCTGTGGTTTTAGAATGCCTTGCCATTTCTCTATTTATTGTCAGTGAATGCAATAGCTGAACCTTATTATTTCTAATTGCCAAAGACGCAAGACATGTAAAGAGGACTAAAGAGTGAAAATGATGCAATATTAACATAGTGGAGGGATACTTTTGCAAAGGTGACAACAGAAAGTGCAGCCATATCAGCTTCTCAAAAAAGTACCGTATATACCTGAGTATAAGCCGAGTTTTTCAGCACTTTTTTTTTGCAGAAAAAGTCCCCTTCGGCTTATACTCGAGTGAGGTAAAAAAAACAAAAAACACAATACTCATCTCCCAGCCGGCGTCTGTGTCCCCGGCGCGATGGTCTCCCCGGCAGTGTGGCATGCTAATTGAGAATTTTCCCCGCTATCATCTCCCTGCTCGGCTTTGAATTTCCCCGCCGTCAGCGCTGTGTAAGTAAGTGCTGTGATTGGATTGAGCGCCAGCCAATCACAGCTGTGATTGGTTTATCAAGCGCCGGCTGCGATTGGCTGACGCTAGATCCAATCACAGCACTTACTTACACAGCGCTGACGGCGTGGGAATTCAAAGCCGAGCAGGGAGATGACAGCAGGGAGAAGCAGCTTAACGCACTGCCGGGAAGACCATCGCGCTGGGGACACAGACGCCGGTTGGGAGGTGAGTATTGTAGTTTTTTTTTACCTACGGTAGTATATACTCGAGCATAGCTAGGCTTATACTCGAGTCAATAGGATTTACCATTTTTTTGTGGTGAAACTTATTGACTCGGCTTATACTTGGGTCGGCTAATACTCGAGCATATATGGTAAATTGTCATTCTATTAGTGTTTAAGCAATCTTTGACATCCATGTGGCAGTTATACATGAGTATACTTTTTTGTAACTGAATTGCAAAGTATAGTTAATAACTTTTATCAATGCAAGGGATTCCTGAGACAGCATTCATCAAAGCTGCACACCAAATGTAAAGCTCACAGTGAGAAAAGATACAATACATTTGGCTAATGATAACCTATGGACATGTCAATGTGTATCTTGAGTGTTTTTGACATATACACCACATATACTGTACATTACCTGTCAACAAAAACCAAGTGACGGCTTTACCATTTTCGAGCTAATTCAAAGGTATAGAAGCGTATATGATAAAGTATCCTTTTTTCATTAGAAGTATACATTTAAAGAGAATTTAACACATCTTTTTGCAACCGTGTCTGAGGGCAGCAAAAGGCAGTGACAGGATGCCTGATTACAGCGATATGTCTGCTGTATGTACTGTATCTGTAGAGTAGTTTGGAGAAAATTGGCTTTTATTAGCAGCAGCAGCCACACACAGAGAACTAGCTCTGAATACTTATGAGTTCCAGTTAGTTCCGCCCTCCTGTTGGGCTAACCATACTCACCCCTATGCACAGTTGTAGCGAGACAGCTGTCAATGAGTGGCCAGAAGAAGGTGGACTGGATGTGGCTAGTCCTATGGGTAGGTGGGGATGACCAGAACTAATGAACATAGAAAACTATTTCCTTTAGGCATATTTGGTATTTCAGCAGCACTTCAGTAGCGGTGAGCGATTCCTGCAACCTGATTGGTTGTTGGGTACACCCCCCCCCCCTCCCTTTGGAGATGTGCACGAGTGCTACTACCCGAGACCAGCGGTGGGTTAGGGTTTAGATTTAGGGTTAGGTTTAGAGTTAGGGTTAGGTTTAGGGTTAGAGTTTAGGGTTATGTTTAGGGTTAGGTTTAGGGTTTAGGGTTAGGGTTAGGGTTTGGGTTTAGGGTTTAGGGTTGGGGTTAGTTGCCGACCCTCCTACGGCCCTGCTGCTGCTTATTTAACGGGCCGCCCACTCGTGCACATCTCCAAAGGAGGGGGGGGGGTGTACCCAACAACCAATGAGGTCGCTGGAATCGCTCACTGCTACTGAAGTGCGGCTGAAATACCAAATATGCTTCCTGTAGTCCTCTATGTCTGGTTGCTACTAGTAAAATGTAAGTTTCTCCCAAACTACTGCACACATACAGACAGCAGACATCTCACTGATGTCACCATCTTCTGCTGCACTCAGAGAGGAAATCAAAAAGTTGGTTCTCTTTAAATTCAGCAGAAAAAAGATCCAAAGAAAATCAGATCCTCTATTGTTCCTATGGATAGAGGAGAAGTTGTATGGAGCTATGTCCAGTGCGCATGGGCAGCTCCATACAGGTCTGTAGATGACATGGAAACCTTTTAAATCCTATAAATCTATCTGTAGGGTTCGCTCTTGTGTGCCAAAGTGAATGTATGCTACTATATTAACCTCTTAACAATGAAGCCAATTTTGGATTTGAATGGGTTGTTTCTTCTCAAAACTCCTTCTCTGAGGATTCAGTGCTGATCCTCCCAGATTAGGCATCTGAAACTCCTGGCAATCCGTGAGAAGCTGCATGTAGCTGGGCTGTGGCACCAGATACTACTATATGTGGTATTACATGACATCCATTCAAATAAATTTGAATCCTGCACTGAGCAGGGGGTTGGCCCCGATGACCCTGGAGGTCCCTTCCAATTCTACCATTCTTTGAATCTATGGGTGGCTACATAATACACTCACCGAGTCCTCCACAACAGGAGCTGCAATTTGCAGTGGCTCTCAGCTGTGGCCTATAGATGGTGGTCCCAAGCCGGGAACCCCCCTCTATGATGTCCACATGCAATAATAAAATACATTTTGCAGCAAAGTTGCATATTCAGCAAGTTCTTAATTTTTGTCCATGACTACAATCACTCCTTTTATGTGTATAAACTATCACATAATAGATGAAGGAGGAAATGCCGAGAGAATATTCACTTTGCATTTCTTACAACTTGTTAGTGAATGGAAAGGGGGTGATGTATCAAAACTGGTGCAAAAAAAGTGATGTATAAATGCCCATGCAACCAACCAATCAGATCCTGCTTTCATTTTCCAAAGAGGTGGAATCTGATTGGTTGTTATGGCCAGGCACTCCACCTTTCCTTTGCATCAGTTTTGATATATCTCCACCTAAGTGTTTTATGATAACTTGAGCCTGCAGTCCCATGGCAGACATTTGATTCAACAAAGGTGCACCTCTGCTTTAAGGTTAAATTAGAGCTCCTAGGCCTTAAAAGAGTATTTTCATTTCAGACATTTATGGCATATCCACATGGTAATAGATGTGGATTGCGCTTCACGCATCTGTAGAATGAGGGGTATCCAACCCCATCCTGCCTCATCCCGTTCAGCTGGCTGCAGCATCCAGACTGCGGGAGGTATACCACATCCCCTAAACCAAACCCCTCTGTACTTCGCCTGATAACATGCTCCCTGTCCTACTGACTGCAATCCCTGCTAGCCATAACCAACCGCCCCCTGCAGTCATATCGATTCAGCCACTATATGGCTCAAGTTGACCATTGTATATGTGTATAACATCCCAGACTCTTCACCTCGCCTTACCATGCACATCTCCAGCCCCTTTACCTTCTGTATCACCCCATTATTTATAGTATGTAAGCTCATAGGAGCAGGACCCTCACCCCTACTGTTTCCATCAACTGATTACTAGTTGTAACTATGGTATTGTTTCTGTTCCCCCTGTCTTGTAAGCACTGTTGAATATGTTGGCTCTATATAAATAAAGATATTAATCCTGGATAACGCCTTGTAGAAAACAGCATAGCACAGGAAAAACCTGGCCACAGTGGCCAGCTATAGCAGTCCAGATGTGGCTGGTTGAGCTGTGGTGTGATGGGATCGGTGGCCTCTTGTTATACAGATAGTGGCAGGTCTCAGAAGTAGAACCCACATCTATCAGACATTTATGGTAATAATGTGAATATGCCATACGTGTCTGAGATAAGAAACCTCTTCAATGTAAAATTTGAATTTCACTCCCAAACTATCATGGACCATTTACAATAATGGTGCCTTCTTTTGTGGCACAGGAGTCTTTGGACTCCTCTAGCTCCCAGGTGCAACTACTAAGTCTGCAGCTACACACCTTTTATATATAGTATATATAACAAATCAAAGGAGCAGTAGTAGAAAACCCAGTCAGTATCCTGAGGGGTGACATATGTCAAGACTTGAATTGCGTGCAATTAATATTGTACCTGCGAAGTTGGCTTGGTTTTAAAGTGACAGTCACACAATATGTCGAAATGAAGTTTCTTGCAGAAAGCACTAAAGAGTTGCATGTCTCTGTTGTGATATACTGTGTAAGATATACAGTATATCTACTATTCTAATGTATGGGTGTGTATGTTTTGTCAACAGCAACATTGGTTCAATGCTGAAGTTAAAACTTGCGCAAATGATGAAATCCTATAAATGCTTCCATTGTGAGCAGCCCAGCCCTAATCTAGGGTTAAATCAACGTTGCTGTACCGGGAAAAAAAAAGTGAGAATACGTATGTCATTTTTAACGTTACTATGATAATGATAAAATGTCTTTTTGTTCACTTTAATAAGAAGTGATCCCAGTTTCCCAATGTTCCTTTAGTAGAAATAGTAAGCAGGCGAGGAGCAGTGAAGCAGAAGAGAGCTGTGCTTCCGACCTCTCTGACACTGGAGAGAATTCAGCAGAACTGCACATCTCTGCTCCTCATCAATGCCAAGCGAATGTAGAAAGAGACTGCAACTTTCAGCTTTCCAAGCCTTCTCAGTAAAACAACCTCTGACAACCTCCTGATCCAAGGGGACTCTGAGACATCCCAAAAAGGAAAGCAAGGATCCTCTAGGAATCCCATCAACATACCGGATATGAAATATAGAGACCAGCCTCATTGTAACATACTAAATATGGTGTCAAGTTAAAACCTAGAGGGCTATGGCACAATTCTCCTTCAGATGGCTGTGGTTGACTAAAATAGGCTGCATTGGGTTAACTAGTAAACAGGGACTGAACAAGAAAGAGTTCTTTAGGAAGGATACGGGACCAATTTCAAAGCACTCACTCCGAAGAGGCGTTCATTGACTTACAAACTGCCTGTTTAGAATTGTGACATTAACAGTCTTTGTGCCACTTTTAAAGCGCTATCATAAATCAGTGCCGGGATTATTCCATGCCCACTAGATAAAGTGTCTGTTCATATAAACCTGCAAATTGAAAAGTGTGAATTTTTAACCCTTTCCAATCCACTGACTAACGTCTCAAGACATTCTGGTTGAAGGCTGTACAGCTCTGATGTTAGAAGACGCCTGGCAGGGTATTCTTACTGTATATTTCTGGTCTCTCCAGCATGTCCCATACCGCAGTACTGGCTCTAGCCCGCAGATGGCGCCATTGTATAATGGCAGAAAGAGAAACCCCCTAGGAAACCCTGAATCCAAAATTGGATTGCAACGGGTTAAGGCATTATTGTTAGTCTACAGTACGCCTGAGACATCCATTGAGAGCATATCTGACGGAAACTTCAGACCTATACTATTAACCGATGACACTTAGGGCGGCTTCACATTAGCGTATGCATAATTGCGTGCTCATCAGAGCAATATATTCGCACCTTGAATGAGGCTTTTTTGCTTGCATGTCAGTGTATTTTACTGTACTTTCTGTGCACTCAAGTGCTGCACACAAAAACCATACAACCACCGGACCGTCCTGTGACATAACTAATTAGCCTAATATGTTCCAGAAGTGTTTTTTCACGCATCTGCCTGCACATCTTCCATGGACTTCACCTTTTCCCTGCAGCCGGAGTTCAGCCGCGTCCGGCCGTCAGTTCTCCTGAACTGCTTTGTGTAGTATTCAGCAGGCGGGGATTTAAAATCCCCGCCTGCTTAATGGGCTGCCTCTGATTGGTCACAGCCCTCAACAATCAGAGGCAACTCTCACTCACCCATTCATGAATTCATGAATGGGTGAGTGAGTGCTGCCTCTGATTGGCTGAGCGCAGGGACTAATCAGAGGCAGCTCTGAGCTATTGAATGACAGCTGAGAGCTGCCTCTGATTGGTCCCTGCACTCAGCCAATCAGAGGCAGCACTCACTCACCCATTCATGAATGGGTGAGTGAGAGCTGCCTCTGATTAGTGAGGGCTGGGACTTTAAATCCTCGCCTGCTGAATACTACACAAAGCAGTTCAGGAGAACTGCCGGCCGGACGCGGCTGAACTCCGGCTGCAGGGAAAAGGTGAGTATACTTTTTTTTTTTTTACACATTTTAGGATGGTTTTCAGGGAAGGGCTTATATTTTTAAGCCCTTCCCGAAAATTCATCCCGCGCTTGCCGGCAGTCCATTGCTTTCAATGGAGCCGGCTGTATTGCCGGCTCCATTGAATTCAATGGGCGAACATCGTTCTTCTATGCCACAGCTGTTACAGCTGTGGCAGAGGAGAAGGATCTTTAGTATATGTTCTCAATGGGGTCGGCGCTGCTGGCGCCGGCCCCATTGAGCGCATAAATAGAACACAACGAATCGCAGATCGCAAATAGGCGCGTTCTGCGATTCGTCGTGTCCTATAATTTATCGCACATCCGCATAAAAAGCGGACATGTGACCGATCCCATTGCGAAGCATTGGGTCTATATATGCGCGGATCGCATGCGCAAGTCGCGCGAAAAAACGCCCATCTGACCGAGGCCTTAGGGTGCATTTACACAGGCAAGTGAAATATCAGTTCAAAACTAGAGATGAGCGAACGTACTCGGATAAGCACTACTCGTCCGAGTAATGTGCCTTATCCGAGTACCGCTGTACTCGTCTTGAAAGATTCGGGGCGCTCTGCTGCTGACAGGTGAGTCGCAGCGGGGAGCGGGGCAGAGCGGGCGGGAGAGAAGGAGAGAAAGATCTCCCCTCCGTTCCTCCCCGCTCTCCCCTGCAGCTCCCCGCTCCGCAGCGCGTCCCGAATCTTTCAAGACGAGTACAGCGGTACTCGGATAAGGCACATTACTCGGACGAGTAGTGCTTATCCGAGTACGTTCGCTCATCTCTATTCAAAACCTGACGCACGTGCAAAGCAGTGATTTTCACGCAAGTGTCATGCATTGTGCAAGAAAATCGCATCAAACTCACATTGCTGCACTTGCGATTTTCACGTGCATGAAAATCACCCATTATTTCCTAAGGGACCAAAAATGCATCGCACTCGTATGTACATGCGAGTACAAAACAATTTTTTTTCTGCTCCCATAGAAAAGAATGGGCGATTCTTCAACAGAATTGCCTAAAAATAGGACATAATCCAACTTTTCTCTTGCATCACTCCTTGCAGCAATGTGAGAGAAAAAGTGGACATGGAAACGCAACCATTAAAACAGTGGGTTCTTTTCCTGTGCGACTTCTGTGCATCTGATAACGCACGGAAATCATGTGGGAAAATCGCCCGAGTAAATGCACCCTCGGTGTCATCTGGCAAACCATAAGCTGCCATTACAAAAACATTTACAGCATGGTTTGTTTTTTTTTTTGCTTTTACTTGATGTCTCTGTAATGAATAGTGCAACTTGCTGTGCTATTTCATGCAGAAGAACTCTGTCAATACTAATAGATATTCTAAGAACGGAGGCCAAATTGAATGGGTATCTATGTACCGTATGTGCCGAGAGCTTTGCCGATGCGGACTGTAAACATCCACTGCAGATGCAGTGTGAAAAGAGCTAAGGCCTCATGTCCACTTGCATGCACAAATACCACTGCTGAATCCCGCAGTGGAATCTGTGCGAGCCTGTGGCCATGGAGAGGGAAATACTTTTTTCTTACACCTTCTTTCTTCAGGCCGGCAGATGTGCTCAGCACGCCGGCAGCGTGCCGCGCGCAGGCGCCGTGCACAGCTTTTTTTTCCTTTTTTAATCTCCTGCTCTCCTACGTAT
The DNA here is from genome assembly GCF_035609145.1 of Eleutherodactylus coqui. NCBI lineage: Eukaryota > Metazoa > Chordata > Amphibia > Anura > Eleutherodactylidae > Eleutherodactylus > Eleutherodactylus coqui. The sequence goes on from NC_089844.1 coordinate 112,473,676, forward strand.
CCGTGGCACAGCACAAAAACAGCTGCAGCTGTGCCGTAGATACGGATGGCATCCATTGACTTCAATGGAAGCCGCGGGAGCCATCAGTGCGGCAGATCCGCAGAAAAATGGAGCATGCTGTGATTTCTTCCCGTGCGTCATCACTTTCCAGGTGCGATGCACTGCGAGGTTTCCCCATTGAAAACAATGGGAGAAGTTCCACGATCCTCCAGGATCGCTACTTCCCCTAAGTGATGCAAGGTGGTTTTGAAATAAAAACGCCTCGCATCCAGAGGAACTCGCATGTTGGCGAGTGTGATATCAGGCTGTGGTGGTTTTACTGAGCTATTTTTTTTTTCTTCAGCTACCAAAATTATTTTTGCTGCATTTTATTTTTCCGTGACATATAGGGCTATTTTTTGGTATCTTTTTTTCAGACTTTTATGCTGTTTTTTAGCTCCCTTTGGTATTTGGTATTTAGCTCCCTTTGGCATATTTGGTATTGTCGCATCCGTAACAACGCGTACAATACATTGCACATGCTTTTAACTGTGCACAGAAAAAAGCGTTTAAAAAAACACTAAATACTGAGGCAAAATGCTAATTTTTAGCATTTTGCCTCCCTAAAAATGCAATAAAAGTGATAAAGCCACATATACCCCAAAATGGTACCAATAAAAACTACAGCTCGTCGCGCAAAAAATAAGCCCTCATAAAGCTCCGTACATAGAAAAATAAAAAAGTTACAGGCCTTTGAATGCAGCGATTTAGAAAAAAAAAGATTTATTGCAGAAAAGTGGAAAAACCTTTTAAAAAAAGTAAGAATTTTGGTGTCATTGTAATCGTACCGGCCCGGAGAAAAAATGCATTGTGTCCTTTATGCTGTATGATTAACGCTATAAAAAAAAATCTATGGCAGAATTGATGTGTTTTCTTTCCCTGTTATCATGAAAAAATAATAAAAGTTTTACAAAATAGTCTATGTACCCAAAAATGGCACCATCAAAAACTACAGTTCGCCACGCAAAAAACAAGCTCTTATACGGCCGCATCAACGGAAAAGTAAAAAGGTTTTGACTTTTGAAAAACGGAGAAGAAAATCCGCCAAATATCGTTGCGTCCTTTAGCCCAAAATAGGCCATGTCCTTAAGGGATTAAAGGGTTAATTTGCCCAATGAGATATCGGTGATCGCTGGTTTGCACAGTGTTTAGTGCCTACCCATGAGAAAATAAACCTTTTGAAATCAATGGGTTTTATTCCCCACATTATGTGCGTGGGAAATTCCCTTGCACATAATTGTGGCGTATCATGCTCATCCATTTAAGCTCTAAGTACAAGACATCAATATAGTGCACGAAGTGCCTTGTTGGACTGAGTTACAACAGCTTATTAGTGTGTAGACCCAGTTAAAATGTGATTGTTCCCAGTAAGAGAAACCAAGTAATCTTGTGGATATGATACCTTTTAATGGCTAACAAAAATATAGGATGTTAATGCAAGCTCTCTGACTTTTACTCTCAGTCCTTCATCAAGGCATAATGAAATGGATCCAAAGAGGCATGCATATTTATACACACATACTTATAACAAGGCACAGACATGGATGTGAATAATTTGCACTTAAAAAAAAAAAAGACAATGGTAAGGGAGTGAAGGTTTTATGTTCCCTAAGTTAGTAAATCCTAGCACAGAAATGTTATTCCATCTTCCTTATTAGCACAGAAATACAAACATCTGTAAGAAGTCACTGATAAGGGAGTGAAAGTTTTATGGTCCCTGAATTAGTGTTGGGGGTTTTCACCAGGCCACAGTGTTATTTGTGCTATAGATGTCTCATACTGCTTACTCACGCATGAATCCTCGTCAATAATTTAATCCTCTGTGGTTATTAATTTTTATTCCCAAATTCTTCTATGGCTTTGTGACTTGAAATTGCCTTTCAATATCATAACTTTCATATCTTCTATGTTGTGTCCATGACTAGAGAAATGCTCGGCCACAGGTAATTTTGTCTTTCTCTGTTTAATTGTGTGGCAATGAGATCTCATCCTGGCTCTCAGTTTTTGTCCTGTTTCCCCAACATAAAGCCCCCCAACAGGACATTTACTGCACAGGATCAGGTACACAACATCAGACGTGGAACATTTGAATGTCCCCGGGATCTTGTAGTCCTGCTGTGTGTTGGGGATCCGTAACCTGTCCATGGTCAGTACATGTGAGCAGGTGTTGCAGCTCTTTACATTATGAGGGTTAAAATTCTAAGTACAGCACCAATCGGCCCCACCCCACTTGCCCCGTTGCCGGCCGTAAGAATAGACACCACACAGAGGTCTGGTATAGTTTCTCACACGGGACATGGCTCTCGGCTGACGTCGACGTGCTTTATTACAGATTACATGAGATCTTATACCCTTGTCCCATCCCCACCAACAGGGGGTGATGGGCTCATAACCATATATGGGAAGTCCGGATTTTCGGACTGAGACAGTGAGAATCATATAACAGTCATGTACATTTGAACATCTTGATATCTTGTTCCAGCGCTTCTGGGAAATCGGCCAAGTACACGCGGCCTTGTGTCTGGTTCCGTATCTTCTCTGAATTTCTAGAACATCTCTCAGCCTTCTAAAGCCTTGGCATATCTGATTTAAGGCGACATATAAGTTTTTTTCATTTGGAATTGAATAAAACTTGCATATAGGTATAAAAGCATAAAAAACACATATGGCAATATATATATATACCCTCACAAACCCCCCTAAAAAACTTATATGGAGATCAAGTACCAGGCCTTGCACTCTTCCTCGGTCGTCTCTCCCTTGCGTCAGGGTTTCTCCACTGCCCGTAAGTCCCTACTCCTAAAGGGGAAGGGATCCCTACCTCACCTCAGAAGGAGGCCATGGATTCCCTGGGCTTATTTCCGGGCCTCCATACCCTCTATCTGTACAAGTTAACACCCCACAGGGTGTGCCCTCGCCGGAACCTAAGGTCTTCTGCACTTTCCCTAGGCAAATGGGAAGTCCACTGACAGTCCATCTTATGAGACTGAGGCAGACACAGTACTAGTCCATCTCTCCATTCTTCTGGTAACGTATCTGGTTGGCATTATCGGAACTGGCTCTTCATCTTTTTCAAACAAGGGAAATTTTGGTCACATTATCCAGTCCCTTACTCATACTCTTTGATCAAAGGGATAATACACAAACAAGAAATTACATACCCCACCTCTTTCTGCGAAAATCATATCCAGGGCCACTCTATTTTGGAACGCCATGGATGCAGTGGGCCCTAACTGGTCCGCTAACCCTTGTAAAGCATCTCTGGTGTAGTTTACAAACCTCTGCTGATTGTAATAGATATAATTCATCCAATCTACATTATTATTAACAGTGACAATAGCAAATAAGTACTCAAAACCTGCTTTAACCTGATCTCTAGAATTAAATTCATCTGGCACCCCCCTTGGCACTCCTATTACATCTATGTGTACATGTGGATCAAAGTTACCACCTGGAGTGTCAACGTCTCTCTTAGCACGATGCGGTGTTGGATTCTCACCCTCAGTGTAGTCTTATTGATTGTATTAATTTGTTCTGAAACAGGGGGCTAGTGTACAGTAGTCAAAGGTGTGTGTTAGAGGAATTGTACCACATTATAGCATTTAAAGGATATACAGGATCATTAGTTTTTGCAGTGCGAAGTGTGGATCCAAGTGGGCTTTCCTTCGAGCTTGACTGCAGTTTGGGTGGTGAACAACATCTGGTAAGGACATTCAAACAGGGTTTCTCTCTCAAACTTTTTCACATAGACCCTGTCACCTGGTTTCAGATTGTGACACTCATCTGTAGGACCTGGGAGAAAGCAGAGACTACAGAATACATTACTAACAATTAATTAACAAGAAAATCATTCCCCAAGCTCAGCTACTGTGGCCTGTATCCTCCTAAGAAAAAGAAAAACTAATGGAAGACACTCAATTCAAAATTTTACCATTTCCTTCATTGCCTTTTGTATCTACTTTCCCACTACTCCGCGGATGGTAGGGTGTGTGAAAAGCCTACAATATACCCAAAACAGACATGATGTGTTGCATTATTTCACCTGTGAAGTGTGTACCTTTGTTTGACTCAATCACTTCTGGTACCCCATATCTGCGGATTACCTCATTCATGAGCTTCTGTGCGGTTACCTGCTTATTTACTTTGGTAACAGAGTAGGCCTCCAACCTGAAAAGAAATCAACAACAAGCACATATTCATGCTTCCCAAGAAGTAGGAGCTGAGTGTAGCCAATTTGCAATCCCTGAAATGGGTAGAGTGGTCTAGGCAAGTGTTATGTGGCAAATTTTACTTCTGCCCTGTTGCTTACGGCAAAGATCATGCAAAATTGGACAAATGATGCAGCAGCTACAGAAAACCAAGGAGCCACCCGTCCTTGTTCAAGCGTCGTCATCATTGCTGCTTCGAGAGGTGTGTCTTTCCGTGCATCAGCTGGGCCATTATGAGGCACAGGGACTATGGTAAGCAAGTTCTGTTGACTGTTCACCATACGCCGTCCCTTTTTAGTCCATTTGTCTTTTTCTTCCTTGCTGGCTTGTAACTGTAAAGTCTTTAGCATATCAAAGTCCAATGTTTTTATCAAAGTCCAAGTTTTTTTATCAAAGTCCAAGTTTTTTATCAAAGTCCAAGTTTTTTATCAAAGTCCAAGTTTAGTCAAAGTCCAAAGTTATTGTTAAATTCTTCTTTTCTTCTTTCTTTCACGGCTTGAGGGCCGCTGCTTTTGCTGTGTGGCCTGTGATGGCGTTGCCTCTTGTTTCTCCATTGTAGGAATTGGTGTGAGCTTTCCACCTTGTCAGGTAGAAGTAGGGTCTCCGTGAGACTGCACCGCTGCAACATTTTTAATTGGCTGTCCTGCTGTGGTAACAAGCTGTCTGGCCTTCCATGTTGGGCCTTAATCATGAGCTATGCCAAATGCATACCGGGAGTCAGTGTAAATGTTTGCCGTCTTACCTTCCTCCACTCTACACGCCTCAGCGAGGGCTTTTAAATCCGCTTCTTGTACTGCGACATGCGGAGACATTCTGCTTTTAGGACATCTTGTTGTATAACCACTGTATATCCAGTGTGGAGTCGTCAATCACCCTGGGACCATCTATAAAAAACAACTCAAAATATGCATTATTAACAAGGGCTTTCAGTAACTTTTTAAAACTTAAATTTTCTTGTTGTATCAATGCTAGACAATCAGGCTGGTATTTTATTTCAAAAAGATTAGAACCTTGTTGCAAAAAATTAAAAAATTGAAAATGGCTTGCAAAAAAAATTTAAAAATGGCTGAATTTAAAAATGGCTGACTTGCAATACCTAGATCACCTATGCCTTCTCCTCCCCCCCTTTGAAACAGGGTACTCAATTAGAACAAGAGCACCCGGTTTCAAGGTAGTATAACATTGTAAAAAGATTTGATGGATGCAGATAAGGCCTGTAAAATGTTAGCACCAATAGCAGAAACATGAGTTACACCAGGGCAGAATAATCTACAAAACATCTACTAATATTGGAAATGTGATATCCCTTTAAGTGAATTCATTATTAGTCTGTTCCTGCCTGCAATATCTTATAAAATCTCAGACAGGAGAAAAAAAACAAAAAAAAAACAAAACAAACTTTTACTAGCTGCTCACCCCCTCCCTCGTCGAGAGGAGGGATGAAACATTACTACGTATTATTACATCATCTAGCTCCACCCCTTCGATATTGGCACATTGCGTCCGTCTTCTCAGCTCCACTTCAGCGTAACAGTCCAAGCATCCACATCTCCACCAAGCAAAGTCCCATGCATGGGGAGGACTTTTATCCCCAGTCAATTATCCACATCACACATTCCACCACAGCTTGAACACGGGTCACTAACTCTCATCCATCCATGCTCTCAAGTCTGCTCCGTCGCCCCCCATTGAAGGTGTACCAGTACACACAGATGCACGGACAAAAAAAGTTTGACAAACATACATACATCAGCTGAAAAACACCGAGGTGAGTGTTATTATAAAGTACATGATTCTATTGAGATGAGATTGTGAATGAGCGCTATCTTTGACAAATTATGTGAAAAAGTTTGCTGAGTGACTGAAATATTCTATATTTCTTATCTACTGAAGCTATTATATGCTGTATTAAACGCTGAAGTATTTAGTTTCTGTGACCCTGACTTTGGAGTGAATTCTGAAAGCTCCCACCATTTTAAAACATGTCTTATGTCTCCGCGACTATGAAACACAAACTGAATAAGTTTTAGCTTAAACTATTGCCTGCATTTTGAACTCATAATTAACACATATCCTGGGACCTTGCAACATTCATTTTCAACCCCTGTATAAGTAAGAATATACATTAGAAATTACTATATTTCCCTGCCTACTAAGACAGTATAACTAATTAAATTCATTTCAATTCATTGCAAGCAAGCCAAGATATTAACCAAGGTTGTTATTGATTTCCCTCTCGCTGTTATCTTCCTGACCTTGGAAGGCTACACAGAGACTCGCAGCTATATGTCAACAAGCCTCTTCTCCCCTACAAGCAAGCTGTTAACTATTTGCACTATTTGCACATACAGTATATATATATACACATATATATCCACCTAGTATGGATTATACATATTATCTATTATCTATCTTGTATTATACACATTTTCATCTCTCTTTGCCAAAAAATCACGTGCATTGTAACTTACTTATCGACTTGCTTGTTACTCATACTTCTCTCCCCTACCTAACTGCCAATATAACCTTCAATAGACACTCTCCTGACGCCCTCTTGATCACTTACTGTACTTTTCAACATTTCACTTACGGATACTTTCTTAAACAAATAATGTGTACATACGTAACTTTCTTTGACTATCTATCTCTCTGCTTCTAGCAAACCTTGGTCTTCCAAGGCACCTCTGGGTCCTAAAGACCTCCTCCCAGACACCATTTTGTAATCTGCCGTGCGGGTCGGTGTCACACATTTTCATTAGAGTTTTCTTACATTTTACAGATTCATCCACACGGCGGCAGCCCTTGAGGGGCTCTATCTTCTTTAATAAGATCTTACGCATATTACAACAACAAAAATAACACGCTCCATAGAATGCATCCCTCTTAATTCTCAAATTGTCAGCCCCTTATATACCGGCAGACAACCGACGGTCCCTTCTCCTTATGGAACCAGCCCCATAAAAATGCATCTCTCTGAAATCAAATCGTTAGCCCCATATATAAGGCAAAACAACCGAGAGTCCCTATTTCTATGAAAGTCTTATCTCACAAAATGCATCCCTCTCTGCTAAACCATTAACAACTAACTAAACTAAACTGAGGGTCCCTTCTCTTGTGAGATTAAATGAAAATAAAGAGAGAAAAAAAAATTCTGCAGATACAACAAACAATCTCCACTATTGCTAAAACACTACGGACTTCAAAGTACAAATAAACTACAGACTAATTTCTGGGTGAGCCATTGGTGCGCATATCACGGTCAGTGGTCCATGACGGCAAACCCGGAGCCCACACGAGTTACCGTGTAGAACTCTTAACCCAACCCGTCCGGTCACAAACCACAGATAGTCAGTCCTGCTGCAAGACTCTCAGCGTAAAACACAACATAAATATATGCTTGTCTTACCTGGAGTTCTTGTGAGTTGATCAGGCTCGGTTTGCAGCAGGACGGTTTCTCAGTAGCGTGGATCCGGGTGGAATGCGTTGTAAGCTCCGGTTTTGTCGCCGCACGTTCGGGCGCCATTTATGAGGGTTAAAATTCTAAGTACAGCACCAATCGGCCCCACCCCACTTGCCCCGTTGCCGGCCGTAAGAATAGACACCACACAGAGGTCTGGTATAGTTTCTCACACGGGACATGGCTCTCGGCTGACGTCGACGTGCTTTATTACAGATTACATGAGATCTTATACCCTTGTCCCATCTCCACCAACAGGGGGTGATGGGCTCATAACCATATATGGGAAGTCCGGATTTTCGGACTGAGACAGTGAGAATCATATAACAGTCATGTACATTTGAACATCTTGATATCTTGTTCCAGCGCTTCTGGGAAATCGGCCAAGTACACGCGGCCTTGTGTCTGGTTCCGTATCTTCTCTGAATTTCTAGAACATCTCTCAGCCTTCTAAAGCCTTGGCATATCTGATTTAAGGCGACATATACGTTTTTTTCATTTGGAATTGAATAAAACTTGCATATAGGTATAAAAGCATAAAAAACACATATGGCAATATATATATATACCCTCACAACATTACAGGGATAAGTTCCTTTTTGTGTGTCGGAGGGCAATGCACTCCTGACTATAAAGTTCCTCAAATTTGGGGGTTGTCTGTAACACAAAAAGGGAGGGTCCATGAATATGGTTTTCAGACGGTCATCTTTGTGTAGGGTATGATGGTAGGGTTTCTTTGTGGTTTTCCTTAGTATCTCCAGCTGTGGATTGTAGGTCGCTACTAGAGGTACACGATTGTTTCCTTCCTGGGTGTCCTGGTGGCTCTGGTGATTTGGTCATCAATTCAGGTGGGATGGTATCCCTGATTCAAAAATGTCCTATTAGGATGGTATAAATGTTCCTCTCTGTCCGCTGAGTTGGAGCAGATCCGGTTGCATCTAATGGCCTGGCTATAGATGATGGACTTTTTGATGTGTTTAGGATGCAAACTGTCCCATCTGAGGTATGTGGACCGATCAATCGGTTTTCGGTATAGGGATGTCTGTATTGAGTTGTTTGAAATTTTTATGGTGGTATCCAAAAAGTTGATTTCAGTATATGAGTAGCTTAATGTCAGGTTTATAGTGGGGTGGAATGCATTGAATTTCTCATGGAATTTTATTAGTTCTTGTTTGGAGTTGGTCCAGATGATTATGATGTCAGTAGGCCAATGGTTTGCTGGAGCAGGAGGCCAGAAAGTCACTTTCCCACTTTGCCATGAAAAGGTTGGCATATTGCAGTGGCATTTTACTGCCTGTGGTGGTTCCAGTGAGTTACAGGAATATCTCATTGCCAAAGGAGAAATAATTTTGTGTGAGGATGAATTTTATGAGTTGTAACACAGAATTAGGGGCAAAATCCAACAATGTGGGATGTTGGAATATAAGGATTCCACATCCATGGTGGCCAGGATGGTGCCATCGGGGAGAGGACCTATGGTTGATAGTTTGTTCAGTAGGTCCGTGGTGCCCTGCAAGTAGCTGGCTGTTTTCCTAACCAGTGGTTTGAGGACCCTTTCTACCCATTCTGAGATTCCTTCAGTGAGGGTTCCCACACCTGAAATAATCGGCCTTCCTTGGTTTGTTTGTGTAGTTTGGAAAGCATGTAGAATGTTCCAACCTTGGGGTTCTCCGGTATAATGTCCAAACGTTTTGTGGAGTTCACAGATAGGCTTCTGATGACCCTTTTCAATTCCCTCACATATTTTCAAGAAATTGACCCAGTTAAGGTTACTATTTAACGTTAAAGATAAGAACTGTTCCCTCTTGGAGTTGAACTATTCATCAAGTTCCAGTTCAGTAAAATTATATTTTTATAAAAAAATATTCTGGCTTCCATCTGTCAGCTGCTGCACCATCCTAAACCAATTGTCACACCAACACCCGCAACACTGGAACTAACCTTTAACTAAAGTAATGGAAAGGTAAATCTCCCAAGCTATGTTTAAATGTCCGTGAAATTTACCCGTTTGAGTTCTAACTACAAGAGCTGGAGAGTGGAAGTTGTTTGGCAATGCCAACACTGCACAGAAAACCCTTCTACTATTATATAGCCCATTCATAGTCAGAAAACAGATGAACTGTATACAAAGAGATGACTGTAAGGTATTATACATGATGTATTGTGTTCTTACAAGAAAGTCATGTAATCACTATTGGAGAGACTATATTTGTGGAATCTTCAGCTACATTGGCAGTTAAATGGAACCTGTCATGTCCCCACAGCACCATTATATATATAGCATCAAAGTCATACAGCCAAATGTTTTATTTAGCTCTATAGACTGGATTTTTGTACAATTATGAGCTGCTTAATTGCTCTTTATCATTATACAGAGATAAACATTTTAGTAGCTTTTATGTATAATATCAATTGTCATAAATGTCTGCAGAATATGTTTTTCTTGGCTCCGAACTATGAATTACTGCTCATCCTACAATGTTGTATTAAAAACGACACAATTCCCAAGGCTAGGTGAGAACTTTGCCTTAGCTGGCACCATTTGCTGACTGGAGGTGGGACACATTTCGAGGAAGCAGTCCATCCCTACAGTTTCCAATCTCCAATTTGTGAAAGATGAGTGTACCATTTCAATTTTGCACAGGCAAAAAATGGCTAAAAGGAGATATGTCAAGACTTATTTTTCATCTTTCAGTGGCTTTCCAAAAATGGCATGATCAGCTGGATTTGACCAATCAAGCCATACACTTGCAACTTCAACTGTGTTGGTCAAAAATACTCTGGCATGACTGATCAGATTTTGGAAACAAATTCCATCACTAATGAGTAATGATCATTCAACTTATTTTTGCAATGGATGGTCATCTGAAATGGCCCAAATCACCTATTTCAGGTGACTTAAAGTGTATGGTCACCTTTAGGCTGGCCAGAAACCTTGATGTCTAGTTGATAAGACAATGGCCAGCACCTTGCATCTTTGCTTCGTCTTGGTGCCAACACTGGGACATTTACATACTGTGTAACATATTGTAAGTCTGCCTGAGTGCTGATGATCCTATCTGATATGGATGGTATATGGATATCTTTGTATTCAGCATTTGAGTAGTCCACACAGTTCAGTTTACAATCAAATTACTTCACCACAGAAGCTTGCCATTGACTAACTGGAAGAAGTATCAGGAACGAAACTCAAAAAAATCCTCGTTAGTTGACCCTGGAGTTCTCATGGCATTAAAAATAGCGAAAATGCTTTCCTACAGCCCTCCTGCTGCCCCCTGTATTTTAATTGATAAGAAATACTCAGAAATGTCAGGAAAACAGATGTAATTTATAAGACAGAGGTCACAAATATGTCACACAATCCAAATTTAAACCTATTTACCAAAAAGAAGAACATAAACACAAAATCCACACTGACTTGTAAGCGGTTTAATAAAAAAAAACCTCTAATTTAAGAACACACATAAGCTCTTGTTTCAGTCTCTTACAACCTCATGCAAAACAACCCAATCCTATTTACAGTGAATATAAAAAGTCTACACACCCCTGTTATAATGCCAGGTTTTTGTCATGTAAAAAAATGCAACAAAGATGAATCATTTCAGATTTATTTCCACCTTCAATGTGACCCGTTATCTGTACAATTCCATTGGAAAACAAACTAAAATCTTTTAGCATAGGAAACAAAAATAATAAAACTAAAATAATATGGTTGCATAAGTGTGAACAGCCACTTGTATTTGGGGATGTGGTTGTGTTCAGAATTAGCCAATCGCATTTAAAGTGATTCTGATTTCCCCCATATAAAGTTCAGCTCTTCTGGTAGGATTTTTCTACCATTTTCTTAATTGGTCCGTAAAGTTCTTACAACACATCAAAGGGATCTGATTGTTGGAAGGTGTCAGTCAGGAGACGGGGATCAAAAAATTTCCAAGGCATTACATATATCATGGAACACAGTGAAGAAAAGAAATCAAGAAGTGAATTAAATTTGGCACAACAGTGACATTACCAAGAACTTGATGTCTATCAATAATTGATGAAAACACAAGAAAATTGCTCTGGGAGGCTGCCAAGAGGCCTACAGCAACATTAAAGGAGCTGCAAGAATTTTTACAAGTACCAGCTATGTAGTGTATGTGACAACTATCTCCAGTATTCTTCATATATCTGGGCTTTGAGGTAGGGGGACAAGATGGAAGCCTTTTCTAACAAAGAAAAACTACCAAGACTGCCCAAGTTTTTGCCAAAACCTGCATAAAGTCTGCAAAAAGTATGTGGGAGAATGTGTTCTGGTCTGATGAGACCAAGGTTGTACTTTTTTGGCCATAATTCTAAAAGGTATGTTTGGTGCAAAGCCAACATTGCACGTGTCTGTCACTTGGCAAATAGTGACTTTTATGCTCCCTTATTCACCAGCTTGTTAAGTTTGAGCATATTATTTCTGTGGAGATAGGAAGATAAGTGGCGGTCAGATATCATAGGTGATGGTTATCTCTTTACATACACATTGGTTTGCCAGTGAACCCCATAGAAAAATCTAACATGTCTAATTAAATGTTTATAGACAGCTTTAGATGACACTATTGAAGAGCTATGTGTAGTAACATTTTTCCAACAATTACAAGACAGCTTTGATTTTCCAATACAGTTTTTATATGTGTCTGCTAAGGTGGCCATACACATTAGATGAATGACCACCTAACATGGATGTGGGTGTCGTTTATGGAGGTAAATTTATCCACACTAGTAGATATTAAGAGAATGAGCGGTCAGGCATGTTGCAATTCAACATACACATTAGATAGTTGTTGGCCGGATGATCATTTGGCCCATAGCTATCGCTCCAACTCCCGCATCCACCCTGACAGTTATTGTGGAGTTCTCCTGGCATATGTACTACTCTCCTGTTACTCTGATAACCTGAACCTGTTCTGATCTGATTACCTGTATACCTGTTCTGTTTTTATACATGTTTTCCCTTTCTGTTCTGTTATACTGATCTGATTATTTATGTTCCCGTGAACCTGAATTCTGACCTCGGCTTGCCTATTTGACTAGCCATTTGCCTGCCATCTTCTACCTTGTTGTCCTCCTAGTTTTGACTCTGTTCTGTACCTGACCTTGATTCTCGTATATTGCTTGGCTCTGACGTTTTTCTCTTACTTCCCAGTACTGACCCCTGGCTTGTTTAACTCTGTTACCCGTTCACTCCCCCAAGCAGTGGCTACTCTGTGGATACAACCAGGGGATTGTAGCAGCAAAGGCCAGTCTCTCTAAAAGGGGCTAAAGGGTGAAAACCTGCAGTCTCTAGGAGCCGCTAACCAGAGTAGCCCACATAAAGACTGTGGTTGCACATTTGCTGACAGCTTGTTCCTCCCTCAATGGAAATATTACAAGGGTATGTTCATGTATTTTTATTATCAGGGGAGAAATTGGAGGACCACATACACATTAAATGGTTAGCCAAAACTGGGTCTCCAAAAAGTCTGTGAATAATATCCCATATGGATGGGCAGGTTTAGAGTGATTACGGTAAGTCTTGGTAATACTTCCTTTAAAACATACAATAAACTATTGCTTTATTTTAGCCAACAAAAACAAAACGTGGCCCTGGGCTACAAGGGTTATTTGAGGCTTAGATTAGGGCCACATCTGTGGAACACTACGTCAGGAGATTGTACAAGGATATATTTATGTATAACATAAATAAGCACTGTAGACATAGCAGCCTCTAAACAGCTCGAGGGGTCTATTGCATTCATAAAAATAAACAACAGACGGGCAAAAAAGTTAATGATTCGTTTGTAAAAGAATTTGTAGAAGATGCAAAAAGGAATACAACACAAGGTAAAATATTTTCTGGATACTTTTCGCACTCTATTTTGTTGAAGTTTGTTTTTTCTTTAATAAGAGAAGTATTTTTTACAAAAAGCAGTGGCAAAAACAGTACATGTACAATTTCTCTTTGCAGTGGTGACTCCTTAGGATATCATTGTTTGATTGGTGGGGGACAGAAGCTCAGAACCCCTACAATTAGCATAATGAAATGGCTAGTGGTGCTTCACCTTGTTGACCGTCAGGGGTCTCAAGTTTCAGGTCTCCACTAGAGATGAGCGAGCACGCTCGGTAAAGGCAGATACTCGAGCGATCAAATGCAGGGGGGGGGGGGGGAGAGTGAGAGAGATCTCTCCCCCCCCCCCTCTGCTCGCCACCCCGCATTTGCTCGGACGAGTATGCAGTTACTCGAGAAGAGCGATGCTCGCTTGAGTATCTGCCTTTACCAAGCGTGCTCGCTCATCTCTAGTCTCCACCAATTAAACATTGATGGTCTTTTGTAGGGATGACCAATCAATATTAAAGTAATTTTAACAAAAAAATATAAAAGATGTTTAATATTTAAAGGCTATCTAAATTAAAGGGGTAGCGCCAAGGTATAACAATATCCCCAATCCATTCCATTGATTTCAATGGCAATCCTGAAGACTGCATTTTCAAGCTTTCCAACTGAAATGAATGGAGCAATGATGCAATTGCACAACCTTCTCTTCAGCAATGCAGGGACTTTTGGGACCACCATTCTCAGGATGGGTAGAGCTTCCAGCGGTCAGATCCCCACTGATCATAAAGTTATCCCCTATATAGGGGATAATGTTATATATTGGCATAACCCCTATAATTTTGTTCTGTTAAAGGACATTTATTGTTACACTGTACTCCATAACTCCTTAAACGGTTATGTAAAAGTACAATCTTAAAGGTGCAGAAAAGGGACATTACTGTGAATTTTATGTCTTGGTTCTGTTCATTGCCCTTATATGCTAGAGTTAATATATGACTTTTTTTTACAAGTTCTTGGACATCTCTCCATTAGTTTCATGTGTCCTTAAAAACAATGCAACAACAATGCTAGTAAAAGTGCTTACAAACTAACACATGGTTTCTATAATACTTGTTTGTACATTCCAAAAATGAAGTGTGCTGAATATAGTATATGCCCCAGAAGAGTTACCAGGATGGTGAGCATTCTGCAAACCATGCCCTATGAGGAACAGGTAAAGGATCTGGGAATGTTTAGCTTGCAAAAAAGAAGGCTGAGAGGAGACTTAAAGGGGTTGTCTCGCGAAAGCAAGTGGGGTTATACACTTCTGTATGGCCATATTAATGCACTTTGTAATGTACATCGTGCATTAAATATGAGCCATACAGAAGTTATTCACTTACCTGCTCCGTTGCTAGCGTCCACGTCTCCATGGCTCCGTCTAATTTTGCTGTCTTCTTGCTTTTTTAGATGCGCTTACGCTGTGCGGTCTTCTCCCCTTCTGCTCGGTCCAGGCACGAGCGGCGTTCTGGCTCCGCCCCCTTCTGCGCGTCATCGCGTAGCTCCGCCCCGTCACATGTGCCGATTCCAGCCAATCAGGAGGCTGGAATCGGCAATGGAACGCACAGAGCCCATGGTGCACCATGGGAGAAGACCCGCGGTGCACCATGGGAGAAAACCGCAGTGCATCCCTGGGAAAGGACCGGCGGCTATCTTTGGGAGAAGATTTTTTAAAGTCCCTATTTCATCAGATCGGTGAGTAGCAAGCGGTTTAAAAACCGCTTTAATTTGCTATTTTATGCCGGGGGGGGGGGGGGGGGTGACAGGGGGAATGGGGGAATGGGGGAATGGGGGAATGTAAAATTTTGAAGTTTGCCGCAAGACAACTCCTTTAATAGCTGTCTACAAATATCTGAAGGGCTGTCACAGTGCAGAGGGATCAGCCCTATTCTCATTTGTACAAGGAAAGACTAGAAGCGATGGGATGAAACTGAAAGGGAGGAGACACAGATTAGATATTAGAAAAAAACTTTCTGACCGTGAGGGTAATCAATGAGTGGAACAGGCTACCATGGGAAGTGGTGAGTTCTCCTTCAATGAAAGTTTTCAAACAGAGTCTGGACAGACGTCTGTCTGGGATTGTTTATTGAATCCTGTATTGAGCTGAGCGTCGGACCTGATGAACATGGAGGTCACTTCCAACATGATTCTATGATAAGTTGTGCATTTCGTAATTACCGATGTACCAACATTTTTCTGGATTCTTAATGCATTAAGATGACTTTCTGTGCAACAATTTTACTGCCCTTTCAGTAGCTTTTCAATAGTTCTTGTTGTGCTAAGATGGCAATAGTTTTTCAATGACTTAAAGGGGTTGTCTCACGAAAGCAAGTGGGTCTATGCACTTCTGTATGGCCATATTAATGCACTTTGTAATATACATCGTGCATTAAATATGAGCCATACAGAAGTTATTCACTTACCTGCTCCGTTGCTAGCGTCCCCGTTGCCATGGTTCCGTCTAACTTCCGTGTCTTCTTGCTTTTTTAGACGCGCTTGCGCAGATGGATCTTCTCCCTTCGGCTGGTCTTGGAAGCATCGGCGTTTTGGCTCCGCCCCCTTGTACGCGTCATCGCGTAGCTCCGCCCCCGTCACGGGCCGATTCCAGCCAATCAGGAGGCTGGAACCGGCACACGTTATGGGGCAGAGCTACGCGATGACGCGTACAAGGGGGCGGAGCCAAAACGCCGATGCTTCCAAGACCAGCCGAAGGGAGAAGATCCATCTGCGCAAGCGCGTCTAAAAAAGCAAGAAGACACCGAAGTTAGACGGAACCATGGCAACGGGGACGCTAGCAACGGAGCAGGTAAGTGAATAACTTCTGTATGGCTCATATTTAATGCACGATGTATATTACAAAGTGCATTAATATGGCCATACAGAAGTGCATAGACCCACTTGCTTTCGTGAGACAACCCCTTTAAAGAGTGTTTTCTGATACTAAACTATTGATGACCTGTCATTAGGATAGGTCATCAATAGTTGATCGGTGGAGGTCTCCCGCTCAGGATCCCTGATGATCAACTGCAGCCTATTCTCAGGCTTGTGACATGAAGTCCATCAGTCACACGGGCCAAAAGCAGCTCAGTACAATTAAAGCTGCAATACCAGACACAGCCACTATACAATGTACGACACAAAGCCTGACATGGACTGAAGTGACAGCGGTGCTCACCTGAGTGCCACTGTCTCTTCAAGCAGATGATCGGTGGTGATTCTGAGCAGTAGACCTCTGAATATTACTGATGGATCATCAATAGTGTAGTCTTGGAAAAACCCTTTAGGGTAAGATAATTTGTTTCAGAAAGTTATCACAGTCAAGTTAAACTTTGCTAATTCTGTACGTGTGTATGTATATGACTTGTATGTGGCGTATCTGCTTATATATTTATTCAAATATTTGGAAAGTGGATAAATATGTCATTTAGGGCAGCACTGGAAATGTGGCCTCTAATTGCTATTCAGTGCCGTCCCTCCGATCTACTGGTTCTCAGAGACACATCTCGGGCCATCCAAGATGGTCACCATATTTTTCTAACTAATTAATATGCACTCTGCACTGCTCCCTGATTGGCCACCACTGATTATATGAGCAGCATTGGCCAATCAGTGAGCTAATATAGTGGAATGGTAGACTGATTCTACCAATACACTAAGAGGTTTACGCAGTCTTAAGGTTGCGTTGGTCATCTTGGACAATCAAATACAGGACTTGGAACCAGCTGATCGGAGGTCCAACATAGAAGGACAATTACATGCAATATGCCCCACTCCCACTCCAGCCCAGGGACAGAATTTTGTCCCACAACCGGAGGGTCATTTTAATTTAGCACAGTTCTGTTCAGTTATTTGAGCAACTTTTTGCCACTTTAACAACAACATTTCCAAACAGAAACCGGTAACGGAACCTGGTGACAAAGGCCTTGACGAGATATGAACGGATGTTTACCTGGATATCATATAGTAGTGTTATGCACTTTATGTCAGTACGGTTTTTGCACTCCATTGTATTGTGACATTGCATGGGTGGAATTTGCACACTGAAAAAGATTATTATGTGGACCAGTATGGCAGTATTATGTTGGTAGTGTATGGCACTATGGTACAAAAGAATGCTAAAAAAAACATCACAGCACGTTGATGAAATGGATGTTTCATTTAACAAAGAACTCAATAATGTTGAGCTCATTTGAGGAAATGCCAATTACCGCTACACCCATGTGAAAACACAAACCACATTTTAGTTAGTCCACGCTACAATATTACTTTTCCGAAATAGAACGGTAATGTCCTTCAAATTGTTTACAGCTGAAAAACACAAGTGTTAACACATTTTTTTTAAAAGTATGTATTTCTGCATTTTCTCTGCACTATTAAGATGTATAACAAAAATAGCGTGGTACCGAGTCAGCCAGAAAAATCTCCTTACTGTATAAAAACAGTTTTTACTGTATAAAAATCGCAAAAGTATAATAGAGGTGATACCATTATAGGCTAACGAGAAACTAGAAAATATATGCAAGCTTTCAAGGATGGTAGAGGTTCAAATCTGACCAAGAGTAACATCTGAATGGAGTTTTTCAACTCTGACCAAGGGCAACATCTGAATAGCAGCAAAGCCACATTCACAGCATATACACTCTTACTTCTATTTGCAAAATGTTTTTTGATAAAAATCACATCAATTTTATTGCCCAGCCATTCATGAGGAGAAAGAAATACTACTCCTGCCAGCTCCTTGCTGAAAGCTTAGTAAACAGAGAAGTAAGGGCAGAGGGTGGAGCTGTGCCCAGAACAATGCCCAGAAAGCGCTTGATAGCCTAAATTCTACCTATGCAGTGTCCAGGCTGTTCTCATGCAATATCTGAGGATATTACATTAAGCAGTCATGACATAACTATAACTCCAAGCATTTCCCTATATAATGGAAAACAGTGACTTGAGCATTTCTCCAGTTTCTTCTCCCCCATATAAAACTCCATCCTACATGTCACATGACGGTGACATCATTTCAGGTCCTTCACCACATCTCCTTTCCATTGCTGAGCTCAGCCCATCATGTACTTATCACAGAATGGTATCACCACTGGAAAGGGGATACTTTGCATGTCTTCTGGGACTACGGGGCAGATCCAAAATTCTGGCACTGTCCTGCAATTTCCAGGATGGTTGGGAAGCAATGCATGCACATAAACTGTGATCTATATGAGCAAGTCACACCGTACCAAGAAGACAGGTGCATTTTCCTTTCCCTACAAGACATAAACATTTCAGTGCTCCACTGAATGGAAAAAGTTTGAGAGATGTCTGAGGAATGTGGACAACAGAACTTGACGGAAGAGAGAAGTCTGCTGGATGGAAGCATATACTGCAACGTATAAATTGTATTCCCCATACATGGTCACTGTCAAAATTTTGGCTTACTCTAAGGAAAGAAACAGGTTGGTGAACTTGGATCCAAATAGTTTAATGTCAGCATTTAACCTCTTCTGTGTTGGACAGATTGATGTACATTTGGCAAAACCTCAAAGCCATGTTAATCCAGAAAGTTACAAGAGCTTAGAAACACAATGTACCTGAATTTCTGTTGAGATGATATCTCTCAAGACAGTTATTCTTAAAGGGTCAGTCATCAGAATTTCCATTACTAAGGTGTCACCATAGTGTTACCTGCCTCATAGAACACAACCAGGACATGTGTGTAATAAAAAGCAGATTATTTTTAGCAGAAACTGACTTTTATATTCTTCCACGTTGTATGGCAAGTAACGTGCCTTGAGTCATGGAGTGGGGTTGCATGAGCCCAGAGTCACAGCTTCCACTAATTATGCATGCCTCCTCCACAATTCTTCCGCCTCCCTCTGCCACTGACATCAGTGCAAGTCATGGTAAAATCGCATACATGCTCTGTGCTGACCTCTGCCCCACATCTCAGCTTCAGTGGTGCCAATCCTATTCACCGCAGCTTGCACTATCAGTGGCAGAGAGGCTGTCGAGCTGTGGCATGAATCATTAGTGGAAGTTGTGATGTAGAGCTCAGGTGGCTCACTGCCATGACTCAAAGTGGGTCAATTGCTATACAGTGCAGGTTGGAAGGTGGAAAGCCAGAGAACGTGTGTTAGAGCCTCACTATCAGGGTCCTGCAAGTGTATGCGCAAAAACAATGGCAAATTGGACCCATGTAGGTTGGATTTGAGAGTTCTTTCATATGGTTTCCAAGGTTAAGTTTTACAGGGTAGGTTGTCAGGTCTTTCCCTAACCCTCCCCATTTAACCGGGTTTGGGATCGGCATATATGGATGACTCCTACATGGCTGGGTATTTTGGGCATGTAATGCGAGCAGAGCCGCTAGAAAAATCTATAATGCTTGGACAGATAAGTGGCAAAAGAAGACCGCGGCCGCCAAAGAACATGATGGCTGATAGTGTCAGAGCTGATACTGGCATGTATATCACACAACTGAGAGAAGCAGTGCAAAACCGAAAAACATGGAGGGGGGGAGCCTTTAGGGACGCCCATGGTTGTGAATGACTAAATGGCTAACAACAACAGATTGGATTACTATAGATGACATGCACATTGGGAGCTATGGGACGCCAAGACCACATGGATTGAACAGCCAGCAGCCCAGCAAAGCTCATTTAATGATGGACATTGGACTTTATATATAAAATCTAATTTGCAGGTCTGTATTATGATTAGTGAAGGTTTAAGTGTTTTTAATTATGGATTGGTTAATGAGTGGTGGGGATGTACTATGAAGATACGTATATAATATTACTTCGTGGCCTTGTTTTTAGGCTTGAGAAAGGTTAATAATAACGGAAACATTGCTTCTTTTGCACGTTGTTTAGATTCAGTCAAGTAAACCATAAGGATATGCCGACACTGTGGACGTCTCTGCTGGGATAAACAAGCCGGGGTAGACTTACCTGGTGGTGACGCTCTGATGCGTTCTTTTGGTGAGCAATAAGAAGAGATATCATGCTACCAATACAATTTTGGTTTGCACTTTGATATTATGTAAGAAATTCTTTGGGTTGTCTGTAAATAAATGAACCATTTTTTCCCCTTGTGTAAAGAGTCATTCATAGTTGGTATTAATTCAAAGAGCCATGTCACACTTAAAAAAATAAAACCGAACTAAAGCGACAATCTTAGGCAATGATCGAAGTGAATAAGAGTAAAATACAAAAACAACGCAAAACTACTAGGGTATACTAATGTTTGAAAAAGGTCTGGGAAAATCTGAACTTTTCTACATACTATGTTTTTTTTTTTGTGGTCTTTTTTTGACCACTCCCCAAACCGCAGCATGATTTAGGTTGGATTACCACCCTCCTGCCACATTCAGATTAGCATATTATGGCCCAAGTGGTCTGGCCTGACCATAGATCTACTGACCCCAAAACACAGCATCATAGGGATCAATGATACTGTGAGTTCAGTTTAATACACCCGCGGTAATGCTAGTATATTTATCCTTAAGCCCTGAATGTCACAAAACATAGGTTTACGTCCTGGCAGGGTGGTAGTTAACGCAACAGCTTACATCCTGTGCCATCCCACAGCAGGAGACAGCTGTGACTGACAGCCAATCTCCCACTTCAACAGGGATCAGTGAGAACACTAATCCCCACTGGTAACTCCTTGTATGCTGCGATCAATGTAGATCGAGGCATGCAAAGGGTTCACAGAGGGAATGCCCTCCCTCTGGTACATCATCGCCTCCCACCCCACCACTGCCCTTTCCCGCTATGTAATTAATTACTGGTGTACGGGCCTGCCGTGGCCTGTGATCGCTATTGTGAGCGGTAGTGCATTGCAGTACTGAAGTACTGAAACGCATTATTATACCGAACAGAACTTTTCTGGTTCAAGTCCCCAGAAAATGAAATAGGGATAAAAAAAAACCTTAAAAAACATAACAAGACACCTTTTTTTGCTCATGTATCATCGTATCCGTAACAATTGTACAATAAATGTAATTATTTATCCTGCACAGCGAAAACAATAAAAAAAAACTAAAAAACAGAGACAAGATGATAATTTTGTTCATTTTACCTCCCAGAAAAACACAAGTAAAAAAAAAAGTTGCATGTACCGCAAAATGGTACCAATAAAAACTACAAAAAAATTAAAGCGTGCTCCCTCTGTAACATCATCGCCCCCCCAAACTATGTGATTAACGCTGTAAAAGAAACAAAACAAACAAAAAAAAAACAATGGTAGAAATTGATGCCCTCCAAAAAAAAAATTTATAAAAGTTTTTATATTATATGTACCAAAAATATTGGCTTTTTTTTTGAGCCAAAGCTAAAAGTGCATTGAGAAGGAAAAGGAAACAGAAAGGAAGGACTTATACTTCTCCTTCCTGCTGCATCCACTACTGGCTTTATGTAGCTAACACTGTTTATTAGAAAAAGAGGAGGAAAATGAGCTCCGTGGCATTTATTTGTGATTATAAGGAAATATGCCAGATATTTAATATACACCCATTTGGAATATTGATCCCATTTTCACATCTATTCTCTGCAATGGTCATAGGAATGTAGCAAAAAAAGCCATAAGTTTGGGTCAACTATTATCGTCTAGTCTGTTTTCTGACCATATTGGTCCATCTGGCACATCATCCTGGGGCATTTACATGTGGGTGTTGTTCGATTATGCAGATCTCAAAAACATTTATTTTATGTGTCACTAGCGATTCATTGGATACTAACCCCTTAATGCCACATGACATACGTTTACTTCCTGGCTGTGGATGTCCTGTGGAAGGTGCTAGATCAGAAGCTGATCCTGCAGCCTCCCGCTGCAAAAGCGGTGATAGATAAGAACAGCTATCTTCACTGTTAAGCCCCTACATGTTGCAATCTATGAAGATTGCAGTATGCGAAGGGTTCACAGATACTGAAGGCCCGACTTGCCATTGCCTATAATTGCTATTGTAAGCGATAAGGCATTGCAGTACAGAAGTTCTGCAATGCATTATCATAGCTAATATGGTCCAAGTCCTTTACAGGGACATAAAAAAAATATTTAAAAAATGTAAAAAAAATAAATAAAACAAACAAAAGAACACCCACCTTTTTTGGTTGGTTTTGCCTCACAAAACACACAATAGAAGTGATAAAAAAAAGCTGTATGTACCCCAAAAGGACACCAATAAAAGTTACAGCTCGTCACACGAAAAAAAAAGCCCTCACAGAGCTCCATCCATGGAAAAATAAGAATAACATAGAAAGAAAAAATAATGTCCAAAGAAAAGGTGTTTTTATTGTGCAAAAGTAGAAAAACCTAAAAAAAAAATTGTAAGAATTTTGCTATCGTCGTAATCATACTAACCCGCAGAAAAAAGTGTATCCTGCCATTTATGTTGCATGAATAACACTGTAAAAAAAGGCAGAATTAATGTTTTCTCGTCCTGCTCTCAAATACATTTAATACACCCAAAAATGGGACCAATTAAAAAACTGCAGTTTGCCACACAAAAAATAAGCCCTCGCATAGCCATAAATAAAGAAGTTATGGCTTCTGAAAAGTAGAGATGAAAATCCCTCCAAAAATCGTTGCATCCTTTGTATTGAAATAGGCCATGTGCTTAAGGGGTTAAACAATATCTTCATTGTAACACTCCTTATGTAGTGTATTTGAAAACTTATGTCTCATGTCAACGTGAGTATTTTGGCTGCACGACTTGCAGTTTAAAAACACGTATCAGATGTCATATCTCCGGTGGGGCATCCAGGAATGTTTCTGCGATTTCTGCACATTTTCTCATCATACATGGTGGCAATTTTTCATCTATGTGCACTGCAGGCATTGAAGGGGTCAAACGTCCAAATAGGGGCCACCATCAAAAATGACCTCACCCTTTGGTTTAATCATGATTTTGCACTACTAAGGCTACTATCACTCAGCCCGCTTTTTACAGCATTTAGCACGACCCTTCAAATGCCGCACTAAATATTGTAAAATGCCTCCATTGAGTACAATGGGCTTCTCAGACTAGCGCTCTATTTTCAGGCGTTTAGGCGTTTTTAAACGCCCCTAGACATCAATGTGGAGCATTTTCAAAGCTGTCAAAAATACGGTCGAACACAGTGTACTGTGTTTTACCACTTTTTTGAATGCAGTTTCCTATGCCACAGGCAGACGCTCAGGCCGGTTTCACGCAGGCGATAAAAATTAAAAAAAAAAAAATAGCATGATTTTCGCACAATGCGAGAATGAGTAAAAGCGCAGAATTATGAAACCAATGATTTTCAATGGTTTCCTTCACATTCGCGATTTTTTTTACCTATGCAATGTTGTGATTAAATAAATAAATTGCAGCATGCCCTATCTTTGTGCGTTATGTGATTATTCTTTTTTTTTTTTTTTTTTTTTTTTAAATCGCCCATGTTTCCCTATGAGCCTCCTTTTTATTGTATTGCAATGCACAGACTTGATTTTCGTGCGATGTGTTTCTAACATTACAAAGTCCTTCTGACGTTCGCAGTAAAAAAAAAATCATGAGAAAATCACAAGCGACAGCAATGTTTTTGCGAGAAAAAGCAGCGCTGACACTCCCCAAAAAAATTGCAGGAACAAAGACGCGATTTTGCCACGGCGATATCAGAATCGCCCGTGTGAAACTACCCTCACACTGAACGCTGTACAAAGCAGCTCTGCCCCAGTAAAAACTCATTTACAGATGCTTTTAGCAATCGCCTGTGTAAGAGTGGCCTGTTAATTGCTCGGTGTTCTAGCTCCCTTTTTTTCTGCTTAGTCACATGTACCATGTTCTTATGCTACGACTAAGAGCTGCTATGACAGCTTGAAACATGTAGGATTGTCGTGCCATTATATGTCCTTCCTGTTGGGATTTTAACATGTCTCCATAAGGGCTCTTTCACATGAGGGTATATAGGCTGTGTTTTTATGTCCAGATGATATACGCTACCCAGCTTATGCATTGGTTTCCAATGCATTAGTTCATATGGGTGTATTTCGAATCATAAAAACGGACGGCCAAGACAACACATACGGTGCACATTCCGGATGGACGTTTTTAAGCTGGCCAGAAAAGATAGTTCTGGAACTATCTTCGATTGGAATACGGCGGCCGCTGCCACAGACTCCTATGGGAGCCAATGACAGCTGCCGGAGAAGGGAGGTGAGAGGGAGTTTAGCAGCGTGACTGCTAAACTCCCTCCCCCTCTGCGGCTGTCTGCAGTGGGAGGGGTCAGGACAGGGACTAGTGTGCTAAAGGGATTAGTTCTACTAAGCTCCTGCCCCCCCTCCTTGTCATAAGTCAGCAAGTGGTGAAGAGGGGGCGGTAATTTAACAGAGCTAACCCCCCCCCCGGCCAATTGTATTCCGGCGCTGCGGCGTATATACGTGAACAGGCATTTAAAAGGGAGTTGCAACCGTGACGTAGTCAAAGCTGCCTTTCGCTCACGCGATTCAGCTTCTGACACGGTCAGCCTCCATTCGTTGGAGAAGCCTGAGGCTTGTCTGAAAAGCATGGGCAATATATTTGCTGAACCTGCAGCCGACACGCCCAATATTATGGAGTTTAACATCTTCACGGCACAGTTAAGTAATTTGCTTTTCAAAGAAACTCACACATGGGGTGAATGGTCTACTTTGACTAACTATTTCACTAAAACTAACAGTATTAGTTAACAATGATAAAACTTAGTTTATGGCGCTCATATTCAGTGACAGGTTCCCTTGAAAAAAAACATTGCTTATCACCTTGAGTTAAAAAAGAAAAAGTTGCATTAAGGCCTCATTCAGATGAGCGCTGTTTTAGCGCAGTATAGGTGTGTGAAAAGATCGCGGCTATACTGCACTAAAGATCATGTGAGCGGGTGAATTCCAGCTACTGGCATTAGCCCTTTCACATGATCCGAGGTTCGCAGTTTTCCATCTGCCCTATGAGTCTAATGCACCAGAGACAGGTCAGGTCCTATCTTTGCGCGCACCACGGACCTGTCCTACCATTGGCAGGTGTGCAGGCCAGACCTTTCACCAATAGAAAACATTTGGAACATAATGAAATGAAAAGTCCAGCAAAGACGACCCGGGACTGATGAGCAGCAGAATCCTTCATCAGACAAGAATGGGACAACATTCCTCTCCCAAAACTCCAGTTGTCCTCCTTACACACCAGATGTTTACTGACTGTTGTAAAAACAAGAGGGAATGCTACATGATGGTAGACACGGCCCCGCCCCAACTTCTGTGAGAGGTGTCGCTGCCATCAATTTGTAAAGTTCTTTTTTTTCAACCTTCTGATATGTGTTGTATTGTGAATAAAATATGATTATAAGAGATTCCAAAATGATTGTATTCTTTTTTTTCTTTACATTAATTCACATTTTCCAGAGACCCAACTTTTTTGGAATTGGGGTTGTAAGTATCTACAACTTTTCTTTTTTTCCTTCCTTAAACAGAATCTGAAAATAGGACATTCTTTGCTTTTTTTCTTAACTATACACATCCAACTGTGCATGTGAGCAAAATAATTAATAGAATAGACTCCAGATAAAAGCTTCATGTGACTGCATATTACGATAAACCAAAATCCTCAACTGTACAAAATAAAAGCCTTTTTGCTTTTCTTTTTTGAATCAGTGCTGTTTACCTGGTGGATCCGGGTATTTGATTGCTGCATGCCATAGCTCTCTGCAATGCTGTGCACTTTCATAATGATTCAGTCCAAAAAGCAATGCAAAAAACGGACAATAAGGATCATCATTTATTCCAACTATCATGTTAGATTACATTCAGAAATCAATTTACGGATATTGAAAACATTTATTGCAACAAATATTCATTTTCTGCTGAGCTTCATAAACACAATTCTTAAAATATATACAAATCTGTGTTTTGCCTGTACTCAATAACTTACACACAGACCATTATCTGTGTGAGCCCCTGAACACATATGAATCTGCACTGTGTGCCTGCATCCTTATTGGGAGTTATAGATGAGAATCTGAAAAACAAGAACAGAATATTAAAGCACATCTACCTTTCCAGAGGACTTTCAGAATAAGCTTTCATGCGTGTGTACATGAACAAGGGTGGTTTCACATTTGCACCTGGAATTCCACTTTCCATCTCCATTCGGGGAGCAGGAAGGGGGAATCCCCAGGCAAACCCCATTGGATATAATGGGATCTGCATGCAGCACCTTTTCTTCCATTATCTTCAGTCGCATCTGGAGGTTCCGACACATATGAGAAGCCACCCTAAAAAGTCTTCAGTTTCAATGCATATCTAAGGGCACAAAAACCGAAGAGTTTTCTGTTTAGCTGCTCCCACACAGAACAGCTAGATGGAAAGAAAAATGCTAGCATGAACCGCCGCCAACAGAGATAAATTCACTTGACAGCTAGCAGTGGAGAGCTCATTAGGAAGGGAGACCCCATTTGGCCATTATTTTAGGATTAGAGATGAGCGAACGTACTCGTTTAGGGCGATTTCGCAATCGAGCATCGCTTTTTTTTGAGTAACTGACTACTCGGGCAAAAAGATTCCGGGGGCACCGGAGGGGCGGCGTGGTGGACCGGGGGTTAGCAGTGGGGAACAGGGGGGAGCTCTCTCTTCCCCCCCCCCCCCCCTCCCGCAACCCCCCACTCACCCTCGGCGCTCCCCGAATCTTTTCGCCCGAGTAGTCAGTTACTCGAAAAAAGCAGTGCTCGATTGCGAAAATCGCCTTAAATGAGTAAGTTCGCTCATCTCTATTTAGGATGCGTTCATAGAAGAAAATCCGCACTAAAATCTGTTGGAATTTCTGCACCACTGGTGCAGATCTGCGGCAGAATTCACCCCTTCTATTGAAAAGGTGAAATCTGCTGCGGATCCACATCCAAAAAACTGTGGCAAAACCTGCACAGTTTGATGTCACTTCTTGATGCAGAAACAAGATTTCAAAATTCCGCTTTTGGATTTTGCCCATTGACAGGACAAATTCCACATGCAGATCCACATGTAAAAGACATGTGATAAATATTTGTATAACCACTGAATGTTCACGGCTAACAGTCTGACAGGCACATTTAGATGCCCTACAAACCCTAAAAAAGTCAAATATGTGTAGAGTGCACTTAGGCATTTCTGCACACGTGAACTAGAAATAAATGGATTGAAAATCTCTGCAATTCGGATAGAGGTAAGCATCCAGGTTGCAGAGCTGACAAAATTGATTAGTTTCAGGGCATGAGTAGATGTGTAACGGCTCATCTTCTCGCTCAGTTATTGGGGAAAAAAAAAAACCCCTAAAATGTGACTACTCGGAACACACAGCCTCTGACACGTTAGAAGGGCGATAAAGAAAACCTCCTGTGTACCCGTATCCCAAGTCAAACCAAAGTGGGGGGTGAAATTGGAAAAAAAGGGAGTACACTAGCATTGGAGTTAGCAGAAATTCGACTTACTAAGCTATATAGCCGGTCTCACTGACCGGAGGTGGTCGCGGTCCTCTTTAACTCAGGTTAAGTGAAGCACAATACATTGCTGTTCTAAGAATGTTTTTTAAAAAAGGTGACATTCTGAGTAGAAACACATCCATATCTAAATCTGCATGTGGATTTTGATGCAAATTTGTGAATTCAACAGACACATGGATTTGTATGGCCTGTTACACTAAGGCCGCCAGCACATGGCAGAGACGGATTCCGCATGCAGGTTCCCGCAGTACATGACAGAACAGAGATGTTTAGACTTTTTACATCATAGACCAGCATTTCCCAACTCCAGTCCTCAGGGACCCCAACAGGTCATGTCTTCAGGATATCCTATAGTAAGAACACCTGTGGCAATGTGTGAGGCAGCGACAATAATTACATCACCTGTGCAATACAGAGGAATCCAGAAGACATGACCCGTTGGCGGTCCCTGAGGACTGACTTGGGAAACACTGTCCTAGACAGAGGCCATCTATAAAGACAGAAAGCCTGCAGAACAGCCATAAGCATGCTATATTGTGGTATGGTTTAATATGAACAGATCAGTAGCTCCCCCTAATGGTGACCGTAGCACTTTGTCAAGATCATCAACCATTATAGGTCTGACAAAAAGATTAGGAACTAAGTGTATTTATATGTAGAAAAGGCAATTCAGGAAAAGTATTCTAATACTGTGACAAGGATATAAACATTTAGATTTGAAGAACATTTGCTTACTAATCACTGACAGTTTTGGCCTTTATAGTACAGCAAATTTAGATTTTTATTCTTCATTGCTGCTTTCTGAGAACCAGAACTTTTTTTATTTTTCTGTTTAAGTAGCCATATGAGGACTTGTTCTCTCAGGAGGAGTTGAATCCTTTATTGCCATTTGGAGTACATATAATGTATAAAAAAAACATATGTATAGATTTTTGGTGGGGGAAAAAAAAACAAAAATACAGCAATTTCTGCAGTTTTTAGGGGTTTGTTTTTACATGGATCACTGTACAAATTACAGTACACTGTTTATTCTACTGGTCAGTACTATACCAAATTTATAGTTTTCTTTTAAATACTTTATTTAGCTTAAAAAAAAAAAAAAAACAACCGCTTTCTACCATATCACCATATTCAGATTTTTTTTTAAACTCACTTTGTGTAATGGCACCAAAAAAGGATTTATTTTTCTCTCGCCATGCTCTGACAGACATAACTTGTGTAGTCAACGGAGGACTTGTGTTTTGTGGGATGGGTTGACATGTTCCGTGGTACCATTCTGGTATACATACTATTTTGACGCTTTTTATTCCGTTGATTAAGAGGCAAGGTGAAGACACAGTTCAGGTTCCAATGGTTGATGGCAAAAAGACTACAAAACTGCTAACATTAAAATAAACCTGTCAGGAGTCCTATGCTGCCCGGGATGTGAGCAGTACAGTATAGTGCCAAACACACTAATTTCAGCAGTCTGTCATTTTTACTAGGCACTTTTGAAACTTTGCAGGGCTGGACAGCCAAATGAAGTTCGTACATATATCCTGCACACTCCCCCACCCCACCCGCCTGCCTCAAGATGCTGATTGGCAGGTCCCTCTATGTCAAGTCCCATTTCAAAATTTGCTCAAACTATGTTTTTTGAGCAATAATTGTCGTGTGTTTAAGTAGAACAATGATTTTTAGTTGAGTTTAAAATCTATTGTTTCACCCCATGATCAAACCCATCTGGCGAGACATGGAAAAATTATACGGGAAGGTGTGCAGGGAACCATTGACCCTGACACCAGAGGTGGCACTTCTATCCATTCCTCCATCAGGAACCCACTCGCTCAAGAAAGGCCTGCTGAAATTCTTTATCATGGCCACGAGGCAGGTAATACCCAGATTCTGGAAGCAGGACATGGAAATCCCCAGAGGCGCGTGGGTAGGGGCAATGGATGAAATAGAAAGATTAGAGAGACTGAGATCACAGGACGACGAATCCGGACGAGAGAATTTCTGCCGCACCTGGGCAGCCTGGATAGACACACGTGACTCTCCCGTATTCACTAGGTGGCTGCGGGACGGCAATTGTGAATAAAAACCAAAGGGTTTCAACCTGGATTCCCCCCCCCCCTCACACCCCCCCCCTGACCACGCTCTCCCCCTAATATCTTACCCCCCCCACCTTCCCATGTCTGTCCAGTAACAGAAGAGAATTTATACAAAATAATATTGTTCTTCATAATGTTCTCTTTAATAGTTGCAATAATCAGTTTGAGATGTGAATTTCACACTATTAATAATACTTGTTAAGTTATGTTATACATGCAACAAAAAGCAATAAAATATGTTGGAAAAAAAAAAAAAAATCTATTGTTTCACCTGAAAGCAGTGACCGCACACGGTCATTCTCCACGGGAGCGCTGATAACATTGTATTCAGCTGCAGTCCCGCGGGAGAACCAGCTTTTATCTGCATACAGCAAAGGGAGGCTTTTTTACACGCAAATGAAGCTAATAAGCTACTAATGGGCATTAGCTCCCCAGCTGCCGTTACAACCCATCGGTACTCCTTACAATGCTGTGGGGGGTTGTTGTCTATGTGGGGTGACAAAGGGAGCTCCTTCCCTCTGTGTAACCACTAAATGCTGTGGTTGCTGTATTCTTCCCCCTTATAAAATGATGGCATATCAACAAGATATGCCATCACTTTCTGATAGTAACATAGTAAAGGCAAATGCCCATTCAGTTCAGCCCGTTTCCATCCTCCTTGTTGATCCAGAGGAAGAATTTAAAAAAAGGCAGAAGCTAATTTACCCCATTTTGGGGGAAAAGCAAAATTCCTTCCCGAATCCATAATAGTCAAGATAATTCCTGGATCAACATTTAAAAAGTTCCTTCCTGACTCAAAGTCCGGCAGTCGGAACTCCAGGATAAACAACCCTCCTGGCCATTTAATGTTTATATCCTGTAATATCTTTAATGTTAACAAAATAAAGGCCCATTAAAGAATATTTCCTACCTATACTTGGGTCGGAATACTACAGCGATACCATCTTACTAACATGAAGTGTCACTACTAGGAGGGGGCTTCTGTGAGTTAATATGCCCCTCCTCCAAAGTAAGTGTCCGCTATTTCTCTGGGAGATTCTATTGACTATTGTGAATTACCATCTCATAGCTATCCTATGAGCGCAGGATTTATTTGTAAGTTTTGTTTTCTTTCCTTGTTTTATGTGCCGGGGAGGTAGCCTCTTTTGAGAGGTCCCCCACAATCTGTGCAGGTATTCTCTTATTCAAGCGGATGCCACCAGCATAGGAAACAGCTGACTGAGGCATATCTGAAGGACCACAGGTGAGGCACCCGGAGACCCCGATTGGGTAGGTGTCCACACCAGGTGAGCCCAGACTACCTACATTCTGAGGCGCCTTCCTATTTTTAAGCACAACTAAAAATGTAGCCTGTAATACCCAAATACCAGAATCGGGGAGAATGCGTATGACCATTTACTAAATATTCCCCACTCCCAACCCTGCTCATATCCAGATCACTGGTCAAATCGTGAACACTGTCTATTAGGAAGTGCTTTCTTATTACTTTACCTGCTGACAAATAAAATAGATCTCATTATTACCTTTGGCAAATCTGTCTGCAGAGCTTGTAATGCGCCTCTCTATAGTTCTCTCTGAGGATGGCTTCAGTGCTGAGGGACAAGGCATATCTTTATGTCCATGCAAGAAATGAGCCAGCATTCCATATAGGATTGGCCTGCAGAAGCAAGAAATAAGATAACTGAATACTGCAAGATATTCCAGCATTTATAGTACATTTTTCAGCAGCTGTAAATCAGATCTAATAGGGTACACTAATCCTAAATGGACAAGGAAAAGAAAAGTAATGGTTCATCTTTAGCGACATTTTTTTTTTTTTTAACTTGACATATAGTGACAGGTCAGAGGTTTTGTTTGGTGGGGTTTTAATAACTGAGCACTTCTGCCCCTCCATTTTTAGTAATCATGGGGTCTCAGCACATGGACCCCCAATGATCAAAACATCTGTGAAAATGCTGTTTCTGCAGCATTTCCACAAAACAACGTTAAAGTTCTGTGAAACACTGTAGTACAACATGTCTGCAATATGTTACCAGCCATACTAATAAACATAACACTTGGCTGGTAACATGGACAGTTCTGATCCCACAAGCCGGGTCTTACTGCATCTCAGAAATTCTTACACCGACTCAGCACTTGAATCTTCAAAAAGGTTCAGCTCTCTTGCCAGGAAAGAACGATCCAGCGGAATATCTGATAAACCAGTTTCTGCAAAGAAAAAGAAATTCTCTAAATATCAAGTAGATAGAGATTGTAACTTTAAAGCAGTGTATTTAACCCCCTAAGGACATGGCCTATTTTGGCGTTGAGGGACAAACGATTTTTGGTAGATTTTCACGTCCATTTTTCAAGAGGCCGTAACTTTTATTTTTCCGTCGATACGGCCGTATAAGGGCTTGTTTTTTGCGTGGCGAACCGTAGTTTTTATTGGTACCACTTTTGGGTACATAGACTATATTGTAAAACTTTTATTATTTTTTTTATGATCGTAGGGAGAGAAAACGCATCAATTCTGCCATAGATTTTTTTTTTTAAATAGTGTTTTTAAAGCGTTGATTATGCAGCATAAATGACACAATACATTTTTTCTAGGGCTGGTATGGTTACAACGATACCAAAATAGTTATATTCTTTTTTAGGTTTTTCCACTTTTCTGCAATAAAACCCTTTTTTTGGAAAAAAAAATTTCTAAACTGCTGCATTCAAAGTCCTATAACTTTATTTTTCCATGGACGGAGCTCTGTGAGGGCTTATTTTTTGCGGGACGAGCTGTAGTTTTTATTGGTACCATTTTGGGGTACATACGTTTTTTAAAAATCACTTTTATTGCATTTTTTAGGAGGAAAATGCTAAAAATTAGCATTTTGCCTCAGTTTTTTAGTGTTTTTTTTTTTACGATTTTTGCCGTGCAGGATAAAAAGCATGTTCGATTTATTGTACAAGTCTTTACGGACACAACAATACCAAATATGTGGTTTTTTTATGCTAATATGAGAAAAAGCATAAAAAAGGGGGTTTAACTTTTTTTTTTTTACATTTTTATTTTTTGTGCATTATTTTTATTTTATATTTTTAACTCCATTTTGGTCCCTCTGGGGGGGACTTACACTGTAGCACCGATGATCGCTACGATAAAGCATTGCAGGACTTCTGTCCTGCAATGCCTTATCACTTATACAGCGATTACAGGCTCTGGCAATGCAAGACGCCGGTATCTGGCGTCCTGTTACTATAGCAACCAGCCGGGCTCTCTGCAATAACATCGTGAGAGCCGGCTGAAGTCACAGAGGGAGCGCACTTTCTCTGTGAACCCTTTCACCCTTCCTCTGCCGCGATCTACTTAGAAGGGGTTAACAGCGGGAGGCTGGCTATTAGTGATCTGTCATGATCTCGCGCTAGGGGTACGTCATTTTGCAGGAAGTACCCGGCTCCCCATGGGGAGGG
The DNA here is from genome assembly GCF_035609145.1 of Eleutherodactylus coqui. Taxonomy (NCBI): domain Eukaryota; kingdom Metazoa; phylum Chordata; class Amphibia; order Anura; family Eleutherodactylidae; genus Eleutherodactylus; species Eleutherodactylus coqui. The sequence continues at coordinate 112,507,239 of NC_089844.1, forward strand.
AAGGGGTTAAAGGGAAGGTGTCATTAGAAAATTACCTAAATTATATAAATAATTTTGTGTGTTTAAAAAAAAAAAATCACCTACAAAAATGTTTACGTTTTCAGTCACAATCTACATTAAAGAAAATCCTAAAATCCTGCATTTTTCCCACAGAGCATATTACTAGTCTGTCACTTCCTGATCTGTGGAGAGAGCTTTGCAGCAATCATCTCACTATGATCACAGGCAGGATTACACTGAGAGGTAAGACCTATATGTACTTAACACAGGATCCACCATTCACAAGAGGTATACGTTGTGACTATCTACTAACTTATCTGCAAAATAACCTCTGCAGGTCACAGAGCAGGTCTGGAACACTCCCATAAAAGTCAGTGGGGCCCCTCCTGTTCATTAGGTGAATAGCCCATGAAGCTGCTGTAAAACATCTCTCTAAATGCTGTTAAATGTAGCTCAGAAGAGATGGCAGCTCTCAGTCATTTACAGACAACAGAATAAAAAGAAAATCTACAAATCGAAACTAAAAACAGATATTTTTTCTTGAGCAATACAATATTATGTGTTATACTCACTAATTACTTCAGAAGGGTTGGTGATCCAGAGATTTGGATTGACAGATTGGAGTCGGGGAGGGTATTTTTTTTCTTAAATAGGGGAAAAAATTGGCTTTCACCTCACTGTATTTTTTTATTTTGCCTTCCTCTGGATCAACATTGGGGGGCGAGGAGGGGGGGGGGGGTAATAGGCTGAACTGGATGGACATATGTCTTTTTTCTGGCCTTCCCTCTGCACTGCTCATCAACGCGGACCCTAAATCACAGAAGGAACTGCATGAGGCTACACTGAGGACCCTACCTGCTGATAAAACGGATGAGGTGTATTTATATTTGTTGAACTCCAAGTACTCTCTGATCATTTCATTAATGAGGAGATTCTCATGCGACAGCACAGGCTTAACTTCACTCTGATCATCTAACGCTGCAAACACCTCCGCTCGGACCCTCGCCTTCAGCTGTCCCAGCACACCTCTCTTATCCAATGTGTCTGTCAAAACTGCAGAAAGAAAAAAGTGTAAATACAACCAAATAGGATACTAAAGATACAACATACCAATAGTAACATTCTGTAGAGAAAAAGCCACAGCGGGCACGGATTTGGCAAGTGGGCGATTTATTCTACAGTTTGAACCAAGTTTAGATGGCTGGGTATGCATTTTAGAAAGAAATTGCTATGAGCAAACCATGATTTCACAATAAGTCATAATTTCTGTAGCGTGAATTCAGAACAACCAAAAGGTGATGGTGTTGCTCCAACCCCATTATGTGGATACAGTACTGGCGGCTTCTTTATCTGGTTTGACCTGGAACCCTTAGGCCTCATGTCCACAGGGAAAATAAAAAATTAAAATCCGCAGTGTTTTTCCCGCACGCGGATCCACGCCCCATAGGAATGCATTGACCACCCGCGGGTAGATAAAGACCCGCGGATGGTAATTAAAAAATTTCTGGAGCATGAAAAAAAAATGGACACGCTCCATTTTAGTGCGGATCACGCGTGCGGGAGCTCATAGAGCACATAGCTCAATTGATCTCCCGCATGAAAAATAAAAGACAATTACAGTGCATCCGCAGCCGAAATCCACGTTACAAATCCGCAGCGGATCTGACTTTCCCCATGGACATGAGGCCTAAGTGTAGGATAAAGATGACCGCTTTGTATGTGGCCTCCTCTTACGCCAGGTCTTCTGTAAGGCAAACAGTGGATGAAGCATGACACAATCGCTTACAGGATGCCTGAGCATTGTGGTCAGAGGCAACGGAGAGAAAAAGGAGAATGTGGGTGTGGGGGGTGGCAAGGATCCAGTAAAATCCCTTTTGATTGCAACGTGACTTATTTAGTTTCAGTTTGCTTCCATTCCATCTGGTTTCCTTTTTTTTTTTTTTTTAAGAGAAAGCAATGATATAAGTAGAGGCCATATTTTCTGTTGGAAGAAAAATGGAAACTGGATGGAATGGAGCTTTCCACTTACACTGTACTCAATGGGAGACAGATACAAATGGAATAGTCCCCGTTTGTATCTGGTTGGACTTCCCTTTAATTGACGTGTTAAATCCCACTGCAGATGTGCAGTTGTAAAACTAGAGCTGAAGGAGAAAAAAAAGGAACAGATCTGTTAAAAACTGCTAACGGATAAGAAACTGATGCAAATGGAACCTAACTATCCAGCTTTCTGACACATCTGTACTGTAGTCGCCAAAATATTGGATCAGTTCGCTTCATTTTGCATCAGACAACCATTTTTTAAATTCTGAAAAAAACAAAAGTAAAAAAAAAACAAACAGATCTGTTAAAAACAGATAATACAGATGTGAATGTAAAATTTTTTGCGTTTGTGAGAGGGATTTTAAGAGGATCTGTAGTTCAGGACCATTATTTGCCAGCCAATGATAACTCAGCATCCATATATTACATGTATTATGTGGGCCAGTCAGAATCTATGAATTTTCTGCATCCCATTATCTTAAGTGGGAATTATGCAGCGTATGAACTGCTGATATGGCAAAAAAGAAAAACACTGTCAATTCTTGAGGCGCTTTCAGCAGGGGGGTAGCTGCAGGAATCCGAGGGCCGGCCTCACATTAACCCGTTCCAATCCACTGTCTGCCCTCTGAAGACATTATGATTTAAGGCTGTACAGCTCTGATGTTGGAAGACGACCATCGGGGTTCTCTTACTGTATATTGCCAGCCTCTCTGCTGTCGGAGCCTATTAAACGTGTCACCTCATGCAGTACTGGCGTTAGTCAGCATATAGCGCCGTTGTATAACAGCAGAAAAAGAGTAAGCCCCCTAGGAAAACCAGGATACAAATTGGATTGGAAAGGGTTAAGGCCTTGGATTCCCTGCTGGATTTTTCCAAGGAAAGATGAATGGTCTAAATATGCCCTAAAATGCTTAAAGGAGATGTCCCGCGCCGAAACGGGTTTTTTTTTTTTTTTAAACCCCCCCCCCGTTCGGCGCGAGACAACCCCGATGCAGGGGTTAAAAAAAACCACCCGCACAGCGCTTACCTGAATCCCGGCGGTCCGGCGTCTTCATACTCACCTGCTGAAGATGGCCGCCGGGATCCTCTGTCTTCATGGACCGCAGGGCTTCTGTGCGGTCCATTGCCGATTCCAGCCTCCTGATTGGCTGGAATCGGCACGTGACGGGGCGGAGCTACACGGAGCCCCATAGAGAAGAGGAGAAGACCCGGACTGCGCAAGCGCGGCTAATTTGGCCATCGGAGGGCGAAAATTAGTCGGCACCATGGAGACGAGGACGCCAGCAACGGAGCAGGTAAGTATAAAACTTTTTATAACTTCTGTATGGCTCATAATTAATGCACAATGTACATTACAAAGTGCATTATTATGGCCATGCAGAAGTGTATAGACCCACTTGCTGCCTCGGGACAACCCCTTTAATTTCTCCTATGATAGCCCCGCAGAGGAATTGAACATTTGGCGCAGGGTTCTCCCACAGCTGATCGCTAGGCAGTCGGACCACCAGTGAGCAATCATTTATCGCCTGTCCTATGGATAGGTACTAACTGGTTTTCATGGGACAGCTCCTTTTATACGATTACAAATATTTCCTCCACCAACCTACTTCAGATCCCCTAACACACCTCTGCAGAAACACTACTACCTGATATTACTGGAGGTCCTGACACAGCCCCCGCCACTGATCGTTAGCATGAAGCGGATGTGGTGGTCTACCGGACACTAAGGGGGCCTTCACACTTACGACAAAATTGCGTGTTTTTTGAGTGATGCAAGTGTGAGTGGGAGCGCAGAATTATGAAACAAAAAATAATCACAGCATGTTTTATCATTTTGCGTTTTGCTATTTATTTTTTTATATCTTCCATGTTTCCCTATCGAGCCGCCTCCTTATCGCAGAGCCTGAACTTTCGATTTCACTGTAATGCGTTTTTCAAGAGCCATAACTCCTTGACATAGGCCTCATTTTTGTTTCTGAATCCGTGTGTGCCCGTGGCCATGAGGCTTATGTCAGTGAGTTACGGCTCTTGAAATGGAAAGAGAACAATCACTTGGTCCATAAACCAAAAAAACAGCCTAGTCACTATGGGGTTAAACCAATGTCACAATGGAGGGGAGGCTAGAATGGCAGGGGAGCCATATTACTGGAACAGTGTAAAATATAGTTAGGAAGAAAGGTCTGTGTTGCCCATAGCAACCAATCACAGAGCAGCTTTCATGAAATGAAATGAAAGCTGTGCTGCGATTGGTTGCTATGGGCAACAGACAGCTTTATAGAGCTCTCCCCTATGCTGTACATTGTTAGCATCATTTAGAGAAGAGCTGGATTTACTATGGCCGGTGGTAAACGTCCTACACATTAGTACCGGCTCCGTGTGTGCACTACAATAGATAGGGGCCTCCGGCTATAGAGCGCTCGCACTCACCGGCTCTCAGGTCCGATACGGTCGCCATGACGCTCTCTGTAGTAACAGCTGTAGAACAGTCAAACGGCAACCGCCACTTCACTGCGCATGCGCACTTCTACAAAAACACTAGAGTGATAATCCTGCAGGTATAAAGTGTGCGGTAAAAGTACCCGCCGGCCATTTTTGTGGAGCTCATTCAACACCCCCCCTGTAGGACGGTTCTACAGAAAGCACATAGAAACACAATAACATTTTGAGAAGCACTGGTTATTTGTTCTAGAGTTGGAGTGAGACTGCTAAGCAGGATGACATCACTTAGTAGTCCACAACTAGGCCTTTATGTTTATTCAGCAAGCCATAAATGTAGCATAGACATGAGATTACTCAGTCTAAGTATCTATTTGTGTCCAATACTCACAAAGTATTGGAAGAATATAAACAGCTTACCTCCCCCCCCCCCCCCCCTCCAAAGAAAATGTCAGCTAGTGTTCTAATGCCAATCAGTGCCTATCTCATGAACAGCACCAATGTTAGCTGGTGTTGCTCATAGAAAGTTTCATCAGCTATCAGGCAGGGTTGACAGCCATCCAGAAATTTTGGATAAGTCCATATAAATATGGTACTTCTTTCCAATGTGCGTAACAACATTTTGATGATGATCTATTATGAATACAAAAAAAATCAATGCTTCCAAATATGAAGGTGCGCATACGCCATGGCTGCATAAACTGAGTGACAGATGATAAGCGAACAAATTATTTTCTTGTCGCTTAGCTGTTGGCCAATGTTTACACTGAATGATATCAATAAGCTTTGTGTGATTCAGCGATTAACTGAACGATAATTCACTGTAACAGACTTTTCACATCCACTACCTACGGATTTGGATTTAAACATAGCCTAAAACCTGCCTGCAGTTAGACCTGCCGACTTTGACGTGGTATTCTGCAGCTGTGGATTGGCAGCGTCCTGCGGGCTGATCCCAGCCTATGTTAAAGGTCCATAAAAGGGCCCTTACTTGTTGCTTCTTTACCCCTTAATGAGCTGAGTGTTTTCATCCTAGATCGGATTCACAAGAACATATTTGCGCAATGTAAAAATAACCCAAAATTTGCACGCGCAATAATCAAAAAAATATACAGCATGCTCTATTTTTCTGCACATTTGCACAGGGAAAGAGCACATATTGGACCAATTACACTATGACCTTATTCACATGGGCGATGCGTTTTCATGACGGTCACATCACAGCCAAAAAGACGTGTGAAGAGTCGCAATCGAGTGGTGGCCAAAATTCATGTTTTCTCATCCATTTGCACGAGCGGCGTATTAGTGAAAATCTACGCCACAGCTTGGAAATCTGTCAGTTGGAATAAATTCTCGGAAAGTCTTCTAATGCCTAAATAGAGGCACCTGTAGTGTTTTCGCAGTGCTAACCGCTGCTAAATTGCCTCCCCCTCCCTTTTTGTTCAGATCCCATGGGAGTCTATGGGAGTCGCCAGCGTATCTTGGCAAGAAGATAGGGCAAGACCTATCTTTTCCGACCGCCTATAAAATCAGCCACCATATTTAACAACAGATGTGCGATGATTCCCGGAACAGCATTTTTACGCGGCTAGAAAATTGGTCATCTGAATTAATACATTGAAAACCGATGCTTTAGATGGTAGCTTGTGTGAATAAGGCCTAATTGTCCATTTCAACCAATGGGAGGATTGTTGCGTCTTATTGCGCTTGCAAGTGTACACTAAATCATGTACATCTGCTCGCAAATACGCAAAGGCCTCCGGGACCGTTGTGGTAAATGCTGTCCCTTTGTGCCAGTAGTCTCACAAGTGAGACTATTCCTAGGGTAACGGTGGGGTCTCCAGCAGCAAAGACCAGATCCTACCTAGTTGATGGTTTTACAGGGTGAAACCTGGGGGAACAACAGACGCAGCCCCCAAATTTAGTCCTAGCCAGATCAGTTTGGTGGCACAGCAGATCCACCTTTGTTGCTGTGTCACAGATTCCTCCAACATATATATTTGTGTGCAATATAGTTGTATACGTTGTCCATAAACAGCTGTTGTAAACAAACAAACAAAAAAAAGCATACCCTGTGGTACAGGACTTTCTTCTTTTGTTGTGTTCAGCTGCATGCTGTGCTTTTCTTTCAGCAAAAAAAGTTTGGTAATTCAGCCCATAGGAGTCTATGGCATTTCCCATCATACATGCAAAACATGAATAGAGTTTTCTATTGGCTATTCTTTACTTTTCATTGCTTATACAGCACCGCCATTTGCAGCAATATATAGTTGTCAGTTACAGCTGGCTCAAACACACAGTAGGGATAGCACAATAGGAAGCTAATTAAATGATCAGTACGACTTAATGGCCCTTTTATATGTTTACCAGCGCCGATCATTGAGATTGGTGCTTGTTTACCTGGCTGTTTTATACAAGTAGATTAATGGCCCTTTTATACGGGCCAACAGTCGTTTAAACAACTGGACAAGCGCCGACGTCACCGCTAATGTTGTCAGCGCTCATGCAGAGCATTTAGACTGAATAACATCACTGGCACCTCCCTGAGAGCTTCACCTTCTATGTGGAGTACTAAGCGGGGTGCGTTTACGCGCAACGAGAAGCCAGCGATAGTTTTTTTAACCGTCAACGAATAGAGAGCAAATTCTTTTGCGCTTATATGGAATGAGTATAGCTCAAATTAGTTAGTTTGAACTCATTTTGAGTGATAAATCATACCGATTTCCCTGAAAATAAGCCCTACCTCGATTTTTGGGGGGTGAGCTGGAAATATAAGCGCCCCCCACACACACACACGCCCACCCTGAAAATAAGCCCTAGCTAAACTATATGAGAAAAAAACAGCAATACTCACCTAGCCAGCGGCATCCCAGTCCCTCGTGCTGGTCTCTGATGCTGAGGCAGGGTGCCGTCTCCTCAGTGTTGACACAACACTCTCTTTCTGGCTTTGAATACCCTGCCTCTAGCAAGCGAGTGCTGTGATTGGATCACGAGCGCCGCTGTCTCAGCCAATCAGAGCCAGCGTTTGATCATTCACAGCCAGTGAATAACATCACTGAATGGCTGTGATTGGTTCATCGAGCACCAGGGAAACAATCATTCGTCCCTCTTTCACTTTCACCGTTGTTGGCAGCAGCTCCCCGTTTACACAATAGGAGGAAGAAGATATTGACGGATGCTTATGATAGCTGCTCATACACAAAAGAGAACAAAATGATTGCACATATTGAAATCCAACATGCTTGATCCTCGTTTCCCGAATATCTGCCCTTGGGGGGGGGGGGGGGGGCATTCAGGAGGCCCCTGTGGACATTAGATTGTCAGCAGGTCCTGCTGTTGAATACATACACTTTGCTATGTCACCATGCCACGGGCCTTGTTTGTATTCCTGCTACTTGACTTGATTCCTTTGTTTGTTGACTGTACTTGTTCTTGTGTTCAGCTCAGGCAGAATGAAGAATAGGAATGAGTGAGAAATGTGTATAGGGCAAACAAACCAATTCTTTAAGTCAACAAAAGTGTCCAAGTGGTAATATAAATTACTGTAGCTGCTGTAGCAAAGCAGCTGCTCACACACTGCCCAATTTGGTGTCTGATTAGGAGATATTTGCATGGCTGCACTGTTGTGTTCTGCAAATGACTGGTTTTGTGATATGGCTTTTGCCTATGCAGCTTTTACAGGAAAAACACCTTTAATTGGATTGACTGCTGGACACATGGAGTATATGTAAATACTCAGATGGAGGTTAAATGCAAATGTGCAGTAGCTGGTTTCAGAGAGGTGTAAGGGTCCTTTTAGACAAGCGGATTTATCGTTTGTACAAGCGAATTAAATCACCACTAGCTCATTCGCTCTCGTGCAGCGTGTTTATACAGGCAGATACATCGTCATTCAAACGAGAATCGTTCTGTTTTTTACATTTGCTGTATAGGTTAGGCTTCTTTCACATGAGCGCATATTGGCCGTCCGTTTTTACGGCCAGCCAATATGCGCTACGTTGGGGGAGAAAAAGCTGGTGAACGGGTGCACAAATCAAACATTTCTGCGCCCGTTCGTATGGCCTGGTAAGGCCAGCTCAAATGCGCCGACCTCACTAGGCCATCTCCAGTTTCCCCTCCCTCCCCATCGCAGGCTCACCTCTCTTCCTCCCTGCTCGTTCTGTGCAATGAGAGGGGCGGAGCTAAGCACCAGTTCACCCCGCCTCCTCCCATTGATGGCTATGGACAAGAGGCGGGGAGAGGGCGGGTGCTTAGCTCCACCACTGTCCCTTGTCCATAGCATGAATGGGAGGAGGCAGAGTGGACCAGCACTTGGCTACGCCCCCACCCCTTCTATTCCACAGAACGAGCGGGAAGAAAGAGAGGTGAGCGCTGCTGAACTCCCTCCCACCTACGGCTGCTGCCAAGGGGTCCCATAGGAGCCCATGCAGCGGCTGACGTATTCCGGCCCAAAACATAGTTCCATGACTATGTTTTGGGTCCAACGTAAAAACGCCCGGCGCTATATTGGCTTGGCTGGGCGTTTTTACGTCTCGAAAATACGCCCATGTGATCTGATGCATTGGAATACAATGCATCAGATCACAGCGTGAAATGGCCGGCCGATATGCGCTCATGTGAAAGAAGCCTCACTGAGAGGGATTGAGCGACTGCTGTTTAGATTGAACGCTAAGTGAATGAGCTAACCATGATTTGTATGCCTGCATAAAATGGACGAACAAAAAGCAAGCTATTATTATTCACCGTTTGGTCATTGTCTTGCGTTTAGACCGAACAATATCATTCACTTTTGATTGTTTGAACGACTTTTTTGAATGATTATCTTTCCGTCTAAAACACCCTAAATCGACACATTTTTGCAATTATATTACACCCATGTCTCAGCCTTTACACAGGACCAATGACCCGAACAAAAAGGATCATAGCTTCCATGAAACAGCTGTATTACGCTTGTCTAAAACCAGGCATAATTGTGTAATGTAAAGGCACATTTACATGGGGTGATTACTGCCAAATAAATCGCTGGAAACAGCAATTTTGGGTGATAGTTGGCCGGTATCCACACAGCAACCGTCAGGGCATTTAGTGAGAAATCGCTCACTTGTCAGAGTTGCTTGGTTTTAAGCTCAAATAAAAACCAAGCAACTATTAGTCTGTGTAAACCAGAGTTCAAAGACTACAATCCAAAAATACATAGAATTCTGATTTGGATACTAATAGTTCCTAGGAGGGAAATTAAAGAGGGGAGGAATTGAGGGTCTGGGAAATATGTTAAGAGGAGAGATGGTATATTGCAGATTTAAATATTGGTATGACAATAATAAACATAAGTTAGTTTTTAGTACAAAATATATTATTTGACAATATTATGAAGCTACTAGATGATCTAGTAAATACTGGAGAGAATTTTAAGTAAGGATTGTATTTAGAGAGTTACACGATATATCCCATATTGTTACGTCCGTGCAGCCTCTGGAAATTATGACCTACACAAATGCAACTGAAATATGAGAGGAGAGAAAGAAAGAGGAGTAGAGATGAGCATACACGAACGGACACCAACAAACTGAACGTGCATACAATCAGAAAGATAGACGCCAAAATACCAACAGTAGAAACACGCATAGGCAGATGGAATAACTAATAAGTTCCAGGTATTGATTTGTATTTGGGCAAGAATACAAAAGCTCACAAGCCCACGTCAAGGGTCCTCATTGTTTTATGAGTCCCAACTCTAACAAGAGAACTAAAATCACAAATAAAGTAACCCTGACTACAAGCGGGGCAATCATCCCAATAAGAAACTAGGGGCCTGGAGCACTCTAGAATGTAGCAGGCAGGACTTTGTCCAAACGTTCAGGCATACACTGAACATTGCTCAGACCTAAAGTCTGCTCACCTTACAGACAGAGGGAAACCCCACTCAGAACCAAATGCATACATAGATAAGCATGAGCAAGTTCAAGTGTCCACACACTGAAAAAGGTAAAAGAGTCAGATACCAAACTGATATAAAAGGACCAGTGTCAGATATCACCTACCTGACAACGTACAAGACATCAGATGTCTGGAGGCTACAACTGATAAAAGGGAAGGAAGACGGGTCCACATGACATGCAGATGGGGAGGTCAGGTGTTCAGACCATCATCAGGGAAGGTAGGGAAAGCAGCGCAAACTAGCAGAATGTATGACACCAAGTACTGCGTGGGAATGAGATAATAGATAAATGACCAGCACCCTCTAGTAAGAGGGGTATTTATGTGCACAGATTGGTGGCGATTGGCTGTCTGAAGAACTCCATACCATCAGCCAGCCAAATCAACCACACCTGTGTGATGCTGTCCTAGCCTCATTGAAAACAATGGGCGATGTGATCTGAGGTGTTCCGAGGGAACGCCAAAAGTTAGCATATGCTGCTGTGATAGACATGATGATTAGTCAGTGTAAAATGTCTATTGATTTGTATAAACCAAATGTATTATGCTATTGTAATGACTTCAGCCTAATGTGGAACTCTGCTGCATAAGGAAAGAGTTAAATCACAGTGTTATATGTTATTGCTTGTGTTCATCTTGGATGTTTCCCCAGCCCTGCCCCCACACAGAAACTTCTTAAATAACAGAGACCTCTCAAACAATGACTTGTCATGAACACAGAAATTCCTTCAGCTAGGACAAAGTCCAAGCTACATTGGACTTGAGAGAGGTGTGGGGAGAGGGAGGCGGGGGTTCTATATGATCCGACAAATGAGAATCTTATATGTTACTGATGTAATCTGTTGCACACCCATTAAAGGGCGGTTATCATGTGTTATAATAAAAGCCTGAGACTCTACACATTTAGGTAGAGACTCTCCCAGCTTAGACTGATACCTTACGTCTGATCTGGTCGATGATGTGTGCACACTATACAATTTGGAAGCTACATAATACCCTGAAGCCTGCTGGAGGAAAATATGATCCAGCACAAATTGGCGTCTCCTGGGTGGGCCGAGTAGAGATTTTTTATTTCTTTCATTCTGGAAAAATACAGAGATCGGCAGATAGCACCCAGAACTCAGGGGCCCGAAAATCTACAGAACACGGTAAGATTGCTTTATGTAAATCTACCGATGTGAGCTGATTTGTAACTGCTAATCTGCCTGTTTCTGATCCAGAGTGATAAATCAATGAAAGGCAGGTAATATAGTTCTTTCTACTCGGAAAAAAAACACCGTTTTAACCTGCCTAAGGGGTATTCTGTATGCTGGGTATGATATGTCTGAGACGGTTAAAGATTGTGTATACAAGACCAAGAGATAAATTCTGTGAGGGTTAATGTGTCAGAAGGGCGGACTTGGCTGTTTAAGTCTGAGGGAACACGCCAGAGAGAGACACTTACTCCTAGGTAACTAGTGTGAGGTTAGGAAAATTTATGATACGCGTATGCACCTGTATGATTGAGCGTGTTATGTTCTCATATGTGGAAAGGTATATACGCGGGAATTATAGCCGTGGTGTGACAGCAGAAGTCTCCGGATATTGTTGAGGTCTTGGCCATTGAAAATAATCGTCAGTCTCTGTGTATAGCTAAATGTCCTGTCCAGATTGTGTGCAGGGAGTGCTGTTGGGGATTACTAGTAGAGGGTGGGTTGTTGCAAAGGTAGGTGAGATATATACCTTGAGCCGTTGTGGGTATTCTCCAGTAATCCTGTCTGTTCGGTATTATAGAATTAATGTGCAGTGTTTATTATTGGGGGAGGGTTACTGATAAGAGAGTGAACTGAAGTTAAGCCACTGAAAGCATTTCCCAATTAACCCTTCTGTTCCCTTTGTCTTGTGTTTTGTAGTGTTAATGTGCATTGTGACATACGAGGGATATAAGAGGTGGAATTTAGTAAAGGAGTTTTACTGTGTCTAGAAAGTTCAAATAGGATAGAATAAGCAGGCAGAATAGAATGAAGGATCAGTACAGGATGTTTTGGAATATGCAAAACATGTAGAAACGTTTCACAAAGAAAAGGATCAGGAAAAGTTGCAGAAATGAGTATGGTAAGATAGACTGTAGAAAGTTTTCAGAAGATGAGCAGGAAGCCCAGCAGAAAGAAAGGTGTTTTAGCTAGTTTTTGCTAGGAGGTGGTATAATGTAGGAAAGCGATTCAAGAGGGGAAAGCGTGTAGTGGGGGATATGTATTGCTTATGAACAATGTAATGCCTTTGTGTTGACTACAGCCCCTCCCTGTAATGGCGGCCTCACTTGCAATGTTTAAAACCCCACATAGTGTGACTCTGCAGCAAATGTGGTGAGCCCTGCCCCCACCCTGAAGTTACTTCCCCCCATGTGCTCACTTTCAGGGTGTGTGATGTTACTTCCGGCCATTCCAATCCGGGATAGGACTAAGCCCCGCCCCTTCCTCCTCCAGCAGCCATCTTGCCTCACCTGGGAAACTTGTATCCCCGCCCCTTTCTGCTTCTGGTGGCCATTTTGCTGCACTTGGGAGGCCTACATTCCCTAATGCCACTGTATCCAGTGCTAACCTCATGATTGTCTGAAGTAAGGTTTTGTTTGACCGGACTTTGTAACACTCCAAGATGTGGCCACTTTGGATGTGTGATAAGTTCAGGGAAACAAACATTTGTGAAGATGCAGCTTGGGACATAGTAGATGACTAAGCTGGTTTATAGTGTATGGAAGATTGGAGTTGATGCATGGGGGACAGAGGCCAGGGATCCATGACAGGGGACGCCTTCACATGGTGTGTTCCCAGGGGCTCTGTTTTCCACTGCCTGCTTCTCCAATGGATGTTCAGACAGATGATGTTATGGAAGGCTCCTACAGATGGAATAATTTCCCTATAGTCACCCAGCAAACTTTTTCACGCAATTTGATGAAGTAATTTTACTTTTTATGTGAGAAAGAGGGACTGAATTGCCCAGAGTAGGATGTTAATTCATCCGTATTCTTTAGTTTTCCTTAAGTCTTTTGTATATTCTAGTGTCAGTCTACACTGAAGCTATAATTATATTCCGACAGCAGAGTGAAAGTTAAACGCTGGACATTCCCTGAAATACTATTACACTGGGTGACATAAAATTTTACTTGTGTTGCGCCCCCTTGTGTTAAAAAATGCTAACTGCGACCTGAAGAAAAAAAAATCTAAAGGATATTTTCGCTCAGACTTCGCTGCATACAATGTCACCTTAACCTACAAAGTGCTTGTTTTTGTGCCTCTTGGTTTCCTTTTTCAACTTGTACTAGTTTGAACGCAATTACTCTTTTTTCCATTGAATATTCCGGTTCAAAAGGGGGGAGGCATAGGTGATCTGGGTCATAGATGATCTAGGTGTTGTAGATCAGCTATTGGGTTTAAAAAAATAAAAAAATAAATGAAATAAGATAAAAAGGAAATAAATGATTTTGTGCTACAAGATTCCGAGCCATGTGAAATAGAACATCAGCACGATTATTTAGTACTAATACAGTAAGAAACTGCAGGTATGCAAACAGTTACCGGAACCTCTGTTGATAATGCATATGTTGAGCTTTTTGCAGATGGTACTAGGGTGAGGATTGATGACTCCACATCGGATATGCAGTGGTCACACAACAAGATGTCCTAGAAGCAGAAGCTCTGCTCCGCATGTCTCAGCACAAGAAGCGGAATTGAAGGCCCTCACTGAGGCGAGTAGAGTGGTGAGAGGTAAGACGGCAATCCTTTACACTGACTCCTGGTATGCATTTGGCATAGCTCATGATTACGGCCCAATATGGAAGGCCAGACAGTTTTTACCTTAGCAGGACAACCAATTGAGAATGGTGCAGCGGTGCAGAGTCTCATGGAGGCCCTACTTCTACCTGACAAAGCTGAGAGTTCGCACAGATTCCTACACTGGAGAAGCGAGAGACGACACCCTCGCCAACAGCGCAGCAAAGGCAGCGGCCCTCAAGCCGTGGAAGAAAGAAGAAAGGTACTGACAGCATGAGTCAGTGGTAAAAACTTTGGACATTGACAAAAACGTGGAGTTTGATATGCTAAAGACCTTTACAGTTACAAGCCAGCAGGGAAGGAAAGAATAAATGGACTAATATGGGAGCAGCAGAAACAGGACAGCGTATGGTGAACAGTCAACAGCACTTGCCCACCACAGTTCCTGTATCCCATGATGGCCCAGCTGATGGACGGAAAGACCCACCTAGTAAAGCAGCAATGACGACGACGCTTGAAAGAGGATGGGCGACTTCTGGGTTCTCTGTAGCTGCTGCATCATTTGTCCAGTTTAGCATGATCTATGCCATAGGTGAGAAAGGGCAGAAGTAAATTTGCCACAACACACTTGCCGGGACCACTCTACCCATTTCAGGGATTGCAAATTGACTACGTTCAGCTCCCACTTGTTGGGAAGTATGAATACGTGCTTGTTGTTGTTGATGTCTTTGCAGGTTGGAGGCCGACCCTGTTACCAAGGCAAACAAGTAGGTAACCGCAAAGAAGCTCATGAACGAGATAAACTGTGAATATGGGGTACCAGAAGTGATTCAGAGTCAGACAGAGGTATAAACTTCGCAGGTGAATGTAACATGTTATGTCTGCTCTGGGTGTATCCCAGGCCTTTTACATACTCTACCATCTTTAGAGTAGTGGAAAGGTGGAGAGACTTAGTGGCACACTAAAAAGTAAGATACTTAAAAATGACGCCACTTTGGAAAGACTGCCATCCAATAGCCCTATTCAGTGTTAGATATGAACCCAGGGGGGATTATACATTATCTCCCTACGAGATTGTTTGGGCTAGCCCCAAGGCTAGGTCGTTACTATTCTCAGTAGTTACAATTACAATCTGATGTGTTGACTAAGTATGTGATTTCCGTTGTTAAAGAACTAACCAAAGCCTATGCTCAGGTGTTCTCTTCCAGACTCAGAGGCAGACACTGGGACACATATCTTGCAGCCTGGGGATTGGGTGTGCGTCAAGAAGTTCCTCAGGAAGCACCCTCTTGAGCCCCGATTTGATGGCCCCTACCAGGTGCTTCTGACTACTGCCACAGCTGTGAAACTAGCCGAAAGATTTACATGGATCCATGCTTCATACTGTAAGAAAGCTTCAGATCTGGGAGACCAGTCTTAGTTGTGCCAAGGACATTACTCTGGTTAGGGCTAGTGAGAGAGGAGGGTGGCAGCTGGAATCCTTAGTCGGAAGAATATGAGGGTATGGTTACCTTCTGGTATAATTCGTCCAATGCACAAGTAGCCGCATATCCCTTCGACTATTGTACTGTGGTCCTGTGTCTAGGCGCAAGATCCCACCGCAGGCCAGATTTAGCTCAGTCCAGCTGGTTATATGACTTATATACCCGGGGAATACAATATGTTTGCGCCACTGATAATGTCTGGGGAGAAGACTGCCGTTATTGGGGATTAGTGGGATGGAACGCAGGAACAGACTAGTCATATAAACTGCGAAGTGCCTTAAATAAGAAAGATAAGAGCGGGAAATCCCTAATTAGTCGTATAACCCTCCTTGAGAATAATAAGGACAGCAGGTATTGGAAGGCTGAACTTAGTATGTTGCTTGGTTTTAATGCGTTTTTTACACTAACCATGGGAGATCCAAGCCCGGGGGACGGGGGGACTTACAGTCTGGGGACATACTGATACGGGAGGACAGATCCCTTAGGGAAGTTTAAATCAAGGGATATGGTAGATGCACCTGAATGGAAGCGTTCACTTAGTCCCATGCCCATAATTAACCCCCTCCGCCGTAAGATAAAGACCTTGACGAACATGATGATCATAGCCGACCCTACCTTTGTGGACACCCTGACAGTAGCGACTGGCTACTCTGACCAGAATCTCTGGTTGGAGTTGATGAGGTATAATGCTAACAGGAGCAACAAGTCTAACTGTTGTGTGTGCGGTAGTGCCCGACCACACTCGGGGATGGTCCCCCTAAATCTCCCGGTAGATGCTGAAGAGTGGTTTATTAGTCTCTTCACGAACATTTCCGCTAATTACACTGTCCGTGAGAAGTGGAAGAAGGAATACTCTATAACTACTTAAGTGTTTTGCACTGGAGAGAGTATTACTGACTACCCTGTAAAACTACACTACCCAAGCAAATAGGCAGGGTGGAGGGAGATTCTTGGGGAACTCACTAACGGGTATTGCTCCTCCTACGGTACGATAGGAGGGGAATGGATGCAGAATCAGGTCCAGTCCTTAGGAGACGTTTACTGGCTTTGTGGAGACATGAGGTAGAGGACCCGCCTGGAGGGTAATTGGACAGGGGAGTGTGCCTTAGTAAAGCCCTTATGCTCCTCCACATCCTGTCAGACAGCATTGAGGATAATGAGGTTACCCCCAATAGTTAATTTATCTCGATCCAACTCAGTCTGTGTTTTGTGGTTATCCTGTCATGTTGGTCTATCCTTGTTTTCCGCATAGGTACGGCGGTTCCTTCCAGTCTTGTCACTAGGTAGTGTAGGGTCAGTGCAGGCGGCCTGGACGTGTCCACCATCTGGGCTATCTCCAGGAGGGACATTGGTGTGGGTGAAGATTAGGGAGTCCCAGGCCGTGCGTACCTGTGCACACTACTAGTATTGTAACATTATACTAGAGTGAGAAGAGAGACTCCTGGTGGTAGTTTTGATCTACACGTGTACATTGACGTCATAGGATAGCCAAGGGGGGTACCTGACGAGTTTTAAAAATTAGAGACCAAGTTAAAACTAGATTCGAGTCCATTTTCCTGATCATTATGGTAAATAAAACGTTGACTGGATTAATTATGTTTATTATAATTAGCAGCGGTTTATAAATTATACTAGAGATGCCTTATAGGGACTAGTCGACCAATAGGACCTACCTCGACTATGACTTTTCAAAATAGAATGGCCTTAGATATGATTTTGGCTAAAAAGGGGAGTGTCTGTAAGATGATAGGGGAGACTTGTTGTACCTACATCCCAGACGACACGTGACCCGCAGGTAAAGACGCAGATGCCATTAAGAAGCTGACCGCACTAACTAAAAAGAGCTAACCTTTGGGACCAGCACTCGCCATGGATGAGCGGGTGGTAAAGGATCCTGGCACAGACGGGCGTCGCTGTTGTATGTAAACTGATGATTACCTTTTCTGTTCTAGTCTGCTGTGTTATCCCCTGTGTCAGAGAGACCTGTGAAACTGATGCTGGAAAAGCCGCTCCCACAATGAGTTCGCTGGATGCATCCCCAGAAGGAGTGGACAAGTCCTACACCCCCTTGAAGACTCTAAAACGAACCTTCAATGCGCTCCGATTATAGGCTCACACGCAGAGAACTGTGAAAATTTGACAGGAAGAGTTAGAGCATAGACATTTTAAGAGGGGATTGTGATAGACATGATGATTAGTCAGTGTAAAATGTCTATTGATTTGTATAAACCAAATGTATTATGCTATTGTAATGACTTCAGCCTAATGTGGAACTCTGCTGCATAAGGAAAGAGTTAAATCACAGTGTTATATGTTATTGCTTGTGTTCCTCTTGGATGTTTCCCCAGCCCTGCCCCCACACAGAAACTTCTTAAATAACACAGAGACCTCTCAAACAATGACTTGTCACGAGCACAGAAATTCCTTCAGCTAGGACAAAGTCCAAGCTACATTGGACTTGAGAGAGGTGTGGGGAGAGGGAGGCAGGGGTTCTATATGATCCGACAAATGAGAATCTTATATGTTACTGATGTAATCTGTTGCACACCCATTAACCCTTTCCAATCCATTTATTTTTTCTCACCCATTCTCCCCATCTCCAAATAAATTGGAGCTGGGGAGAATGGGTTAGAAAAAATACATTTTCCTGCACCCTCCTGAACTGACAAAGTTCAGGAGGGTGCAGGTGCTCACTGCACCATGGGGGATCCTGCTTACCTGTCCGGCGTCTTCCGCATTCTCCCTTCTGCCTCCCGGCTTGGCGATCATGTGACTGCTGGGGTCAGGTAACACCAGCGGTCACATGATCGCCGGCCGGAATCTAGGCATTGCATAGCGCTAATTGAGCACTATGTAATGTGTAAAGGAGAAGGCAGAAAGGGTTAAAAACCCTTTCTGCCTTCTCCTCGGGGGTCCTTGATGAGGACCAGTGCAGGAGTGTATCTGCACCTGATGTGTCTGACGATCGGGTGCAGATCCACTCCTGCACTGCAGTGTCGGGCCTGCCCCGACATCGGAGCTGTGGAGGGAAATGAAGATGTCGGGGCAGGCCCGACATTGGACTGGAAAGGGTTAAAGGGCGGTTATCATGTGTTATAATAAAAGCCTGAGACTCTACACATTTAGGTAGAGACTCTCCCAGCTTAGACTGATACCTTACGTCTGATCTGGTCGATGATGTGTGCACACTATACAATTTGGAAGCTACATAATACCCCGAAGCCTGCTGGAGGAAAATATGATCCAGCACACTGCAATTTTTCTCGCTCATGTGTATGACTCAATTTAAAAGAATGGGGTACATATTTGTGTGAAATTTGTGCGTCTAGCAATGCAAAATTATCACACAATTTTCTCAGCTGTGTGAAAGCGGCCTAATTGTTTTCTTCACAGGGCCGACTGTCAAATTATATAGTAATAGTGTCCACTTAGTGACCTCAGTAATAGGGACCCCTATAGTGGATCCAGTAGAAATAGTGACCGCAATTATAGTGACACCCATTGTGGCCCCAGCAGTAATAGTGACACCCATTGTGGCCGCAGTGGTAATAGTTTGGAAGGTAGATATTGGCAAAAGTGATTACAATGCCTCGCAGTAGTAATAGTGACCACTATAGTGCCCCCCATAGTAATAGTAAACCCCATAGTGACCCTAGTAATAATAGCGGCCCCAGTAATAATAGGGTCCCCTATAGTGGCCTCAGTAGTAAATGGGCCCCTATAGTAGCTCCAGTAGTTATAGTGTTCCCTATATTAGTCTCAGTAGTAATAAGTGACCCTCATAGTAATCTCAGTAGTAATAGCAACTCCTCTATTGGTCTCTGGCCAGACAACATCCCTACAAGCATTCAATCCACCCAGCTTAAAGCTCCAGGTAGTTGTCAGCAGCCGCTGCTAATTCTGTGACTGTTGACCTTTTTCTTCAGCGCCAGCGCTCCGTACAGGATGGCACACGGAGACGCCAGGGGGGAGAGGTCAGCCATCACAGATGCTGCACTGTTGCTACTGGACCGTAGATGCAGGCTGTGTGAGTGGGATGGCTGTTAGGTTGCTGCATGTCTGGCGTGCCACATAAAATGAGGTGGTAGGCCAGGTTCATCCCGTGACCCTTAAGTTTGACATATGTGATCTATGGCATTGACAGGCAGCTCCTCACCCCATATGATGTAGCTTAGTAGGAGTTAGGTAGCATTGATGTAATATGTAAAGTTGAATAAGGTTTTGTATTATTTTATTTTCTCAACTGAAGTAGGATGTAGTATATGACCCTTCACACATCCTTATCATGTGTTCCTTCTTACACTAGTCCCAACAGACCACTTCTCAAATTCATCACAAATCAGCACTTTCCAGCTGGTAGTATTGCACATATCGCTCATGACTACTCATGTTGCATCATACATTATTTACTTTCTTTTTTTGTGGATTCTGGTGGGATGCTGAAGCCATGAGTACTAGAACTTAAATATTAAGAAGATTTAAAAGACTTAAAAATGCTGCTTGAACACTAATGTTGCGCATATAATTGTAGGCACCTCTGTGAATTTGTCTTAAGGGGTTATCCTCCACAAGCTGTCTGTGAAGAGTGTTTCACCCTCCACCTTCATCCATGAGCAAGATTGTAGCTAAAGGCTTTCAGATGGCAGTGCAAAAGCTCACGTAAAAATAGTCGTCTGTTGATAATTCATCTGGTGTAAACTGGCAAATATTTGTCTTTTAACGACTAGCAATTAAACATTGCAAGGAGGTATGCACTTCCGGGATTCCGAACGTGAACAATGATTGCTTTGTGAAAAAACAAAAACAGTTGTTCTTATGCCAACGACTTGCTGTAGCAACTATTATCCTCTGTAAACCCACTGTTAAGGCCCTTTTACACACAAAGATGATCCCTCAAAAGATGGCTTTTGAGCTATCATTTTGCTTGGTAATATGGATAGGGAGATTGTGTAGAGGTGTGAAAAAGAAAGGGAGCATGCTAAAAAAGCGAGGAGCAAAATTTATATTTATATGTTGAATTCTGCAAATTCAAGTTGTGACTGGGAGACGTTGTCATAGTGGTCTGGGCTGAATGAAAAAGAAAATGGAAACCGCGTTGATTGGACATACTTGGAGAGGGTGCTCCTTCGCTTTGGCTTCCCTGCTCCCTGGGTATCAGCGATTTTCTCCCTTTATAGCACCCCCCACGCACGATTGAAAGTTAACAATTCCCTGTCACAGGCGTTTGACATACGAAACGGAACACGTCAGGGTTGTCCACTATCCCCATCCCTCTTTGTCTTAGCGTTAGAACCCCTGCTCCAGGACATAAGAAGGCGTACAGATATTGAGGGACTGACGCTGGGCCGCTACAGGCTCTCATTAGCGGCCTACGCTGATGACATTATGTTCCTAATAACTAACCCAAAACAAGGCATCCCCGCATTAATCTCTAGCTTAGAAATGTTTGGCTCGATATCAAACTTTAAAATAAATTACAAAAAATCAGAGGTTCTGAATGTCTCCGTACCACTGAAGCATAGCAACGCCCTGGGGCGTGGGTCGCCGTTCGTCTGGAAGGAAAATTCAATTACATACCTAGGTATACAGATCACTAAGAAAATAGAAAACCTCTATACAAGTAACTTTCTTCCCCTGTTACCACAAATCAAGAGCCTACTCAATAAATATGATTTACCATATTTGTCATGGTTCGGGAGGAAGAATGTTATTAAATCATACGTGATCCCTATAATAACATACAAATTAAGATTGCTACCAATTCATATTCCGGGCTCATTCTTCCGAACTCTCAACACATTAATTTCAAAATATGTGTGGAAGGGGAAGAAGCCAAGGATAGCGCTTGGTTTGCTCTCCAAAAGAAGAGAGGAAGGAGGGATTGACTTGCCAAACGCACAAAACATCCACAAAGCCATACAGCTCACATATTGGCTGGACTTGGTTCACCCAACAAGAGACCCCATCTTACAAAAACTTGCCGAAAACACACATGGAGACTCCATGTTGGAGGATCTATGGTCCCCCAGCAGACACCGCTACATCGCCAAGAAATTTAACCCTCTCTTGAGGGCTCCCTGTGAGACCTGGGACACATTGAGGCCCAGCCTAGCTCCCATCCCCTCCCCAATAGCACCCCTGAGTACTATATGTAACATTTTGGGTTGGGAGACTGACACAAACACCAGGAATATCTGGACAGGACTTGCGGACGCCAAAATAGCAGATGCCCAGGCGCTAACGGAACGAAATCCGTGGGAAGCAGGGCAATCTCTGACCGCAAATCTTCACAGCTCATTTTTACATAAAGCACACATCAATAAAGCTGTCAAAGAGTTCCTTGAGAAACACAGATCCACCAGACCCTCCACCCCTTTCGAGAGATTCTTTACAGAAGGCGCTCCTAAAAAGAAACAAATTACGAGAGCGCAAAAAAACTTTATAGACCCTCCTGTAGGGTATAAGCCTGCGTTTCTCACTTCGTGGGAAATGGAGCTAAACACCTCCCTCTCTACAGAGGAAGTGCAACTCATCCTGAAGCTGGCTTTCGGTCTCTCCCCGTGCGTGACAATGCAAGAGGTTCATTACAAAGCATTAGTCAGATGGTATAGGACCCCACAATGGCTACACGAACATAAGCTCGCCACCCACGATAGGTGTTGGCGCTGCGGGTCTGCCATTGGCTCGTATCGCCACATCTGGTGGGACTGCCCGATTGTTGTTCCGTTCTGGGGAGAGATCGAGTGCGCCATACAAAGCATTAGGCCAAATTTCAAGCTTTCCCCAGAGATGATTTTTCTGTGGAGGCCCTCACCACACTTTCATCCTTTAAAAGACAAAATCATTGCCCTGCTTATAGATGCAGCAAAGGCTTTCATCCCTACATTATGGCTACAAAAACTACCCCCGACTGTGGCCCAATGGAAAAATAAAGTTGATCTGATCTATAATTTAGAGGAACTTACTAGCTGGAAAAGGAACACGCATGAGAAATTTATTAAGGAATGGGAGTGGTGGAAACGCATCTGCTGAACCTTGGGACTAGGCCTACCCCCCTGTTGAGGAAAGACCCCCCCTCCCCCCACTAGATAGGGGTTGAGGTACTTTCAGGCCTGCATTCCTCCCATCTCCCCTAAAGGAGATCCCCTGACCTGTTGGTGAGCTTAACACTAGATTAAGACATGCGGTGAGAGCACACCCCGGACGTTGAAGAAGACCCGGTACGGGGGATATCCGAGAGGAGCGCCCGACTCGAATACTGGTCCCCCCCCGACCTTAAAGTCACCTGAAAATGGAGAGTAAAATTTCTACGAACCCCTCCTCTTTCCACGAGAAGCAAGATTGGAGGTACCACCTTCACTATGACATTCCCTTCTCCCCCCCCCCCACCTACCCCCCCCCCCCCCACCTCCCCGACCCTAGGTTAAATGTCTTGTGTGTTATATGTTAAATGTAGAGTTATAAGGTCATACGTTAGACCCAAGAAAGTTAACCCTCTGGGAAGTACTCTGTAGATAACGGTCCAGATTGGGTGCGGTACCCCCTGCGGGGTAGACGCGCCTAATTAACTTACAAGTATAGGGATCACACCCTATAGGATTCCAAATCTGGATTACGAGGAGTTATATGTTTCGCTTTACATACCCCCCTTGACCAGTTAAGCCGCACACCCGGCTACTTTGTTTTGTATGTCTCAAGACTGGCTTTGGACTTTAAATTCAAATATTCTCAGTACCCTAGGATACATTTGTCAGAAGTTGGAAGTGTTATCAAAAGTGTACTGTAACAGACCGAAAATTGTTCAAGGTCTGATTCTGTTTACTGTATTGTGTAAGATTCGAATAAAAATTTGAAAAGTTAAAAAAAAAAAAAAAAAAGAAAATGGAAAGTAATCAAATCCAGTCAGAGTGGACATCACCTGGGATCACTGGATTTAATGATACTTTAATCACTTATATGGTCTGTAGAGCACCTGTGAAGTGGGTGTAGTAGCCATGCAGGTCACCGAAGAGTAGTAAAGATAGCCAGGAATCAGTAATGGAATGTTTCAATTTGCAGTGCAGGTGGATGACACAAGAAACGTAGTCAGATGGAAAGTCAGGTGTCAGCAACGGGAGTTTTCGGTTTGCAGTACAGAGGGCCGAAGCCAGATATGTAGTCAGATGGAAAGCCAGGAGTCAGTATCAGGAGGTCTTGTCACAATAGCAGAGGAGCAGGCAGAAGTGGAGCTGATCAATGCTGTGGAGCAGAATAGTCACGCAATGCAGGAGTGGCAGGGCCAGGTTATTAGAGTAAGCACAATCAAGACAGAGGTGGGGTCAGGACCGGGAGGCATGAACTAAGTAACTGGGATCAGGAAACATGGCTGAGAGGCATGCAAGGGAACTGTCCACAGGCTGGATAGCTTAGTAGTGAGAGCCACCAAATGGAGTGTGTCAGGACAGGGTCCGGGATAATGGAAGTCCCTGAGAAAACCCGCAACCCCTGTCCCTGCCTACCTGCCCCCCTGGGCTAACCCCCAGGGCGACAACTGGGCGGCGGTCCCTACACTCACTAGAGAAGCGGGACACGGGAAAGACAAACAGACACTGGAGACAAACAAACAGTAGATTGGTCAGACTATCCAGGTCAGCAATAGGAGGGTACGCGGTACAAAGGGGTTAGGCAAAAACGAAGTCAAGTCCAGAAAGTCAGAAAGCCGGGGTCACAGCAGGAGTCAAACAATACGCGGGTGCAGCTGGAAGACCAAACTAACACTGGCAATGCTGGAAGGAAACAGACAGATTTAAATGCTGTCAGAACTCCTGCCCCAGCAGCTGATTGGGGCGGGGAGCCTGACAGCAGCAGGGCCCAATCAAGGAGACGCTGGGAACACCACCCCCAGCCTGGCTGAACAGATGGATGCCAAGGAAGCACGCCTGGTAGTCATGGAAATAGGCATGCGCCGCGGGGCAGCACCCACTGCGTCCCTAGCAACCCGTCGGCGACTGGAGTTACAGAACTTGGCACCCCTGCACCGCACTCCTGCAACCCGGGTGGTAGGACTGGCAGAGCGGGCACAGAGGCCCCAAAAGTTGCCGCTTCTGACAAAGTGAAAGAGGTCCTAGGTTTGATTCGTGACAGTATGTGTCACAATATAGAGGTAATATTGGTCTTTTTATGTTTTTTTCTTCAGGAACAGTATGGTGGTATTATGTGGTCACAATGTAGGGGTATTACGTAACCTTCATGTAGTATTTTTATTGCTAATTTTGCTAATTATCTTTCAGCAATGGCATGGTGGCATTACTAGTATTCCATCATGATGTGGTGGTAATATGTGATTATGATGTGGTCTTTAGATTTATATAGTTTTATTTTATTAAAAGATACAAACAAATATTCATAATGATATACTGTATTACCAACAATATACAAAGCAAGTTTGAAGCTTAACCACACGCCTCATACGATATAGAAAGAATATATTAATACCCTATATTTAAACATTGATAGGGCATTAAAAAAAGCCCACAGTTAATGAGAATATACATTAAAAAAGCAGTTAACGCGAATATACATTAACAGGAACCAGTTTGTGTGACTATACATTAACAAGATAAAGCAGCTAATGTGAATATACATTAACAAAATGCAAAAAAAGGTTAATGTGAATATAGATTAACAAGGAAGGAGGAAAGAAATTAATAAGTTAAAAAACATACCACAATAAATGAACCTTATAATGAAACATTATTCTGGACAGCTTTGGGGAATTTTTTTTTTTCTACTTAACCTCTTAGGCCGGGTTCACATGACCGTAAGCGTAAAACGCAGCGTTTGTCACACAGTATTTAACCACTGTGGGCTGGCAGGGAGTCGGCCTATAAGTGCATAAGGCAGTGATTTTGGACTTTGCATGTCATTGTATCTGACGCATGCTGTGATGTGCAGTCTTCCTGCTTTCTTTCAATGGCGCATATAAATGCTGCACATATGCAATGTAATTGCGTATGTACAGTGTTGATTACGTGCTCATAGAAAACAATGGGCTCTATTGCGTGTAATACGGTGCAAAATAGAACATGCTGTGGTTTTTTAGGCGCCAGTTATACGCAATGAATATTCGCAAGTGTGAATAGAGCAATGAAAATCAATGCACTCCATAATACCCAGTGAAATTATGCTCGTGTGAGCCCGGCTTAAGTGACACGGCCTATTTTGGACCTAAGGATACAACAATTTTTGCAGAAATTAGGTTTTTATACACAAGTGTATATACGCAGCTATTTGCCCGCGTAAATACGCCGGCCATCAGAAAGCAGGCATTGGATTCATAGGGGTCTGTGGGACTGGCTGTTGTATTCCGGCCAAGGATAGGTCCAGACCTATCTTTTCCGGTCCCGCGCAAATTGCAGAATGCACACCGTGTGCACTATTTTTTCCAGCTGACCGATTTTACGCCGCTAAAAATCGAATGCATTGAAATCCAATGCTTCAGAGGGTGTCAATTTTCTGCCGGTGTTTTTTTGTGGCAAAATCGCCGTGATAAGACGCCCATGTTAAAAAAGCCTAGTCTGCAACTTCTACATCCCACTGAATATAGACTTGGCAGCCTAAGGCTAATGGCACATAGTTGTAATGGTGTAAGTTGTCTTGAAGGACTCCTGAACAACTCTTATTGAACAGGGATAGAATATACCCTGTGTTTTTGCAAATGGATCAAGGGTCTGTGTAAAAAAACATCCATGTGTATAGAGTCATAGGCTATAATCTGTCTGTGGAATTACAAAGACAGCACAGTGCCCACAAATATGGCAATGTACACAAGGCAATGTCTCAATAGGATATCTATTAGTGAGGCTGGACTGATGGCTTGATTTCCTTATGCTCTCTCCTCTTCTGCATGTTCTTATCAGCAAATTTACAACTAGCTGATAAAAAGTGCAGGAGAGGAGAGATAAGGGCTGAAAAGTAAAAGCCCACTTTAACCCAACGATTCTAGCTCAAAATTCGCTCAAAGATGTCTTTTGAACTATAACCGTTGCGTCTAAATGCACGGACATTGTGCAGTTTTCATGCAGGAGTAGTTCCTCACTCAATTCTAGTTTTCTTGAATTGAGCAATGAACTCTTATCAGTGGTGCAGGCTGTTATCACAGTCGGCAGCACTGGTAAGATTCTTTTAGCTCGCGTTCAGCTGGTAGTTCACATTACTTATGCAAAACAGCTGTATTGTTCGACGAGTGATACATAGCTCTTAAGTAGCTACTTAGCTACTATAGACTATGCAAAGATGATTGCTCAAAACTGTCACTCAAACTGTCATTTGAGCGACTTTTGAGCGATCATCTGTCAGTGTAAATGGGGCCTAAGCCATCATTCCAGCCTCACTGATGGACATCCTACTGAGACTGCAGTTTCTATATACAGTGATTTGTAGAAGCTGCAGAAGACAAGTGGTGCAAAATTTTTAATCAAACCTTATTGCAAAAATTGCCAGCCTAAAATGCATGCATTTACTTGAAAAACATTTGCCCCACAAAAGATATCCATAGCCTTTGAATCGTTTTTTGAGATTGAGACCAAGTTAAAACTTTGTTCCCGCAGAGGTTTTCCAGGACTAGAATATTGACAAATCCTGAAGATAGGCCATGAATATGTGATTACTGAGAGCCCAGCAGCTTTGTAAGAGGACTGCAGCATTCAGGCAAGCGCTGTGGTCTCTTCACTGCAAACCAGGCACAGCACCGTACATTTTGTATTGGCTGTGCCTGGTATAGCAGCTCATATTGACATATTTGGCCCCTACTGTGTCCACACCTGTAAAAGTACTATCAAGCTATATATTATTCTGCAGATGGCGCTCAAAAATATTTGGTGACAAAATGGTGCTCAGGGAACATCCCCTCCTAGTAACAAAGCAACAACCAAAAAAAAAAAGAATGAAACTATCGCTCACCAATTTCCAAAATGGTTCTTTATTAGTTATCCTTTAAAACATACAGACTTGAAACCAAGTTTCTTTTTTGATTTGGATATTTGATAGACTGAGTAAGCTCACTGCAGAATAGCACTGCATTAGAGATGAGCAAGCGTACTCGGTAAGGACAGATACTCAAGCGTGAATCGTCCTTTTCAAGTACCTGCCTGCTCGCCCCGCAAAGATTCTGGTGCCGGCGGGGGTGAAATGAGGGGGGGGGGGGACACACTCTCTCTCTCTCTCTCTCCCACACTTTTCCTCCTGCTCACTCCCGCTACACAGTACTCACCCCTGCCGAAACCCGAATCTTTGCGGGCGAGCAGGCAGGTCTCGGTAAGGGCGATACTCGCTCGAGTATCTGTCCTTACCGAGTATGCTCGCTCATCTCTAGTTCTTATGCGTTTCCTAACGATATCTGAGTCAGTAGTGTCAATCCCACTTCTACTTCCTTGATAAGGACAAAACTATAACCCCCATCCAAAATTAGGGCAAGGGTATCATCCAGATACAGGATGGGCAAAGTCATGTTTTAACAATCCGGACATATTCATTGCTATAAACCGTAGAAGATGTAATAGTTGTCTGGTCAGAGATAGAATCTCTCTATCACTTATAGAGTAGTGTGGGATTTTTTGTATCCACTTTTATATGACATGTCATACTTACAACACATTTAAGATTATCTCATATATTTCTATGGATTGAGTTCTAGAAATGTCCCAACGTGAGAAAGCACAATTGGCTCTTACCAACCAGAATGGCTTTAATGCTATGGTCTGGATGATTGCTAGATACCTGAAATAACGTGTTACCAGCCATTGTTTTTCTACATAAAGAGGTTTGTACATTATGATTAACCACGCTACCTTCTAATTTCATGCACAAAGATACTATTTCATTTCTTTAGACATTGCTTGTAAATTTTAAATTACTACTATTGTCAATGATGTATGACACAATGGCTGGTACGGCGCTATATCTCCATTAGAGGCAATGATAATATCTTCAATGTAGCATCCATTCCAGTGTATGTCATTAGAGAAGGAGTTACTGGGTGAGTAAATATAATGTTCTTCTCATTAGGACATAGGTGTGTACTATGTGCCCATAGAGGCTCCTCTAATTTGCAAAAAAAGAAAATTAACACTCAAACGAAAAATTAACAGAATTTTAGTAATATCTACAATAATCTAACACAGCTCTTCTGAATAATATGCATTTGTGTCATTGACTATATCTGTAACCAAATCTCTTTATACTGACCTATTAAGAGCCACTATCTTCCTTCCCTTGTCAACTGTACGTGCTATATTTTTCCGCTCCCGATCATCCACTGCTCTCACCTGCCTAGCAGTTAGGGTGCATTCCCACGAACGTATATTGGCTCGGTTTTCACGCCGAGTCGATATATGTTGTCCTCGTGTGCAGGGGAAGGGGGAGGATGGAAGAGCCAGGAGCAGGAACTGAGCTCCCGCCCCCTCACTGCCTCCTCTTCGCCCCTCTGCACTATTTGTAATGGGGAGAGGCGGGACGGGGGCGGGGGTAATTCTCGGAACTTAGCCCCGCCCCACCTCTCCCCATTGCAAATAGTACAGAGGGGCGGAGAGGAGGCAGAGAGGGGGCGGGAGCTCAGTTCCTGCTCCTGGCTCTTCCATCCTCCCCCCCCCCCCGCAGATGAGGACACCGTATATCAGCTCAGCGTGAAAACCGAGCCGATATACGTTCGTGTGAATGCAGCCTTACATTGAACTCTCTATCAGACCTAGAGATATTGTACGATTTCATTAGACCTCCCACTACTGCAATCCAAAAATCATCCAGAGCTACCACATTGGATTGAAGTGTGGATTATTACCCCTATTATCCATAGAGTGTATAATGTATTGACCGAAATCACTGTCTAAATCAGCACATTCATTGTGCGGAGAAATTGGCATGCTTCCCATGTTTACACACAGTCTGACATACTGGATGGAAAAATAGCTCTTTAGAGTTAAATTCTTGCAAGTCTGTTGGCATCCAGTAGAATATTATATATATTAAAGTGCTGAATCTGTAGAAAGGTTAACCACTTTGACAGTCTCAACTTGATCCACAGACACAGGGGTTCAAGACAGATTAAGAACGCCATCATGGTCCAATTCATTATACGTATGACTGATCTTCAACATCAATTAGTCTTCAGTTAAGAATTAATTTGCCTTGTATCAACTCCACTTTTCTATTTTTCCCTTCTTATATCCATCCCCCATTTTTTGTTGGTTGTCCTTAGGGGCTGATTATCGACCATAGTTGGACTGTCTGCATTGAAGGTGGATTTATATCCAATTTTAGTGCAATTTAAATTGACTGATTCATAAACATCCTTATAATCTGAATTCCCAAAGGACTCAAATTCCTTGCAGCTAAATGTAACATAATCAAAGGAAGCATTTCTTTTCTGACCAGATCGGCGTTGACCCCATTTATGGGTTAGCTTCGGGGTGCGTGTGCCACAATTGTTTGCTTTCCATTTAAATTGCCTGCAGTGTAGTCTTTTTTTAGTTTCTACTTTAATATCTTCCAATTTGGCGAGGTTACCCTGGACTTGTTCATCCATCTCTCGATAAGTCTAGATCTCTCTGAATTTGTCCATTTTAATCTTAGTTTGAACAGTCTGTCACTCAATTGCTGCTGGAGTTTTTGTGATCTGTGGGTCATGGTCACTTGCAGAGAGTTCTATTACAGTGCGAGGCTGCAAGGCTACAATACGATCTGCCGTCACCCAACCTGTGTAGTGGCCAAAGTCGTCGTGTAGGCCTAGGCCTAGACTTAGTAAATACTTGTATTCCACAAAAAGTATACAAAAAACCTCTGTGTAGCCCAGTCCTAATTGACAACTGCGTGTTATGCATTCCGGACGGCTGCTTTTACACACGACTGGAAAAAGTAGTAAAAAGCTCCTATAGGAGCCTATGAGAGTCTGAAAAAGGAAGGGCGAGGGAGTTTAGCAGCAGCTTGCATAGCTAAAGTCCCTCGCCTTGCTGGCAGCTCCAATAGGCTGGAGCAGAGAGGGGGAGAGTGTTTAGCGCACTAGCTCTGCTAAGCTACCGCCCTCTTCCTTTGCCGGCAAGGGGTGGAGAGTGAGAGGGAGTTTAGCAGAGCTGAACTTTTTCCCCCGGCCGACGGTATTCCGGGCTGCGGTGGTTGAGAGTATATACATCGCAGCCTGGCCATCTGAATGGACGAGAATACGGGAGGTGCAGCCGCGACTTGGTCGCGGATGCCTCTCTGTCATTCAATTTTCTAAATAAGCCCTGACACTATCAGCCCTCAGCATCAAGGTGCGTAGCGACACACCCTATTGACAAGACAAATGGTAACACCCAGTAGTCTATCTATTGGTTAACTTCTAAAAGAAACAACCCTGTTCCTCTGCACAGATTTCGAAGAACAGATGCTCTAGAATGGTGATGTCACGGGGAGCGCAAGTATTTACTAAAGTAGACGTGTCAGGAGAGCCGACAGATCCTCTTAAAGGCCAGGATTATAATCACAGGGCTGTGTGCCTGGGGAAAGACACTATGATAAGGGGAGAGAAAACCTGCAGTGCACTACTGTGGGATTGCATGATATCACATTGCAATGTACAACTGGTCATTTTTTAAAAAGTTGCATCAGGATCTGCCGCCATATTGGCTGCCACTTATGAAATGGATTTTTGATAAATAAATACATGACCATATTTTAAGTTTTGGCTGGAAATCCGCTACAAAGTCCTGTAAAGTATAAATAATTGCTAGTAATTTTAACCCCTTCCTGCCACACAATAGTCTGTGGCAGCTGCTATGAAGTTAGGGCAAGCCACCGCACAATTACAGCACAGTGATGGCTCAGGCTTAGGAGATGTGTCTGTGCGGGTCAGCCAGGGTAGGAGCAGGAGAACTTCTCCTGCTCCTACCCTGGCTGACCCGCACGCCACAGGCAAATAGATCTAATCATTAACCCTTTTGGGGCCCACCTATTGCTTGTATGTTTTAAACACCAGCTGAACTGACGAAGGGGTTATCCCCGAAACGCGTTTTCATAAGCTGATCACGTACTTTATTAAATAAAAGGAGAAGTTTCCCAAACCTTTGGTCACTTGCTATTTGCTTTAACCTGGAGTGTTGCGCCTTCTCCACTGTCAGTTTTTTAGTTCTATTCTCTACCTCATAGGCCTAGCAGTGATGTAATTGCAGGACGCTGATGGATTCACGTCAGCTAGGGCCTTAACAATAGCCTCCATGAATGCCAAATCTACAATCAATACAATAAAATATATTGCAATACAGAAATACTGCAGTTTATTATATGGGTGACCAGAAAATTGTATGTTCAAGTCCCGTACTGGGTCTGAGGAAAAAATAAATAAAAATGAAAGAAAAAAAATGTAGTTTCTCAGCATCTGTAACAACTTGTACAATAAGATGAACACCTTAGTTATCATGCATGAACATTTAAAAAAAAACACAGTTCTAATGGTGATTTTCATTAAAGGGGTGGTCTCGCGAAACCAAGTGGGTCTATACACTTCCGTATGGCCATATTAATGCACTTTGTAATGTACATCGTGCATTAAATATGAGCCATACAGAAGTTATTCCACTTACCTGCTCCGTTGCTAGCGTCCTCGTCTCCATGGTTCCGTCTAAATTCGCTGGCAGCTTGCTTTTTTAGACGCGCTTGTGCAGTCCGGTCTTCTCCTTCCAGCACGAGCCGCTTCAGTGTGCTCCCCGCTACAGCTCTTCTGCGCATGCGCAGACGAGCTGTCACTGCTCGGGAGCGCGCTGGAGCAGCCATTCTGTACCTTCCTCTGTTAGAGGAAGGTGCAGAAACTGGAGCTGCCCAGCGGAGAAGCCCAGCCCAGCAGAGAAGCCCAGCCCAGCAGCCCCGAGAAGCCGCCCAGGTAAGTGATGGGTCGGGGGGTGATCTTGACTAACAGGTGAAGGTCCCGGGCCACAGCGGTAGGCCCCGGAGCCCAGCGCTGGGCTCCGGAACCTAGCGCTACGCTCCGGAACCTAGCGCTGGGCTCCGGGGCCTAGCGCTGGGCTCCGGGGCCTAGCGCTGGGCTCCGGGGCCTTCGTCTGTTGTCAGAGTCTAGCGCCGGGGAGCCGGGAGCGTAGCGCCGGGGAGCCGGGAGCGTAGCGCCGGGGAGTCGGGAGCGTAGCGCCGGTTACCTGCTGCCTGGCGGTGGGTGACTGGTCGGCGGCTGCGGTGGGTCCGGTCGGCGGCTGCGGGGCGTCTGGTTGCCATGGAGACACAGCTGGCAGCGTCTCGGGAGCGCGCACGTCGGGCTGCAGCAAGCGAAGGGAAAAGAGCCGGCGGCCATCTTGGGGAAACTTTTATAAGTTGCTGAAACGCTGGAACGGTAAGTACGAACCAGCTAGAAAAGTCATTTACAGGGGGGCTTAGTTATGTATGCTTAATTAGGGGGACTGGGCAAAAAAAAAATTCACTGCTTCCTCGAGACATCTCCTTTAATGTCGCCTTCCAAAAAATGCAATAGAAAGTCATCAAAAAGTCATATATACCCCAAAATGACTACGATAAAACTGCAAGTTTCACACACAAAAACAGCACACAGCTTCGTGGATGAAAAAGTAAAAATGTTATGGGCAGCAATACTAAAAAACATTATTCTGAACAATTAGCAGGTTTATCATCTAATAGACAGTTCAACTATTACGTTCCTGTTCTTGAGGGCAGCATAACATGGTGACTAGAGATGAGCGAACGTGCTCGGCCCCGCCCCTTTTTCGCCCGAGTACTGCAATTTTCGAGTACTTCCGTACTCGGGCGAAAAAATTCGGGGGGCGCCGTGGCGGGTTGCGGCGGGGAGTGGGGGGGAGAGGGAGAGACAGAGGGCTCCCCCCTGTTCCCCGCTGCTACCCCCCGCACCGCCGCGCCTCTCCCCGCCCCCCGGTGCCCCCCGAATCTTTACGCGCGAGTACTGAAGTACTCGAAAATGGCGGTACTCGGGTGCGTAAGTACTCATTACGAGTACGTTCGCTCATCTCTAATGGTGACACATATGCTGATGCCAGCGGCCTGCCACTTATGGGGTAATGTTTTATAGATAGTAACACCGCTGCACCCAGTAAAATAGGAGTCTACTTTATTCATGGGGTGTTGCTAACCCCTTTCTCAAAATATCACGCCCCTTTTCCAGACGTAGCCAAAAAGTATCTACAACTGTCTAATTTGCACCACAAAACCAATGCATTTTTACTAGTAAATCTGCCCCGAAGTGTTTGTAGAACAGAAACTGTATAATTGGTGTACCTTTATAATTATAATGATCCACGAAATAAGGTTATAATTTTATTTTTACTACACTGGCAAGGCCATAAAAACGAAACCCAATGGCGGAATACAGCTTGTCTTGCAAAAAGCCCTCATATGGTTGTGTAAACTAACAAAAAAAAAAATCTAAAATTCACGGGATTAGAAATAAAGTGATGAAAAATCAAACAGAAAAAAATCACTGCATTAAACTACGTTGCGTAAGGCCTCATGTCCACGGGTAAATTCATATTTAAAATCCGCAAC
Source organism: Eleutherodactylus coqui (assembly GCF_035609145.1). Lineage (NCBI taxonomy): Eukaryota > Metazoa > Chordata > Amphibia > Anura > Eleutherodactylidae > Eleutherodactylus > Eleutherodactylus coqui. The sequence continues at coordinate 112,541,419 of NC_089844.1, forward strand.
GTTTTTCCCGCACGCCGATCCGCGCCCCATAGGCATGCATTAGGTAGTTAAATACCTGCGGATGTCATTTTTCCCTTCAGGCGCGGATCCGCGTGCGGGAAAAAATCCAGACATGCTCCAATTTCGTGCGGGTCTCCCGCGGGGACGGCTCCTGCAGGCTTCTATTGAAGCCTATGGAAGCCGTCCGGATCCGCGGAACACCCGTATCATAATTAAAACTCACCTGTCCTGGACGATGCAGGTCTCCCTTCCTTCCCGGCCAGATCTTTTTTCTTCGGCCCGACGGATGTGCCTGGCGAATGCACGCTGCCGGCGTGCCGAGTACATCCGCCGGGCCGAAGAAAGAAGATCCATCCGGGAAGGAAGGAAGTACTGCAGCGTCCGGAGAGATGAGTTTATTCTTATTTTTTGGCCTCATGTCCGCGGGGCAGGAGGGACCCGCTGCGGATTCTCCATGAAAAATCCGCGGCGGGCCTGATTTTCCCAGTGGACATGAGGCCTCGCCTCATGTCCACGGGGAAAAGATGATTTAAAATCCGCAGCGTTTTTCCCGCACACGGATCCACGCCCCATAGGAATGCATTGGACACCCGCAGGTACTTAAATACCTGCGGATGTCATTTTCCCCTGGAGGCGCGGATTGCGTGTGCGGGGAAAAAACGCGACATGCTCCATTTTAGTGCGGGTCTCCCATGGGGACGGCTCCCGCAGGCTTCTATTAAAGCCTATGGCAGCCGTCCGGATCCGCGGAACACCCGTACCAGAAATAAAACTTACCTGTCCGGACGCTGTGGATATTCCCTCTGTCGCGGCCGGATCTTCTTTCTTCGGCCTGGCGGATGTGCCCAGCGCATGTGCGCAGCACGCTTTCAGCATGCCGAGCACATCCACCGGGCCGAGGAAAGAAGATCCGGCCACAACGGAGGGAAGATCCGCAGCATCCGGACAGGTGAGTTTATTCTTATTTTTAGCCTCATGTCCGCGGGAAAGGAGGGAGCCGCTGCGGGATTCTGCATGAAGAATCTACGGCGGGCCTGATTTTCCCCGTGGACATGAGGCTTGTTTGGCTGCATTTATAACTGTGCTGAAAACGCTGCCAAACGCTTTCTACGCAGTGTTAAAAAATACGGTGTTTTTACAAGCGTCTTCCACGGGCGAGAAAATTGCACGATTTTTTTCTTTTGCCGTTATTTTCTCTCTGTAAAATCGCGTTCACCCGTGTGAAACTAGCCTCAGTGTTCAGACAATTGCTAGTTCAAGCCCCCTATGGGGAACTTAGAAAAGCGAGATGCGAAATATACTTAAGTGACCATTGACTGGAAAGTAAAAAAACTAATTATGGGGCCTCGCAGATGGCGACCGAAAGCAAGTTTAAATTAAAAAAATATTTTTGGAAAATAATACAACTAAAAAAAAAAAAAATACTAAATCAATTTGGTATTGCTGTACCCATAATGACCCGCAGAGTAAAGAGATTATTTTTCAGCACTGTGTACACCATAAGAGCCCCCCCCCCCCACCCCCAAACAATAGACAAAATGCATTTTTTTTTCAATTTCACCTCAAATGCAATTTTTTAAAAAGTTTCTCAGTACATAATATGGCACTACTGAAAAATACAACAAGCCCGCAAAAAAACAAGCCCTCAGACAGCTATAATGACAAAAAATAAAGAAGTTAAAGGGGGAGGAGAAAACAAAGATGAAAAATGGCTGGGGAGTGAAGGGTTAATTCTTGGTGGGCTGTTCTCGTCCCGACTTTGCCAACCAGGAAATGCCCTTCTGACAAGCTGTACGCCGCTCCTGGCACTGCCATGTGCTGCAGCGACAGGACGTACATGCCCGTCCCCCAGGTGTGAGGGCGCCGCCCGTCTCCCCGAGGGACACCTGCCCCCTCTCTGCGGCCGCGCATGTAACACGGGATGTTAGTCTCTGCCTTCGTCACCAGGCGCTCGGCGTGATGTGCAGCCAACCAGCGAAGCGGAAAATGCCGCGTTTTAGCCAATCAGCGCACTCCTCTGCCAGAAGCGGCCGGGAATCAGCCAATCAGCAGTCTGTGTGCCGGCAGAAGCTGGCGACGCGCTGTTATGTAGGGAGATCTCCTGAGCTGCCCGGAGCCGGCGCCCGCTGGAGGAGTCTCCCGCTGCCGTTGCTGTCCGGTAATGGAGACCTTCTGCAGCTATGACGGTAGCGACCGCTTCTGGGTAAGAGCTGTTGTGTCTTCTACCGCCGAGCGACATGTTAGTCGCCTTTTCCGTGCCACTGGGGGTGGAAACGTACTTGCAGTTCTCCAGCTGGGTCAGTACTTACCGCCAGGGTGGGGTGGCTGTGACGGTGCTCAGTGTGTTCCTCTGTAGCAGATGGGCATACTTGCCATTCTTATCAGTGCTGCACAGGGGGGGCATCAGTACTGCCAGGGGGTCAGGACCTGGCATGACCCCTTATGTAACCGGGTGCCACTCATCTGTTGGGTATCTCCTTACCTGCCTATTTCTGCTAGTCGCCCTTTCTGATAGTAAAAGGAAACTTGGTCGGTGCCCAAGAAAATGCCGTTGTTGGGACGTGGCTATAACTCACGCTGGCAGTGCCTACTGGCACTGATACGAGACTGGCAACGGGCAGGATGTCGGTGACTTGCAGATCTCATCTCCAGGGCCAAATCCACAACTTCTCTGAACTTCCGTAAGGGCTTATTCCCATGGGCGTAATTCACATGCGGGCATCTAATGGACGTCACACAACCCGTAATAGCCCGTTAGGCTGCTGGCGTCCATTTTTCGTACGGATGGATGGTTTGCACGGATGAGAATGGCTAGTTCAATGTGAAGACAGTTGTGAAAATCGGATGCCGCGTGAATGGCGCCCGTGTGCTGCCTGATGTTTTTGTGACCGATAGAATGCGGCTCTGTGCGAATAAGCCCTCTTGGTAGGATTGGCGCACTTCCTGCTGGGATGTGTATATACTTTTTTACAACGGGCCCAAGAATTGCCCAGAAGAGCGTTTTTAAGGCCGGTTTCACATCTGCGTAGGAACCTAGAGCCGGAGGGTCCATCACAGATCTGCTTCAAAATACCGTTAAGAAACCGCTTCCGTCCAGAAGCTGGTTGGAAAGCGAACGGACTCCATTATAGTCAACGAGGGCTGTCTGGTTCTATCCAGAGACGGAGCGTTCGGCCGCGGGGATCCCCTCTAGTCTCCCTAAGGGCTCATGTCCACCGGGGAAATTATATTTAGCAAATCTGCGTGGGTGAATCCCATAGGAATGCATTGACCATCCGCTCTTAATTAAATAGCCGCAAATGGCGTAGTAAGTGATTGGCGCGTTTCACGCGCGGGGGAAAACGCGGCATGGTCCATTTTAACTCAAATGACGCGTGCGGAGCTCATAGAGCTCTATCTCCATTTATTTCCTGGATGAAAAAAAAAAAGACAATTCTAGTGCATCTGCAGCAGAAATTCGCAAGGGCCTGATTTTCCCCGTGGACATGAGGCCTATGGGCGCCTGCAAACACCCGGGTCGGATCCTCTATGAGAAATCTCACAGCGGGACCCAACCCGCGCCCCTGCATGGACCAGTGCGGCTCTCACCTTCATCCGCGGCTCTGTGATGTGCCGGCTGCCGGGCAGCTGGCGCATGTGCAGAGCCGGGGCGCTGGGAGTGAGATTTCTGTGCGGGCCTCTGCGAGATAAGCATAGAGATAGAGCATGCCGCGATTTGTTTTCTGCGTGTGTTCTCACGTGGACAAATCGCGGCCGTCTGCCTAGGATTGCGTTTTGTAATGCAATCCTATGCAGGCGGAATTTCTGTGGGAAATCCCGCCGCAGAATTTCCTCCCGTGTGCAGGGGGCCTAAATGGAACAGGAAAGTGGCAACCCTAAGCGCAGATGTGAACCCTCCCCCTCCCTATATGATGTCTCATGTAAACCTGGGTCTCGATGGAAGAGATCTCTGGTGCGCTTGGCTAAGCAGCTATCGCTCCTGTGTGAAGGCGCGGGAACAATAGACGCCCCTGACAGTCGTCTCGTGTAAAAGTATCCTGAACAAGCAATTCACAAGACGAGTAATGAAAGGCCGTGTCTGATCCTGAGTGCCATGCTGGAGTCTCTATATAATCTATGCCTCTGTCTGATCGTGAGTGCCATGCTGGAGTCTCTATATAGTCTATGCCTCTGTCTTCCTGGTCTTTACTCTTGAAGGCTCCTGAGCTCTCGTCTCCCAGCACCCCTTTCTTCTTCAGTGTCTCCAGAGCTTGTGCTGATGGTTTGCGCTCTCTAGTTCCTCTTGCACAGGCAGGTTTCCTATCCAGTAACCAGAAGTGGGACTTTAAAGGGGTTGTCCCGAGAAATCAAGTGGGTCTATACACTTCTGTATGGCCATAATAATGCACTTTGTAATGTACATCGTGCATTAAATATGAGCCATACAGAAGTTATACACTTACCTCCTCCGCTGCTGGCGTCCATGGCGCCGACTAAAGCTGCCTTCTCCTTCCATTAGACGCTCTTGCGCTGTCCGGTCTTCTACTCTGTTGAATGGAGCCGCTCCGGCGTGCTCGCGCCGCACATGTCTTCTGCGCATGCGCAGACCAGCTCTCCGGCGCGAGCACGCCGGAGCGGCCCCATTCAACAGCGCAGAAGACCGGACACCGCAAGAGCGTCTAATGGAAGGAGAAGGCCGCTTTAGACGGCACCATGGAGACGGGGACGCCAGCAACGGAGCAGGTAAGTGAATAACTTCTGTATGGCTCATATTTAATGCACGATGTATATTACAAAGTGCATTAATATGGCCATACAGAAGTGTATAGACCCACTTGCTTTCATGGGACAACCCCTTTAATGCCTCCGTCACTGTATCCTAACGTTAATGGCGCTGCTATGGGGAGTGGTTTTCTATAAAAATTACTTAGAAGAATAAGAGTTCCTACACACGTCTGAGCGCGATATCGGGCCGTAAAACTCAGGCGTGGGATGTGGTTTCTGGCCCCATTGAATACAATGGGCGATGTGTTCCGGGAGATTGCTCAAAAATAGGACATGATGCAACTTTTTTCCCTGCACTGCAATGCAGGAAAAAATGCTTTTATGTGACCCCATCCAAAAGAATGGGGGTCATATTCGTGCGTCTCGCGTCCTTTTCATGGCCGTGTGAAAGCGGCCTCAGGTACAGACCCGGTGGTGTATGGTCATGGAGACAAACCTCCAACTCGGACTCCCTCATGTAGGACTCATGTTGAAGTGATATCACTGTATAACATGGTGACATCAGCCTCTCCATTATGATAAAATAATGGCCACATCTAGTTAGACATGGTTTGCTATTTAGGGGTGTAGATGATTAGAACATCCAGAGGACACTTCAAAAGTTTCCGAAATGTGCAACAAATTCTGCATTGAATATCATATATATTATAATAGAAGGTGGGTTATTATGTGGAAATGCCTCAGCAGCACCCGCTCGGGTATCTCTGCAATCCCCTTGAAAGTGAGCGAAGTGTTTGTGCACTTGCCGACCAAAACTGGATCCGCATGAGAATGAGGCCTTAGAACGATTTGCACAGTCCTTCGTTTTTTTGGTTTTTTTTCTCCCCTCCTGGACGTATAGAAGTAAAGCAACAGTTGGGTGTTTCCATTCTTGGTGTTGGCATCAGAGGTACCATCTTCAGGCTGTGTAGGCCCCCCTCACCCCACCCGTTGACAATGGAATGGTAACACTCAGTTGCCAATTTACTTACCTTTTTTCAGGAGGGATAGCAGAGGGGCAACCCTATGGGAAAAGATGCTCCAAAGTTATCTCACAAGAAATACAAGTACTGCACTAACTAAAACGGACCTGTCAGGACAGCGGACAGATCCCGATTTATCTTTTTCTAACCCATTTGCCCACAATCCCCCTCAGCCTAAGGGTGCGGTCACACGAGCGTAGTCGTATTTACGTTCGCACGTGCGCAGCGTTTAATCGCCGGAAAGAACGTTTTTCGGCAATCATGGCCAGAGCTAGAAAGCGTATTATCGTTTGTTCCTACTTTGCAAACTATCTTTTCGGCCATCGAATATGCGTTGGCGCGTATTTCGGTCGCGTATGTTCTGTCTTTTTTTCGGGTTGCCGTTTTTACGCGCTGTAAAATCGCCCGTGCGAACGAATACATTGGAAACCAAAGCCTCAGATGGTCACGTTTATACGATTGGGCGCAAAAACGCGCCGTTTATGCGCTCGTGTGAACGCACCCTTAGGCTTGATTCACACGGACTCATTTGCACACTAAAAATTTGCAGAGAATAGAACCTATTGATCTCAATGGATTTGTTAAGATGCACGTATTTTGCATGTGCGGTTTAGTCATACACAAAATTGCGCAGCATGCTCTATATTCCTTTGCACTTGTGAAGGGAAAGGGCACTTATCGAACTCATTAAACCAATTGGCCATTACAATTGATGAGATCATTGCTGTGTTTTGTTTTGCACCCTCAAAAAGTATAGTAAAAAACGCTGTTGCGTGTGCAAATACGGAATGCCTGTTCCGCAAAGACATAGTGTAAATGTGCACATAAATACGCATCCGCTCCGGTGAATGTGGCCTAGTAGTAAATTGTCCTGTGAGTTGTGGTCTGCATCACCCAGTGTCACCCACCCATTTACTATGGGGTTAGAGACCACCTACAAGACGGCTTACTAATATGGGGCTCTTCAAGGGGGGCTACAAGGAAATTAATGCTGACTCGGTGAAGAGGACTTCCTAGAGGATCCAATAGGTTCTCTTTAAAGGGGTTGTCTGGGATACTTACATTGATGACTTATCCGCAGCATATGTCATCAGTAGTGGATTGTTGTTGGCCATCGCTCGGAATCACCAGGCCAGCTGTCGGTGCAGACAGCGCTGGAAGCAGGTGGTGCAGCGGCCCAGGTTGGTACTACTGGCACGGCTCCTATTCACTTCACTGGGAACTGTGCCTATGGTACTAGAGCGTTGCAATAAAGACAGCGCTGCTGATCAGCGGGCATCATGAGCGGTGGCCCCAGCCAATCAAATATTAATGACCTATTCTGAGGATAGGTCAACAATAGTAAAATTCCCAGACACCCCCAATTTTTTTTTTCCCCTATAGATCATTCGTATATGGAAACTGGAAAAGGGTGTAGCCCTATGCCACAAGTTATTCAATAAAGACCCCCCACCCATCCCTTAGTGATCATTTGTTATGACCAGGAAAGGCTACTGGCACCTATGCAATACGCTACACCTTCATATGAATGGGCTGCTGGCTGGGAATCCCTTTTTGAATGAGGTTCTCTTGTGATAGACTTTCATGGGAGGCCAACTGGAAATGCTGTAAGTGAGATTCATAGGATCAGCAGTTCTTGCTGTATGTATCGGAGTCTTTCCGTCTTTGTTCAGTAGACCTATTCTGTATGGATGAGCCAGGAATGGCCGGCTCCGCTTCTAGTGGTAGGAATGGCTCTGTACACAGTATATTTACGCGTGTGGCCTCGGCTCTCTGGAGGAAAGGGTAGGATTGCTCCATCCTGGAAGTGATTTTCCTGCTAGGGAAATATTGTGTCATGCTTTGGCTCCAGTGTATCAGTCACAGGGTCATGCACTTGTTACACTTGGCTGGCTGTATTCTGACCCATCTGTTGTACCTTTACCACTTTTTCATAACTTTGTGTAACCTGGCTCATAAGAGAACAGAAACTGGTGTCAATTGTACCAAAAAAACTACTCCAGCTACACAAATATTGCAACCCGGCCTCTAGTGGGGTATATAAATACTCGATCAGCTATAAAGCTACTGACAGGCAGGCCAAAGAAGTGTGACAACCTAGTGGAGATGTTCCTGGGGAACCCTTGTATGTGTGCCGAGCATTACCCTGCTGGAAAATACATCTAGGACGTTCTGCCATGATGGACAACACACGTGGCCACTGGATTTTCGGCATGTAACGCTGACTGTTAGTGCCCCTCTTACGACTATTATGGGTGACCGACTATCTTAAGTCCATCACACCAGCAGGGGGCAGTGTGCCTCTCCACAGCAAAGGGGCAGGATTGAAGCTCTCATTCCAAGGCTTCCTTACTCCAACACGACCGGCGCCGGCTCCTAGACAGAACCTGGAAAGACGATACATTCCAGTCTGTAGCAGTCCTGGCTTCTTGTTCATGACACCACTGCAAATGAGGGTGCCGTCTTGGGGTGTTAATGGAAGGACATGTAATGGGCGCCGTGAGAGCAAATGTCCTCATGCTAAGCACTTGGAAATGGTCTGGACAGAGGTGGGGGTCTGTAATTTGGTATAGCCTGTGTCTAGATAGTGGACAATGCAACCGTTGGGTCTGCTCATGCTTGTCAGCGGGTCAAACGACCCTCTCTATTGGTGGTCTGTCTGGGCTATCCGGAGCCTGTTCACCATGTGTGCCCTCATGTAACACTGCTGTCAGAACAGCCTACATGACAGACAATTCGTCAAAACAACCATCTTGCGTCTCTCATTCCAGTAATTCCCCCCCGAAAATCTATTACCTGGGTAAAATGTCTTTGAGCATGTCTAGTGGTCAACGATCTCTCAACAAGAGGTCCACGACACAAACGAAGCCCTTTAGAGCCTTTTTATAGGGCAACGGGGGAAACTCTCTTACAGCCTTTGTTGATAAGACCCCGTGTCCAATCGGTCCACAACCGTGATCATTGACAGATCTACCTGAGACAGAACTGCAGGATGAGTTTTGTAGTCGTTTAACATTTTTATCGGATTGATTTTTTTTTTTTTCCCCCCATCAGTCTACATTTGTCGCTGGTAGGTGGATATGTGAAGCGTCAGTCTAAGTAACTATGCCCCACTGATTATTAATTTTTGTCTCATCTTGTGACTTATTAGTGCATCTGTGGCTCCTTTAAATGTTTGTAGTGCTGGTGGTTGGCTTCAAGATTTGGTAGGCCAGTTTCACATCTGCGTCAGAGCCTCCAGAAGGAGATTCCATCACCGATCCGGCTGAAAATACTGGAAGAAAAAGCGCTGGAGGAACCCATTTAGTCTCCTGTCTAGAAGCCTTGCAGCTGGGTGCAAAGCTGATGGACCCTATTATAGTCAGTGGGGTCTGTCAGGCACCGTTTGGTTCCTTCCAGAGATGGATTCTATTCTCCCTTTCTGTTCCCCAAATAGAGCAGGAAACCGGACCCCAATGCAGATGTGAAACCACCCTAACTGATACTGCCAGTAGTTGTCTATGGCATGAAAAAACTGGTACACAGCTCAGAAGTGGGTCGGGTGCCACTCTGTAATGTGTCACCTATCCTGGTTCCCCAGCTCTGCACCAATTGTGGGCATGTAGGGAGTTTTATAAATCTTTATCTCTTCCAGAAGTAGTAGCATATGTTTCTTGAAAGTAGCGCCTTAAATATATTGTATCGCAATCCAGCATATAACCTCAAGTGACTACATTACTGGTCCACGTTGTATGGATGTGTAAGGGTATGGTCATCTGTGATGGGAAATCTGCTGCAGGTTACAGTAACAGGCATGTGGGTGAGACCTGAAGAAATATCATCCTCTTGCTGTGGAAGCTTTCCAAATAGTAACCTATGGCGTGGATATAATACCTTTGCAATCCAATTTTGGATTCAGGGTTTCCTAGGGGGGTTTCTCTTTGTGCCGTTATACAATGGTGCCATCTGCTGGCTAGAGCCAGTACTGTGGTATGGGAAATGCTGGAGAGGTCCCCCGACATCATAGCGGCCAGGATTCTACAGTAAGAGTACCCTGCTGGACGTCTTCCGATATCAGAGTTGTACAGCCTTCAATCAGAATGTCTTTAGACGTCAGACAGTGGATTGGAAAGGGTTAAAAATTCGCAGCCGGACAATTTCTGCTACAAGTTGCACCTCTTTCATTGTAAAGAGTTGAAATCCACCGTGCAAAGTCCCCGCGCTACATGTGTGCATTTGCGATCCTTTTTTTTTTCTCATTGTGTGTAGATCTGGCCCAATACAACACTCTCAGCCTGTTATGGACCCAAACTACACTAAAGGATCACTGCATTAGGAACACCTACTTGATAATGGGTTGGTCTGACTTTTTGGGCCATTATGGCTTTCAGACAGTAGAGAACAGATTCCACAAGGTAATGAACGTACTCCACTTGACCCATGCCTGGTGCACATTTTGCAGATAAGTGGGAGCAGAACTCGCAGCTCTTTCCACCATACCCCAAACATGTTCAATGGGGTTACAGTCTGGTGAGTTTGGGGCCAAGGCAGTGTGGAGAATTCATTGTCATGTTCCTTCAGCCACTGCCTAGTGATCTGAGCTCAATGACATGGAGTGTTGTCATGTTGAAAAATGGCACTGTGGTCGGGGAAGACTTCCTGAAGATATGGGTGCTGATGGTCAGCTAACAGGTCCCTGTAGTGTTCACCATTCAAGGGATTGTGATATGATGACAATCAGTCCTAGGCCATGCCAGGAAAATACTCACCGGACCATGACACCTCTACCACCAACCTGTTGAAGACCAACAAATGCATCCATGGGATACTTCTTCGTAATGTTTGTCAGATGTGGACCCGGCAAGAAAAGACTCATCACTCCAGACTGTTTTCTGCCATGTGTAAGGACCATTGACCGCTTTCCTGGGCTCTTGTGAGACATTGTTGGCGATTAGTAGTCATCAGGGGCACCCTTGTCAGACTTCAGCTGTTGACCCCCAGTCAACACAAGGTGCACTTCATGGTCCTTATGGAAATTTTTCTAACTTTCCCGCTGTTGTACTTCTGGGTCAGGTGGTTAACTGTGGCACACCATTGCTGACATACCAGATGTACCACCCCATACTAGCCTCTAGGATCGACCACACATGGCCTGCTGCTGGGTGATCTGTCAGGGGATATCCATGGTTCAACAAGTCCAACTGTTTCAGAAATACTGGCACCACACCTCCGGGCGCCAACACTCTGCCTGCGGTCAGTCAAGTCGCCATGCTTACCTATGACTACCAAATGTTGCCTTTTCTGTACAGAGGAGAGGTCGGCACATTATCTGAGAGCAGGTTACAACACGGCCGTCATGTGGAACCCTTAGCAACAAGGTTTCACACACCAACTGTTCCTTATGCAGTGATAGATTCGTGTGTTTTTTTTTTTTTGTTTGTTTCGGGGTTTTTTTCCCTTTATGGATTCATGCACCAAAATTCGGGAGACACAAGTAAAATGCACTTTGTGAAGACACGCAAAGTGCTGTAGTAGTCAGACAGAGGATGCAAAGATATAAAATAGGGCTGCAAGTACTTTCAGACTGCTCTAGTTCTGAAATGCTAACTAACGTATACTAAGAAAGGGCAATAAAGTTTCTCAGTCCTTGGAATACCCTATATACAGCAACGTATGTCTCTGTGCTTTGTGCCCTTTGCAGGCCATGCTATTGACCTCTGGTGTGGGTTTTGTCGGATGCTGGAATTCACATAGTTGTGGTCTTTTAAAAACAAGTGAAGGTGAAAGCTGCTCTAGAAAGTGCTGGTGGGCTGGGTGCTGAGCTAGCGGTGCGGGCAGGCCTCGTCTGTGTGCAGAGCAGTGGGCACTGCCCATTATACATGGCTCCTAACCAAGGATGCTGCTGAATTATAGAGCTTCCCATTTAGTGTCTGTTGGGTTTCTGATTGTCTAAAGAACCTAGTCGAATTCTACTGAAACCTACCTAATAAGGGATACTTCAGTAGGTGCTGCTACACGTGTTGCTCTTAAACTAATCGGTAATGAGCTGAAGAGTTGTAGGGCATCCTAGGCTCTTATTTCCTGAAATGTCTAACTTACATGGTTCTGCCGCGCAGTCCTGGACACGCATGGGTAAACGCACATACATGCATACAAAGCAGGTCTGAGAGCTCAGCTGGAAAACTGAATGTTAGCGGCATGTAAATGAGAAGCTTTCTGGCCAGTAAGACAAATAACAGCAACGTTGGAGCCCAAGAGGACAATTTACAGGGCCGCTGGTCCAACCACAGACGGGCTCCATTGTTATAAAGAACCAAGCTTTTAAATGCCACTGCTGGCTGTCCTTGGGGCAGCAGGAAACGGCTGACTAATGCCAGGTTCACATGGGCACAACACAGGTGTGTTTTTGCATTACAGATGAGATGTTCTGCTTGACAACCGCCTGCTGACCCAAACTTGGAGCGTCAGAGGGATCTACGATGCTCCGAGTTTGGGCTAGTAGACCTGTGGTGAGGCGAGAACAGTTGTGGGTAGTACAGGCACATTCCGGTGAGTATACTGCGGCCTAAGACTTCTTCAGATATCAGAGGACGATGTGCTTGGACCTGGAGGGAAGTGGGCTAAGTTTTTTTAAGAGGCGCACCCCACTTGGTGCATGTCTGGGCAGCCCATGTGCCGGACTACAATCTATACCTGCCATGAGCTAGCATGGACTCCAGCTATAATTTACGCTAGTTTCTATTGTAAAGTATCACAGAAAACAGCCATATACTTACTGACTAAGGCCCCCTGTCCACGGCAGTTTATTTGCCGGCCGTAAACCGCCGGCGAATCACCCCGGCCGACGCTTCCCATAGCAATGCTGAGAAAAGCGCCAGCACCTGTCCACAAGCAGAGAATCATTGCAAGTCTCCGCTCGGGGCGGGCAATTCGCAGCATGCTGTGAATTGACCTGATTCTCCGCGGTCAGCCTATCTATTGGATAGGGCTGACCGGCGGAGATTCGCCAGCGGCTCCTGCTCCCGGGCGGCGTCTCTTGCAGCGGAGCTTCGCCGCGGGATACCGCATCATCCGTGAACAGCCGGCCCAAGGAGTGCATTTAGCTGTGTCCTCTCATCATTCAGGTAGCAGACTACCAAATGAGGGAGCTAATTGCACCTGTGAGGGACACCGATGAGACAGCCACTCACACAGCCTCTTAATATAGATGGGGTAGCTGCTTGGTGTGTACTCCCACACAGAGTAGATACAAAGTGGCAGACCTTCTGATACATGTAGTGCACCATGCAGACCAGCAATCTATTAATGACGCCATAGTAGTTCAGCAGGCTGCCCTGTACCTCAAAAAGTGAACCACATTGGTACTGCCACCCTGGGCTCCCTAGGCGTTTAAAAGCCACACTGCATGTGAATAATAGATAATAAATGCAAGCCATTAGTTGGATTTTGGCCAAAACACATCAGCTCACTAACCACTTCAGGGTTTTTTGCTTGTACGGAGTCCCTACACTAATATAAATACATCACAGTAGGGGAAATATAAAAACAATCACAGAAAGCGGCCGTTACTTACTGACTAAGGAGGGCAGATAACTGCATCCTCTCACCATGTATGGACTCCAGCTATAATTTATGCTAGTTTCTATTGTAAAGTATAGTCAATCTGACAGGCACGTGAGACCCTGCCCCCTTTTTGCTGAGTCTTGCCCACTTTTTAAAAATTGGTAAGCAGGGCACAAAACGTGCACCTTTTTTTAGGCCGCCTGCAGACGAGCGGGTCGGATCCGGCAGTGAGAATTCTCGCCGCGGGACCCGACCCGAGAGCCTGCAGGGACGAGCGTGTACTCACCCGCGCCTGGCGGCCCCGGCTCTTTCATGTGCCGGCTGCGCATGTGCAGACCGGAGCCGGCGGCCGGGTGAGTGCGTGCCCCGCACAAAAATAGGACATGCCGCGGTTTGTTTGCCGCACGAGATTTCGCGCGGTCAAACCGCGGCCGTCTGCATAGGAGTGCGTATTGTAGTGCACTCCTATGCAAACTTTCAGTGGCGGAAATCCCGCGGGAAATATCGCCGCGGGATTTCCGCCCGTGTGCAGGCGGCCTTACGCAAGTTGGGGCATTCAGGGGTTGATTGGATTTGCTCCAACCTCTTAGTAGTATTTTTGCTCCTAAGCTTGTAAAAATCCATGAGTCATATGCACTTTTTATACAAGCGGCTTTTGGATTGTGTGTAAGTGTGTCCCTCCGTGTATCTCCACACAGCTTTTTCTCTATAAAGACGTCTACAGCCCTATTTGTCTCTCTGGGTGCGTGTGACGCGAGGCCTAAAAGCCTAGTCGTGTCGAAAATTGTATGAAATTTGTGCTTTGTGAGTCCCACTAATATGAAGCACATTCTTTTAAATAGGGTCCTACACATGAGCGATATTTTATTTATTTTATCGCAATGCGGTGTAGAAAGAGCGCAGCATGTCCTGTCTTTTGGGCGGACCGCCCCACCCATTGCTTTCAATGGGGCTAAAAAACTCATTGCATGGTGTGCGATGCGAGGTTTCTCTGGCTTGCAGTTGAAAGCCGGGCCAGAGGTTCGCAACTGTGCTGAAGTGATGGGAGGCGTCTTTGACACACAAAACGCCTCACATCAGTGGGAAAATCAAGCGATATTGGACCGAGTTTCACAGGCCAATATCGCCCTTGGCCATGGGAAACTAGCTTAGGCCGGTTGCATACGAACCATCTGGATTCCAGCTGCGGGTTATAGCGGTGGAATCTGTCTGTGACCCCCGGCCGGCGGCCCCCCGTGTACCCGCTATTTCTGTACTGCAGATGACCGTGGATGCTCGCCGTCGGTCATGTGCAGTACAGATATATATATTTGGCCTGGGTACCCGAAACAGAACGCATGCAATACAAAACGTGACTTTTGGGTAAGAGAGGCTATCAGCACGTACACATAAATACGTGGAAGGACACCTATGCTGATTAATGCTTTCTGACTGTATTAACTTAAAATAGACGAATTCAATGATCTTTGCAGTGATTCTCGAGTCAGTCGTTAGTTTGCTCCGGCGTCTCAGCCAGCCGAGTGCGTTGATTCTAGAGTCGGCCGCTAGTTTGCTCCGGCGCTGCAGCTACTCGAGCGGCTGCTACTTGAAGTGCGGCTGTTCTCCTGCCCAAATGGTTCCGTCGCTTGCTTGGCATCTTATATCTAAAACACAAAATCTGTTTGTTTGTGTCGTATGCAAATCCCCAGTTCTTGTCCGATTAAGTAAAATTTGGCATTTTTTGTTGGCAATAGCAACCAATCATGGCTCAGCTTTCATTTGTTCTGCTGAGGTAAGATGAAAGCTGCCCTGTCATTGGTTGCTATATATTTTACTGCTGGTAAAAATAATAGCTGTGCTGTGATCGCTGATTGCAGATTCCACAATAGGAATCGGTTTGTGTAAAGCCGCTCTTGGGAATAGCTTTTAGGCCTCATGTCCACGGGGAAAATCAGGCCCGCTATGGATTCTCCATGGAGAATCCGTAGCGGGTCCCTCCTGCCCTGCGGACATGAGCGCTGAAAATAAGAATTAACTTACCCGCAGCGGACCAGGCAGATCTTCTCTTCTTCACGGCCGGATCTTTTTTCTTCGGCCGGTGGATGTGCTCGGCACGCCAGCTGCGTGCCGCGCGCATGCGCCGTGTACATCTGCCCGGCCGAAGAAAGAAGATCCGGCCGTGAAGAAGAGAAGAGGTGCCCGGTCCACTGCGGGTAAGTTATTCTTATTTTAGATCTCCCGCGGATCTGGACGGCTTCCATAGGTTTCAATAGAAGCCTGCGGGAGCCGTCCCCGTGGGAGACCCGCGTGAAAATGGAGCATGTCACGTTTTTGTTTTTTTTTTTCATGCTCCATTTTTTTTAAATTCCCTTTTATTGACCATCCGCGGGTATTGATCTACCCGCGGATGGTCAATCTATCCCTACGGGATGCGGATCCGCATGCGGGTGATCCGCTGTGGATTTTAAATCCTATTTTGCTCGTGGACTTGAGGCCTTAGTGTGCTTGCATCTGCTGTGGACGGTGTCAATGTAACGCAACTTTGTATCAAGTGCCCGGAGGGCTGTAAGCTAGTAGCATTGGGCCTCCTGCACAAAGCACATGCGGATTTCCGCTGCAAAAGACCTGCGATTCATTGCGGAAATGACTTTAAAATGCTTGCGGCTGATCGCGGCTTCAACAGATGCACAGTGTATTGTTCTTCACCCACCTCTTTGCTTGGTCTCCAAGCAACCTGATCAGAATCGCCCGATTCTCCGCGGTCAGCCTATCTATCAGATTAAGCTGACTGGCAGAGATTCGTCTGCGGCTCCTGCTCCCGGGTGGCGGAGCTCCGCCGCTGGATACCACGACACCCGTGGACAGGGAGCCAAAGTCCTCACGCCCATGGATGGGTCGGATTCCGACTGCAAAATATCGCAGTGGAAATAAACCTGGTGACCCCCAGAGACTACATACTCATCTGTCCCGATCCGCCGCGAGTGACTTGCCCGGTGCGCATGCGCCGTGCTGGGCATGATGCGCCCATGCTGAGCTATGACGTGGATTCCCACTGTGCCCACTGCGTGAATATTGCGTGACGGATGGCTTACACTGACTGCAATGGAACCCGTCCATGCCATTTTCTATACAGAATAGAACATGCTGCAATTCTCCCCTGCGAGCCAAAAATCACAGTTGATTTCCGCTCGTGGGCAGGGGAGAATCTTTTAACCTAGCATGTCCATGGAGGGACTTTGCTGTGGAATTCGTGGCGGGCATCTGGCCGTGAATTCTGCAGTGATCCGTCTGTGGGCATTGGTCCTTACCGTTTCGTGCCGTTCCCCCTGTAAACGGGACGTGTGCCCACAGGCGGATCCACTGGATGCTCACCCTGTCAGACTGTAATGGCTTTATGCGCCCGTCACGAACTTGTGTGCGATGAATAAGCTACAATTGGTCGCGTTCTGCTAGCTACAAATGGAAGCTTTCTGGGGGTAATGAAGGGGTGTTCACATACTTCACTGGAGACATTTCTGCAACTGAAAACTTTTGTTCCCCACATATTTGAATGGGATAGCCTGATGTGTGTCTTAATACGAAACCCATTTTGGTAGATTGGCTTTCATTTTTTTTCCCACTTGCAGAAAATTCTGTAACAGACCTGTTGTGTTGGAACATCCGCTAATGCCTGTCTTTCCTAGAACTGTGGCGCCACAAACTGAGCAAACAATGTGACAGGGTTAAAAAAAAAAATCCCTAGGTGTAGGGTTGCTTTTGCAGGTACAATATGCAGCTTTTCTATTGCTAATCAGATCTTGGACTGCAGCCACAGATCTTCCCTAGTGAGCTTAAAGGGGCAATCCCATTGCAGCTACTCATGGCTGAGAAGGGAATACCCATTTGTGTGCCATGGCCAATGTGGCTGTGCAGTGTCATTTGTTTAACTTCTGAGATGCAGGAACAGGGTAAATGTCCTTTACCAAAGTGCCCAAGAGTACTCCCAGCGAATGGAGGTGGAGATCACTCCAGCTGCCCGCCACCATTCGCAGTAAACAATTCGTCATTCGTAGATGGACTGCCTGTTCACACAGGTCGATCGCTGTACGGTTTTTATGCCTACCTAACTGAACGATGAATAGTAAGCAAACAAATTATTAGCATTCGTCATTCAGTACCTTTACTGTGCCTTTAAGATGCCCAACTTGCAGCCATTGACCAACCTTCAGGTGTAGAATTTGACAGAGTTTATGAATGGCTGACATGCCAATCTCAATATTGGTATATGAAAGGTCCTTGTGGATTGTGCAAAACAACATATAAAACTGTGCGGTCAGTTGCTAGGCAGAAGCTTGGCCGTCGCTGGTGGAATTTTTGAAGAAATCTCCATTATCCTGCCGTCTGCCTTGAACTCTCCATTCTATAAAAGTTTTACGTTTGGGAACTTGTTCCGAAGTATAGCGTGGTTCTAATGGCTGATCTGTGGCGTAGTGTTAGAACTAGTGAAAGTGACTTGTATAACGCCAGCAGGAGCTTGTTACTTGGTGGGAATGTGGTTCTTTCAATGGGGTACGAGACTGATGGAGGGGGGAAAGTAATGACTGTTTAGTTTGTTGCTATATATCGGGCTGTGGCACTAAACCAGGAAAGTCTAAACTACAGCGCCAGAAACTATTTCTTTTGGTAGTAGGAGCTCAAAACTTAAAAAATATTTATTTAAAACTTGTATTTGCTGTTAAGTTATTTTTTTTCCTTTTTAATTAACCCTGGAGGTGAACGGTTATAACTGATGGGAGGGGCTGCAAAGCATGTTTGGTTCACCAGACACTAGTGACATATCGTTAGCATATGCCAACAATGTCTGGGTATTATTGTATCTTGACGCCACCGGAAGCTAGGGGTTTGGCAGGAGGAGCTCCCCTGTCACACCCCTAGCTCCCGATAGGGTGAAGCCTTGAAGGTCCTAGCAGCGTGGGGATGAACATCATGCTGGGATGGAGGGTTAGTTTCAGTATTAACCACTTAGGGCTGGTTTCAGTATTAACCCCAACACTGAAACCAACCCTCACCCTAACCCTCCATGCTAGGCACAGTCTCACCCAGCATTTTCCCAGGAGTTACATAGCAGTTTGCCAGCTCCTCTTTAGCTCCTGTGTCCCCCTCCCTTCTATCCCTAACTCACTGTCAGGCAGCGCTGTGCTGCCGCCGCCGCAGATCCCCCGCTGGTGGCGGCTGTGCACACACTATGGGCTAGAATATCCAGTCAATCACCATGCTTCAGACTAAAAAAATAACTAGGAGTCATTGGTTCCGAATTGGAGAACTTTAGGAGCCAAATGATGATTTTATTTGCTAAATTTAAATGAATTTGTGTGTATATATGTGAAAATTAATATATATGTGTATATGTCATCTAGCAGCCGTGCCTTACATGTGGCACATCTGCTAGATGAAATAAACCTTTTTGCATTACAGCTTTGCATCTATGGCTGCGGAAGCCTGTGATTGGCTAAGTGGTCACTTGTACAATATACGATATGTGACCGCATGTCAGCTTCTTCCGGGTTCTGAGCAGATAGGTCATCACTATCAGATCAGTAGAGGTCTGCTGATTAACTCTTTTGAGGCTGCTGTGGAGCTTGGGTGAATGCGACTGCCGCCCCACTACCATGCAGAGCGCCATTCATAGTGGCTGTGCCTGCTGTAGCCACTCAGTCCTATCTGTTTGAGTGGGACTGAATTGCTCTCCGGCCATGTGACCAATGAGCGTGACAGCACATGCCTGAGGAGAGACTGCAGCGCTTTTCAATCAGCTGGGGATCCCAAGCGGTGGTCCCTCGGTGACCAACTATTGATGTCTCCTGAGGTTAGTCCCAGGAGACCGTCGCCTTTTATAGTAGTTTCACCTGGTTCTGTCTTGGTCCGGGTGTGAACATCTGTATCTGTGTGTCTAGTAACTGGAGGAAGTTGGAAACCGCAGGACCTTCTGCTGTGGCAGTCTGGGTGGAGGCTCTAAACTGAGGGGTAGTGTCATTACTGTTTGTATGCTAGACGTGTAATATCCGTGTCCTCACCTAGTAGTATGTGACCTGTACTGTTAATGATTACAGGCATACTCGCTGCCAGTGCTACTATCTGGCCTTGGAAGAAGTGTGAAAAGGCAATCTAGTAGTTTATTGCAGGTTCACTCACTGATAATAAAGTGGAAATTGGCAGCATTAGTAGTCTTGTCACCGCAGGGAAGAATAGGGCACCCCAATTTAAAAAGGACCTGGACAAACTGGGGCAAGTTCAGAGACGAGCTGCCAGGATGGTGAACAGTCTGCAAACCATGCCCTATGAGGGCGCCTGGTCACACAGGGACTAAAGATTGCAACTTTGCTCTTTGAGAAATGAAGTTCAATAATTCCGCTCAGGTTTCCATCAGAATGCTGTATTTGGCAACTTGGATGAAGCACTGGGAAGAAAGGGTGAATGTAGAGAGAAATGCTATGTGAGCCCAGCCTATACCACCCGGAGGGGCGGCAACAACCTACATACACTGGCTGAATTCACTAACAATCTGGTGGGTCCTGCCTGCTGGCATTTAAGATGCTCTGTGTGTTACCGCAGGGCTACTGCCTCCCCTAATGTACTCCAGAACTATACATGTTGGGGGAGGCTCGTACCCCCCCCCCCCCCAATACCTGTCCTTTGTTTCTATCACCAGCTTGGCTAGAGGATGTGGATTTCAGCATTGGCAGTCGAGCTGCAGCAGATTCTCTCCTGTGATTGATGGGGAAGCTTGTGTGTTTAACCTATTAAAAAGAAGTGTCCAAATATCTTGTAAGGTCGGGTGCAAAAGTCCCGTGTCTGCGAGTTGTGTGTAGAGGCTCGGATGCAGTTCTCATTGGACAGTACACAGGCATCTGTTCGCGTACTCTACAATTTACATGGACATGCAGTGAGTTTGTTTTTCTTTTTTTCATGCAGCCCATTGGCTCATATAATATAATGTCAATATGCATAGCCCCATAGGCTATAGTGGGGCCATGTGCTGCCCATGAATGAGTGGGTGTACCCACTTGTCTTCTGCATCCACCTGTTCTCTGCATGGAGCGCTTGGCTGTTATGCAGCCGGGCACTCCGAGTGGGGTATGGAGGACACAGCTGGACTGCTCTGTTCTTCATACACAGCCTGTCATCAGGGAGCAGGATACAGCTGAAACAATAGTATACCGCTGTGAATTCCTGATAAGGCTAATCGTCGTCTTTCAGTACGCTGAAAGATCAGCGATGGCTTAACGAAAACTGCACGATGTCAGTGCAGTTACACATAACGATTTATCGCTCAAAAGACGGCTTTTGAGTGGATTTTGAGCGATAACCGTTGTGTCTAAATGGCCCTTGACTCCCCTCCCCAGTGCTGTTATAGTAATGTGATAGGTGGGGCCCGGACCATCTCTGCTGCGTGCGGGGCTCTCCAGCCAGGTTTACATGGTGTGATCCAACTGACATTGTGTTTTGTTTGTTGTTTTTTGAGTCTAATGCCATGTAAGGCCCCCTCTCCACGGGTGTTGTGGTATCCCTCGGTGGATCTCCGCTGCGGGAGCCGCCGCCCGGGAGCAGGAGCTGCAGACGAATCTCCGCCGGTCAGGCTATCTGGCAGATAGGCTGACCGCGGAGAATCGCAATGATTCTCTGCTCGTAGACACGGGGCTAGCGCTTTCCATAGCAATGCTATGGAAAGCTTCAGACGGACGTGGACAGGGGACCTAATTGTTGTAAAGTGTCATGTGTTTTTTTTTTTTTTTTTTTTTATAATCTGTTTCACAAAGTTGGTTTATTGCAAAAAAAAAAAAAGTGCAATTGAACACACCTTTTTTTTAAACTGAGGATATTTAGGCGTCTTTAATTCCACAAGCCGGATACTTTGTGCTGTTCTGCAGGTATCAGGTGGTATACAGTGCTTGGTGGAGAGCTCGGAGTGTTAGTGGCACACCCAACAACCTCAACATCCCTCCTTGTTTTATGTGAGGAACTCTTTACTACCTGCTCTGTTATATAACCAAGGGAGTCATATACTGTCTGCACACTGGACAAGCTACATGGTGGCTTTATATGGGGCGACTATCTGCCGATTAAAACTGCGAATACAGATATTCCTTTTGCGTAAACATGGCCACCAGCGATCAGTCATTTAGTAGTCCTTTCAGCACAACTGAAAAATGCTCACTGGTTGTAAAGGCAAAGCAACAACTGTCGTTCGCGCACTTCAGCGACTTCTGAGTCCACGTGAATGATGGCTGCACCGTGTGAAGGTACTTTGTTCTTTTCTCAGTTACAGGTTTTATTTGCGCCTTTTTCATGGCCGGCTGATATACGCTACCATCTAGTGCATTGGATTCCGGTGCATCAGATCGCATGGGCGTTATTTCGCCAACCAACCAGGAAAGCTAGTCCTGGAATCATCTTCCTGGCCAGAATACGTCGGCCGCTGCATAGACTCCTAGTGTGCTAAGCTCCTGCCTCTCTCCGCCCCTTGTCAGCAGCCAGCAATGGGCGGGGGCGGAAGCTTAGGAACTAATTCCGCCCCCACCCCTCACATTGCAAACAGCCAGCAAGGGGCGGAGAGGATGGAAGGGGTGGGAGTTTAGCGGTAATGCTGCTAAACTACCTCCCTTCTCCAACAACTGTCATTGGCCCCCATAGGAGTCTATGCAGCAACCAACGTATTCCAGCCAGGAACATAGTTCCAGGACTATCTTTCCTGCCCAATGGAAAAGTGCCCGTTGCTATATTGGCCGGGTGCTTTTACGCCCACCTGATTGGAATCCAATGCATCAGATGGTAGCGTCTATCAGATGGCGGCCGATGTACACTCATGTGAATAGAGCCTAAGCCCGTAGACCGTGTAATGAATGAGATCCTTTCCTGCAGAGTGCTTGCGGGTCTGTACTCGGCAGGCCTGGTCTGTTGTAGTGTTGGTCCCTGTATGCTGTATACGATGAGCAGCAGTCTCCAAATTATTGGGCATGTTACACCCACGCTCATTACCTGCTCTCTTCTTAAAGTATAGTTTGTTGGCCTCCTTTCTCCCAAGGTAATACTAGTGCAGGTTTTATTGGATGTGCACCATAGTCTGTGCAGGGTAGCTGGAGCAGAAAGTTCTGCAAGAAACTTGTGCGATGGGTCGAAGACCAGTTGGAGCAAGATACAAAGTCGACTCATTCAGCATATAAAGGGCTGCTCACATTAGGGGTTTTATGTACGTTTAACATGTATGTTAAAGGAGATGTCTCGAGGAAGCAGTTAATTTTTTTTTTTCCCAGTCCCCCCCATTAAACACACATTACTAAGCCCCCCTGTAAATGACATTTCTAGCTGGTTCGTACTTACCGTTCCAGCGTTTCAGCAAGTTATAAAAGTTTCCTCAAGATGGCCGCCGGCTCTTTCCCAGTCGCTCGCTGCAGCCCGACGTGCGCGCTCCCGAGACGCCGCCAGCTGTGTCTCCATGGCAACCGGACGCATCGCAGCCGCCGACCAGACGCCCCGCAGCCGCCGACCAGACAGCAGGTAACCGGCGCTAGCCCCCGGCTCCCCAGCGCTAGCTCCCCCGGCGCAGCGACAGCCCCCCCGGCCTAGCGCTAGCTCCCCCGGCGCAGCGACAGCCCCCCCGGCCTAGCGACAGCCCCCCCGGCCTAGCGACAGCCCCCCCGGCCTAGCGACAGCCCCCCCGGCCTAGCGACAGCCCCCCCGGCCTAGCGACAGCCCCCCCGGCCTAGCGACAGCCCCCCCGGCCTAGCGACAGCCCCCCCGGCCTAGCGACAGCCCCCCCGGCCTAGCGACAGCCCCCCCGGCCTAGCGACAGCCCCCCCGGCCTAGCGACAGCCCCCCCGGCCTAGCGACAGCCCCCCCGGCCTAGCGCTAGCTCCCCCGGCCTAGCGCTAGCTCCCCCGGCCTAGCGCTAGCTCCCCCGGCCTAGCGCTAGCTCCCCCGGCCTAGCGCTAGCTCCCCCGGCCTAGCGCTAGCTCCCCCGGCCTAGCGCTAGCTCCCCCGGCCTAGCGCTAGCTCCCCCGGCCTAGCGCTAGCTCCCCCGGCCTAGCGCTAGCTCCCCCGGCCTAGCGCTAGCTCCCCCGGCCTAGCGCTAGCTCCCCCGGCCTAGCGCTAGCTCCCCCGGCCTAGCGCTAGCTCCCCCGGCCTAGCGCTAGCTCCCCCGGCCTAGCGCTAGCTCCCCCGGCCTAGCGACAGCCCCCCCGGCGCAGCGACAGCCCGCCCCCGGCGCAGCGGCAGCCCCCCCGGCGCAGCGGCAGCCCCCCCGGCGCAGCGGCAGCCCCCCCGGCGCAGCGGCAGCCCCCCCGGCGCAGCGGCAGCCCGGCGCAGCGGCAGCCCCCCCCGACCCATCACTTACCTGGGAGGCTTCTCGGGGCGGCTGGGCTGGGCTGGGCTGGGCTGGTCTTCTCCGCTGGGCAGCTCCAGTTTCTGCACCTTCCTCTAACAGAGGATGGTGCAGAATGGCCGCTTCAGCGCGCTCCCGAGCAGTGACAGCTCGTCTGCGCATGCGCAGAAGAGCTGTAGCGGGGAGCACACTGAAGCGGCTCGTGCTGAATGGAGAAGACCGGACTGCGCAAGCGCGTCTAAAAAAGCAAGCTGCCAGCGAATTTAGACGGAACCATGGAGACGAGGACGCTAGCAACGGAGCAGGTAAGTGGAATAACTTCTGTATGGCTCATATTTAATGCACAATGTACATTACAAAGTGCATTAATATGGCCATACGGAAGTGTATAACCCCACTTGGTTTCGCGAGACCACCCCTTTAAGTGTTTTCTGGTATAGTAGGATATGTGATCAAAGTCTGGTGGAGGTCTCACTGCTGAGACCCCCACCAATCCTGAGAATAGGGGTCTCATTCCCTCCTCCTCCTCACTGCAGGCTTACTGCTCCCCCTGCCCTCAGGGAGAAGGAGAATGAATAGAGTGGCAGCCTCATTGAGTTTCAATGGGACTGCCAGAGATGGCCGAGTGCTTTTGCTCAGCTATTTCCATCAGCCCCATTGGAGTGGCTTCTGCGCATACTTGGCCACCACTGCATTCATTCTGTTGTCACAATTGGGGTGCAGTGACCCCGCAATAACAGAAATGGGGGACTCCCGTTTGCAGTATTGGTGGGGGACTCCCGTTTGCAGTATTGGTGGGGGTCTCCAGCGGTGAGTCCCCATCCAATCACACTTCTATCACCTATGTCTGCATAGGTGATAAGCGTCTTCTGGTACAACCCCTGTAAATGTACATGTAGAAAATGTATACGAACACTTGTCCATGGCAAGGATAGCTATACGGTTTTATAATGTATGTGTTGAATGGAAGGTTACAAGTTAAAAATTATAGCATTCATGGTGAACTTTATTATGAAAATCTTTGAAGCCAGACTTTTTTTTTTTTTGCATATGAAAACAAAAACCTATACAATCAACATATATGGAATGTACAGCCGGTTCTCATTGACTGCAATGTTAATCTTTTTCCATAATTTCTTTGTATTCCGACATACACATGTGCCAAATGGTAAAACCCTAATGCTAGCAGCCCCTTAGGCTGGGTTCACACGGCAGTTTTGCCGCGGTTTTGCTACAGAAGAACTGCTTCTGTGGCAAAACCGCTTCAAAGGTTAATTTGGGCTTGCAGATTTTGCTGCGGATTTTTCCGCAGCGCTTTTTTTACTTTTGTCGCGTATTTGGTGCAGTTTTGGCTGCGTCCATAGAGGTCTATGGACAAAAAAGCGCTGCGGAAAAGACCAAAGAATGAACATGCTGCATCTTTTAAAACCGCGAGGCAGTTGCACTTCCACACTGCGGCTGTGCGGAAAAAATCCGTCCTGTGAGAACAGCTTTTTGGCAAATCTCATTTGTGCTGCATTGCACTGCAAACGCAGCGGTTTTGCCGCAGTGCGGATATGCAATGGCAATCCGCGGCAAAATGGCAGCAAATCTGCCCTGTGTGAACCCAGCCTTACTGTGCCATTCACCCCATGCCAAAGCCTTTTACAATGTCTGTAAACCCTGCCTGCTGTAATCTGGCCCCAGTGGAGAATATGGCGCACGCTTTATAACTGAGGGGCCCGTCTGTGACTTGTTTCACAACTCGTATTGGCCAGCTGCAATATGGCAAGAGTTTGTAGAATTTCCATCTATTTATGAGTCTACATTGAGCAGACTCGTCTACTTTATGAGAAGTCGTCCTCGCAGCTCCGTGCTGGGAGGGGGCGCACGGAATACTTGAAGACGCAGACATTCCAGAGATGACGATATTGTGCTTGTGCAGGGACTATGGGACTTGTATTCTTTGACCACACTATGTGTAAAGGGGTTGTCCCACCACAACCATCTGTCCTCCTGTCACCAGATGATGACTATTATATTGTTGTGGGCTATCCCCTAGCTGTGTGAAGGAAGTTGCACAACTTTCCTGGCGCCTCCTGAGTTCTGAGCTGTGCGGTACAGAACGCCCAGGCTGCCAGCTCTGACCTTCTGGTATGGCTCCCAGCCTCTCCTCACAAGGTCACATCGTGTTTTTCACTTTTTACGCTCTTATTTTGAAACAGGTTTAAAAAACTCCAGTTTTTTTTTTTTTAATGATTTATTAGGGAACTTTCCAGAACTTCCCAATGACTCATTTTTGCTTTGCAGCTCAGGACCTGGTATGTGGGTGATCTATCAATGTCATTTTACATTGAGACCTACTACTATTTTTTTTAAATAATGAGCATTTTGCTTTTTATTTCTTCCTTTTCCTTTAAGGCACTTAACCCTTTGAGGATCGAGGTACACATTTGTCCCATAGTCTTAAGCGGTTTGGGGAATTCCCATTCCGGTAAAATGAATACCAGGCTACAGAAAATTTGTTGTGCAATCTGCAGCAAGAATCCTACCTGCAAATGTACCGCGACTTGGTCCATTGACTGTAGTAAAGCTGCGTGTGGATCTCTGACACGGATTTTCATTAAAATCTGCATCTTAAAAATCCAACATAATACTTTTTTTTTTCCTTCTCCTCACTGCTGACTTGGCTGCATCCAAAACCAGGGCTGTGGAGTCAGTAAGCCAAACCTTCGACTCCCCAGTTTTCTCTAACTCCCTCATGTGATTCGTGTGTGTGGGTTGTTTTTTTTTTGTTTAGAGATTTGTTTAAAATGTTCTAATGGTTTTTGATAAATAGGGGATTGGATGAATAAAACATACATTTTTAGGATGTTTCAAAACTTTTCTAAATTTCTATGGAAGGAAATATGCAACAAATTCTGCATTGGATTAGTTATAAAAGTAACAATATAAGTAATAAATATCGTAGAAGTCGGAGTCTGTACATTTCTACTGACTCAGACACCACGACTCCAACTCCACAGCCCTGTCCAAAACTTCATGTGTGGCACCAGCCTTGGCCTTGATCGTTGCTATGCAAAGCGCTGTATATGTGCCTGGCATTAGTCTCATTCTACTCGGAAATGTGATTTTTATTTTTTTATTTTTTTATTTTTTTTATTTTTTTTCCCCCCACTTCATTACTGATTCCTGTAAAGGCTAGAAGTGTAACCTGATAAAATGAAGGCAGAGCGGGGCTTGCCACTAACAAACCATTGGACTACATATGAAAATGATTATATTTCTACATATAGGCTAGTATAGTATATAATCATCTATGGAAGTGCTAATGAATCTCTGGGGTCCAGCAATGCAGAGTTCATGGTAGTTCCTGCTTACCCCCTCCATAGCATGATGGCTCTGGTACCTTCATGAAACAAGTCCTGTTTTTAGGCTTCGATCACACAACATGGTTTTGCTGTGGATTTCGGTGTGTGTGTTCCCAAATCCACGACGCACTTGGCATCAATTTATCATTCTCTTGAATGCTAAAAAATCCCTTGTTTCTGCGCTGATACCGCATCTGGTGGCCACGCATGTATTTGTCTGATTGACAGGCTAAATCTACCTGCAGATCCACATCAAAATCTGTGGCGGTACTCTGGGGGTCAGTCTTGGGTTTCTGCCACAGGCTAAACCGACTGATCCATGTCAAAAGAATCTGATGTAGATCTTGCAGTAGCAAGGCTTTGTCCATTAAGAGAGTGGGAAGTAGTGTGAACAAGGCCTATGCAGAGATACTAGCCGGAGTATATAGCAAACTCTAGTATAGGTATATAATGCGGAGGATCGACGGGAGGAGAATAAGGTTTATGAGTCTACAGCTGACTGGACTCAGACAGCACATGGTACTTTGTATCACGTTGCATAGTACTTTGGTTTGTTTGTCTCTCCCTTCCACCACACACACAGATTGCGTGACAACAAGATTCTGCTCAAAATTGTGAATGAGACTCGTCAATGAGGGATACAAAAAAAGTGGACAACACTTAGATGCTGCCCGGATTTTAAGACTCCTTTGCTGCTTTAAAAAAAACAAACAAAGTCCCAATTCAGGCTAAAGTTTATTACTGCATATTACACATGCAAAACCCATGAGCATAATACGCTACAAAGACCGCAC
Source organism: Eleutherodactylus coqui (assembly GCF_035609145.1). Lineage (NCBI taxonomy): Eukaryota > Metazoa > Chordata > Amphibia > Anura > Eleutherodactylidae > Eleutherodactylus > Eleutherodactylus coqui. The sequence continues at coordinate 112,569,167 of NC_089844.1, forward strand.
ATATGTCTTTAGGCTGGGGTCACAGAATAACTGCACGGAAATACAGCGAGATTTCCGCGGGAGGAATGCATCTTCAAAACCTGTGGCCTTTCGCCGCAGATTTTGAAGCGTCTTCGCCGCCTGCATTCCGCTGCGGCCATGAATTCCACGCAGCATGTCAGTTTCAGTGAGGCTTGGCTGCAATGGATCGGCTGCAGCATCTGGACGAGATCTTTTTAAATCTCGTCCACTGTGCTGGCTATCCCGGGATAGAAAGCCGCGGGTGTAATGTTCATGCAGAAAGTCTGCACAGATTTTCCGTGGAAACTATGCCCTGTGTGAACCCAGCCTTGGGGATGGAAGATTTTGGTACATAATTTTTGAGTTGATTAAGGCATCATGTCCACGGGGAAAATCAGGCCCGCCGCAGAATCCCACAGCGGGTCCCTCCTTTCCCGCTGACATGAGGCCTAAAAATAAGAATTGCTTATCTGTCCGGACACTGTGGATCTGCCCTCCGTTGTGGCCAGATCTTCAATCTTCGGCTCGGGAGATGTGCTCGGCACGCTGGCAGCCTTTAATTTTTTTAAAATTTTTTTTTAACTCCTGCTCTCCCGCGCCGGAGAGCAGGAATTCAGCTGCGGGTGTGCCGTGGATCCGGACGACTTCCATAGGCTTCAATAGAAGCCTGCCGGAGACGTCCCTGTGGGAGACCTGCACTAAAAAGCAGCATGCTGCGGGTGTTTTCCCGCACACGAAATCTGCGCCTCAAGGGAAAATGACATCCGCAGGTATTTAATTACCTGCAGGTGTCCAATCCATCCCTATTGGGAGTGGATCACGTGTGCGGGTGACCCGCTGCGGATCTGTCCCCATGAGGCCTAAGGCTGGATTCACACGGGGCCGCAGCAAAACTGCGAGATTTCCGCCAGGAGAACCGCCGCGGAAAGACCCGCGGCGGCTTTGAAGCGGCCCGGCCGCTTGCTTTTCCGTTAAGGCCGGCGCTCCCATAGAGGAGAGCGCGGCCGCGGCGGAAAGAAAAGATAAACAGACATGCTGCATATTCTGAAACCGCAGCCGCCGCCGCAGCCGCGGTTCCAGCCTGACTTACCGCAGTGGATTGGCCATCCCGTGTGGATGAGATTTCTGAGAAATCTCGTCCACATGGCTGGCTAATCCCCGAGATTAGCGGTGAAATTCCGTACAGCAAATCCGCCCTGTGTGAACCCAGCCTAAGCGTTTTTTTTTCATTGCATTTTTGTGGAATGGCCAATTAGTGTAATGAGCTCAGTATGTGCTCCTTTTCTCTCCTGAAAATAGATCATGCTGCCTTTTTCTTTGCACAAACAAAATGCAGAATTGCCCTCCATGGGTTCTACACTGCTTATTGCACACATATATTTTGTGCTCAAATATGCTTGTGTGAATCCGGCCTAACAAGGCTGCTCTAAGGTCCTGTCCAGAGCATGTTGAACGTGTTCGCCAGGAAAATGTCCAGAGTTTCACATAACGGAGGACGTGGCGCGTGCCCAACAGTGATATTTAGTTATCTGTAGCCTCCAAGAAAAAACTTGTATCAAAGGGGCATATCCAGAGGTGTGCAGGCTGCAGTCTGACTCCTTGGTCCCTCCAGGATCACTGACCTTGGTCACAGACGGAAGTCCAGTCCTAGTAATAGCGGTGAGACGGTCTGGGCGACATCTATTCCTGGCACTCTGCTAGCGGTATAATCCCTCATTGGAGTGGCACTACTGGCACTTTGTTTTCTTCCCTCTTGTATACTTTTATCTCAGTGGAGTCCTGCCAGCCGAGTCTCCGGTCCCCAAAGTTAGTACTGTAATAAGTTATGTCTGACTTTCCTTCCTTCCTTTGCTGCTGGTGGAGGAGGGCTGTGAGTTCTGCTCTTGGTGCAGATAACGCTAGGCATCCATCATGCATATTGTTGGATCTGGATATTCTCAGGTCGGCACTATGAGGCAGAGAAGCCTACTTCGCCACGTCTTGTATTGTGTTGTATGAATGAACACCTATGTACTGGAGATGTATTTGCACAGAAGGATCCTTTGTAAACACGTAGGCACTACTGTTCACCACTAATCTGTTTACTTTACTAAGCCAGTACATGCAAATTAACGCTAGATCTAATCCTGAGAGCTTTCCATGAGCAAGAAGTCTATTTCATCTGTAGCATCGGCTTTCTGTAAAGGCCCTTTAACACAGAACGACTATCGCTCAAAAAGTCGTTCATGCAGTACAAACGCAGCCAACGATTAACAACCGTTCACTTTATGTTCATTTTATGCAGGCATAAAAATCATCGTTGGCTCATTCACTAATCATTCAGGTTAAATACCGATCGTTCAGTCGATCTTCCAGCAGCGAGTGCGAACGGCGGAACGATTCCTCATCTGAACAAGTTAACGATTTATCTGCTTTTATAAACCCTAAAATCGTTAACTTGTTCAAACGAGAAATCGTTGGATGTAAATGGCCCCTAACTTGAGATGTGACGGTAAGGCCTCATGTCCATGGTAAAAAGATTATTATTTAAAATCCGCAGCATTTTTCCCGCACGCGGATCCGCGCCCCATAGGGATGCATTGGACACCCGCAGGAAATGAAATACCTGCGGATGTCATTTTACCCTTGAGGCGCGGATTGCGTGTGCGGGGAAAAAACCGCGGCGCGCTCCATTCTAGTGCAGGTCTCCCACGGGGATGGCTCCCACAGGCTTCTATGGAAGCCGTCCGGATCCACGGAACATCCGTACATGAATTAAAACTTACCTGTCCGGACGCTGCGGATCTTCCCTCCGTCGCGGTCGGATCTTCTTTTTTTCCGGCCCAGCGGATGTGCCCAGCGCATGAGGCCTAATAAAGTCCCATCCCAGCATCTATCTGCTAGAGTAACCTGGATTCTGAAATGCGGTATAGCTGAATTTGCCTAGGACAGGGTTTCCCAAGTTTCCTCAGCGTTGCACAGGTGATTACCACAGGTGTTCTTATCATACGATATCCTGAAAACATGACCTGTTGGTGGTCCCTGAGGACTGGAGTTGGGAAACGCTGGCGTTCTTTACACGTTTCATTCTGATGCAAGAGCATTTATCCTATCTGTATGAGACTGACACTGACTTCAAAAACGACATCACAATAGCCCGTGTACAGGCGTCCTCCGGGGAGCGAGGTGTTGTCGCACTGTTGCTAGGAATGTATGTTTGCTTGGCTTTTTGAGTGCCAAGATACTGGCAGTCTTCTGCAATACTGGGCAGTAGGAAAGTTAATGGTTCTAACCGCTGACTTCTAATTTCCTACCCCCCCCCCCCCCCCGTCCAAAAAAGGAAACATAAACTTTCTTTCACACTTTAAGTTTCATCCTATAGGGGTTGGTCAATAAAAGCTCCGTCTCCTAGTCATTATCATAGCCATATTTATACCAAATCGGAGCCAGCTTGGTTCTCTTGTGTGCAGAAGACGCCTAATGAGGATCGTATTATTGGGACTTCTTAGTTTTTGTCTCCAAGGGTAGAGTATCCATAAGGTGTGTGTGTGTGTGTGTGTGTGTATATGTACGTACGCGTTAGTTGTGCTTGGCGTTTGTAGAAACACAGCGTTTTTCAATGCTGCATTTCCTGCGGTTTCAGCAGAATTGTCATGCATCTTTCACAACTTTTTAGCCGTGTTTTCACAACAAGGCTCAAAACATAAATCAATACTCTCCTAGCTGGTGCTGTCCAGGTCCTTGCCGCTGTTCTCCGGCGTTTCGGGCAGGCTGCCGGCCACTTGTCATCGTCAACAAAGCATCTATTGCTAGTGACTGGGATTGAACTCCCCGCCTCCAGTGAAAGATTGCTCTGATTGGCTAAGCCAGCTGTGTGTCAGCTGGCTCTGCCAATCATAGCCAACGCTGGATGCACCAATCACAGCCATTCATTGTGATTGTCCCACTTTGTTGGGTATCCTAATTTTAGCGCTTGGGCTCTTAAGCCGGAGATGGGCAGCACACTGTAGAGGTCAATCACTGATGATAGTAAGGCTCTGTTCTCATCTGCTTTATTGGTTTTTTCCATTGAGGTCTCTGGCATTTTAGTTGATGGTACAGCCTATAGCATTATTCTCGAAATCCGAAATAAGAGTTCTTAAGGAACCCCACTCCCCCCCCCCCCCCCCCCCAAAAAAAAATAAAAAATAAAAAACTGCAGGTTTCAGGAGACTTCTCCTTCTTTCTTGTGTAAATGCACCTGAATTCTGCATATTTTCCATGTTCCCATAGACTTGTATGGGTGATTTTGGTCAGACCAAAATAGGACATTCTGCTGTTTCTCTTTATTTATTTTGTTTCTCACACGTTTGAGTACCCCAGTACTAGTCTGTGGGGGTTTCAGCACTGCATATTTCAGAGAAAATACACTTGCATTAGTGGGCCCTACGGGTACTTTACACTGTGCGATTGTCATCAAAACTCTCACTGGAAGCAGCGCATTCAGGTGATGGTCATCACATGTACACGCAGCCGCCAACACGCGTGAGAAATCGCTCACCTGTCAGATGCTTGCTTATGCACCCATAGAGAACAATGGGCTCTCTCACGTGGTACACTGCAAAATAGAACATGCTGCACGTCTTTTTGCAATTAGCACTTTACGCAATTCCAACATGCAAATGTGAACGGAGCGACGTAAGGAAATGTATTTGTTTGCCTGCGAATTACTGCATCTCATACGCACAAATGGTAGACGCTTAAAGGGGTTCTGTCAGAAAAAAAAACTAAAAAAAAAAACATACCTGTGCCGTATTTCTGTGCCATTTCTGAGCACTCTGTTCTATTTTCACGTGTTTTTGCGCATTTTAACGTACCTCATAACCCTTCACAATGATGGGTTGTGTTGAAAAGCACTGTCAAGCGCTGCCCGGGTTGCTGGTACTATGACGGGCTGTGTACATTCTCCCAGACTGACCTTAGAGGCTGCGGTGAAGGGTTTCTTAGAAAAGCCTCCTCCTATTAATAGTGCAGGCGGGGAGTGCTAATCGCCAGGTCTACTTCTGCAGGCTCTTGGTAGTGGACGTGCAAGCTCTCACTGTCCTACTATAAATCTACTGGCCTCCAGTCCAAGGGGCCGTCGTGGTCACTGAAGGGTACAAGTGGAAGACTAGGCTGGAGTTCGTTATTTTGTTTTTGGTCGTTTTACATCATGAAGCTTTTTTTTTATTTTTTTAAACTAATCAGATTATAATGACTCCGGCTGCTGAAATTTGTGGCTTTCAGTGCTTGATGTCGGGAAGGTTCAACCCCACCTGTAGTAGTATTATGTGGCAGCCGATCATACAAATGGCTGTCCATGTAATGCCCGGAAGGACTGCGCCCAGCAGAGCGCTCTCCGCTTACACTTGGCTATTCTTCGTATAGCGTAATGTGGAATGTGTACGACCCCTTACTGTATGCCAGCAGTAATATCAAGGAGAAGGGCATTCTCAGCACATTTAAGCAAAGATTCCTGAGTGTTTGTACCCCTCCACCTCCCCCCTCTTTTTATGACTTCTCCTCCAATTAGTCACATTCTAACAGGTTTTCAGGTATTACAGCGATACTTCCGAGCTGGAGATATGATTAAATCCTCTTCTATTTTTAACATTGTCACATCCTTATGTGACCCTAATATGGCACAAGGCGAGACGGACTGTTGTATTACTCCAGCTCTATTTGTACCTTTTACTACTTAGTTTATCACTTTTAGATCTTTTAGTTTTATTATACACAGGGGGTAAACGCATTACCTAAGCCTGTCATTAGGAGCAGGGAGGGTTATCCAGAAAGTGCGTAGTGGATGTTCCTCTTGAACTGGTGTGATTGCAGGGGTCATGTAAGGACATGCTGCATTGGTATCAAGCAGAACTAAGCCATCACGAGGCTGCCGGCTACAGATGGGCTGTGCTTCTCTCCAGCCACTCCTTCTGTATAGCGATAGTCGTTAGTTTTACTTCTGACGTGATGACTTTCCCCTCCTGATTAGACAATATTTTTCCTATTCTCCTTTTGTCCTGTATGGGGGACTATAGATTGCACGCATGTGATACAACTCTATGTATGAGCTTGAGAACGTCATTGGAATGCATTCAGTTGCACGGAGTTAATAAGTCTTTACCAACAAGGAGCCGAGTCTAGACACGTCCCTGGTGCAGAAGACGGAACAGTCTCCTAAGGTGGGAGACAATCTGCCATTGTGAGTCGCAGCAGAGGAGAACATAGGCTGATTACTTACAGGACCATTAAAAAAAAAAAGGCCAAGCGAGCGATAATTGTTGAGTCTAAACACAAGCCAACAACTGAATGACGGATAAGAATAATTGGCTTCTCATATGTAGTTCGTTTTATGCAGGCATAACAATCATTGTGGCTCCTTCAGTTTAAACGGCGCTCATTCAGTGTTTTATATCCGCTTGTGTGAAATACAGGCAGATTACTCATTGACTTATTCAATGAGGATCGTTCAGACTAAACGGGCTGCACGAGAACTATCGAGCTGACCTCACTGGTTCGTTCGCAAATAACAATTCAGTTTAAAAGGAGCCCTGGGCTGTCTTCACACGGCCGAAAAAATAGTGCGAGGTTTGCTAGTTGCGAGATGCACGAATAGGAACCCTATTCTTTTGTATTGGGTCATGCACATAAGCTTGCCTTTTATTAGTAGCAGTAAATGCATAGAGGACTAAAGGTAGTCCTGGATAATCAGGAGCTGCAGTCTGGCCACACCCATCCTACCCTCCAGCCAATGATTGGCAGCTCTCTATGCTTAGTAAGGAGCAATCATTGTCTGGAGGGCGCGGTGGGTGTGGCCAGCCTGCAGCTCAGGAATTTGGAGGACTAGTTCTGTGTCTTGTTGCTACTTATAAAATGCAAGTGTCCCCCAAACTACTGCACAGATGAACAACAGCCTTGTTGTAACCAGTGTGACTGTCGCTACCTCGTGGTGCTCTCGGTGAGGGCTGCAAAGAGATGGTGACCGAATCTCTTTAAATACAGGATATAATGTAGTGCAATATCATCTCTTGTCTCCTGGACTGCACTTGCATGTTTATATTACCTGCTGGCACGAGTTAAACAGCTCGGCAAAGGGGGTGAGCGGGCATTGTTATAAATGAACGACTTGATTTTCCACCCTTGCAGACTACTTTGCACCATTTCCTGGCTGTGCTTATACATGTGCAAAACCACTTGTCTGTGCGAGGAACGCCTACCATGTTTCCCCAAAATTAAGTCCTACCGAGAAAGTTAGCTCTACTCTTTTTCGGGGGAGCCTTGAAATAAAAGCCCTCTCCTGAAAATAAGCCCTAACTAAAAGAAAAAAGAAAAAAAACACAAACCATCAATACTCACCTGGCCCGTGGCATCTTGAGTCCCTCGCGATGGTCCCCAGCGCTACGGCAGGCTGCCGTGTCCTCTGCACTGAGAAATTCTCTTCTTTCTGGTGACTGGGCTTTGAATAACCCGCCTCCAGCAAAGCGAGCACTGTGATTGGATTGAGCACCAGTCAATCAGAGCCGGTACTCTATCATTCACAGCCATTCCGTGAATGACCTCACTGAATGGCTGTGATTGGCTCATCAAGTTTCGGCTGTGATTGGCTGGAGCTCCATCGAATCACAGTGCTCGCTTTGCTAGAGCTGGGGTATTCAAAGCCTAGTCACCAGAAAGAAGAATATACCTCGGAGGACACGGCAGATCGCCGCCGAAAACCAGCAGCGCGAGGCATCGGGACGCCGCAGACCAGGTAAGTATAAGTGCCCCCGAGGCGGTACTACTGCTCTTTATTGCTTCTGTAATATCCCCCTCACTGCCTGGTCTGGTGGAGTTAAAAATATTTTTTCCCATCTTCCTCCTATAAAGCAAAAAATACGGTACATATCCTTCCTGCAGATGCATGTGCCGATCAGTGATTGATCAGCGCTTGTTTAATGACTTTTTACGCTAGCTGACTCTGGGGGTAAGTACGGCTGCACGACTTGTCGCTCACAACCTACAATTGAGCCCGTGCCTCTTTGTTCCTGTCATTGTCAGCAGCACGTCCCCCGTTGATTACTCTGCTGTGTAATCGCCTGTAAGGATGGAATCCCCTCGTCTCCCTCCGCAGCTCACATGCTGGACGTGATGACTTGACACAGCATGACTAAGCAAAGCCCTAAGCGCTCCTGTGCCCTCTCCGCTGGGTTTTCTAAGAAACCCCCAGCGCTTTGCTATGTATAAACAATGCTGAATGGCGTAAATTAACCGCGCTGTAAGTGCCTGGATGTCAGCCAGGCCCCTGGGATTTACACCTTCTATCAAAGCCCAGACTGCTCTTTCTAATAGCAAAAAATAGTTTGTTTTTACAGCCGGATGGTAGAAAACGTGCGACACGAAAGGCGATAACTTGTCTTATATAAACCAGTTACGGTTGCATAATGCGTATGAAGTCACAAGTTGTGGAGGATCTGTAGGAGAATTCTGTTGTGTATTCACTGCGTATTTACGCTGGAACCTGGAGCAAAAACCTTTAATTTAATGGGTTTTCAAAAAAAAAAAGTTGTTTTTTTGTTTTTTGCAAATACCCCCTCCCCCCCCCCCCCCCCCCCAGCTCTTAATGGAACATAAGGCAATTTTTTCTCTTGAAAAATAGGGTGAAAAGTGGAAACCTTTAAATCCACCCTTCTGCTCCAAAAATGTACCAGACTGCAATCCCTAAATGTGAACCGGCCCTTTAATCATTCCAATGAATTTGTTGGGCTCTCAGGTATATGTAGGGGAAAGAAGTATTTTCCTTTAAAATGCGCCATGTTTTCATGACTATTTGAAATTTCACCTCAAATCTGTGATATTAAATCTTAATTATTTCTATTTATTTAACTTTTTAGCAAGAAAACTTAGTATTTCCTGGTCTTTTCTTATAGGATGTAAATGTTACCTGGCATACAGAGAACCCAGACTTCACCAAGTGCTTCCAGAATACAGTCCTGGTATGGATCCCATGCATCTACCTCTGGCTCTGCTTCCCTTTCTATTTTTTATACCTCCAGCGCAATGACCAGGGCTACATCCGAATGTCACATCTCAATAAGGCCAAAACCGTAAGTTCCTACTTCACTGGGTGGCATCCTTGACTGTCTTAATTATTGCGGGGCGATCTGTAGTAATTTATATATTATGAAGTTATTAGACGGCTACATTCTGTTTCTTTCTCAACACAATGTAACCTGTTCTTACCGTCAATACAACAGAAGCCTTGATGGAGCCAGACTGTCCAAGTTAAAAGCTAGTGGGCTCCATTGGGCACTTCTGTATCCGTTTTTGGGTATGTTCACATAGTGAGGAAGATCGGTAACAGTAAATCCACTGCAGATCTGCCACAGATTTCACCCTTTGTATTGCAGAAGATGAAATCTGCATTATAAAGCTGCAGCATAAGTTGACCTGCTCCAAATTTAATGGCCTAAAAGTGGACACTGTGGAATCTGTGGATAGAATTAAGTAAAAACCTAAAAACATCAAGTAAGTCACAGCTATGTGGCCAAAAATGCTTGACTAATGAGAAATGTCAAAGATGGGTGACCAGCCCGGAGACAAGCTCACAAGAACTTATAGGGTCTTTCTGGGGGGAAAAAAACTTACCTGAATCCAATCCCGTACCAGCATCTCCACTTCTGGCCTGGTTTTGGCACAGAGTCACATGGTGTAACTCTTCATCCCCTTTCTTGGTGTCTTTGACATGTTTACAGGGGGCTGGCTGATGGTTTCATAGCTGCACCCGGGGTTCTGCTTTCCTGCTCCGTTTCGAGAGCAGGAAATAGGAATTCCCGCGGCTGAAGGGCGCTGAACGGACCCCATTGACTGACTACGCTGCATGTAGATCCCTTACTTCCGTTTTTTAGAGCCTAATCTGCAATGGAATCTCCGACCAGAAGTTCCAACGGAGATGTGAAACCAGCCGTATTCCCATTACAATAACAAATCCAGCCTCCATCTCTGTCGTGGCTGAGCAATCTTGTTATATAAGAATGTTTGTGTTTGGCAGGCTTTGTGAGTTAAGGCCCATTTAGACACACCGATTAGCACTTAAAATTCACTCAAAAGCAAATCTTTTGAGTGATAATCGCTGTGTGCAGTCACACAGCAAGATGATCGCTCAAAATTCGCTCAAACGGCAGTTTGAGTGACAGTTTTGAGCGTTCACTTTGCATAAGCTCTTAAGTAGCTGATTAGCTACTTAAGAGCTTATTAGTGTGTAAATGAAGGCTCCTGCTGTATACAGAAGACAGCGCTCCAGCTATCTTCTGTATACAGCTGCTATGTTCTTGGAGGGCTCAGCTGGTAACCAGCTGAGCGCTCCGAGTGGCGTATGCAGAAGGCAGCTGGAGCACTGTCTTCTGTATACAGCTGCTGTGTTCTTGGAGCACTCAGCTGATATCCAGCTAAGCACTTAGAGCGGGGTATGCAGAAGACTGCTGAAGCGCTGTCTTCTGTATACTTCTGTTGTGTTCTCGGAGCGGGATACCAGCTGAAACAATACTATTAGTGGTATCCCGCTGAGAACTTGGCGCGTGGTGCTGATAAGGCTCATCGCTGATTTTTAGCTTGCTAAGGCTGGGTTCACACAGGGCGGATTTGCCGCGGTTTTGCCGCAGCAGATCCGCCCGCGGCAAAACCGCCCGTGGCCGCTAATCTCGGGATTAGCCAGCCATGTGGATTCTCGTCCACACGGGACGGCTAATCCGCTGCGGTAAATCCGGTTGAAACCGCGGCTGCGGCGGCAGCCGCGGTTTCCAAAGATTGAGCAGGTCTGTTTACCTTTCCTTTTTTGTTTATTTACGTCGCGGCCCGCTCTCCTCTATGGGAGCGCCGGCCGCAACGGAAAAGCATGCGGCCGAGCCGCTTCAAAGCCGCCACGGCGGTTCTCCCGGCGGAAATCTCGCGGTTTTTGCTGCGGCCAAACCGCGAGATTTCCGACTGGAATCTGCCCTGTGTGAACCCTGCCTAAAAGTTAGCGATGATCGAATGGTGCACGATGGCCGAGTGTTTAGACACGATAATCGTGTCTAAATGGGCCTTTTAGGGTGGCTTCATATCTGCGTTGGAACCTCCGGCCATGGGTTCCATCATAGATGTGGTTAAAAAAATGCTGCATGTAGTGCTTTTTCTTTCGTCCAAAAGCCTGGGCGGAAAGCAGGCTGACCCCATTATAGTCAGTGAGGTCCGCCCGACGCTGTTCGGTTCTGCCCAGAGACTGAGTCGTTTGGCCACAGGGATTCTCCTCTTCTGTTCCCTGAGGAGAGCGGAACCCCCAGCACAGATATGGAAGCACTTTTAAGGGCTTCTTCACACAAGCGTGACATATTGACATGTGCAAGAGTGTGACGTGATAGTGCTCTGAATGGAAACTGCTATGGGGCCTTGGTTGTGCAGATGCACACAAAAATAGAGCATGTGAGGGAACCCATTGAAATCAATGGCTTTAATGGATGCTGTTTGTGTGAAGGAGCTCTGAGCAAGACTGCATTGGACAGCGACAAAGTGAGTGCGGCCATACACATGCAGCTGATGCCCGCTATCCCCTCCCTTGCTGTTTGGCTGCCCTCCAAATTACCTTACTATCTGGCACTGTCACCAAGATTAGCCACTCAGTTCAGTATTATCTACATGTAAACGGTAAGTAAACCTGCAAAATGTGAGTTAAACTATTTTGCAAACCGCTTTGCTAAGCAGCACAAGTTTAATCATTACCTTTTGCTTACAAAATGTGACAGTAAAAACCTAATTTTAATTTTGGCCCCTACTGCCTGTTTACACAGGAGCGATAGAAGATCAAGTGGATGGAGGTGGAGCGGGCTTGGATCATTCCGGCTGCCTGCTTCCATTCACACCAAATAGGAGTCACTGCAACCTTGAGCGGCTCCTCTTTGCATAGGCAAATAGTCGCTTGGTTTTTAATCTTGCTAAAAACCAAACGTCTCCAACAAGTGAGGGAGTTGCTGTTTCCAGCGAGAATTTGGGTGATCGCCCCATTTAAAGCACCCTAAACTTGGTTGCGTTACTCTTCATGTACTGACCTTGAATTTGTAGTTATACAGTTTACATTGGAGGAAGGATTTCCCTACATTTACTCTTGATGGGTGCCTAGTGTATGCCTCTGTATACACATACAATGACATACTTAATACATAGCTTAGTATTAAAGTATAGTGTCTGATTCTTTTCTCACTGGATGTCTATGTAGAGTGACCTAGTTGATTGCACTATTCAATATAGCAAAAAAGGGATGCCAACATATTCCAGACCAGCAGAGGCCAAAAGGATACTACTTTTGGTCTCCATTGATTGATTAGATCTTTGGCTACATTAAATGCACCCTTATAGCGTGGATTATTTCCCAGATTTACATTCACAGTTGCGCTGTTTGGCATCGAAAAGAGTTGATCAACATCAACCACTTTTCACCCAAGGGGGTTTTCACATAATGTGTATTTTATACCTATCCACACAATAGGTGATAAATGTCTGATTGCTGGAGCCCCCACTACTGGTGCCCCATTGATCACTAGGACGGGGATCCCAACCCACCCTTCATCCTCACTGCAGTACAGCACTCAACTCCCTCAGTCAGTTCCATAACTGACCAGTCAATGAGAACGATTGAACGATCGGTGTTTAAACCGAACGATTAGCGACCGAGCCAACGGTTATCTTTATGCTTGCATGAAATTAACAATAAGTGAACAAATTATCGTTAAATCGTTGGCCGTGTTTAAACAGGTGAGAATTATCGTTCTATTTAAAGAGCCTTCCTTAAGCGAGGATCGGTTCAGGGTATTTAGTGCAATTTTAACTTTGCAATTTTGCAGTTTAGATTCAAAATCCAAATAGTTAAGCTACGGCGCCAAGACACTTTTTTATGGCCATAGATGAATGGGCACATGTGGGTGATAGGTAACTGTGGTTTCCCTGCAGCCAAGCTTCAGTCTGTATTATAGCCTGGTCTTTGTAGGAAAGCTATACACTTAAGTGCATTATTTATTTCCTTACCTCACACATACATATTCCACAGCACTGTACAGAGATTGTCATCACTTTTTATTAGCTCCTGTACCCATTGGCGTTCTCAGCCTAAATTCAATTAAAGGGGTTGTATAAGAATCACAAGTTGTCCCTATTCACAGGATAGGAAATGACTTGCTGATTGGTGGAGGTCTGCTGAGATCCTGAGAATGGAGGTACACCCCCTGCAGCGAGGAGGAGACTGAATGGAGCGCTCCGATCTCAATGGAACTACTGGAGATAGCCATCATTGGACAGTTCTCTATTCATTCCGTGCAGGTCCCAGAATATCCTTGGAGGATAGGGGATAATTTGCAAATCTGGTACAACCCCTTTAACCCATTATATTTTGCAATGTGGGAGGATACCCACACAAACAATCTGCAAAGTGTTTCCATGTTCTGCCCTTATGTTGTGTGTTGGTACCACGGCTCAGGCAGTCTTATTAGTAAGACCACACTGCAGATAATGTAGCTCCCTAATATATTGGTTTCCGCACTGCAGGTGCACTTTAAATCCAGAAACAAGCATAGCCATTGCAGAATTAGTGACTCTCTGGAGAGACCCTCCCAGCAGTCTAGTTTTCGGCTACTTGCTGAGCGCAATTAAAACTGTATTATGCTTCCGTTTTAATTGCTCACTGGCCATTAGAAAAGCACAAGAAGTGTGACTGTAATTGACCTGTAAAGCTTGCAGGCAGTAACCTTCTCAATCTCATTAGATTCAGTGGAAAAGGAGATAATATAGTCATGAAATGCTGCCTTTGCTCTGTAGTTCTTGGTTACTGACGAGGTGGACCATAGCTTTACAACCAGACCTTCTGGAACTTGTGCTTTCCAGTTTTGTAGGTTTAATTGATTTTTTTTCTTCTTTTTTTGCCTTTTGCAGGCTATAGGTTTCTTGTTATGGCTGGTCTGCTGGGCAGATCTCTTCTACTCCTTCTGGGAAAGGAGTCAAAGTATTTATCGAGCTCCTGTTTATGTCGTAAGCCCCACTGTGCTGGGTATAACTATGGTAAGAAAGTTGTGACCCTCATTCATGGTGCTCTGGATTGTTTGTGTTTTTGTTGTATACTATGTATTAACTTTTTTTTTTTTTTTTTTTTAGCTGCTAGCTACTTTTTTAATTCAATATGAGCGAATAAAAGGAGAGCAGTCATCAGGTGTATTGTTAAACTTCTGGATCATAGCTCTGCTTTGTGCCATAATAATATTCAGGTCCAAAGTTCTCCATGCCTTAAAACCGGTATGTATCCGTTTCAGTAAAGCCTCGCAGTGTGTAATGATTTTATAATGCAGGACAATGAAAATATTTAACTTTTTAAAAAAAGATTTGTGAAAATATGTACCGTCAGCAGCTATAATCTACATTATACAGTACTGCACCCCAATGTAATGGCTTGTCCACACATACTCGATTTTCCATTCAGATTTTCCGATGGAAAATCCATAGTGGAATAGAGTACCAGCAAACTAAAGGAGTCATGCAAATCTGTAAACAGTATGTAGATGAGATCTATAGTTTCCTAGTGTAAAGGCCCATTTAGATACAACGATGATCGCTCAAAAGATGTCGCTCAAGCATCCAGATGTTTTCTGCACGGAGCCCCCGGGCTGTTATACAGCCGAGCGCTCTGTGCCAGGTATGGAGAATGGAGCTGGACCGCTCTGTTCTTCATACCCCACCTGTCATCAGGGAGCGGGATACAGCTGAAACAATAGTATCAGTTGTATCCCGCTGTGAATCACTGATAAGGCTCATCATCCTCTTTAAGCACGCTGCAAGGCGAAGATGAGCGACGGGATAACAAAAACTGCAAGATGTTGTGTGCAACTGCACTGACTATTATCTCTCAAAAGACGGCTTTTGAGCGATAATCATTGTCTAAATGGGCCTTAAGTTGACTTGTGTTGCGAATTTTGAAATCTGTTGCATGTTAATTGTTTCTGTCGATTTTATCCTTTGCAATGCACGGGGGGAAATCTGCAATAAAATCCATATGCAACACTTGCAGATTTTTGGCTGGATTTTCCATAGCAAAATCTGGCCTGTGTGCATATAACCTAAAGGCCCATTTAGACACAATGATTATCGCTCAAAATTCACTTAAAAGCCATCTTCTGAGCGATAATTGCAGTGTCTAAACTCCTGCCCTTTTTGCACTATTCGTTCATTTCTGACTTCAAGCCAGCCTGAAGTCAGGGATGATGAGCCTTATCAGTGCTGCACACTGAGTTCTCAGCAGGATAGCACTGATAGTATTCTCTCAGCTGCTATCTCGCTGGAAGTTCTCAGTGGGATACTGCTAACAGCTCGGAGAACAAAGCAGCTGAATGCAGACCTCCAGCTGTTATCTGCATTCTGCAGGAGCATTCATTTACTGGCTGAACTCTTAAAGGGGTTGTCCCGCGCCGAAACGGGGGTTTTTTTTTTTTTTTTTAACCCCCCCCCCCCCCCCCCCCGTTCGGCGCGAGACAACCCCGATGCAGGAACGTACAGAAAGCTTACCGGAGCGCTTACCTTAATCCCCGCGCTCCGGTGACTTCTCTACTTACCTGTGAAGATGGCCGCCGGAATCCTCTTCCTCCGTGGACCGCAGCTCTTCTGTGCGGTCCATTGCCGATTCCAGCCTCCTGATTGGCTGGAATCGGCACGTGACGGGGCGGAGCTACACGGAGCCTGCATTCTGCACGAGCGGCTCCATTGAAGAGAGCAGAAGACCAGGACTGCGCAAGCGCGGCTAATTTGGCCATCGGAGGGCGAAAATTAGTCGGCACCATGGAGACGAGGACGCTAGCAACGGAGCAGGTAAGTAAAAAACTTTTTATAACTTCTGTATGGCTCATAATTAATGCACAATGTATATTACAAAGTGCATTATTATGGCCATACAGAAGTGTATAGACCCACTTGCTGCCGCGGGACAACCCCTTTAAGTAACTAATTAGCTACTTGACAGTTTATGCAAAGTGATTGCTCAAAACTGTTAATTTTGAGCGATCATCTTTCATTGTAAATGGGCCTAAAGTGTGCATTCACACGTCTCTGATTTGCTGTAGATTTAGTGCAGATGTGTAGCAGATTCTACCCCCTCGAGTGAAATCTGTTGCAGTTCCACATCTAAACTTGTAACCCAGTCTACAGCAAATCTGCTACGTATAAATGCACCCTAATACCTCTGCTGCTGCAGACCAGACGATAGACATTTCATGTAAATCATTAGAGAACCACAATCCTCTTGTTCAAAAAGATTCTGCAGCAGTATTACAAAGCCTATTGTACCCTTTACTAGAAGTAATATTATAGATCATATCAGAGATCTATGATGTGTATAAATGTACTTGACCTACTGATCTGTGCATTACATGGTCACTGAACTCCTCTAATATTGTTTGAAGAGGCTATCCCACCCAAATCAATGTAACACTTATGCACAAGATAGGTGTTAAATGATTGATTTGTTGAGGATCCGACCTATATGATCCCCAGGAATGATTAGATGTTAGAGAGGTGGTGGGTTTGCATGACTGTTGCTCCATTCACTTTTATGGGGCTAAGATACCAAGCGCATCACTCGGCTGTTGTCATAGACAGTGACTGGAGCAATGTTCATGCATGCTCACAACTCCATTCACCTTGTGGACTCGCGGTGCACCATTCTCATCATCCCTGCGGATCAGTGGTCAGACCTTTAGCAATCAATTCTTTATCACCTATCCAGTTACATGATTTTGGTGGGATAGCCCCTTTAAATAACACTAAGGGAGTCCATGATCAGCCATGTTAAATTGCAGCTTAATGTATGCTTTATATGAAGTTCTTAAAATATCATACAACACTAAGGCCCCCCTCACACAGGCGCTTTTTACCGCGATTAGCGCTGCGCTTTCAGCACCGCAGTACAGCGCTCCCATTGTTTTTAATTGGACCACTCACACAGGTGCAGACAGCCGCTCAATCGTGGCACTTTTCGAACGGTTGTATTTTTGGGAATTTCAGCTTTTTTTTTTTTTTTTTTAAACGCTGTATGTCGCCCATTGAAGTGAATTGGTAGTGTTTTCAGCACTGCTGAAAACGCAGAACAACTTGGTGCCATGTTTTTGACATCGCTCAATGCCCTAGCTACACTACATGAAAAAAAGAATACTCGCCAAGCAGGCACCACTCGGGTCCCTGTCACTGCTCTCCAGCGTTCCTGCAGGCTTTGGTGAAGTTGTCAGCCTTAGACAAACCATCTCTTGCTGGCAGCATGGTTGAAAATCCTGCGTCCAGCAAGGAATTGCTCCAAAACGTTGGCAAAATGCATGCCAGCGCTGCTGAAACCACAATGAACGCAGCGTTGTGTGATGGAGGCCTTGGTGTCATACATCATAGAAAACACGGATGTCGCCGTACAAGATCTGGGAGCATGGAGTGGAGAGAGAAATATTATGCATCATTCATAACCAGGCACACAGATCTTCCTGTGGTTTTCCAGCACTTTAGTGGTGCGTTGCCTGCCTGTTACACCACCACTTCAGCGTGCCAACCCAACCTAAAATATGGAGAACTTGTCATGCCCTAATTTCTTTGATGGAAACCCTTTGATGGAAGTAGTCTGTCACTTCAAAAGAACAGTCATAAGACTGTAATAAGCGAATGCTTTGTATCCAGCTGTGTGGTTTTAGATGTAGAACAGACCCTGACTACCAGGACACATTTTACCATTTATTTGGGATGATGTGCTGCATGCCCCTTAGTTGTCTCCTTGTTTTATTCCTCACTGCAGGGTGCCAGTATAGACTTGTTCCGGGATGTCACATTTTACATATATTTCCTGTTGGTTTTGGTGGAGCTGGTGTTGTCTGCCTTCCCCGATAAGCCTCCACTCTTCTCCGAAAGAGTCAGTGATCCGGTAAGTTTCTGACTATTTTCATAAAATATAAAATCTTTCCTTTTAATTGCATACACGGTTTACTAGTTTTTAGGCTTTTTGGCAATTATTTTTTCCCTATGATGCTGTAAGTTCAGGCCTTTACACCCGCTGTTGGGGCGGAATGTGACTGTAATACAGATGCTAAAATCATCAATATTGCATCCATCTAAATGATGCCTAAGTTTTACCTAAACCATATCCTGTCTTCAGTTCAGTGAAGGTCTAAAGGCCCATTTAGACACAACGATTATCACTCAAAATTCATCCAAACGATGGCTTTTGAACGATAATCGTTGCATCTAAATCCTACCATCGTTTGCTTTTCTGCTGAACGATTGATTTCATGTGAGTATGAAATGCATAGTTTGTGATGGCAGGGACAGCAAGCTGAGTTCTCTGAGGGCAGCGCTGATAACATTGATGGCCTTCGGCCTGCAGCAGAATAAAGGACCTGTATTTAAAGAACAGACCACCTGCTGTTCTGTAAATACATCTCAGGGCAGCTCCTTAATATGCAAATAATATTAATCAGCTGCTAATGCACATTCGTGTCCATTAGTAGCTATGCAAAATGATCGCTCCAAACCGGTCACTTATACTGTCTTTGAGCCAGTTTTGAGCGTCCATCTTTGCGTGTAAATGGGGCTTTAAACAAGCCCGTGGCTATTTCTGGTAGCTTAATTTAAATGAATGAAGTGGCAGTGTGCATGGTTGGCCACCGCTCCATTCGGTAGGGGAAAAGAGGCGGGGGGTGGAGAGTGAGGAAGAGAGGTGGGACATGGAATCTGTATTCTTGGGATTTGTGGGGGTCTTGGCAGTAAGGTCCCCACTGATCAAAGACGTTTATCACCTATTCTGTAGATATGTGATGAAAGTCAATTCTGGTATAACCCTTTTAATAGCGTAGTGACTAGTTCTTTGATTCATTGCCGAATGAGTACAGAAATTATTTACAGCCAGTACAATGACAGGCTGCTGTAATTTACAATAGCTATTCCATAAGAATTGATTGAGTGGTAGTGACCCACCAACGTGACTTATTCACAGCGCTGGGAGACTAATTTTTGATGGGCCTGTACCTGGGTAACTATAAACAAAAAGTTGAGTCAACAGGATTGCGAATGCAAAACTGTGCAGTTGGTCCCACTGACTTAAGGACAAGGCAAGTCCTCTTTAATGTTGTAGTCTGCTATGGGCCAATTGTTACACTGCCGCCCAATGTCCGGAGCAGTATCTGGGGCATGGTGTCTCCATTTAATTCCTCTTCACTACACTATGCATGTGGTGGAGGAGCAAGTCATCTGATTTAATGTCCTTTAGCTCTAATCAAGCAATGGTTCAACCTTCTTTTGTATATATACAAAGAGTTCAATGTGTTCCCATAGTGGGACATACAAACCAAGAGGAGTGTTTACTATTGGGCTTAATATCCACTTTCTTCCATACTCATCACTTGGGTTAGTTGCTCCCAAATCAAGAAAACTTTGCTAAGGGAAAGTAATGCAAGAATGTGAGTGGGTAGAAGTTCAGACCTGTCATACTGTTACTTAAAAGGATTATAAAATGTTGTTACACTTAAGAATCAGTAATTGAATAACGTAGGTGTGGTTTTTTTTGTAAGATTTTTATCTCTCATGTGTCACTCCTGGTCGGTAGGAAAATGAAGCTCATTCATTGTGTAATGTTATATTGTTGCAGTATAATGTCTATCAGTTAATTACATTTTGATTAGGCTAAGGCCGTGATGAGTAAATCACTCCATAAAGCCACTCGCTGTAACTGTACGGCGGGCGGTATATGGAGTGGGTATGTTAGTAATTTTGTAAATTTAATCTCTTAATTACTGTCCATATGCATCTTTATGGTGATCGTTAAGGGGATTGATTCTACAGTTTTTTTTCTTTGTTTTTTTCCGAGGGTAGCTGAAAGAGAGAAGGTTGAGCACCAATTGGCTTCCTATGGGAAAGGAGGCCACTTTTTTTTTCTTAAACTGCTTTGATGCACAAAGCCTGTAATCTTAGTACGTGTCCTTTTTAATGCCTCTTAGGGCTCCTGCACACTTGCGTTTTTCTTTCAAGTTTTTTTACGCGATATCGCTGCGTTTTTTCCACGCGATTGTCAATTAGACTTTCTAATGTTAAAGGCCACCTACAGACCTGCGCCCCTGCAGGGACCAGTGCGGGTCTCACCTGCTCCCGCGGCTCTGGCTCTCTGATGTGCCGTCTCAGGAGTGACATTTCTGTGCGGGCACAGGTGGAAATTCTATGGGAAATCCCACTGCAGAATTTCCGCCCGTGTGCAGGGGGCCAAAAGCGCAGCGCAAGTTGGTGCTTTACAATCTTTGTACGGTGTTTTTAGCATTAGAAAGTCCCATTGACAATCGCGTGAAAAAAAGAAAAACGCAAGGAGTCCATATATGAAGCTTGAAATTGACAAGATCAAGATTTAGTGCCAGTAACTACAAAACAACTTGCCAAGGCCGTACCCAGGGGAATGGTATGAAGTAACTAATGGTCTTCTAAGATCCTAATGGTCTTGAACCGCTACATCCGAGAATTTAAAGGAGCAGTTCAGTAAAAAAAAAAACACTGACGATGGATATATGGAGTTTTAGTAAAGAACACTCCTGTTACATCAGAATTGGCTGCAAGCTGAGTGATGAAATCAAGGGGGAGCGAAATGAAGAACATTCTATAGAGCGGCGTTTTATAGAGACGGACTGGAATGGAGCAAGGCAGGGAACTGTGGGAATAATCCTGTCATTAACAGGCTTGGCCAACCAAGGAAAAACAAAAAAATCAGTACCTGACAACGATACGGGAAGGCAGTTACATAAGCCCCATGGGAACGGCATCATAGAGCTTGGTGTTGTCTGAAGTATGCCTTTTTTAATCTACCTATTATTATTTTTTTTCCCTCTTTAGAATCCGTGTCCGGAATCAGGTGCTTCTTTTCTGTCTAAAATTACGTTCTGGTGGATAAGCAGGTGAGATACTCTGAATACGTCCAACGTGTACTGAATGACTGACACTCTATCCCACCAGCAGGTTTATACCTGAATCCCCAATACATCGCTCTTACACAGCTCATGTAGTATTGTTAGCATTTGGCAGAAGGCCACATTGGGTGACTAAAAACTGCAGCTGTTGTGGTTCTCATATTGATTGAATAGCCGCATGATTTTTACTTTAGGGAAACCGTTTTATACGCAAAACCTGCACGGTAATTAACACTAAATTTAAAAAGCACGGTGGCTGCATGAAAGCTGCCCAGTTACCCCTAGCCTGTTGCAAGTACTGCTGTACGAAGTAAAGTCAGACTTCCTCAAACACCGGAATAGATGCAGATTATTGATGTGGAGTGCAAGCAATTTTTAGTAGATTTTGAGGCTAAACAAGACACAGAATGTGTAAGGCCCAAACCAGTCGCACCTGTTTTTAATTTCAGCAGCTTTAAGTCCACAAATAAGGTACGCTTTACAAAAGGTTGTAAGCCGATAATAAACTCCTGCTTGTCTGGGCAATAAGCAAAACACACTAAGGGTGGATTCGGACGACCGTATATCGGCTCGGTTTTCACGCCGAGCCGATATACGGTGTGCTCATCTGCAGGAGGGGGGGAGGATGGAAGAGCCAGGAGCAGAACTGAGCTCCCGCCCCCTCTCTGCCTCCTTCACCCCTTTCCGCCCCTCTGCACTATTTGCAATGAAAGGAGACGGGATGGGGCAGGGCTAAGTTATGTGAATTAGCCCCACCCCCGTCCCGCCTCTCCTCATTGCAAATAGTGCGGAGAGGGGGCGGGAGCTCAGAGCACTGCTCCTGGCTCTTCCAGCCTCCCCCCACCCCACCCCTGCAGAGAGAGACAACGTATATCAGCTGGGCATGAAAACCCAGCTGATATACGGTCGTCTGAATCCAGCCTAAATGCCATCTTATACAGGATGATAATCGTTCAGATTTCCACTATCCAGCGAGAATCTGAACGATTAGCGTTCAGTGTACATGCATGCCCGGCTGAACGATGAACAAGAATTCATTTGTGTCTCATTCATTGTTCAGTTTCTGCATTCAGAAAACTGAATAACTGATCCGCCCGTGTAAACAGGCAGCATCACTTATGAAAGACTGCCTGCTTATAGTCAATGGAGGCAGGAGGGCTGGAACAATCTCCGTCAAACTCCATTCACTGGGGATGAATGTTTCTGCGTAAAAGTACACAAGTTTTGTGTAGCCACACACAGTCCTTTGTTTTCATGATAGATTTTCAACTGCACGACAACTGTTGGGACACAGCCGTACAGTCACGCAGACCTGCCCATTGGCTTACTTTACTCCAATGTGTATGGGTACCTTTTTAGGCAATATCGAAAATATCTTGTTTATTTGCTTTTACTGAAGAATGTTCTATTTTTTCTTAATAGTATGATGATAAAGGGATACAAACGTCCCCTGGAAACCACTGATTTATGGTCTTTAAACAAGGAAGACACCTCGACTGAAGTTGTTCCAGTTTTGGCCAAAAATTGGGAAAAAGAATACCTGAAAGCTAAAAGGTGTGTAATCTCCTTACAATATCTATAAAAATGTGTTCTCTAGTTAATGACGGAGGGTGTTAACGTGAACAAATGTCCATATCGCCCCTTCTCTGGGACAGGAGGACAGACGGGAGAATCGCAGATTGTTCTCAGCTGTGTGCCCGTCCCCTGCTGCCCTCCCTCTGCTCTGCACACGTATTTTTGCTCCTGCTTTAAAAGGCTGTAGTTCTGGTTTTATCAGTGCTAATGACATGCTTTTGGACTCATTTAAAAGCCTAACTAGAGCTGTTTCTAGTCGAATGAGCTATGTTCATTCAAGACTGTAATGTTCTTTTCCTGTTTAACGAACAGCACTTGGGGTAATCAGGGGGAGGTCATATGTGGTGTCAGTTATTTAACTTTTTATATAAAGGGCTCACCATATGTAAAAATAAAGCCTATACTCCCAGCTCCCCACTGTGTCCAGTGCCGCCTCTTTGGGTCTTTCCTGTGACATATTGTTTACATGCTACAGCAGCTTGCATAAGAGATGTCACAGGGTGCTGCAGCCAATCACAGCTTGACGATCAAGCGCTGAGTTTTGTGGGCAGCTGGGAGAGGGGAATATAGGCTTTGTTTATTTTTACACATGGGGAGCCCATTTATATAGTATAATGAAAGAAGTGTGGGTTCACACCTACGTTGCGACTTTGCCATTCAGTCTGCCTGTTCCATTTTTGGAGCAGAGAAACCAAATGAAAACTGAAATATTTATTTATTTTTTTTCTTTTCCCCATTAATTTTAGTGGGTTTGTAGAAAAATAAAACACTGACCGCTTTCAGATAGCTTCCTTTCCATTAGGTTGTTAACATAGCATGTTAGGCCGAAAAAAGACATATGTCCATCCAGATTACCCCCTCCTCAATGTTGATCCAGAGGAAGGCAAAAAAAGCCAATAAGGTAGAAGCCAATTTTCCTCACTTTAAGCGAAAAAATTCCTTCCTGACTCCAATCTGGCAATCGAAATAATCCCCGAATCACCGACCCTTTTTGAAGTTAATGATTATGACATACAATCAGTACCTTTTATTGAATTCACAATCACCACGTCCTCAGGCAGAGAGTTCTATAGTCTCACTGCTCTTAGCTAAGTTTCTTGTCATGTGCCCCTAGACCTATTTTTATGACCCTATGATCCTATTTGCATTGGCAGCCGCTGCCTGACACTGGTTGCTCCAGTTAAGCTTACAGTTAACTAAAATCCCCAAATCGTTTTCCAAGTCCGTGTTGAGGCCCATTTAGTAACAACGATAATTACTCAAAAGATACCGCTCAAGCGACTTTTGAGCGATCATCGTTGTGTCATTTACAGCGCAAGATTGCTCAAGATGAGCGATCACCTTGCACTGACAGTGGAGGATGCAGAAGACAAGCGCGGCGCCCCCGCTTGTCTTCTGCATACAGCTGTTCTCCGCTCTGAGCGCCCGGCTTTGTGAGGAGTTCAGAAACACAAGATCCAATGGCTTTACCTGGTCCAGTCTAGAACTTGACTCCTCATAGAAGCTGCTCAGGTTGGTTTGACAGGAGCGATCTCTCCTAAACCCATGCTTATATCGAGTTATACAGCTATTTTCCTTGAGGCCCTCCAGGATAGTGCACACATACTAAAAGATGCTATCTGTTCAGCTTAAAAAAGAAAGATGGAAACCTGATGGAACAAAGAAAAAATGAAAGCTTTCCGTGTTTTTTTTTTTTTTTTTGGTAAATGCTTAGGAAACCCAAACCTTTCGGCTTAATTCCACTCTTCTGCTCCAAAAACGTAGCAGACTGAATTATGACTGGAAGTCCTGACGCAGCTGTAAACCTCTGACAGGGGTTTCCTGGTTTTACGTTAATAAAGTTTAATCAACGTTTAAATGAAAGTTATGTAACTTTGTACGATACTTAGTTTCAATTCCTCTTGAGATGGTGCCTGATAATCGCAGGACATTTTATGGGCTACAAACCAGTTTTTTTCAATAATAGTTGCTCTTGGCTGCTGTTACCTAACACGGCTCTTATCTTTTCTATTACAGCCCACCAGTGAAAATAACATATTCTCCTAAAAAGAAACCTATCGAACAGCCTGAGTCAGCGGATGAAACCGGAGAGGAGGTTGAGGCTCTGATTGTAAAGCCGACCGCAAAAGATGTGGAATCTTCGTTGTTTAAAGCTTTATATAAAACCTTTGGCCCTTACTTTTTCATGAGCAGCTTTTTCAAAATCGTCCATGATCTTTTAATGTTTTCTGGACCAGGAATATTAAAGTAAGCACTTGTAATTCTCTTCTGCCACTAATTTCCATTAACACTTTATCAGCTTCATTTGCGTGTAAAAGGGCCTCTGGAAGCTTGTTTGCAGAGCACAGCATATGGCCTGAGCTTTGCAAACGGCTGCATTGTTCTGTCGGCAGAATACAATGTAATCTCCGATTCCCGTGCAGAACACAGCATGCAGTCCCTGTTATCTCTCTCTCTGACTGAATGATGGATTTTAATCTCACCTTAAAATTCTCATTCAGCCGAGTTTCAAAAAACACCCACTTTTTGTGTCCTGCTTTTCCCAGAATGGGCTGCTGTAGTATCCTAACAAAGGCCTTCAGGTCTACCATGTACAAAAGCCTATTAAGCCCTGCCTGTCATATGCACAATGGTAAAAGTGAAAATTACAGCTTCAGATTCAACAATGAAGAAAATAAATTGTTGCATCTTTAAAGGGGTCATCGAAGGACATAATCTGTAAAACGCCGCTCATCTTACAGTAGTAAAATACCGGAATACGTACACACCCTTCCACACTCCCCCACCACTGCAAGATGCAAGGAGTCGGCAATGATATTCCAAACAAAGGGGCCATGTTCCCATTGCAGCCAATCACTGGCTCCCTTCAGCTGGTGAATAGCTGCTTTGCTAATGTAACGGTGTCGGGTCATCCTCACTCCCCTACTGGAAAGTTCAGTTGGTACTGGAGTGCCAGAGAGATGTCAGCGGCGGGGGAGTGGGGATGTAATCTGTTTTACTCCTGCAGGCTGAGCAAAGTTTTACAAAATATGTCCCTAGATAACCCCTTTAAGGCCCAAAAGACCAGCACCCTTAAGGGGTTAAACTTGACGTTTGTCTATGAATGAGATGTGAAATTCTGTATCAGAAAAGTGAGGCTAGGATTGTCTAAGGAGGACAATAAGCAGTTTAAAATTTTGATCCAAAAACCGAGGCAGGTGAACATTCACTTTACGCTGTTTTCTAGTTAAGGCTATATTTACATTTTCACGCATGAGTTCTGTGCATTATGGGATGCACAGAACTCGCATGTGAGTAGAACCCATTAGCGCACCTGTAGTGCGAGATACAAAAATTGCAACATGTCCTGTTTTTGGGTGATACTGTTGCAAGAATCTCACATTTCTGCCTATGGTAGCATGAAAAAAAAAATCACATTGCACTTGCATGCGACTATAATGCATCCCCCGAAATGATATCGCACTCGCCCATGGAAATACAGCCTCAGGTTCACAAGACTGCACTGTTGTGTTTTTGTGTCTATGGAATGTGATTTTCTGTTAACGGTGTTCCTGATGTCTTTCAGGTTGCTCATCCAGTTTGTGGGTGATAAAAGTGCTCCCGACTGGCATGGCTACTTGTACACCGCACTGCTGTTCATCTGCGCCTGTGTTCAGACTCTCATCTTGCACAAGTATTTTCATATCTGCTTTGTTACGGGAATGAGACTGAAAACAGCCATAATTGGTCTTGTCTATCGCAAAGTATGTCTTCATCGTTCCTATTAATTGTGCCAACTTTTTTTTTTTTCCTTGTAAGATTGCAGTATTTTCTGTAAGTGTGCACATAGTTTGGTTATAGATGTCTCAGACATGGCTCTCACTTCACTCTTTTTGATTCAATTATAAATCTCCCTTTCAGCCGTGGGAGCATTCCTATTATAATTGGGAGAGCTCGTTATGGAGTTCTTTCCTTGTGACTTTCTTCTTAAAATCTTCTAAGACCCAATTGACATTTCATAGTTGTCTCTAAACGGTTTATAGTCTTCATATCCTGGAAAAGTCCTTTGTTAGACGAGGCTGCCTTGTCAGAGACAGCCCCTTAGATTGCCGCTGGTTCGCTGATTTTGGGGGGTGTAGCTACCTCCAGTAGTAGTATTTTGCTGGCTTTACGATGGATAGGTGTCCATGTAATGCACCTTAGGTGGTAGATCATCACTAATATCTTTAGGAAACATGCACTTAAACGTTTGTAACTGGCATATTTAATAACCATGGCACAATACCTTTATGATTTATATGCCAGTGTTCGTGTGTATGGCTGTTTTCGGTGGTGAATTGACTGTTTACCCTTCACCTTACTTTTAGGCTCTAGTGATCAGCAATGCTGCACGTCGCACATCTACAGTTGGTGAGATTGTTAACTTGATGTCTGTCGATGCACAGAGGTTCATGGATTTGGCAACCTATATAAACATGATTTGGTCCGCTCCCCTTCAAGTTATATTGGCTCTTTATTTACTGTGGCAAGTAAGTAATTTTGTTCTTCTTGTATCCTTTGTAAAATTCAGAGAGTCCCAATGTCCACTGTCGGATCTCTGGATGCAGAAGTCAAATCCCAGCATGCTCCAATTCAGTGCACTTCGCGCACAGATAGCTTCCATTAAAGTCAATAGCAGCCGTCCGCTATTGACAGCTGCGAACTGTACATCAGGGGGTCTGAAGGGGAATGGAAGAATGAAGGTTGTAGTCTGAAACGTATGCCTCGTTTAACTGGGAAGTGACGTCCACACTAATTTGCTATCGCTCGCACTCCTGCATCCTGTTTAGAAGTGGACAATTCTCAACAATGATCTATGTGGAACACGGAGCACAGAGTGTTTAAACGAAACGGGAAGTGAACGAGCCGCCAATGATTATTATTTTTTTTCTGTCTGAAACTGAACGACTGACGAGAAGCTCACAATTCTCGTTAGTCGTTCAGTCGTTGGCTCGCATTTAGATGTAACGTTAATCGCTCACTTTCGTTCTTTTGGGCAAATTTTGAGCGACAATCATTACGTGTAAACGTGCCACTAGTGTTTGCCTTGAGTTAAAAATAAGATTGCACTAACGCGTAAAAATAGTGGGTTTTTTTTGTTAGGTCAAAGGTGTGTCCGTAACCTTTAACTATTAACTTAGTAGTCAAGTGTGGGCAGTGTTCAACCATGCAAAGTGGGAGGGGAGGGGGTGCCGTGACGTGCGGGCCCGCGCGGTGTGTAGATGCGGCGGATCCGTTCCCGGGAGCCGCGGACGTTATAAATGGCGCCGAAGCAGGACCCAAGCCCTAAATTTCAAGAGGGTGAGCGTGTCTTGTGCTTTCATGGGCCTCTCCTGTATGAAGCTAAGCTCGGTACTGGCTCCTTTCAGAGGTAATCATAGAAGGCCCCAGTCAGCAAAAGTTGAGATAGCAGAACTGATTTAAATCAGTATTTACTACCCATTTATCCTTTTCACAGTGTGTCAAAGTTGCCGTTAAGGACAAGCAGGTGAAGTACTTCATTCACTACAGTGGGTGGAATAAGAACTGGGATGAGTGGGTACCAGAGAGTAGAGTACTCAAATACGTGGGCACTAATCTACAAAAGCAAAAAGAACTTCAGAAGGCCAATCAGGATCAGTATGCAGAGGGGAAGATGAGAGCAGCCGGTCCAGGAAAGAAGGCTGCTGCACTTCAACAGAAGAATGTAGAAGTGAAAACAAAAAAGAACAAACAAAAGGCCCCTGGGAGTGGGGAGGGTAGTAGCACCAGTGATGCTCCCCAACCACCACGAAAGAAGCGGGCACGTGTGGATCCAACTGTAGAGAGTGAAGAAACTTTTATGAACAGAGTTGAAGTTAAAGTAAAGATTCCTGAAGAACTAAAACCATGGCTTGTTGATGACTGGGATCTCATAACAAGACAGAAACAGCTTTTTAATCTTCCTGCCAAAAAGAATGTGGAGACCATCCTGGAAGAATATGCTACATATAAGAAATCCCGTGGAAACACAGACAATAAGGAGTATGCTGTGAATGAAGTGGTAGCTGGCATTAAGGAGTACTTTAATGTTATGCTGGGTACACAACTGCTGTACAAGTTTGAACGCCCTCAATATGCAGACATCTTAGCGGACCATCCTGATGCCCCCATGTCCCAAGTGTACGGTGCCCCTCATTTGTTACGTCTCTTCGTCCGCATTGGAGCCATGTTATCCTACACTCCGCTGGATGAGAAAAGCCTGGCTTTGCTTCTGAACTATTTACATGACTTTCTAAAATATTTGGCAAAAAATTCCTCCACTCTGTTCAGTGCCAGCGACTATGAGGTTGCACCGCCTGAATACCACAGAAAGGCTGTATAAATTTCGACCTGTTCCTCTCAGTAACCAGATCATTCTTGAGTGTTACATTGTGCAAGTGACTGAATGAGAAGAATGTACGCCTGAACATTTGGGTGATCTTATGGATTTTCAGGGGAGACTGAATACCAATGTCTTTTCCCCCCGAGCCTTCACACTTGGGGTAATTTGTGTGGCAGTGACTGTTGAAGACATCTGAGCATCAACCAACGGTGTCTCATTTTTCTAGACTCCTTGGGGGAGTGTGGCTAAAGAATCCTGCTGCACAGAAACGGGCCCAGCTTCCTAATGCTGCTTGCAGATATTGACTTGTTCGTCTTTACTTTATGTACTTTCCCGCTCGAGCGCTGCCATCCAAATCTGGCCAGACTTGCCAGCCATGAAGCAAATGTCATATTTTATTTTTTTCATATTAAAAGTGTTCCACGACTGACATGTCACATCCTCTACCATGCTAGTGTCTTTATTGCACAAGTTGGCTGTGGAGATCATAGCTATAAACTTGTTCTACTTTTTTAATACTTCAGTTGATATCCTTTTGCATAAGTGCCGTCTATCATTGACGAATCCCCTGGATACAAGAAGTATGGCCGTTCTTGGAAACTACCTGCTTTTAAACTAAGAAAAAGAGGCGCTCCGTAGAAAACCTGCCGGTTCATTAGATGAGAAATTCTCCATATCCCTTTTGTTTAACGGAAGAGTTGGCAGCGTCTGCTAAATGAGATATGGCATCCAATTTTCATTCAGACCTGTTGGCTTTTGACAACCGCCTTCTAGAAGTGTATCACTGGAGTTACTACAACTGTCTTGTTTTTTTGTTTTTTTTTTGTCATAAAGAGCAATTCTTTGTCCTTTTAGCAACTGTTAAAACTTTCATGCTTATTATTTCTCTAGTTTTTGTGCAGCTGACATGAAGGATGTTGGATTTCTCCATGTGCGGTTGCATGCTGCCTTCTCGCCTTTAGAACTGCAGAAAAGGAAACCAGTGTTCACTTTATGCATACATCACCGTGTTGGTAATGATGTTGGTGGATTTAGAAGTTCAGTAAAACTGGGTTTTTATGCTAACTATTCATTGAAAAATGGATGTGGGAGGAATTTGCTGCCGTGAAGAATAATGGCCTTTGCTGATCTCTATTCTTCTCGGGTAGCAGTTGCACCAAACTTCTAGGCTTGGGCTACATGGAGTTTAAAGGCCCTTTTACACGGGCCGAAAGTCTTTTCAGCGACTGCACGAGCGCTGACGTCGCCGCTAAGGTCGTCAGCGCTTGTGCAGAGCATTCAAACTGAAAGTCCTGCTGGGGGGGCTTCTCACTCAGTGCTTCACCTCCTATGGGAAGTGCTGACCAGCGAGCTTTTACACAGGACGAGAAGCCAGCGAGTGCTAACGAGGTTTTTAAAAAAAATTTTTTCTTTGTTTTTTTAAAATTTTTTTATTGCTCACTTTTGCTCGTTTGAATGGATTTTGAGCTATAATCGTTTTGTGTAAATGAGCCTCAAGGCAGTGGGATGTGCAGCATAAGGCCCCAGTTTTGCCACGCTACATCAGAACCTAATGTATCGTGACTTGCAAGTTCCTTTGACACAACAATTGCAAAAGGAAACGTTCAGATTCTGATGTGGCGTGGCAGTACTATAATTTTTGAGCATGTGATGTGTTTCACAGTCAAGGTCCTTGTAGCCCCAGCCCAATTCTTGCTTTTTCCTGTGTGCTCATCATTCCATAGGGTGTGATTCACAATGCCCTATCATCAACACTAACGCCAGCAAGAGACATTTAATTTTTTTTTTTTCTTTTCCTGAGTGTTGTGTTCAGTGATCACATTTTGTAATGCATGACTGTTTTATGTATTGCTTCAGCAATGTGTACAAAAGAGTTTCTATAAAATAAAGGTGCTGTTATAATAAAAAAAAAAAAAAAAAAAAAAAAAAAAATGGGAGGGGAGGAAAAGGACCGTTTGTGACTCTCAGGTGCTAAATTGCTGTTCTACATGACTTATTTTTTTGTGGCAGCTTTGCTAATAAATCCAAATCTGTATGTAGATGTCCAGTGCAAAACAAATGGCTCTTACCTTGATGTATTTCTATTGTTAAGTTGTTTTCTATGGAAGTTGTAATATCTTAAATTACATTCACTTTTCTAATCCTACTATTGTAGAACCTTGGTCCCTCTGTGCTAGCTGGGGTTGCTGTCATGATTCTTTTGGTGCCTGTAAATGCAGTAATTGCAATGAAGACCAAGAAGTATCAGGTGAGCGTCAGTTTCACTAACAGAAGTCATATGTACTATTGCTTGTTATGGATAATCTTTTCTGCCATGTGTAGGTGTCTTAAAGGGGTTGTACCAAGATTGGAAATGATCCCCTATTCACAGTATAAGGGATAACTTGCTGATTGGTTGGGGTCTCACCGCTGAGACCTTCGCGGATTTCCAGAATGGGACTCCTGTGTCTTGTTCTGCCTCTCAATGCGGGGTCCCTTCTCCCCAATAGTGACATCAGCATGAAGGTATTGCTGGTTAAGCATGCCCGGTCAGGTCTCCATTCATTTTAGTGGGGCTGATGGAAATGCCTAAGCGGGTGCCTCTGTTATCTTCGCAGTCACATTTAAAGCGAAAGGAGTTCTAGTGCACGTGCACAACCAGCGCTTCAGTCTCCTCACTTCAGAGAGCATAGTAACACCGTAATCAAGGGGACACGGGAGCCCTGATTTCAAAATTGGCAGGGGTCTCATCGATCAGACCCACACTGATCAGCAAATTATCCCCTATCCTAGGGATAGGGAATAACATGCAATCTTGGAACAACCCTTTAAAAAGCCCCTTATATCAACCTGTGGCGGTGGGCTGAAAGTTGGTCGTCTTGCTGTATTACAACAGTGGTCGCTTGCTCCGTTATATTTAGATGAACTTGGCCTCCCCCCTAGTGGTTGCTATGAGAAAAACTGTGCTATGTTTAGTTGCCAGGTTTCCTGATATGTCTTTTTGTTTCTAGGTGGTCCAGATGAAGTGCAAAGACAACAGAATTAAGCTTATGAATGAAATACTAAATGGTATCAAAGTACTGAAGCTGTACGCCTGGGAACTCGCCTTCAAGGAGAAGGTGCTGGGAATCCGACAGGAGGAGCTGAAAGTACTGAAGAAATCTGCTTACCTCTCTGCTGTAGGGACGTTCACCTGGGTCTGCGCACCTTTCTTGGTAAGTGACTGTTAGTAGCTGCTGAGAGGTATTTACTTCTTCATATTCGTGGAGCATTTATCATCATACTTCTGTTTCATACTAAAATCTAAAGTTGTAGAACATAATTCATGCATCTGTCAGGAGAAGATCACTTTATACTGAGGACACCTCTGTCATAAAACTGATATAAACTTTTATAAAGATAAGTGTCTTAGCCGCCCCTTCATCCCTTCTTTAAGTTCAATTCCCTGGAATATTCTTGGCCACGACAGGAATGATGAGAAGACTCACTATTTGAGTCTGGATTCCTTCCTGCTCTCACTGCCCGCATAACCAGTTCAGTCAGTAGGTGGCGGCACTTTGCAGTGATGGCGGTTTACAGCGGTTTGACTTGCGGCCCACTAGTTTAGAACACATGTATCATTACAACATTATCTTCTGAGGTGTTATGCCAGAAGTCACAAATTGTGCTCTTTATATGATAACTTGCTGGAAGGCATTCAGTGGACTCTCCTCACTGGTGCCTGACAGCTTGCTCACAGGAGAGGGAGGCTGTGGCAGTCAGAGGGATAGGAAATCTGGCAGGATGCATATAGGTCATGTGTAGCTCTAAACCTGTATGCCCCAGTACTAGACATCCTGTATGCTGCAAATACACTCTCCATGGGCATCAGGGGCTCAGTAATGACCCCAGCTGACTAATTTCTTGCCTCTTCTACACTGATCATGTCTCCTGTCTTATACCTTCCCTAAAAACTTACTGTACCTGCATCATTCATGTGCAGAAGCTGTGCCTATACACCTTCAATAGGGGTCAGGCAACCGCTACTTCTGCCAACTCCGCCAAATACACGAATGCTCAGTTTGGGCATGTTATCAGCCAGACGGCTCTGGCGATGGCTTATCCCCAGGGGGAACAAAATGTTTTAGTTTTTGCATACATTACATGCCGTATAATGAAAACAAAGGTTGGTACCGTGTTAGCCAGTAGAGTAAAATGTGATTGTTCCCAGCAAGAGAAACCAAGTAATCTTGTAGATATGATACCTTTTAATGGCTAACATAAATACATGATGTAATAGTGAGCTTGCGAACCTCTCGGGCTCTTCGTCAGGCTAAAATGGAATAGATCTGAAGAGGCATGCATATTTATACACACTTATACATACTTATGACAAGGCACAGACATGGATGGGATTGGTTTGCACTTAAAAGGAATTCTGCAACGGAAGACAAACTTTCTTTGTGTGCGTGCGTGCGTGCGTAATTTACAAAACCTAGACCCTTGCTTCCCTCCACCCCACTATAAATGAATTCGATGCACAGATGATTTAGACCCACAGCGGATCTAACTTCTGTAATAACTCTTCACTGATCACTCTGCCGGTGGTTTTATATGCACACATAATCCTCCTCCTCGACAGGCTTTCTCTTTTTATGGTAGGGTAGATATTGCGCGGCTACTAACTCTGCACTCCTTTTGTCTTCCTTGCTCCCTCCAAGCTCAAAATAACAGTTGCTGTTCTGGTGGAGCAAATATATTATGCCCACGTTAGGATAAAATATGTATTGTTCCATTCACAGGTGTTTATAAGTGGAGCATCGTAAATGGAAAATACACTTGGGCCGGGTTCATGTTTACTTTAGTGCGGGGATGAGAGAAGACAGGCGGAACAGAGGGGGGCGGCGGGGATGTCCAAATGTGCACTCAGGAGCTGGTATGACAGCTGGAACTGATGTGTAAGGCCGGCTTCACATGAGCCTAAGTGGTTTTGCAGAACGGACAACGCTCTTATGCGCTTGCATCGGTGTATTTTACAGAACTTTTTGCGCCCAGAAGGCATTTTAATTTGCATGCGGCAAAGACAGAGTTCCAGGTGTGTTTTCTTGCGCAATTAGTGTTTCACGCATCTCCTTGTATATTGTGTGCACATTTGCACAGCACCTATTTACTTGTATGGGGAGCTTTTGGATGCAGAAAAATAGAACATGTTCTGTTTTTTTTTTTTGTGTGTGTGTGATTGAAATACATGCATAAAATACGCAAATGTGAATAAACCCATTGAAATGGGTTTGGTTCTCTGCAAATACACCAATGTGAAGCCGGCCTTAAACCCAGTAAATTAAAAGGGATATGTGGCTGTTCAATGAGGGAGGCTGGTCACCTCCATCTCCTAAAGAGAAGGGCTGATGTGCTGGTAGAGAACAGGGATAAGAAACATTATGGCAGAATGCAGAACTAACCAATTGATTCTAATGATGGATAGATAGTTTATTGGATGGATGGATGTACTAATGTGTTTTAAATTTTTTCCCCCTCTTCTCCAGGTTGCTCTGTCGACTTTCGCCGTCTATGTTCTTATTGATAAAAACAACGTTCTAGATGCTGAAAAGGCTTTTGTGTCTTTGGCTTTATTTAATATCTTGCGATTCCCGTTGAACATGCTGCCTATGGTGATTAGCAGCATGGTGCAGGTAAGGGATATAAATGCTCATTTGTTTTACGTCTTGGCAACTGTGAGGGATTTCTTCACGAAGGAGACTTATCACTTATTCACAAAATAGGTGATTAAATCTCAAATCACTGAGGACCCCACTGATCACTAGAACAGGTGTGCTGAGACCCCGTGATCATGTCTTGCCTCGAACAAGATATTTTGAAGCATGAACATGAAATGTTCTGACTAAGGCCTCCTTCCCACAAACGGATTTACGCCGCGTAAATTCTTGGCAAAAATCCGCTGCGTTGCCCCCTGCTATTAGGTTCTATTGAACCTAATAGCACAATGCTCACGATGCGGAATTCCACCGTGGAATTTCGCACCGTGAAATCTCCCGTCCTCACCCGCAGCATGCTCTATTTGCCGCGGGTGTACGCGCTGACGGCTTCCATTGCAGTCAATGGAAGCCGTCCGTTCACGCTATCTCCTGCTGTAACACAGCGGAAGATAGCGTGAAACCGCTTCCCCGCCTACCGTCGCCGCGTCACGTGACACGGCCGGCCGCGTCATGTGACGTGGTGGGCGTGTCAGATGACGCGACGGCGGTGGGCGGGGAAGCGTCTTCACGCTATCTTCCGCTGGTAAGTATGGGGTCTCTGGGGGGCGCCGTGACGGGCTTCACTACGGAATATTCCGCAGCGGAGCCCGTCACGCTCGTGTGAAGCCGGCCTAACAGGACAGATTTCCAGTGGCCAGATAGAAAGTCTTTGTATCCAATTGTTAACTATAAAATTATTGGAATTGTTAAAGGGATTGTCCCATGATTAAATATGGAATTTCTCTGGAAGATCAGGCAAACCAGAAGGATTTTTCAGCCAGAGAACCTGTGAGCCCTGCTTTCCCTCCACTGATTGACTGCTGAGTGGGCAGACATGGAAAGCTTTCACTCGCCATTATTGTGGGAAGCCAGGCTCGCAGGATTTACACAGCGTCTTACATGAAAATGCTTAGTTGGAAAACTATGTAGGCCCAAGTTTACAATGTTCACTTTCTCTGTGGAGCAGCGAATAGAAGGGTCACGTGAGGCCCTCAGATTCCCTGTTCTGCTTTGTAAATAACTTTTGTGTTTAGGGGACCATTGCAGTAGCTGTAATATGTACATTACCCACTATAATATCTACCTTTACCCACAGGCAAGTGTATCACTAAAGCGTCTCAAGGTTTTCTTATCACACGAGGAGCTAGAACCGGAGAGCATCATCAGAGAGGCTCAGAAATGTTGTAAGTGCTCCTCCTCTTTACCATAATTGGATATAGATACACCATAGCCTTTCCAAACTGGAAATGTTTGTTTTGTATTTTTTTCTCCCTTAGCGGATGGCTGTATTGACATGAGGAACTCTACCTTCTGCTGGTCCAAGAATGATCCTCCCACACTGAAAGAGTAAGTTTGCTTCTAGCTTTTAGGTCAAATGCACACGGGTGGAAATACCGCGGCGGGATTTCCCACACAATTTCCGCCCATGCCCGCTGCCATAGGATTGCTTTAGATAATGCAATCCTGTGCAGACAGCCGTGATTTGACCACGTGAGAACTCGCGCGGTAAACAAATCGCGGCATGTCCTCTATTTCTGTGAGAGCCTCGCAGAGTGAGACACTGGGAGGAGGTGAGCGCCCGGTCACTGCAGGGACACTGCTCGCATCCTGCTGCGAGTTTTCTCACAGCGGGATCCGACTCAGCAGTCTGCTGGAGGCCTTAGTAAAGTGATTTTTTTTTTTTAAATGATGGATACACACTAGAGATGAGCGAACATGCTCGGCCACGCCCCTTTTTCGCCCGAATACCGTGATTTTTCGGGTACTTCCGTACTTGGGTGAAGAAATTCGGGGGGGCGCCGTGGGTGAGTGGGGGGTTGCAGCGGGGAGTGGGGGGGAGAAGGAGAGAGAGAGGGCTCCCCCCTGTTCCCCGCTGCTACCCCCCGCGCTGCCACGCCTCCCCCCGCCCCCCGGCGCCCCCCGAATCTTTTCACCCGAGTACTAAAGTACTCGAAAATCGCGGTGCTCGATTGAGTAATTACTCGAAACGAGTACGCTCGCTCATCTCTAATACACACACAACATTGGCCTTTTCTAGAATTTTTTTGTAGCTCAGAGATGCAGCTGCAAGACATTACTTTAAAATCTATAGCCAATCATGGTAAAGTCTATGTAGACAACATTTTGGTTATTTTTGGGATTGGTGGAATTTTTTGAAACGCAGCATGCTCTACACGGTTAAAATGTTGCAATGTAATTTAAAAAAAAACAAAAAAAAAACCTGTGAGATTCTTGAAACACATGATGTATTAAGTGTTTAACCCCTTAAGGACATGGTCTATTTTAGGCTTAGGACGCAACGATTTTTAGGGGATTTTCATCTCCATTTTTCATCTCTGATGCACCCCCGCTTTTGCAGCGAGAGACCGGCTATCCGTGACAGCCGGCTCCTGCTGCCGGATAGCGCGAGATCTTTCATGATCTCCTGCTATCCCTATGACATAAGGGTACGTCATTTTGTGGGAAGTACCCCGCTCCCATGACTTACCCTTATGTCATTGGGAGGGAAGGGGTTAAAGGCCTTTTCCAGGGAGAATACTGCTGATGACCTGTCCTCAGGATAGGCCATCAATAGTTGATCAGCTGGGGTCCGTCGCTCAGGATCCAGACCGATCAGCTGAGCGGGCGCATGTTGTCCATGCTGCAAATACACAGAGGTCGGAGAGGAAGTCTCTGCGCCGACCTCTGTAGGGGTTAGTGCTTGTAACTGCAGGCACAGCTCACATGATTTCAATGAGAGCCATGCCTGCAGTTACAAGCATAGGCCACTACAGAGGTCAGCACAGAGACTTCCATAGGCCACCACTGCTTCAATTCCGACCTCTGTGTTTGCTGTGATGACAGCATGCACCTGCTCAGCTGATCAGTCCGGGTCCCAGTCAACAGACCCCAGCCCATCAACTATTGATGATCTATCCTGAGGATAAGTCATCAGTGGTATTCTCCCTGGAAAACCCCTTTTAAGCACTAAAAAAATATAAATAAAAATAGTGTGTATTATTAAGAAAACCTTTTAAGAGTGTCACCCTCTCCCTCTCTTTTTAAACAGCTAGTCCCAGTAATCTGACCCCACTCCTCTGCTATTTATCACCCTAGATATCTAGTGGGGACATCACATGTATGTAATTTACTGCTTGATGGACTTGGTTTAGATTTGCATAATATCAATTCTCTATTTAATTTTATAGAGATGTGTTGTCCTCTTTAAGGGCCAATGTCCAGTGTCCATACGGTTATATCATGTGTGTGCACCTTCCATAACCTTGGGTGACCACAATGATCAGTCTAGATCTTGTGTACGCTCTTGAGTTTGTAAGATCAGTTGTGGGTAGGGAATATTGTAACGAAGCATGACTTCTATTGGAGACCGGCTTATGAAGTTGCATTTCTCATTAATACAGGATAAATATTACCATCCCTGATGGCTCTCTGATTGCAGTTGTTGGCCAGGTGGGCTGTGGGAAGTCTTCCTTGCTGTCTGCACTGTTGGGAGAGATGGAGAAGAAAGAAGGCATTGTATCAGTGAAGGTACTAAAAATGTGTAGATTCAGCAAAGTAACCAATAAGGTTATGTTCACATCTGCATCGGCGACGCTAATTCTTTTACGGCATCTGTGGCAAAGGCTCCAGAAATCTGATAGCTGATACACTGGTTTAAAATGGAAACCACAATGTAGATGTGAACAGAGCCATAAGGATATTACTAATACAACGTCTGTAAATGGTCTACTGGATTTTATAATTGTTGTAAAGGCAACCGGTCGCAGACTATGAGCACCATAAGCGAAGTTATGGTGCTCATAGGGCAGGTTCCTAGGAGACTGGGGAGGTATTTTTTATAATTAACAGTCTCCCGGTACCTGCGCTGTCGGGCCGGAAAGTAGGTGCTTAACCTGTGCACTCAAAGCTCCATGCTGCGCACCCACACTCCCTCTGATCTTCCCAGGCCCTTGGGAACCTACCCTATAAGCACCATAACTTAGATTATGGTGCTCACAGCCAGTGACCGGTTCCCTTTCAGGGAATTTTAAATAAACATGCCAATCTATGGATGTTTTTGTTTTTTTTTTGTTAATGCAATTCACTAAAAGTATAGGTCCACACTAATAACAAATATAGTTTTTGTTTCACACACCTTAAAGAGGTGTTCCATCTTGACTAACCCCTTAGTGACATAACTAATTTTAGACTTAAGAACCATTTAAAACGTTTTCCTTTTTTGTGTCCCACACTGACCACAAAAAAAAAAGTTATGTTATGACTGCAGATGTATGTGACCTTGTATGTTAGCTGTATTTTAAGCGTCATTAGGTTTACGGCAATAAAAATTTATATGGATTTTATTAGTTTTGCACAATAAAATGAAAAAAAAAAAGCATTTTTTATTTTTCATTCACAATGCAGTACGGGGCTGGTTTATTGCAGGTTTTATTGGTGGTATCACTTTGATTTATATCTAACCTTTTGGTTATCCTGTTTTGGAGAAGAGAGGAAGGGAAAACTGCCCTTTTTGGCATATTTTGTTTAAACCTTTTTTTCAATATTTAAAAGTTGTGAAAGTGGGGAAAAACCAATTTTCTAAAACTTTTGTTTAATACAAATTGCCACAATCAGCAATGACCACAGCATCTGAGGGGTTAAATGGCATAGAGGAGTGAGTAGATGAATAAGTGATGATCTTCTCCTCCTTTTCTGGGTAAAACCCTCATGTGAGCCAATATGTTCTGTTCATGTTATCACCTTCTCTATCAATCAAAGAAGTCCATGTTATCCCTTCCTGGGAACAGACAGGAGAACTGGAGATAATTTATTGCTGCCTGTTCCCCCCTGCTATCCCCTCTTTGCTCTGCATGCAGGCTAAAGTGACAGCCATAAATTCAGTATTCATGCTCTCACTTCAAGCTGTAGCTCCAGTTTTATTACGGCTACAGCCATGCTTTTGGTCTCATTTTAAAGGTAAGATATTTGGCTGCAGCCAAGATAGAACCAGATTTACCTCTGTTTGAAGTAGAATGAGCTAGCTTCATTCAGACTGCAATGTCCTTTGACATTGCATGAACAGAGCTCATGGTAATTAGTAGGGAGTTTAAATTCTGTCTCTAGTATATTTTT
Source organism: Eleutherodactylus coqui (assembly GCF_035609145.1). NCBI lineage: Eukaryota > Metazoa > Chordata > Amphibia > Anura > Eleutherodactylidae > Eleutherodactylus > Eleutherodactylus coqui. The sequence goes on from NC_089844.1 coordinate 112,608,883, forward strand.
GTTTTCACTGTTTCTTGTCTTTAGGTATATTTTACTGCTTTTTAGAGACGTTCTCTTGCTCTTGTGATAGCAATATGTAGTAGAGATGTTTACGTGATGTTTCCCCTTTTGTTAGGGTCGCATAGCATATGTTCCTCAACAAGCTTGGATCCAGAATGCCTCTCTTAAGGACAACATCCTGTTTGGCAGAGAGCGTAGGGAGCCTCTATACAAGAGAGTTCTTGAAGCCTGTGCCCTGTTGCCTGACTTGGAGATCTTGCCATCTGGAGACCGAACAGAAATTGGAGAAAAGGTTAGGCCATTTTTCATAGCGTTTGGGTTACGAACATTTCCAAGTAGTTCATGTAACAAATATTCTACTTTGTGTTGAAGCTACACTGCCGTTCAAAAGATTGGGGTCACCCAAACAATTTTGTGTTTTCCATGAAAAGTCACACTAATTCACCACCATGCGTTGTGAAATGAATAGAAAATAGAGTCAAGACATTGACAAGGTTAGAAATAATGATTTGTATTTGAAATAACATTGTTTTTACATCAAACTTTGCTTTCGTCAAAGAATCCTCCTTTTGCAGCAATTACAGCATTGCACACCTTTGACATTCTAGCTGTTAATTTGTTGAGGTAAGCTTGTGAAATTGCACCCCACGCTTCTAGAAGCATCTCCCACAAGTTGGATTGGTTGGATGGGCACTTCTGGCGTACCATACGGTCAAGCTGCTCCCACAACAGCTCAATGGGGTTCAGATCTGGTGACTGCGCTGGCCACTCCATTACCGATAGAATACCAGCTGCCTGCTTCTGCTGTAAATAGTTCTTGCACAATTTGGAGGTGTGTTTAGGGTCATTGTCCTGTTGTAGGATGAAATTGGTTCCAATCAAGCGCTGTCCACTGGGTATGGCATGGCGTTGCAAAATGGAGTGAGAGCCTTCCTTATTCAGAATCCCTTTTACCCTGTACAAATCTCCCACCTTACCAGCACCAAAGCAACCCCAGACCATCACATTACCTCCACCATGCTTAACAGATGGCGTCAGGCATTCTTCCAGCATCTTTTCATTTGTTCTGCGTCTCACAAACGTTCTTCTTTGTGATCCAAACACCTCAAACTTGGATTCATCCGTCCACAACACTTTTTTCCAGTCTTCCTCTGTCCAATGTCTGTGTTCTTTTGCCCATCTTAATCTTTTTCTTTTATTGGCCAGTCTCAGATATGGCTTTTTCTTTGCCACTCTGCCCTGAAGCCCAAAATCCCGCAGCCACCTCTTCACTGTAGATGTTGACACTGGTGTTTTGCGGGTACTATTTAATGAAGATGCCAGTTGGGTACCTGTGAGGCGTCTGTTTCTCAAACTAGAGACTCTAATGTGCTTATCTTCTTGCTTAGTTGTGCAACGCGGCCTCCCACTTCTTTTTCTACTCTGGTTAGAGCCTGTTTGTGCTGTCCTCTGAAGGGAGTAGTACACACCGTTGTAGGAAATCTTCAATTTCTTAGCAATTTCTCGCATGGAATAGCCTTCATTTCTAAGAACAAGAATAGACTGTCGAGTTTCAGATGAAAGTTCTCTTTTTCTGGCCATTTTGAGCGTTTAATTGACCCCACAAATGTGATGCTCCAGAAACTCAATCTGCTCACAGGAAGGTCAGTTTTGTAGCTTCTGTAACGAGCTAGACTGTTTTCAGATGTGTGAACATGATTGCACAAGGGTTTTCTAATCATCAATTAGCCTTCTGAGCCAGTGAGCAAACACATTGTACCATTAGAACACTGGAGTGATAGTTGCTGGAAATGGGCCTCTATACACCTTTGTAGATTTTGCACAAAAAAACAGGCATTTGCAGCTAGAATAGTCATTTACCACATTAGCAATGTATAGAGTGCATTTGTTTAAAGTTAGGACTAGTTTAAAGTTATCTTCATTGAAAAGTACAGTGCTTTTCCTTCAAAAATAAGGACATTTCAATGTGACCCCAAACTTTTGAACGGTAGTGTATATTAACTAGTTTCACTTTTATCTAACTTTATTGAAAAAACTTTGTTATAGATTGCTCCCTGCCTGTTTTATGAACTATTAAAGGAACTAAAAATGTGTTGTCTATTTCTAGGGTGTGAATTTATCTGGAGGTCAAAAACAGAGAGTGAGCCTTGCCCGGGCCGTCTACTGCAATGCTGAGGTCTACTTACTTGATGATCCATTGTCTGCTGTGGATGCACATGTTGGAAAGCACATATTTGACAAAGTTATTGGTCCAAAGGGGATTCTTAAAGATAAGGTGATTAATACATACGTCTGTATATGCCAATGGCTGTAAGCTGAGGGATTGTGTCCAGTCATATCAAGTATACACTGCAGCTGAAATAAAACAGGAATTGAAATCTGTGAGCAGTGGCTTAGTGGTAATGTTGAGAGCATCTAGTTTTTGGAGTTGTACTGAAGTCTCTACTACCGCACGGCATGTTTTAGCCCCAATGTCCACAGGCGGAATTGAATTTCTGAATCCGTGCGGACAAACCGTAGTTTAAGCCGCCCGTAGACTAACATGGGCGTCTGCAGCTGAATTTAAGCATGATGATCTGTATTGCGGACCTTTTGGTCTGGAGAACAAAGCGCAGCATGCTCCATCTTGCTGCTGTTCCCGCACGGACTGCTTCCATTGAAGTCCATCTTGCTGCCGTTCCCGCACGGACTGCTTCCATTGAAGTCAATGGAAGCCATCCGATCCGTGCTCCTCCCGTTGCTGACACTGCTGACAGGCGGGAAAGCAGGAGATCTAAAAAAAACCCACATGTGCGGAGCCCGGCAATTCTGCCCACATCTGCAGTGGAGAAGATAGACTCACACAGCCACGTAGAGGATCCGGATGGGTAAGTAGTGTCCTCTGCTAAAGGCAGGGTGGGATTCCGCTGCAGGCTCCTGCCCGCAGAATCCGTCCCACCTGTGGACATGAACCCTTAGGCTTCATAGGATTTTTCTTGGTGCTTCCCTGATATCCTGATTTCTATTAATTGTTTTTTGTACTTCTAGACTCGTATACTGGTTACTCATGGAGTGAGTTACTTGCCACAAATGGACTCCATTATTGTGATGGTTGATGGAAAAATCACCGAAATTGGATCCTACCAGGATCTCTTGAAGCAGGATGGCGCATTTGCTGAATTTCTACGTACATATGCCAATGCTGAGCAGAACGGCCAAGGTGAGCTCTTAATCTCAGCTTTGTGACTGCAGATCTTAAATGGCACTGTATTGCCTTCAAAGTTTCTCAGAGACTTCCTTATAAACGCACACGTAGCGGATTCTTTTCACTGTATAAATTGCGTAAATTCCCTGCAAACTATTTTTGTCTTACATGCAAATTTTCCACAGATATTACCTCTGCACTGTTGTGGATGAAATTTGCCTTACATTTGGGAAAAAAAATCTGTGGGATCTGCTGTGCGATATACCGCCGCAGGAGCCGCCGCACGGGAGCATTATGTCATCGCGATTTTCCGCTTTGAACCTATCATTATGATGGGTTCACTGGGGGGAGGGGAAACGCGGCATGCCGCGATTTTCATACACTAGCAGAAAATCGTCACTATTTTCCGCTCGTGTACATCGGGCTGCGCTTTCCATAGCTCTCCTATGGAAATCGTTTATTGTGTTAACTGCATGCGAATTATCGCTGCGGGTAACGCAGTGAAATATCGCCCATGGACAGGGGGCCTAAATGCTAAGATTTTAGTTTTTTGTTTTTTTTTTCACAGCAGGTGAATTTGGGTTTTGTAAAATTACATTTCATATGCGCTGGTGTGTACTTACTACTTGTTGCAGACTTTCTGTAAAAATCTGCAACAAACTCTCCTAAGTTCGCTAAAGTTGACCTGAGTCCAAATTGTATGAAAGAGGGGCAAACATTGACTTGTGCGAACTGTATAGGTGGGAGCCATGAAGAGGACTTCAGCAACTGAAATGTTCAGTGAGACTTTGGAATAGAAAGTTGTTGAAGACTTTAGGCTTTAAATGGATTCTTCAGGGATGAATAAGGTCAATATAAGGGTGGCTTCACATCTGCGTTGGAACCTCCGGTCAGGCAACTAAGCAGAATGTGAACAGACCCCATTATAGTCAAAGGGGTCCGTTTGGCGCTGTTCGTTTCATCGTAAGACAGACATTCAGCCATGGGGATTCCCTTCTCCTTGAACGGAGCAGGAATTTGGAACTTCTGGCACAGGTGTGAAACCACCCTAACAGACTTCTTTAGTGCTCATCTGCAAGACTTCTACAAGTTAGCAGGTGCTGCACATAAGCACAAGTAGAATGTATAAGTGTATACATGGTCACGTATATTTAAGATGGCGTACCTCTTGTCTTTTTATTCTAACTTTGCTTTTCCTCCTTTGCTTGTGCTGCCATGATAACAGTCCACAGAGAAGTGGAAGAGGAGGAAGGTTTGTCTTAAAGCATGTTGTTTGTCCCTGTTGCCCTTTAGTGGATTCTTCTTTGGTTTCCTGCACATGAAGGTGTTCCATGTTTGTGTGCATACAGTTATGTCAGCTGGGGTATTATCTGTCCACTGACAAATTTTCAGTTCCATCATACACTACCTCAAAGCGTAAATGCCACGTCATGAAGAAATGTGATGAAATGCAACACCCTGAGAATAATTACGTTCTGAACAAGCAGTTTAATTTCAAACTATCTTGCTTCTCTGTGGCCCAATAAACAGGATGATCAGTAAGTAGTCGGGCCAATATGTTGGGTGATGATCAGTAACGGAATATGGCAACGATTCAGTGAGTGCTCAAATATTGTCCTGGGGTGGTATTGACCAAAGTCCATGGTTCACCTTCATTACGAGGCTGTAGGACAGCATTTACTTAATCTCCAGTCATGCTTGCCAATTTCAGGAACACCTTACAAAGCATGCCTGCTGATTTTTGGGGGGTGTGGCATGCATTATCCTGCTAGAAAATGGCATTAGGTATGCCCTGAAGATGCGGTCTGCTGCACCTCATCAACAGAACTGCATGCTGTCAATGAGCCCCTGATGTATACAAGAGGTCATCCCAAACCATGATTGCATGCCAATGAGCTGCGTGGTGCTCTAAATGGGTAGAAAAATCAGCCTAATTACCATATTGTCCCCAGACCCTCGTACAGCAATCGTAATCGTCGAGGCTGAATCTCAATTCGTCATGAATCAGCGCACCCGGCTATTCATCATGCCAGGCAGCTATGGAGCGACACTACCGCAAGCCTTCACAACGATGGTGCGGTGTGAGGGGCAGTCTGATCACAGTCCTGTCTCTGCCAATCTGTGAATGTTGCCAGTTGTAGATTGTGATCCCGTCTCACAAGTTAACTGCATAACTTAGTGTGAACATACCCTGAAAATTGCATAATGCTGTGACCCAATCTTCATGGTGTGGCATTTTCTCTGTGAGGCAGTGTATATTACACACATGGGTCAAATTCTTTAAGAAGCCTCTTTTTCAGTACAGTTTTGAGTTGTTGTCTGAGGTTTCACTATAAATGTCTTTGAAATGGCGAGGAACTGAAACAAAGTGATATAGGAAAGTTGCAGATCTTTTCATTTATATAGTGGTTAATGCATTTTTACCTTAAAACTTAAAAAGTTCTGTAACCCCCTGCAGCTTCGGTATTTGTGTGAAGGAAGATCGCGGGGCGATCTCGCTCCATACAACGCGGGTGCCGGCTGTTTCTTACAGCCGCCACCTGCCAGCAACAGCTCTGATAAGCCGCGGAGCTCATCGGGGCTGTTAACCCATAAAATGCTACTGTCAATGTAAAAGCCTCGACTGATGTTCGGGGATCCCGCACTGTCCACTGCGATAAGATCGTGGGCTGCCCTGCAGGTGTCATGGCAGCCAGGGGCCTTCTGAAAGGTCCTAGGACTGTCATTGCAAATTTCCTATCAAGCCATGCCTGTCAGATGGCCATTTAATGCAATGCTATGGCATTACATCATACTGCAGGAGCGATGAAAGCGTCAAAAGTAATTAAAAATAAGTTTTACCAACTTATAAAAAGTAATAGAAGTTTAACCCCTCTCCCCTCCTACATCTGTCGATGGATAAATAAGTTATGTTTTTTTTTAAATGGGGGAAGGGGGGGGGGGCAAGGGCTTCGTCTTTAAGGGGATATCTTATCAGCTTTTGTGGTCTCCAGACCATTAGCATGCTGTTATGCAGTTGGGGTTTAGCTTCCTAAACATGCTCTTTTACTATTACCCTATTAGCAAGAAAAAGCAGTAATAAGTTACTGTAAGCAGCACTAGGCGCATGCAGATGGAGCGATAGTAGTATACTTGCATGTACAGTGAGGGGGTACTTTCCTTGAACTCATATTCCCAACAGCAAGCTCCCAGTAGACATAAGTCTTGGACTGATCTCTGGTAAGTTTTATGACTTCTTTCCAGATAATGCCGACATGGCTGATTGTCGCAGGCATCTTTACAAAGCCAAACCCAAGCTGCATAATGGCATGTGGGTGGTGAAGTGGCCCCAAAGGTGCTGACAGGTTCCCTCTAAGTGACAGTAGTACAACGTCCCAGCTCTGACAATATTGTAGAAACTCTTGGACTATAACTGTAAATATTCTAAGGCCGTCCTATGTCTTTATACACACTAAAGGGGCTTACCAGGCGGAAAAAAGCATTGCTAGCAGCTGCTTGAGTGATGATCCCCAATGTTCTGGTTACATTGCTGCAGCGGTGATGTACTCTATAACTTTTATTTTTAACTTTAAACAGAACAGAAAATTCCTACAGAATTTGTTCTATGAGGCTCGATTTTTTTTATTTTTTTTTTTATTTTATTTATTTTTTTTTCCAAGTTGTACCTCTGCTGACACCTACTGGGAGCTAGTAGATGGTGCTGATTGTCAGTCAGATAGAAATCCAGGATGGACGTCTGGTTGGCTCTGAGGCTTTTGAGGAATGCTGCATTGAATATTGCGTGTGGTTCTTGCAGTTTGTTTCTATAGAACCCCCATCGTTATTTCTCATTTGGTCTGAAAATAATTGACCAAGAAACAAAAGGCATTAACAATGTTTGTGTAGAAATATTCTGGGTGAAGAAGGAAATGATTGCGTATCCGAGGCCATCCAAATGTAGACTGGCACATATACTGTATAGTCTGAAGCAGCGCCATATAAGACTACATGTGCCACTATGGAATTCAACCCGTGTTTCGGTTAAGTAGCCGGGTCAATGTGAATCCAGCAGTTTTCTGAAGCTCCAGCACTAGACATGAAAGCTGCCATTATTCCTGGATGAGCTGCTAGTAATGAAGCTGGTGTATAGCTTGTGGCCATGCTTGCTGTGAAACAAAGGAAAAGGCATGTCATTGCATGATAGAGTTGCATTATATCTGCAACATGAGAAACTGGTTTTCTGGGACTAAAATATGAATCACCTGTTATTTTACTAATTTCTTTAGCGCATACATATTTTGCAACACTGAACACAGGCTAGGCCATCAATATCAGATCGATAGGGGTCTGCTGCTTAGGACCCTGCCCGATCAGCTGGCGCTCAGTGAGTTCTGCATCCTCTTCTCAAGCCAGTGATGAAAAGTCATCTATGCGCAGCTCTGTGCCATTTAAGTGGATGGGATTGAGCTGCTATATCAGGCACCGCTGCTACTAAATGTGCAGTGCGGCAGCAGGTATGTAGTGCGGTCTGCCCAAGTGATGCGGCTGATTGGCTGGGATCCCAAGCTGCGGTCCTCCACTAATCTGATATTCATGACATTATCCTGAGCATAGGTCCTCCACATCCAAGTCCCAGAAAACCCCTTTAAATGTCTGTTGTGCATAATGAAAAGCGATGGTTTTGTTTTTCATTTTTCTGCCTGTGCTTTAACTTTTACAGAAGTGCCAAGCCCAACTGAAGAAAAACGTATGGAAAATGGAGTATTGGTCGGCGAAAGGAATGAGAAAATCTTACATCGGTATGTTTCACATAACCCCTTAGGGGATTTCTGTATGTAGTCACCAGTTCTATGTATATATGTATGTTCTCTGTTTTCCCTAGCATCGTGGCTTCCTTTATCAGTTATGATCAATCAACTATCCTGATGTGTCCTGTTGGCTTAAAATGAGTCTCTTAAAGTTTATATTTTTGTCACAAGAAAGAATAGTCCAGCAGACCTTGCTGTTATGGCCTCCAAAAAGTAACGGGCCAAACAGCTAACTTTCAGAAAATGCTGCCCTCTGACTATATATGAAGGGTGACAAACTCTGTGAGAGGGACGACTGCCATGTTGCTTTCCCAGGAAAGGGCTCTTGTATAACAGATTTTGTAACCATGTGACAGGTTGATACTACAGGCACACATCCCTTTGAATTCAAGGGGAGCTGCACTATGATCAATGCTATCTGCTCCATGTGCTGATCTTGGTGACAACAGTCTAGGAATCAGCTGATCAGCGGGGAGTCAAGCGGCTAGCCCCAGCCAATTGTCTATTTGATCTGTTGGTCATCAATGGCAAAAGTAAAGCTCTGAAATACCTCTTTAATTGAATGGATTCTGATAATTGTGTAGCTGTAGTGGAGGTGGCAGTTACACTTGAACCCAAGGGCCCCTCTGTTACATAAGACAGCAGTATTATAAATGGCACATGGTCGGTGGGGCCGTAATTAAGCATTTTGCATTAGGACCAATAGCTTAAAGTCGTGTCCATTTTGGTCTATTAATTAAAGGGATTTAGCCACTTCTAGCTATTTATGGTCTATCCTCAGGATAGGTAATCTATAGCAGATTGGCGGTGGTCCACCACCCAGAACCCTCTGGCGATTTAGTTGTTCCCTGAGTCAGAGAGTCTGTGTACTAAGCTGTATTGCTGCAGGAAGCAGACTGCTCCGTAGACTGTGCAGTGGCCTGAATTTGTATTGCAGAGTCCCTTCACTTGAATAGGCCTCAGCCTGCAGTATCAACTTGGGCCACAGGGCAGTGTATGGAGCTGTCTGCAGCAATACAGCTCAATACACAGACACCAGCATGGGGAAAAAGCTGATTCCTGGGGGACCCAAGTGGCAGACCCCTTTCAAACTGCTATAGATGACCTAACATGAAGATAGATCATCAATAGCTAGAAGTGGGACCAGCCATTAAGTGGTTTTATGCACTTTTCTCTATTAAATAGACAGCTGAGTGCAACCTCTGAGACAAAGTCCGGTCACCAGAACAGCACAGCTGATCTCCAGAAGTCGGGCGCAGAAAAGGAGGACTGGAAATTAACTGAAGGTGATAAGGCTAAAACAGGCAAAGTAAGTTGTTTGAGTTGTATTTTTAATCCGGTCTTAGGGCAACGCTTTACCGTTGTTTTATGTACTAAATGTCTCTATAATGTGTTTTCCATCACAGGTTAAACTGAAGGTGTTTTGGGCATACCTGAAGGCTATTGGTCTCCTCCTTTCTTTCCTGAGTGTCATTCTGTTCATGTGCAATCACATGGCTTCCCTGGCCTCCAACTACTGGCTAAGTTTGTGGACTGATGATAACGTGGTCAACGGCACTCAGCAGCACACCAAAATGAGACTAAGTGTCTACGGAGCACTGGGGATGTCGCAAGGTTCGGACTACTTATTTCACTTGAGGGCGTTCCATTAGATTCATACAAACTTGGTGTCTGCAAATGAAATGGAAAATGACACCATATTACAATATATTTCTGAATTAGCTGATTGTGGTTTTTAAAATCTGTGCCTGAATTTACTAGGAGCCTTCATTGTTCACTTCCATAGAGTACAGTGTGATTGATACATACACAGACAGGGCTCTGGTAACTGTTCTGTACCTGTAATATGTCCATCGCATGACCAGGATGGTCTAGCCAATTGGATGAAGTGGCACAAGGAAAGTTTGTGAAGAGTTGATGTGGAGCTTCCAAGAATCCAGGTTTATAGTAGAGACCTGCATAGGAACCAGGGCAGGCGTTTATTCCTATTGAATGACTAAGCAGAGATTTTGAAAAACCATGATGAATCAAAGAAAACTTATCAGAAAAATAGTGTGACTTTTCATTGAAGAATAAGCCATGTTTGCTGAAAGCATAATGGTCTACTCACACGTGACATACTGAAAATATGTTGCTTACATGTCAATGGGGTTGTTTCTACAGCGTGTTGTGCATGGTTTTCTGCAAGCCTCATCCTGGTGATGAGTCAAAGACCTTTCTGTCACAAATTTGCATTATCTTGTTATACCCTGATTCTTGGGTATTGGGGTCAAATAGAGTGGGGGAAAAAAAACAGTTCCAGAGTTGTATAGGGAAAAAATCTTGTATGATCACACTATTTCATTGAGTTTCAAAACATACCGTATATACTCTAGTATTAGCCGACCCGAGTATAAGCCGAGTCAATAAGTTTCACCACAAAAGGTAAAATTTATTGACTCGAGTATAAGCCTAACTATACTTGAGTATACACTGGGTAAAAAAAACAAACAAACTCCATACTCCCCTCCCAGCCGGCGTCTCTGTCTGCGGCAACCTGCGTAAATTCTCCCCGGTGTCATCCCTGCCGTCCTCTCTGCCTGGCTCTGTCATCTCTATCAGTGCTGTGTAAGTAAACGCTGTGATTGAATTGAATGCCACCCAATCACAGCCAGCACTTGATCCAATCACAGAGCTTACTTACACAGCGCTGATGGCGGGGGATTTGAAAGCCGAGCAGGGAGATGACAGCAGAAGAATTCTAAAGCAGCTTGCGATTGGCTGTGAATGATCGAGCGCTGGCTGTGATTGGCTGGCGCTCGATCCAATCACAGCGTTGATGGTGGGGGATGACAGAGCCGAGCAGAGAGGACGGCGGGGGATGACAACGGGGAGATTTCCAGCAGCTTGCCGCATCGCCACCAGGAACACAGGAATTCAAGCCGCTTGCCGCACCACCACCGGGGACAAAGACGCCGGCTAGGAGGGCAGTATGGAGTTTTCTGTTTTTTTTTTTTGTTAAACCCTTCCCTGACTCAAGTATAAGCCGAGGGGGTCGCTTTTTCAGCACAAAAAAATGTGCTGAAAAACTAGGCTTATACTCGAGTATATATGGGAATTTCATTCATGCCTTCCCAAAAGAAGGAAAACAACTTGATAATACCCTGTTCAGGGTGGAATTCATCAAGGCGGTGGCACGTCTGCTAGATAATGACATAGTTTCATCTCTGTATTATGAAGAATAAACTGTATGACCTATGACTGGCAATTGCACATGGTGTCCACTGAACCTATTCTAGTGCTACCGCTCTCAGTTGGGGTTCCTGAAGGACTCCGAGTTCAATACTAAATAAGTGTATTTCAAGTATGTGTTGGCATTACCAAGTTTCTTGCCCAACAATATTTCCCAGATTGACTGCTGTAATATAACTAGTAACCGCATTACCATCTCCACTGTTTGTAAATCTGTCCTTGTTTTCACGAGTGATCAGTTCTATATGAATTGTCTCCTTTTTCACAGGCATTGCTGTCTTTGGATACTCAACAACTGTCTCACTCGGGGGCGTTCTTGCTTCCCGCTATCTCCACATGGATTTACTTCACAATGTCCTCCGGTTTCCAATGAGTTTCTTTGAGCGGACTCCTAGCGGAAATCTTGTAAACCGTTTTTCCAAGGAAATGGACACCATTGACTCGATGATTCCACAGATCATTAAGATGTTTATGGGATCGCTATTTAATGTCATCGGAGCATGCGTTATAATTCTCATTGCCACCCCAATAGTTGCTGTCATAATTCCACCATTGGGTCTCCTGTACTTCTTTATACAGGTGAGTATTCAGCAATCCATGTAAATTACAAGTTTTCACTGTAGAGACAAGTTAACTACAGTAAGTTGAAACACATTTTAGTCTTTGGTCACAGTAATACCGTTTCCCCCCGATAATAAGCCCTACCCCTATTTGCCCCAGCAAATTGAAAAAAAATATATAAATCATCAATACTTAGCCAGCGGCGTCTGAGTCTCTCGCGCCGGTACCCAGACTGCCGCAGGCTGCTGTGTCCTCTGTACTGACACAGAACTGTCCTTCTGGTGTTAGGGCTTTGAATACCCGGCCTCCAGCAAGCGAGTGCTGTGATTCGATTGAGCGCCAGCCAATCAGAGCTGGCGCTTGATCATTCACAGCCATTCAGTGAATGACATCACTGGCTGTGATTGGCTCATTGAGCGCCAGCTCTGATTAGCTGAGCCACGGTGAGCCAATCGCAAGCACTTGCTTTGCTGATGGTGGGGTATTCAAAGCCCCATCACCAGAAGGAGAGTTCTGTGAACACTGAGGACACTGCAGCCTGCCGCATCGCCCCCAGAGATGAAGGCAGAAGTGGTTTTTAACGACAACTCCTTTTTCAGGTAACATAGCTCTCAGTGAGCTCTATGTAGTGCAGAGAGAAAGGGGAAGTATTGCTTCCACTATTCGACCCAGCAATTGCGTGACTGCCCGGTGTCCCCTGCTACAGTAGAGCTGCAGGGTCTCAGCTCCGTTAATGACTACTGTCTCACGACGGGGAGATATTTTCTCCTGTAACTGGGGTCCTACAGATGCCTGGGTTTCAGTGGAAAAGTTTGAAATGTTTTAAAAAGCAAAACAAAACCTAAATAAATAAAAATTATATATAATGAAAATGACCCGACGCCAACCAAAACTGTCGCCATATGTGCCCAGTAATCCAGGACTATTAATAATAATAATCTTTATTTGTATAGCGCCAACATATTCCGCAGCGCTTACATAGACAGGGGATACAGAAAGACAAAAGTACAAACATTACAGAACCACGGTTACATAGTAATCAGTTGATGGAAACAATAGGGGTGAGGGTCCTGCTCCAACGAGCTTACATACTACAAGTAATGGGGTGATACGGAGGGAAAAGGGCTGGAGATGTGCACAGTATGGCGAGGTGGAGAGTGAGGGATGCTATACACATAGACAATGGTCAGCTATTTGGCCGTGTGACGGCAGAATCGGGATGACTGCAGGAGTGGTTTATGATGGCTAGCAGGGATTGCAGTCAGTAGGTCAGGGAGCATGTTATCAGGCGGAGTACAGAGGGGTTTGTTTAGGGAATGCGGTATGCCTCCCTGAAGAGGTGCGTTTTTAGAGCACGCCTGAAGTTCTGCGAGTCCTGGATTGCTCGGGTAGCCTTTGGTAGTGCGTTCCAGAGGACCGGTGCTGCTCTGGAGAAGTCTTGGAGGCGGGAATGAGAAGTTCGAATTAAAGGGGTGCTCAGTCTGGTTTCGTTAGCAGAGTGGAGAGCTCGGGCTGGGTGATGGATTGAGATGAGGGAGACAATGTAGGGCGGCGCTGCGCTGTGGAGGGCTTTGTGGATGAGAGTGGTGAGTGTAAATTGAATTCTGTATTTAACAGGCAGCGAGTGCAGTGACTGGCACAGGGCAGAGGCGTCCAAGTAGCGGATGGACAGGAAGATGAGCCTGGCTGCCGCATTCAGGATGTATTGGAGAGGGTAGAGTCTGGTGCAGGGGAGGCCGATCAGCAGTGAGTTGCAGTAATTGAGCCGAGAGTGGATGAGGGCAACAGTAAGCGTTTTTAGCGTGTCCACGGTGAGAAAAGAGCAGATTCTTGCAATGTTCTTGAGGTGCAGCTGACATGTTCGGGCCAGAGATTGGATGTAGGGGGTATAGATCAGAGTCAAATATGACCCCAAGGCAGCAGGCATGTTGTCTAGGAGTTATGGTGGCGCCACACACTGATATGGAGATGTCAGGATGAGGTCGGTTAGTGGAGGGTGGAAATACCAGTAAGTCAGTTTTAGACTTATTCATTTGTTTTGTTTTGGATGTTTTGAGAGATAAATTTGTGGAGGCCCATTCCTGTACTTTATTTTAGCATAAATATAGTAATTTTAAAATTAACTATAAATTTTAAAAAATTAGGTTTGTTTTAGCTTTTAACTCCAAATAAAACAAAAAAAGTCGAATTATATAAAAATAGTCCTATAGGTCACAAGAAAAAAAACGCAACCAAAATTTTGGTAGCTGAAGAAAAAAAAACAAAGCAGTAAAATCCCTAGAAGTGCCAAAAGACCCTGGTTCTTAAGGGGTTAAGAATCTAAGCTGTACAGAGCAACTTTGAATCTTGCATTTGAGGAATGCGAGTAAAAGCACTAACAGCCCTGGTATATCAAATGCCCAGGAAGTTCATTTTACTTACTGTGAAAAGTTTCCCCCAGACTTTCACATGAAGCTCTGCACAGAGGAACAGTCGGTGCTCGGCTCCGGCTCTGCGCCCAGTCACATCAGTCTACTGTGAAATCGCTGCTTCCGTAAACTTTAACCATTCTTAATAAATCCATCCCTAATTTCGCAATGCTAGGAACAGTCCGATTCCTCTTTGTATTACTGTCAGTCTGGTTACAAACGCCAGCCCCTTGCATGGCATATACATTCTATAAAAACAGATGTAAGAAACAGTAGTGTCTTCCCTGTAACAAAGCTTCAGATCACTTTTTCTTTTGTTCATCATTCTTTCTAATACTACTTTTCTGTGACTTCTCCCGCTTCAGAGGTTCTATGTAGCAACGTCACGACAACTGAGGAGGTTGGAGTCGGTCAGCCGCTCTCCAGTATATTCCCATTTCAATGAGACACTATTAGGTGCTAGTGTCATCCGGGCATTTGGGGAGCAGAAACAGTTTATCCAGATTAGCGACTTCAGAGTAGATGAGAATCAGAGGGCTTATTACCCCGGCATTGTCTCCAACAGGTATGTGATGCAAGTTGTTCTTCTCATTGTTGGGTTATTCTGAGTTCTGTAGCTAAACAGGTCATCCATGGTAAAAATTAACAACCCAGCTTATAATCGCCTGTCTAATGTTTACAGCCAGTAAACATTATTAGACTGTAGGCACTACACAAGAGGGGAAACATGGATGGTGGTGGCCACAGCGGGGGGAGCCGAAAGTATAAGCTGGTTTGTTGTTTTTCACCATGGGGGACCTATTCTGCAGTGCTGTACATCACTTGATGTCCCCTGCATGTACATGTGGGTTACAGTGACGTGTGGGAGTACTTTTTTACATCATGTACTTTTTAGGAGGTCTTTTATACCTGATTCTTGGTCAGACTCTTGGGGCTCATGTCCACTGGCGGATTTGAATTGCTGAATCCACACGGGAGATCCGCAAGTCAAAGTACTTATAGGGAAGCATTGGTATCCGCAACTGTATTTAAGCATGCGGATTTGAATTGCAGATCTCCTGCTGCGGGAAAAAAACGCAGCATGCTTTGTTTCAGTGCGGATTCCGTGCGGGTGGGCTCCAATAAAAGTCAATGGGTGCGGACAGTCCACAATTCAACTGTGGGTTTGAAGGTTAAAATCAGTTAGAGAGGTAGGAAAAGGCTGGGATGTGAGGTTGCGGCTTTATTTCCATGCAAATGATCCGCAGTGCATCCACATATATCTGCGCGGAAAAACCATTACATCCGCGATCACCCGCAAATGGTTTCTGCAGGGCTCCCGCTGTGGAATCCGATCCGCTTGTGGACATGAGGCCTTAGGATGCTGTTTAGAGATGAGCGAACGTGCTCGTTTAGGACAATTGCTCGATCGAGCATCGCTTTTTTTCGAGTAACTGCCTACTCGGGCGAAAAGATTCGGGGGGCAGCAGGGTGGAGCGGGGGTAGCAGTGGGGAACGGGGGAGCTTTCTCTATCCCACTCGCAACCCCCGCCCCCCCCCCCCCCCTTGAATCTTTTCGCCCGATTAGGCAGTTACTCGAAAAGAGCGATGCTTGATCGAATAATTGTCCTAAACGAGTATATTCGCTCATCTCTAATGCTGTTACTAGAGCACCATTTAATGCTGCAATAATTTCGGGATACACCTGTGTTTGTGTGTTCAGCCCAGCAGTTTTCGGGCAAATGTGAGCGCTAGCGGTCCATGTGATAGCACCCTTAGGCTAGGGTCCCACGGAGTGGACTTTCTGCACGGAAATTTTGACGGCAATTTTTATCCTGGGATAAAGCAGCAAAGTGGACAAGATTTGTAAAAATCTCATCCACACGCTGCAGCCAAGCCGAACTGAATCTGACATGCTGTGTGAAATTCAAAGCCGCGGCATGTCAATTTAATCGCCGTCTCTGCTGTGGCCATCTCTTCTCTCTGTGGGGAGAGACAGCCGCAGTGTAATGCAGGCTGAGAAGCCGCTTCAAAACCCAGGCCTAACAGCGTGAGTTTTTAAGCAGCATTTCTGCCGCCAAAATCTCACGGCATTTCCGTGCGGTCCCGCTGTGGTCATTCCGCGGGATTTCCGCCCCATGTGACCGCAGCCTTAGGCACAACATGTAAATAGCAGAGAAAGGGTAGCAGACTCAGCTGTGTAACATCTATGTTTATCTGTTCCCAGGTGGTTGGCAATAAGACTGGAATTTGTTGGAAACTGTATCGCCCTCTTTGCTTCCCTCTTTGCCGTGATAGCTAGGCATACACTCAGTCCGGGATTGGTTGGGCTCTCCGTGTCCTATGCTTTACAGGTAAGCCCGTTTCTGCAGTTCCTATCAATCCTGTTTTTAGATTTATTTTACAGTTTTAGTTTTGTAGTGAAAAAACAGGCAAATCATTCATGAAAAATGGACCTCTGTAGGTGCTCTAATAAAGCAAACTTGTAAAGAAACTTTCTCTTATGGTCCACGAAAAAAAGGCTTTCCTCTTGTAGGAGGAGAGATTTCATGAACCTCTCCCAGGAAAAAAAATGCAGCTTTCCTAAAAAGCTTCAGTATTCAGGGCAATTTTGTACCATGAAATGGAGATGTAAACAGATGATGATGAACAGACGGCCCTTGTCAGATTTGTATTAGCCTACCAAATGTATGCCTGCAGCACATGCCGTTGTCCTCCTATTGTTGCATTTATCTGAAATCGGCACCCTGTTAAAAACAAAACAAAGATTAATAATAGGAATAATAAAATCTAAGAAATACCATCTTTTAAAAAAAAAAAAAAAAACCTCAGCAAACTGCAAAGGTGCCTTCAATGTGTGAACCCAGCTTGAAGACCTGTCACACTGTAAACTCTGCAGGGCTATGTAGTTTTGCAACTGCGGCTGCCCCATTGACTCGGTTTCCCCTCTATCTTCATAATGTTTGGCGTCTGTTTAAAAAAAAAAAAAAAGACACAATCGCATCACTAAACACAACACTTACTATGCCAGTAGAAGTCTGTGGAATTTTCCTTCTAAATGCATGGCATGTTGATTCCAGAATCTTCCATCTTACTGGAGGAACATTTTATCACATATGATGAACCTGCATTATATTTTATCTAACTTCTACATATGTACCACATAATTTTTTTGTGTGTCTGACATCACTTCCTAGGTGACAACGTACCTGAACTGGCTGGTAAGAATGTCATCAGAACTGGAGACTAATATTGTGGCAGTGGAACGAGTAAAAGAATATGCCGATCTGGAGCAGGAGGTAAAGTGCATCCTTCTAAGTGGCTTTATGATGCCTTATGTTATCTGAAAAGATACGAGACCCTTCCATGTTTGTTCTTGGAGTCCCTATAAGTAGTCCTGGTTATTTTGGTACCTTTTTTTGACAGTATTGTGTTGTAAAATACTCATCGGAAGTTTTATATCGAAGCCTTACTTTATCTTAAAGGGGTTGTCGGAGTTAATGGAGAAAAAAAATACCAGAACATGTTCCCATACCTGAGCACACCTGATGAGCCCAATGAACTGGGAAAAGTAATTTTCCCGGCTCCTGTGATAGCAATTTGTTTTATGCTTTGTATCTGAGGGGCGGGGCTGTTATGCAGATTAGCTGTACATGCTATATATAAGCTCCTCCCCCAGGCTCTACACACAACTCCCATGCTTGTAACCTTAGCACTGAGCTCCACTGACCAACTATTGTGAAGAAAACTCCATCTAGCGTATGTAGGTCTCCCCTGCTCTTTCATCCATCTTCCCCAAAGTAAATGTGCCGCAGCTGTGTGACCCACACCCCCCCCCAAAGGAAATGTGCCCATCAGTGCAAGACCACCCAAAAGGCAATGTGTGCCCCTTCTGTGCCACGCCCGCACCCACAGGAAATGTTCCCTCCTTCTATGCCCCCACAAATTACTGGTGAAAATGCCCACATCAGCTGGCATAGCATGAATGCTCCCTCGTTCTCCTGTCCAGCAGTTGACTGATCTCTTATAGCTGGGGAGTAGGGCTATGTGAGCACAGCTGTGGAGCAGTGACAGGAGTGGCAGCATGATACTAATGCAGTTAACTGAAGGGGCCGAGAGGAGGACTAACTTTCGCTGCTTGCTCTTGGTACCTCATTCTTACAGCCTGTCAGAATCACAGGCTACATTGGCCTGGCAGCCTTAGTCAGCGCTAACACTGCTGAGAAGAGAGCACCGCTACTAAATGACAGGAGCATGCATGAGTGGTCAGAGCGCCAAAGGAGATGTTAGCAGTGATGTCCCGTAAATATGGGCGGGACCACCGTGTTTTAGCCCATATAACAGGTTTACTGGACATCACGTGACATGCAGGGAATACAGAGGGTGCATTTTGGGATGGTGAAAGCCACTCTACAAGTTTATGGGAGATTTAATAAATCTCCAAAAAATATATATATGTATCCCGTAAAACCCCTTAAAGTTGTATGTGAACTTTAACCCCTTAATGACGCGGCCCCTTTTTTCTTTTTCCATTTTCGTTTTTTCCTCCCCCCTTCAAAAAAATTGTGACCCATTTATTTGTCCATCCACGTCGCTGTATGAGGGCTTGTTTTTTGCGGGACGAGTTGTATTTTTCAATGGTGATGTTTAAAGTACCATATAATGTACTGAAAAACTTAAACAACATTCTAAGTGGAGTAAAATGAAAACAAAACGACATTTCGCCATCTTTTAGTGCGTCTTATTTGTACGGCGCACAAACGGCAACAAAAGTGACATAACTTTATTCTATGGGTCGGTACGATTACTACGATACCAAACTTGAATAGGTTTTTTTCTTACTATACTACTTTTTTTTTTTTTTATTTTTTTAAAAGACATTTAATTTTTTTCAATTATTTTCTGCGGTCATTTTGTGCGCGCAATAACTTTTTTGTTTTTCCGTCGACGTAGTTGAGAAAGGGCAATTTTGTTGCGGGATATCTTGTAGTTTCTGATAGTATAAATTTGGAGTACAAACGACTTTTTGATCGCTTTTTATTGCGTTTTTTCTGGGAGACAGGGTAACTAAAAAAAGTGCATTTCTTACGTTATACTGCAATTTAACAGGCAGTCTATCAAGCCACCCCACGGGGATGGCTTGATAGGCAATCTGGTAAGTAGGCCCCCGGCTGCCATGACACCTGCACGGCTCCCCCGATCTCACCGCGGGGGGAGGGCGCGTGCGGGACCCCCGAACATTGTTCAGGGCATTTAAATGGTTAATAGCTGCGAACGGCCGATAGCGGCAATTGCCTGCGGGTGTCAGCTGTACTAAACAGCTGACGCCCGCTCTATATGAAGAGAGATTGCCACGCAACCTCTCTTCATACATACCCCGCCACTCCATGACGTACCGGTACGTCATGGAGCAGGAAGGGGTTAAAAGTATTTGGACTACGGGGAACTCTGCGTTGCAACCTGGAGCTTTAGTAAAGTCTTTGGGCAATATCTATAGTAATTTCCAGGCTGAACCTGCAAGTCCAGCAAATTGTGATCATTAGCACAACTTGCGTAATGGTGCCCTTAGGCTAATTTCCCACAGGTGAGTGCGATATCGGGCCGTGAAACTCTGGACGATATCACTCTCGCCAACATGCAATGACCCCGAGGGAAGTAGCGATACTCCGTCACAGCTTTTAGTTGCGGTGAAAAATTGAGTGGAGTATCCCATTGTTTTCAATGGGAAACCTTGCGTCACACTCGTGGACATATCACACGCAGCGTAATGCTTCGCTGGCCCCACTGAAAACAATGGACCATGTGATGCTAGGGGTTCTGAGGGAATGCCCAAAGATGGGACATGCCACGATTTTCCCCGCCACAATACGGGAAAAACATTGCTTATGTGTAGGATTCCATTCAAAAGCACAGGGTTCACATTTGGGGTCTTGCAACGCATGAATCTCGTGACTTTATCAGCCGTGTGAAAGTTGCCTAACTCTAGGTTACACTTGTGTTCTATTCAGTATATTTCACCTTACATTTTGACCTGACCGCATGTCCTTTATTTTAGGCTCCATGGATTCTGCAGCAGACGACACCAGAGAGCAACTGGCCTCATGAAGGGAAAATTGAGTTCAGAAGTTTCTGCTTGCGTTACAGGGAAGATTTAGACTTGGCCTTAAAAAACATTAATGTTACAGTGCAGGGTGGAGAGAAGGTAAGTGCCTATTAGGGTGCCTGTCAGCGCTGCACTGGCCAGCATGACCATTTGTGACAATATCCTGGTTCTGTCTCCATTTTTACTACTTTGCTGCTTATGGATGTTTGGTGGCCTTAGGAGAAGTAATGGGGAGCCAGGTGGCTTGTGTTTTTTATATACTCATCCACTCCCTGGTTCCTGTGCTGCCACCCACTACAGTGCATACGCCACATGAAAAGCTGACTCTTCTCAGATTCTAGTGCGCGCGCTCTCCCATGAGAGTGTGCATATGGCAATCCGAAAAGAGTCAGATTTTCATCCTTTGTGGATTTCAGAGTGGAAAACCAGGGAGTGGGTGAGGATAAAAA
Organism: Eleutherodactylus coqui; assembly: GCF_035609145.1. NCBI lineage: Eukaryota > Metazoa > Chordata > Amphibia > Anura > Eleutherodactylidae > Eleutherodactylus > Eleutherodactylus coqui. The sequence continues at coordinate 112,629,585 of NC_089844.1, forward strand.
AAAATATATCGCCCAGCTGCCCATTTACGTCCCCTAACATCGTAGCATCGTAACCTAGTCTATGGTGCTGTAGGGAGGCGTGACAGGTTACCTTCTAAGATTGCTGCCTCCTTGATATATAACCCTTTGGCCTAATGCGCACAACCATATTCAAGATCCATGTCGTATGAAGCCTATAGGAGTCTGGTCCGTTCTGATTGTAGAGAAACAAAGTAATCTTGTAGCTATGATACCTTTTCATAGTTAACAAAAAAAAATGATGATATAGCGAGCTGCAAACGTAATTTTTTTTTGTTGGCCATTGAAAGATATCATAGCGACAAGATTTCTCTTACTGAGCGCAGTAACACTTTGTTCTACTGGCCAACAAGGTACCAAACCTTTTTTTAATGTGGATAAATGGTGCTGCTTCTGTGGGATAATAAGGCACCTCCATGATACAGATCTGTAGTGCACACCATGAAAATTACATGACTACAGTCGGTCGTCTGTATTGTGCCTCTCCCTCTAGTACTGCTTAGCTGTGATACTAGAAGGTTGTTTTGTACTTTATTGTCCATTATTGTATTAATACAAAATGTAATATTTCAAACTGCGCTTTGTGCTTGGAAGGTGCTTACTGAGCGGTCGTCCCTGCAGCCCCAGTTTCACAAAAGATGAAGCATTTGTCAGACAAATTCCATTTCCTTGTTATGTTTATACAGTGATGTCAAATAAAGTCCCTATAGGATTGCTGGTAATTTCTCCTAATTTAAGGGGGAAAAAGTTAGATGCAGCAGATGAAAGTGGAAACTTGTACGGATCTGGAAGATGGCTTGTCTTTTATTTCACTTTTAAAAAATATTATTTTATTTCTGCTTTTTTTTCAGATTGGGATTGTTGGCAGGACTGGAGCCGGGAAGTCTTCTCTTACACTTGGACTGTTTCGGATCAATGAGGCTGCCTCTGGAGAGATCATTATAGATGGCTGTAACATAGCAAAGATTGGTCTGCATGATCTCCGATTTAAGATCACCATCATTCCACAGGTACATCTGCCCATTGACTACTGTACTACTCCTAGCACAGATAATTCACCTTGTTCACCAGTGCTAAAACAGCTGCCCGTTTATATCCATGGGCGACGCAGGGACGAAAACTGCCAAAGAGAGAACATGCATCGCTGTTGGAAATGCTGTGCTTCAATGCTTGTGTGAGCAGCCCCATTGAAATGAATGAGTGGTATACAGCCTTTAGTGCTGTGCCGAAAAAGCTGCGCTAAACGGTGTACAAAAACGCCTGTGTGAGGGAGACTTTACTATCTATTGCATGAATAAGTTTGGGTTTTTTTTTATATATATATTTTTTTACTTTCACTATAGAGGGAAGTTGTTTGGAAATCCACTCTGTAAGCATTATGTTCTCAGTGGCCAACATCATATGCATTAACCCCTTCCCGCTGCAGGGCGTAAGTTTACGTCCTGGCAGCCTGGTACTTCCCGCAACAGGACGTAAACTTACGTCCTGGAGATAGCGCGCGATCATATGTGATCCCGCGCTATCCCGCAGCGGGAGCCGGCTGTCAGTTACAGCCGGCGTCCCGCTGCAACAGCGGGGGGACATCGGAGATGCGCCCCCCGCTGTTAACCCCTTCGCTGCCGCGATCTAAGTAGATCGCGGCAGGGAAAGAGTTCACAGAGGGAGCGCGGCTCCCTCTGTGTCTCCGGCCGGAACTCGCGATGTCATCGTGAGAGCCCGGCCCGTCACCATGGCAACAGGACGCCAGACACCGGCGTCCTGTATTGCCTATGCCTATGATCGCTGTATAAGCGATAAGGCATGGCAGAGCAGTAGCTCTGCCATGCCTTATGACAGCGATCATAGGCACAGTGCTGCAAGTCCCTCAGAGGGACACAAACTATGTAAAAAAGAAAAGAAAAATGTAAAAAAAAAATGTAAAAAAAACCCCTTTTTTTTATGCTTTTTTCCAGATTAGCATAAAAAAAGGTAAAAAAAAATTAAACCCCACATATTTGGTATTGTCGCGTCCGTAACGACGTGTACAAGTTGCACATGCTTTTGACTGTGCACGCAAAAAAAACGCTAAAAAACTGAGGCAAAATGCTAATTTTTAGCATTTTGCCTCACTAAAAACGCAATAAAAGTGATCAAAAAAGCCGTATGTACCCCTAAATGGTATCAGTAAAAACTACAGCTCGTCTCGCAAAAAATAAGCCCTCATAGAGCTCCATACATCGAAAAATAAAAAAGTTATAGGACTTTGAATGCAGCAATTTAGAATAGAAAGATTTCCAAAAAAAGGGTTTTTATTGCAGAAAAGTGGGAAAACCTAAAAAAAATGTAAGAATTTTGGTATCGTTGTAACCGTACCGACCCGCAGAAAAAATGGAATGTCTCATTTATGCTGCATGATTAACGCTGTAAAAAAAAAAAATAAAAAAAATCTATGGCAGAATTGATGCGTTTTCTCTCCCTGCTATCATAAAAAAAAAAAAAAAGTTTTACAATATAGTCTATGTACCCAAAAGTAGCACCGATAAAAACTACAGTTCGCCACGCAAAAAACAAGCCCTCACACGGCCGCGTCGACGGAAAAATAAAGTTATGACTTTTGATAAATGGAGAAGAAAATCCGCCAAAAATTGTTGCGTCCTTAAGCCCAAAATAGGCCATGTCATGAAGGGGTTAATATCTTGAATCTAGCACTACTTGAATATCAGAACTTTTCACTGACCTTTCCCTACACTATTGCCGTAGGTCAGCCAAAAGCAAAAAAAATATTATGAACAGTCTAAACACTGGGAAAATCTCCCGCCATATGTGTCAAAAATATAGCCCATTGACTACTGATGTTTTGTATGCAGGATCCAGTCTTGTTTTCGGGATCTCTTAGAATGAATCTTGACCCCTTTGAAAAGTATTCAGATGAAGAAATTTGGATATCCTTGGAGCTTGCACATCTTAAGAATTTTGTTTCGGGTCTTCCTGATAAGCTGAACCATGAGTGTGCGGAGGGTGGGGAAAATCTCAGGTGAGCGACATTATCAATTAAATATCCCTTTTGTGGTATTCTCTATCTTAAACTTGCAGATTGCAGGTTTGTAAGTGACTTGTACTGTGTTTCACTATACACAAATCAGCAGTTGTGCTATTAATGAATGACAGCAGTGACCTGTAATAATCACCTAAAAACTAAATAATTTGCACAACCCCTTTCACCAGTGTGTAAACAGGCTCCCCACATGTAAACATAACAAGCCTATTCTCTCCCGGCTCCCTTCTTTGTCCAGCAGCGCTGCAGCTTTGGGTCTCCCCCACAACATAATGCTTACAGGCTGCAGCAGCCGGTGTACGGTTCCTGTTACTTTTACACATTGGCAGCCTATTTACTTAAAAATTGAATCCATTTAAGGAAACACAGTCCTCTAAGATTGCTCCTGTAGATATAGTCATGGCAGCACTTGATTCTGTATTCTCTCTCATAGCATTGGTCAGCGTCAGCTTGTATGTCTGGCAAGAGCGCTTCTTCGTAAGACAAAAATCCTGGTGCTAGATGAAGCCACTGCAGCTGTGGACCTGGAGACTGATGGACTCATTCAATCTACCATCAGAAAAGAATTTGAAGATTGTACTGTAATAACTATTGCTCATAGACTCAACACAATCATGGACTATACAAGGTATGCATATCTAAATATTGGTACTCTTGAGATTTGTAGCATTGTTGGTGCAGTCTGAAGATTAGAAATTAAAATCCAGTCTATTTGTTTAAAGCACTGTTTCTCAATGGGGGGCAGGAGGTGGGAAGGTGCGTGCCAACTCTGGAACAACTGCTTTCAAAAGATCCATTGAAAGGCGATTTTAAAGGGAGTGTTTTCTTTTAAAAAGCCTATACTTAAAGGAGTATTTCAGTTACCAAGTGTTGTTTTTTTTTTCCAGTTGGATTAGTGGAGGTCTGACCACTGGGACCCCACCGATCCCCAGATCACAGGGGCCAGTTTTACCCCACTTAACCCTCCGATCTGACCTGTTATATCATTTTCCATAGAGAATGGCTCTACACATGCCCGCAGCTACTTTATTGATTTCAATGGGCTGCATCCTAAAAAGCAGAGCATTGCACTAGGCCATTTTTATCACAGCCCATTGAAATGAATGAAGGGGCTGCATGCATTACACAGCCTCTCTCCATGGAAACTGATATTATACAGTTCAGGTCAGCACTGCAGGTTGGAGGGCGAGTGGGTAAAACGTGACTCGCGCTTCCCTTCTTGGGATCGGTGGGAGTCCCAACGGTTGGAACCCCCACCGATCCATCACTTTTCACCCACCCGCTGGGTGGGTAAAAACTGAGGGGGAAAAAAACGCTTTATGACCAGAATATACCTTTAAATACTGTATTAGGGAATTCTGATTGAATAGAAGAGGGTTCCTTCCATGTAAGAGTCTCGCCTATTAGTTACAGCAGGGATTGATTACAAACTAGTGTCTCTTGCTCTGGAGGTCCCACCACTTCAATGCATTATGTTTCTAAGGGCTCATTTACACGTGTGTAAATATGCTCCACATCGTGTGCGTAATTCAGAGTGTATAAAACGAATTGATTTCTCACACTTGCGTGTTTTTCATGCGATTTTCGTTTTGGGTGAGAAAAAATATGCAGCATATCCTATTTTGGGGTGTGTTAGGGAAATCATCAGAGGGATTTCATAGTGTTTCATTGGTACCAACTTAAGAGAAGCCGTGTACACCGATCACTGACACAGTCTGTATCATCCGACAATGAAAGCTCTTCTGGCTTTATTACAAAGCAGACAATGTATATAACAGTTCTCTTACCTGTGATCTGAAATACATGCCCCCTGTAAGCATAAGAACTCATGATTGGCTCTAGGAGCTAATGGTTTAACATATGTTAACACCTCAAGGCGTGTCACTGCAAACACGTAATTCCCAGGAATAAAAACTGGATCCTGGTATACACCGTTCTATTTTCTATATGTATGGAGAGTTAGACATCTTTAGGTCTCTTTAGACATTCCTAAGCCATGACAGGAGATGGAGAAAGGATGAGCCTACATCTACATACCAGTGTACAACACGAACTTAACCATTTACCTCTCTGATCTTAATGGGAACTGTGCAATGCTTAATTTTCCTTCATGTGGGACTACAGGGGAATTGACAGTTCCTGTTGAGTTCCCCCCACAATCGAACGCCAATCTATGAGGTCCCCAGTGTTGAGGCACCCTGTGATCTGCTTATCAGGGGATCATTCTAATAAAGGATGGTCCAAGGCAGACAATCTTTTTAGTGCAAGATTTGAAAATTGGATCTTGATCTTAAATGATCACTAATTTTTTCAACAAAGTTGTGCTCATGCGATGGCCACTGTGATAACTAGTAAATGGGGAATTCACTTGATTTACCTAAAATGTTTTTGTGCTGAAAAATCATTCTGAAGTGCCGATCACTTTACAGCAGCTCCCTTATATAAGCAGCAAGCAGAGAGACAGATGCAGAAAAACACACAGATGTTGCTGCAGCTTTTAGTAAGTGTTGTATATTACCTCAGTGCTGGATTCACAGCTGTGCTGCTGGCATAATGTCCTGCATACTGTTGCTTCTTTGTATATGATACTGTGATGGGGACATCAGGATCTTGTCTATGTTGTGTGCTCTGTTTATAGAGACGATATAGCAGCTTGTCTCCACCCGGCAGCTCTGGGAAAACTGAGAATTACAGAAACGACCTGCAGAGGGGAAAACTGGTGATATATATAGGATACAATCAAATAATGGACAGATTAGTTTTATTCCTCATGTACACACACTTTATTCCGAAAATTCACTTGAAAAGTTAGGCACGCTTTGTTTTACTTAATTCTCCCCTTAAAATGGTCATTATGAAAAGTGCAACATTTACAGTTTTTTACTTCTGCAACCGTGTTACAAAAGCGTGATGTGCTGCGGTTACTTCTTAATGACCATGTATCTCTCTTTTTTTGTTTTCAGGGTGATGGTCCTTGACAAAGGCCAAATTGTGGAGTTTGATTCTCCAAGCAATCTTCTTCAGAAAAAAGGGGTTTTCTACAACATGGCCAAAGACTCTGGATTGGTTTGATTGTGGATGGAAGTCCGCTACTGCATTGATATCTTGAAGATGCTCTTCTGACAAGACTGTTTTTTGATTAGGTTACAGTGTACTCGACTGTTGCAGAACTACAGTTTCCACCAGTTATTTGCAAAGAAGATTGTAGACACAGAATGCATTTTCTTTTCTAAATTATATATATATATATTTTTTTTTTCTACTGGACTTTTTATAGCGCCTTCATATAGTCATGGCCATCTTCACTTCGCTTACATCATCCTACTCTAATATTAGATGTATGTTTTCTGCTAGTAGTCATGGCATGCAGAAGTTGAAATTAAGTACTTAACCTCTCTCAGTTCTATTGGTTACTACCTTATATTGTTAAAAGGGTTGCACAACTTTAAACTATTGATGGCCTACCTTCAGGATACGGTATCACATAATGGACCAGTGGGCGTTCACCACCCGGAGCCACCGCTGATCAGCTGTTTGCCATGCCAATGTACACATGCAGGAAGCATCCAGCTCCTTTTCTACTACAGTAACCACGCTTTGTAATACAAAGTTCCCATTGAAACAAATGGTAACTTTGCTGTGATATCAAGTCACTGCAGTGGAAACGGAGCTGTGTCCCCCCTGGAGAAATCTGCTTCGCGCATGAGTACATTGACCTAGCTAGAAGCTGATTAGTATGTGTCCCGGGATGCTGACTCCTGCCAGCCTTCTATTTTATGGCATATCCTGTGGATAGGCCATCAATGGTTTAAAGCTGGCACAACCCCTTTAAGTTTTAACCCCAAAGCCAAATGTCTGTTTGAACCCATCAACCGTTTTAATGGTTGAAGGCAGATTACGTGATTTTTGTTGGCCAAGTCTTATTTGTAGTCAGCCTGACTCTGGTTTATCCATGTTGTATTTTTCCATTAGGTGAGGGTACATCACTAGGAGCTTCTATCTACAAGTGGCTTCCAAATTATTTTGATTAGAAAATACAAAACCCTTAAGTTCAGATGAGAAAACATGAGGGAAAAATCTAAAAGATGGCAGTATACTGTAGTCATGCTATTATAGTAGCACTGCGCCTAAACTGTATGTAGATTATGGCCACCTTTTGAACACTTTTTTTTTTTCTATTGTTCTTCATGTGCCTCAGAAGTTAAAGATTTGCAGTTAGTTTTTCTTAAAAATTTCCTCCGTTTTGGTTTCTGCAGATTGCATGTAATATGGTAGAAGCAGCTCGATTCCTTCCGTACAGACCGCTCTGACTGTTCAGTCTGCAGCCCCAGTCTCGCCTCTTCTCAAAGTTAATCTAAGTGCAAATCCTAAACTTAGGTTTATTTTGTTTTTGTAATTTCTTTTCCGATTTTGTAAAAGTACATGCGATGCAAAGAAGCATTCAAAGGTGTCCATAGTCTCTAACAGCTAAGTTTTGACCGTCTCTATGCAAAATGTCACCTTTGAAGAAGTATAATCTACTGTATTGTATTTTTGTAAATACTCTGCATTACCCCTCTTGTACTAATCCTGTGTTATAAGCCGAGCCCACTCTCTGTTCTGTTGGTTACTACTGGAAACGGTTAACAAATTAGTGTCGACTTTAGATCTTTTTACATCGGGTATATTGCAGTGCCTTTGTATAAGTTGGGCACTTCTTAGAATGCAAATTTCTAATTGCAAGCCAGCGGGGATAATTTAGAGATTTCAGCTGTGGAGATGTTAAATTGTGCTAGCAGCTGTGGACATGGCAAGTAATGCAGTGTATTTAGCCATAGTAAAATAGACTTCGTCAACTGTAATAATGGTGTTCAAAGGTGAGCAAAATGCGTTGAAAGCAACACAGTGGGCCTAGACAAAGAAAGATGGCTGCACCAGACTCTGACTACCTGATGTACACTGCGCTAGTATGCATCATTAGTCTTAGACACCACACTGCTCAGATTACCCAGTGCTGCCCACATGGGCAGTGCCAGCCAGTTAGATTGTCAGCATGCAGTGTCTTAGACTACCAATGCATATGCCAGGCCTTAATTGTAGATAAGAAATGCTTCTAAAAAAGGGCAACTAAAGTTTGATATGTTAAAGTGGTTTTTAAGTTCTATATAATTAGAGATCTATCCTCAGGATCGGTCATCAAGATCTGATCGGGAAGGGGGACACCTGCGATCAGCTGTATCAGTGTGTGGAGACCGAAGCAAACTGCTCCAAATGTTGTGTAATGGGAGCTGTGTTTGTATATTGTGCTGCGGCCCGACATAATAAATTAGTGGTCTGCTTCGGTATCTATATACTGAAACGGCGGCCTGGTGAATAGCTGATCAGCAGGCGGTCCCAGTTACTGATGACCCATCTTGAAGGCAGGTCATCAGTAAGAGTTGGCAAACCCCTTTAATGCCTATGGGAGAATTCTGCATACGTGGTAGAAACAAGCTGCTTGAGTTTGTTTCTAGTCTGCAATCCTTTGGTAACCATGTAAGGTTTTCTTTGAAAATCCTGCACTGCCTTTCACACAAAGTCTCAGGAAAGGAAATTTGAATGACTAATTTGCATTCTACTTAGTTTTTATGTTTATTTCATTATCACACTGCTATAAAATCCATATGTTTTTAGTTCAGGAGCAAGTATAAAAAAATATTTTTGTTGCTGGTGACAGCCAAGGTTTTTTTCAGTTATTTAAAAAAAAAAAAAAAAAAAAGACCAATATTTTGTGCTTGGGTTCTTCAAGCAGTTAGAAATGATTTCTGAAAACATTATATTGGCAGCTTTTGCTATATTATGTTGTACCGTTTGTACACGGACACAGTGGTTGTAGTCATGTTTGCCAAGATTCAAACTAGCATGTCCTCAGAAATCTGTAAGATTCCATTGTACAAGCTCAGATCTCTGTGCCGGCCATGGGCTGGAGGCCATAAAATGACTGCTGCCACTGTGGATATGCAGCACTTACTATTAGTCCAGCCTGATGAGGCTTCTCTTTAAGTACAGGAACCTTCTTGCCTCCATGTTTTTGCTTTTTCTTTGTCTCCCTTGTTGAGAAAAAATGTTACTCTATGTTGTATGTATCCTTTTTAAGTTATGTTCATCGTTGTAATGTAAAGCATTGGAGGGCACTGGTCTCCAGCACCCCCATATTTTAAGTTATTCTTGTCAATCTAATCTAATACACTAGTAGTTTTGTGCCATGCTGATTTTTCAGATTTCTCCCAATGTATCTGGGTAAAGACTGACAAACTGATGCAGTAAGTGTGTGCAGCGTTGGGCACTCCCGGAAGCGTCCTGTCGGACTAGAAAGTTGTGGATTATTTTTCCCTCTAAAGCTGACATTTGGAGGTTCTTCCCCTTCTTGCTACCAAGTAGCATTGCACTTTTATACCGCATTATAACTATAGATTTATATTTTCAGAAGTACAGTATTTCAAGACACCAGCATACTCTGTACTATATAGAGCACTTTTTGCTTCATTAGTCAGGAGAGATTACCGCTTGATTAATGACTATTAAAAGGGACTTTGTTGCAACACACATGCAGCAGCACCTTATGGTGTATTTGTTAACTATACACGGTGGAGGCAGCCGTTTTGTCAGCTAAACCAATCTTTGTGAACCTTAAAGGGATAAGTGATTGGTGCAGGGTCTAACTGCTGGGATTCCCACTGATCTGGACAACAGGGGTACTGAGGGTCCGTGAATGAATGGAGCCGTGGTTACCTTGTGCACTACGCCTCCATTAATTTCTATGGGATTGCTGGAGATGGCACCAGGGATTGGTGGGGTCTCAGTGGTCAGATAGAACCACTATAAAAGACCATAGGGGTTTCACATCAGTCGACTTTTATAATTGGTCAAACTACTAAGTGAAGGTCCTAGTTTTTATTTTACATGACTGCTCTGACATCAGTGGGAGTTTCCAGAAACCTACAGTATACCAATGTGTAAATGGCTAGAGCTAAGTGCAAGCAGACCACATGCTTGCTGAAGATCACCACCAGGGTCTATAGTTCTCCAGATTAGTAGGATTGACAGCTGCCAGACTCCCCTGATTTGACTGCAAGAAGACTTCTGATTTGTCATGGTGTAAAATGTAATTTTGGGAGTTCCCTTTCCAACTAGATCTGCCAGATGTTTCCTCTGAGCATGTAATGCTTTAAGTAAATTAGTAAGTCTTAACTCCTCATCAATGGCTACTTTATATCTATCAGGATTGGTGTAGTTTCCCAAAATGACCTCCCTTTTACTGTGTGGGCCACAGTTACGCCAGAGGTCCCACAAGTGTATGTAATGTGGCAGGCTGGGTCACCCTGTAGAACTGGTATAGGGGCTTTTTTTTTCGTGGCAAGGGGCAGCTTAATCAGGGCATAAAAAAGAAATGGTAAACTACGTAATCAAAAGGGAGAGTAAATGCAATAACCCATGTGTATATAGTGGCGGAGCCCAACTGTGCTGACCATTAGTGCTGTAACATGACTGTTAACGTGTGATCTAGTTATAGTCACTTATGACATGTACAGTCTTGGAGATGGACATTGTCGATTCATCAGTGGGAATTCATTGCTTGGGAAGTAAATGCCATTTAAAGTACAATATTTCCAGATCTGAACTATTGATGACCTATTCTCATAAGTTATCAATAGTTTAATCAGTGGGGCAGCTACGTTGGTGTACGGAGCAGATGTGTTCCCAGAAACGCAGAGCTCCGTGTACACTGCAGTGGCCTGAGATGGTATTATAGGTAGTTTCTATTCACTTGAATGGGAATTGAGCCTTTAATACCATCCTGAGCAGCTGCAGTGTGTATGGAGTTATGCATTTCCGCGAACTATGGAACGGACACTGGCTGTTTGCAAAGGGAGGGGACGGGGTGGCGCTAAACTCCTCCCCATCCCACCACATTGGTGGCTGCAGACAACGGGCGAGTAGGAGGCGGGAGCTTAGCTATGGAACAAACACCACACATCTGCTGCTAAACTCCCTCCCTTCTCCGGCAGCTGTCATTGGCTCCCATAGGAGTCTATGGCAGTGGCCGTATGCCGACCTGGAAAGATAGTCCTGGAAATATCTTCCCTGCCCGACGCTGTATTGGCCAGGCGCTATTACGCTGTGTGATCGAATGTATTGGAATCATCAGATGGTAGTGTATATCGGCCGACCGTGAAAACGCTGGCCGATATCCACTCGTGCAAATATGCCCTATAGCTGAGATCACACATACAACTTTTGCTCATGATTAAAAAAGTTCATTTTTTTTGCCCAGAAGTAGAACCATTCTTGCCCATGGACGTCGGCTGATTATTGCAGCTTAGCCCCATTCAAGTAAATGGGAATGAGCTGCAATGTTTTCAAAATCTTGGCCAACCCTTTCTAATATAATGAATTAGCTGACTCGTCGAGCTTTTAGTCATTGGTTGATTAGACCTTAGCTGCTTAAAATTGCCTTTTGCCAGAGCAAACTCCTGCACTATAACCTGTTATGGATTTTTCATACACTTGCGGTAAGCTCGTTGCTTGGAAAATGTTGCTTTAAAAAAATGCTTTAATAATAAAAAAACAAACTATACGGTGCTATCTAATTATGCATCAACAGGCTGTTAATTGAATGTTCGTTGTGTCTGCTCATTAACACAGACTCGGCATACTCCTGACAACGCTCCACATGTAGCAGTAGAAGGCAACTTCATGTCTTCCAACTGTTGCAGACCCACAACTCTCGGCACTTCCTGACAACCTCTTTACAGTCTTCTAAAGGCTGTCAGGAAATGCTTCCAGTAGTAGCGGGCTTAGTATATATTATATCATAGCTGCCATGCATCAGATCCATATACGCACTCTTGCTCAATAGATGACACTGGCAGAATGTTTATACCAGGCCAGTGGTTTTTCAGCTGTGGCATTACTTTTTAAGTTTTTGACATGAAGATGGCATATATTACCTCGGTTAGAGACAAATCTATTCTTAGGTTACAACTATTTATTTTTTGGTAAATTATAATCTTTCACTTTACAGAATGCTATTCTTTTGCAAATGTTTTTGTAACATTTACAATTTCTAAAGAGCTGAATACTGAGGTGTTGTTCTGCTTGTCTTTATATGTGTATTCTTGAGAGAACAATGTGTGTTTTGTTGTAAGAACATGCTGTGAATTGGCTTGGAGACAAATACATGTACTTTTTGATATAGATCTGTGTACCGTTATTTTTACTTTTTCACTTAATCAGCTTGTCATTCCATTCAGTCCCAATTACCTCCCATACTAGGAATATAGTTAAGATCCTCTACTTGTCATTATAATATGAAGATGTTGGGGGCTGGTAGAAGAATGGCCATCTATGTAATATACTGTAAGGCCTCCCTCACACAGGGCGTTTTGTACAGCGCTAAACGCTGTACAAGGCTGCCGTTCACTTTAATGGGGCTGCTCACACAGGGCTGAAAACGCAGCGCCTTCCAATGCTGCGCTTTGACAGCGATGCATGTTCTATTTTTGGGCGTTTTCAGCCATGCGTCGCCCATTGAAATGAATGGGCAGCGGTTTCAGCACTGCTGAAAACGCGACAACACTTGGTGACGCGTTTTTGGCAGCGTTAACCACTCACCGATGTTTGGGGGGAGGGCTTGCAATATAAGCCCTGCCCTGAAAATCAGTCTCCGCTAGCTAGATATAGAAAAAAAGAAAGTAATACTCACCTAACTGTTGCAGTCCGGGTCTCTGCCGCTGATCCGGGCTTCCCCTGCACTCCCAAGTCTATTGCCGTAGGCCAGGTTTGAGAACACCGCCTCCAGCAATAGAGTGCTGTGATTGGTTGTCGGCGCTGGCTCGATGCCCAATCACAGCCCTTCATTGACTGTCTCAGCCAATCAGAGCTTGAATGACAGCCCAGCTATGAATTACTCAAATCTACTTTATTGTGCTAAATGTAACTCAAGTTACGCCACTTAGTGTAGCTCTAATAACTGAGCTACAATAGCTCCTCTCAATAATGCTCAATGCATTTCTCTAATAATAGATCATAAGGAACGATGTCCACTAGATTTCTAGTCTTATATTAATTTTTGCTCCCAAATAGGCGCTACATCTTATTTTCAGGGGGTGTCTTATTTCACCGCGGCAAATCCGTCTGTGGCCGCTAATCCCTCAATTGGCCAGCTTTGTGGACGAAATTTCTCAGAAATCTTGTCCACATGGGACAGCAAATCTGTCACGGCAAAGCTGGGAGAAGCCGGTGTTGTGGTGCGGATTCACCGGCCACAGAAACGGAAAAGCGTGCAGCCAGGTCGCTTCAAAACAAGCGGCTAAGTGCCGTGGGTTTTGAAGCAGCGCTTTCCCAGCAGAAATCTCGCTGTTTATCGCTGTGGCCAAACTGCGAGATTTCCGCTGGAAATACGCTCTGTGAGAACCCAGCCTTAAGAATCACACACAGGGTGCCTGACTCACACACAGAACTGTAAAGTAACGTACCTGTCTGCAGACAGAAGTTCCTGTACCACTTGTAAGCAGGGATGGTATTGCAGCTTCCGGCCACCAGGGGGAGCTCATCACAGCAGACATGTACAGCAGGAACAGAATGTACAGTGTGGACTTTTCCAGCCAGCAAGGGGAGCTCACAACAGCACACTCGTACAGCACAGCAGGGACAGGATAACAGCAGACTGTCTGCAGATCTACCTATACATCTGGAGGTAGGAGACAACGGGGATGGCAGCAGGGGACAGGCCTCTTGACTTGCCTACACACTTTACTATGCCTTACTATGGGGGGGTGCCTTATATTTGGGACTTCTGCACTTTTCAGGGGGTGCCTTATTTTCGGGGAAACACTGTAGCACGTCAATTGTGCCATTCAGAAAGGATAATAGACTGGTGGTGACAGCTAGAATGCAAGATTAGAAAGGCATTACTCAAAAATACCACTGCCCAGCCCTGATGGTAAATTAAGGGAACAAATGGACATTGCACTGGATGTCCACTCTTATAGCCCCCTTCAATTCCACCTCCCTGTGAGGTGCGGTCCGCCCAGCCCATCCAGGAGAAAGCTCTGGAACACCCATTGCAATACACACCCAGGTAGGAGAATTACCAGCGTGTGTTAGCGCGAACAGCCGACTCCACCCACTACCACTAACATGCCGGAACCCACTTGCAAATGTGCTAAAGGTGCTGCCGAATACACCTTGAATAGCTGATCTACCCAGCACCAATGACATGCCTGGAGGTTCAAAGCGAGCTAGGAATCTGGATCTTCAAGAGCCGTCAACGCAGTGCCTCATCATGGGCCACAGTAAGTGTTATGGTATGGAAGAAGGGGAGCAATTGTCTATGGACACATAAAGATGGTGCATAGCCAGATAAGTGTGTATAACCAAATGATCAGACCTACTCAAGTTATAAAACGGTTAAACTTCAATACATAAAGGTGCACACATAAACCGCCCAAACGATCACATACTATAAGATGATGAAACTAAATAAAAGATGCAAATGACAGCGTCTCATTCAATCCTCTAGGCTGACAACAGCAATTTTTATCTTGGACTTCTCCTGTTCTCCATGAATTTTCAGAGTATGGCGAGTGGTTCAGCAATTATTTCTGCTGCTTCCTTTAGTATCCTAGGACGTAATTAATCAGAACCTGGAGACTTAATATTCATTCAAGTTAGCGAAGTGTTCCCTCACCATCTCTCTGTTTATAGATGGACTGCATTCTTTTATTCCCCCAATAGCACAGGAAAGATCAGTTAATGTTACATCTACTTTCTGAGAGAAAACAGATACAAAATAGGAATTCAAAAGTTCGGTCTTCTCAACATCATATTTACCGGTAACCAATTCACTAATTTCATCCTGTAAACCTTCTACTATTCTCTGAAGCTTAAATCTCTGTGCAGATGTAGGTTTTCCTAATGCAATACCTCCTCCCTGGTTTTAGGTCTGTTTCTTATAAATAAGTTGTATCCTTCAAGCCTTGTATTTCAATCATGTGTATCATTCTACTAAGTTTCCATGATACCTATGACATATTTCTCTTCCTGTGTTAGAAGATTCAATTCCCCTTGTTTGTTTCCTATGCTCTATGCATTTGTGATCTGTGTCTCTTGCTCCTCTACTTTCCTTCTGAATTTTTTGTCTTTTATTCTTTCTTTCCACTTCAAATAGCAAGGTTCTCAAATGTGTTAATTAGCTGTATATTTTTACATGGCATTTCCCTTGTCATCTGGTTCTAGTTTAAAACTCTCCTGAAGAGTGTAGCAAGGCGCCTGCCAAATATATATTTACCTGTCTTTGTAAGGTGCAACATGTCTCTAGCAAGGAGCCCATAATATAGGTAATTCACTCCGTGGCCTAGAAATCCAAATCTTTGCTGATGGCACTATCGATGTAGCCAGTTGTTCACCTCTAGAATCCTTTTCCATCTTCTTATTCCATGGCCATCCACTGGGAGGATAGATAAGACCATCTGTGGCCCTAGTTCCGTCACCTTCCTGCCGATATCTTCAAAGTCTCTACAGATTGCAAAAAAGGACCTTGCAACTGTATCATTTGTCGCTCCCATATATTAGTAGGGATGGGTAGTTGTCTGCCGAACCGAAGAGTCTTCATAGTCTATCAGACACATCTTTCATTTGTGCACCTGAAAGACAGCACACCTCTCGTGAGGTGTCAGGTCTGCAAACAGCGGCCTCTGTTCCTCTCAATAGCAAATCCCCCAGCGGCCTCTGTTCCTTTCAATAGCAAATCCCCCACAACTACCACTCTCCTTTTCTTCACAACACTTCTTTTCCTCCATCCAAGAGGACTTGCTACACAGTTTTTTGTGGGCAAAGTCTTTTATTGATGTACCTCTTCATTCCTCTCCTGCGTGAGAGCCTGGTACCAATTTCTGAGCAGTATGGGTGCTGACTGACTCCTGCTCCTCCTCCTTTTTTGGGTCACATGCTTCCATTTCTCTGCTTCTGCAGGTACACTGAACATTTATTTTCCTTCAACATATTCAAGACTTACTTCTGCTATCTCAAGGGAATCCTCATCTTCCTTAATGAGTTTCAATGTAGCTATTTTCTCCTGAAAACTTTGCACCTTTTCCTTCAATAGAGACAAAAGCTTGCACTTTTGGCAGGTGAAGTTTGACTTTTCCTCTGGTAGGTATGTAAACATATAGCATATGTTGTAGCATGGAGGGGGTTAGCAGCCATAACCATATGCCTACTCACCACTCCATGTTGTCAGTTGAAGTTCACTTCTAAAAGTCAAGAATTGTAGTGATGATATATAACCTATAAGATGCTACCGGTGTAAAATCTGGTGATGTTCTCTAAACAGTTATACCCGGCTCAACCTAGCAATCTTCCCACTCATAGTGACTCTTCCTAGAATGCATCAGGAATATGCAAATGATCTTCCTGGAGCTCCAATCTCTATTCTGATGACTGTCTTCCGTGCCAGCAATCTTCCCAATCACAGTGATTCTTCAATCTTCCCAGAATGCCCTGGGATTATGCAAATTATCTTCCTGGCGCTCCAATCCCTGTTCAAGTATAATTTGTTGAATTATTATCATTCATCATTTAATTGATGGCTGTGATGTTATACTGAACGATACTGAAAAGTTTTCAGATAGCAGCACATCAGGGAAATGTAGAAAATGTTTTTAAAGCTATAAAAGCATATCCTTTATTGTAGTAACCACAAGTAAAAAGCGACGTTTCGATCGGTACAGCGGTCTTTGTCAACCTGTTTAACCCCTTAGTGACGGAGCCAAATTCTGGAAATCTGACGTGTCACTTAACATATCATAATTCCGTAAAGGTTTTGCATATCCAAGTGATTCTGCCTTTTTTTTTCGACACATATTGTACTTCATTTAGGGGGTAAAATAGATTACTAGAACTTGTGTATATTTATTAAAAGTGCCAATATTGGGAAAATGTTTTAAAAATTGTCTTTTTTCACATTTTCAACTGTAATATCTCAAATATGTGCAAACATACTGTATAAACGTTTGCTAAGCTATATATTTCCACCTGTTTAATTTATTCTGAATGCACGTTTTCAAAAACGTTTTTCTTTTTAACCTTTTTTGGAGACGTACAAATTTAACATTACCTTTCAGCATTTTGAGGAACACTGTTTTCCTACACCGAGCCAAGATTGTAAAGGCTCATAGGTGTCAGAATGATAAATACCCCCACAAATGATTCCATTTTAAAAACTACACCTCTTAATGTATTCACTGAGGGGTGTCAGGAGTATTTTGACCCCACAGTTTTTTTTATTCAGGAATTGATGCAATTTAGAGGAGAAAAAATAAAATTTCATATTTTTGCAAATATGTCATTTTAATGACATTACTTTTTTTCTTTAGTGCACATGAAAATGAGGATTGACACCCCCAAATAGATACCCCTGTTTGTCCTGTGTTCAGAAACATACCTAATGTGGCCCTAATATTATGTCTGTATGCACAACGGGGCCCGAAATGAAAGGAGTAGTCCGTGGCTTTCAGAACAGAAATTTTGCTTGAAAGCCTTTTATGCCCTTTAGCACACTTGTAAGAGCTCTTCAGTGGCCAAAACCATAGAAAACCCCAGACAAATGACCCCATTTTAAAAACTAGACCCCATAATGAATTTATCCAGGGGTCTACTTAGAATTGTTACCCTACAACTTTTGAATAAATCTAAGTAAAGCAGTAGGAAAAAATTTTTCATTTCATTTTCATTTTTTGGCAATTGTGTCAATTTAAAAACAGGTTTTTTTTGTACAGCGCACATATAAATGAAGACTTGCACCCCAAAATGGTTACCCGTTTGTGCCGTATTCAGTAATCAGATCTTTTTCCCTATTCGTGGACATTACTCTTCCTGTGAATGGTATTAAAATACCCACCAAGTGTGAAAGATCCCTAGGGGCTCATTCACATGGCCAGATTTTTGGTCTGTATTACATGTATAATATGAACAGTATAGAACACCATTGATTTATATTGGTAAATTCTGACGTGTTTTTTACGTGTGTCAAAAAAAAAATTGCAGCCTGTCCCACTGGTGCACATTGAACATATTAAAATTCCCATTCAAGACTGTGTGCAAAAAAACATGGTATAACACATGACATACGTATCTGCTGAGTTTTTACGGCGTGTTGCTAGGAGACAATGTGAAAAAAGGTGATGCGAATTGGGCCTTGCCTTTTTTTGGCGTGTAAAAAAAAAAGCAGTGAATGCGACAGGCACAAAAAAAAGCATGCGTGTCAAATACACGCCAAAAACACGAACGCGCGTGGGTGTGTATATGTATATACTATATATACACATACATTTATATACACACACCGTAAAAAGAGTATTTTCCAGACCAAATCCACTTACGCCTGAGTGAATGAGGCCTTAGGGCTCCTGCCCACGGACAGATATTTACTGCGCAATCTGCCCAGCAAATAGCGCCCATAGCATGCTATGGGAAATTGATTCTTCCTGCACACTTGCGGAAACCAATCGCGGTTTCCGCAAGTGTAGGAAAAATTGCAGCATGCTCCATTTTTTGTATGAATTCCGCACGAATGGCAGCCGTCCGATCCGCGGCCCTTCCACAATCACATTGCAGAAAGGTCGCGGATACCGTGTCATCGCTAGGTGATGACGCAGGAAAGGCAGGAGTTAAAAAAAAAAAAAATTGTACAGCGCATGTCCAATGGCGGCTCGCTGTGCGGACCATCCCCAGCACAGAAGATAATGAAAGCAAGCAGGTACGCCATAACGCCGCTGACAGAGACGGATTCCGTCTCTGCAGTGTGCTGGGGGCCTTAGGCTGTCTGTCCACGGGCCTGGCGGAATATCGCCAGCAATATTCCGCTGTGCAGGAGCAGGGGGAGAAATGACAGGTCTCCGCGGTGAGCCTATCGTATAGATAGGCTCACCAAGGCAAATCGCAGCATGCCGCAATTCAAAGGCCGCGAATGGAGAATCGCTATGCTTCTCCGCTCATGGCCGTCGGGGTGCACTGTCCATAGTTAAGCCTATGGGAAGCCTTCACTGCATTATCCATGGGCGGATTATCGCCGCGGATAACACAGTGACATATCGCCCGTGGACAGGAGGCCTTCGAATACATGATAGCATCCTTACCACACAGGAGAGCAGCTGAGGGTCCATGTTACCTGGGAGTGATATTACTGTGTGAAACTGTCCTCACATGAGAATATAGAACTATATTGTACCCCCTAATAACAGGGGTGTAATATTACACAACTTTTACCTCACGTATTTCATTACCGAGCTCAGGTATTGTATATTTATCAGTGTGTATAAGCTGCTCCCTTATGGGGTCCGCCTGGTACTTTCCCGCGCATTACCTCACACAGAGCAGTGAGGAGACCGTGTACCCCGCCGGCCGGCCGGCCTCCTCCATACATGTGCGCTGTGCTGTCTATATACATGCCTCCCTCCCGTACATGAAGAAACCTTGTACTGGAGGAAGGAGTATGGCGGCTCCACCCTCCTGTCACACACATACTCCCCATTCCTGCACTCGTCCTGGCCTCCCTCTTGCCGGCCGTATACTTGCTGCAGCTGCTGGGACCTGACAGCCCCGTATGTACACATATTATAAGTATGTATATCCTTGTTATCACACTAGTTGCGCCTGCCTTGTGTTACAGTGCAGTCAGGAATATACTGCAGGAATGCTAGAAGTAGCTTACAGATACTGGGGGGACCTGGAACTTGTTTCTAGCATTCATTTTTGACAGCCATTAACCCCTTAAGGACGCGGCCCTTTTTTTTTTTCCATTTTCCAAAAAATTGGTTAACTCCTTTGTTTATCCATCGACGTCGCTGTATAAGGTCTTGTTTTTTGCGGGACGAGTTGTATTTTTCAGTTGTATTATTTAATGCACCATATAATGTACTGAAAAACTTTAAAAAATAAAATGAGAAAAAAAAACAAAATTCCGCCATCTTTCGGTGCGTCTGGTTTCTACAGCGCACAAGCTGCAACAGAAATGACCTGATAACTTTATTCTACGGGTCAGTACGATTACTACGATACCAAATTTATATAGTTTGTTTTTTTTTTTTGTTGTATTACTTTTTTAAAAATGATATTTAATTTTTTTTAAATTATTTTCTGCCGCCATCTTCTGACCGCAATAACTTTTTAATTTTTCCGCCGACCTCGTTGTGCGAGGGCTCATTTTTTGCGGGACGTGCTGTAGTTTGCGTTGGTACCTTTTTTGAATACATACGACTTTTTGATTGCTTTTTATTGCATTTGTTCTTGGAGACAGGGTGACCAAAGAAGCGCACTTCTGGTGTTCTTTATTTCTTTCTTCTGACGACGTTCATCGTGCGGGGTAGATAATACGTTACTTTGATAGATCAGACCTTTATGGACGCAGCGATACCGAATATGTATTTTTGTTTTATTAATTAGGTTGTTTTATTGTAAACATGGCAAAAGGTTTTTTTTTTAACTTTTTATTACTTTTTTGTTTTAATATTTAGTAAAACTTTATTGATCTCATTTTAACTTTTTTTTAGTCCCTAGATGGGACAACAACTTGCGATGCTTTGATCGCTACTGCAGTCTAATGTAATTACATCATAATGCGATCGGGCAGGCAGACTATCAAGGATCCTCCCGAGCTTGGCTTGATAGGCATTCTGCCAAGACAGCGCTGGAGCCTTTCAGAAGGGGGTCCGTATGAGACCCCAGAACATCGGCCGGGTATTTAACAGCGGCATTTAAAAGTTAACAGCTCCGATGAGCCGCGCAGCTTATCAGAGCTGTTGCTGCCGCGTTGTATGGAGGGAGATCGCCGCCCGAACTCCATACATACCCCGACGCTGCAGGACGTAACTGTACATCCTATAGTGTTAAGGGATTAAGAAGCTCCTACGATGTTGATCACTTAGTGGCTTTTCGTTTTTTATGTATGTTTAGTTGATTTTCGATGCAATTTAAGCATACAGCTGCCCTTTAAACGTATACGTTGAACATAGTCATATGTCTCTATACATTTGTGTCCACATTTGCGTAAAAAAAGTATATATTTTTTTGCAGTAAACTCTCTTTTTGAAATAAAGTTTTGTAGTTGGACACTTTTTTTTTTTAGGCATTGAAGAACAAAAAACATACGTTTAATGTATGGAAACATAAACATTTACATTTTCATGTCTATGATTGTGATGCTTAAAAATATGAAAATAAGGGTGGTTTCACATCTGTGTTGGAGCCTCCGGTCAGAAGTTCCGTCGCAGGTCTGGGCAGCTGAATGGAAAGCAGACAGACTCCATTATAGTCAATGGGGTCCGTTCAACGCTGCTCAGTTATATCATAAGACTAGGCCGTTTGGCCAGGGATTCCCCTTTTGTGCTCCCTGAACAGAGCAGGAAACTGGACCCCCAAGCGTAGTTGTGAAACCACCTGAAAACATAGACTTGAAGCATGCTTTTTTTGTGGTATGTTATGCTATTCTGCCCCTTAAAAAAACATGAGAGGTAAGAGAGGTGAGATAGAGTCAAAAGTCGGCACTTTGACCAATCGTAGTCTATGAATACGCAGAGTGATACCTTTAAAGAATTTTTTTTTAACCCAACAGGGAAAACAAAAATGGAAAATAAAAAGCACTGCATCCTTAAGGGGTTAAACGTAAACATATACACTTGATGCATAGCGAAAGCATGATGAAAACAGACCCGTAACTATGGGGGACGTAGCAGTCTGTTTATCCACTTCAGTGATGCTACATGGAACTAAAATGATATAGAGCTCATCGGGGCAAATGTATTGGTGTAAATATAATGAAAAATATAGTTTGGGGTTTGAATTCTCCTTTAACCCTTTAGTGACCAGCTATCCGTGTGTTTGCAGCAATCACTAAGGGGTCAAAGACTCGACTCCTGACCTTTTATGGTGGCCAAATTGAAGTTGCGTGCCGTGAAGAACTGGGACTCGGACATCTACTGACAGCAGAGCTCCAGTTCTAATGGCTGGGAGCACAAAACCTCTGATCCAGATAGTTTAAACCCCCCTAAAAGCCACTGTCAATAGCGAACGCAACATGTAAGTGGTTGACAAGGGTAGGTGGCTTTCTCTGTCACCCATCAGTACCCTCTGATGTGATGGCAGCCAGAAGTCTGACCCCTCTCTGCAATGGAAGGAGTGCGATGGGAGCGGAGCTACGTTCCACCCCGCCCCACCCCCCTATTGCAAACAGTGGTGAGGATCAGGAGCTCCATGCACTAACTCCTGGCCCGTCCCGCCTCCTCTCCTGGCAGAGAGGGGCAGCGTACGTCGGTCAGGCGTGAAAACCTGTCCGATATACTATCGTCTAAATAAGCCCTTAAAGGACAAATGTGTTGATGTAACACAATTTATTATTACAAATAAATAAATGATAAAAATAAAACAAAGTTAGGCCTTATGCCCACGGCCGTGTTTGACTACACGGAATATCCCAGCGGAGTCCAACACGGTGCCCCCCAAAGACCCCATACTCACCTCTTTCGGATGCACCGCACAAGTCCCATCTGGCGAGCCGGCGCGCATGCGCAGTGCAGTGCATGACGCGTGGGCGGTGACGTGGCCGCTGTGCTCCCTGCAGAAGTATCTCGTGACAGACGGTTTCCATTGACTACGATGGAAGCCGGCCGCGGCATTTTCCATGGCAATTAGAACATGCAGCGATTTCTTTCATGCTGTGGAATTCTGCAGTGTGAACATTGAATGGCAGAGAACTATTTTTCACACGCTGCCAGCGTATTTATGCGATACATAATCACCCATGTTAATGAATGCATTGTGAACCAATGCTTTACATGGGTAGCATATATACGCCAAACGGGGCATCCATGCTTTTCATATGTTTGGAGTGCTGTTCAGCCTTCTTTATATCGACATGCTGCAACCTGCTATGTATTATAATACTTGCAGGTTGCAGAAGCCAAACAGGCAAAAAGTTTAATAAAAACCTGCAAAAAATTATTTTAGCCCCAAATACATGCAATTAAGTAAAAAAAAAAATGATCTGCAGATGTACAGCATAGTCTTTAAACCTGCTCTACATGGTACGTGTGCTTTATGAAGTGTGTGATCTTGCAGCTAATTACTATGCAACCATTGTATATCCTCGTTATCACAGCGGACGCAGCAGGCATTCCAGATCATCTGTAGTAGTTGTGCAATGGACAACCTAAAGTAGTATCATATCACAATGCTCACAATTATGATTTTGGCTAATGGATCATACTGGAAAAGTTACGCTATAGTCCAGTCCTGGGGAACATGAATATTTTTAATTTCCTCTGCCCTTAGCCATTGTCTTAATATATCCCATGAGTAGGGATCTTGGAAACAATGCAGTATGTAAAAGTGAAGGTTCTGAATGCAATTATATTATCTGCTAGTGAATCATACTGTACCTTAATTATATATCAGATATTTTCAGTTCTAATTATAACAAGTGCCTAATAGTGAGGGTGTGGATGTGGGTGTCACCCGTAATGAAAGGCAAATATAGATTCTGAGTTCACTGGAAACTTCTCATCAGGTTTCACTCTAGTAAAGTGCTCCCAGTATGCCTTCAGCCATCATAACACCTTTCCAAATGTGTATATATCATTGCCCATTAGCCCTGTGTAGTGTAGAAAAAGTCATTTTTAAAAACCCTGTGCTGTATGCTAATGAGCTCTTAACAGTCCGATGGGCGTGTCATGCAAGCTGCTGGAAGAAGTCTTACTGAGCCAATCCCCAAGTCACTGGTGGACTTGCATGTGTGATGCCCACCAAACTGATGGGCAATAACAGATACACGTTTGGAAAAGCGTTTTCATGGTTGAAAGCATGCTGGGAACACTTTTACAGAGTGAATACAATGAACAATAATAATTTCTAGTTTGCACTGAACTCAGCTCCGGTAGGGGTGTAGACTAGCCTCTATGATGTCTCTCATATACTTCACATATAGGAGAACAGGATATCTTCTCTGCCTGTCTGTAGCGCATCCTCAAAAGCAGCAGCATGGGGGACATTATACAGCAGTACTGAGCAGGGTAGATGTGATTGTAGAACTGCAGTGAACTAGAACACTAACTGGAAGCTGCAGCCACATCTGTGTCTTCTTTCAACAGTTCCTTTCACCTATTCCTCCCTTGCTGCTCCATAGATTTCTATGGGCCGCAGCTGATCCCTCAGTGTACAGATGTCTGTGTACGGAATTTATCGGCACATTTAAAGTGAGTGATCAGTGCTGGGAGAAGAGGCTGAGAAGTAGAGAAAGAAGCATGTTTCTCTCATAAGATATGTTAC
Source organism: Eleutherodactylus coqui (assembly GCF_035609145.1). Taxonomy (NCBI): domain Eukaryota; kingdom Metazoa; phylum Chordata; class Amphibia; order Anura; family Eleutherodactylidae; genus Eleutherodactylus; species Eleutherodactylus coqui. Next base: position 112,653,976 of record NC_089844.1, read on the forward strand.
AAAGTTTATTGTATTTGCACTTTTGATTTATGAAAAAAATATTTAAAGTTGATCTGAATAAATTAACTCTATACTTGAATACAGTAAAGAATCCTTAAAGGTTCCATGCAAAAACATTTCTTGTCATGTCTTCCTGTCCCGCATCTGGAACTGTTGTTGAATCGCCTCATCTGTCCTGCAGGGTGTGATTGGCAGAGCCGGGCTACTTAATGGAGTGAAAAGGAAACTTCAACAAAGGCTTGGAACAATGAAAGGAAGATCTCGGAATGTTGGTTGGAAAGTCTGAAAGAAAAGCAGTGTGAAAGAGAATATCTCAGTGCAACAGAAAGCCTTGGGCTTCTTTGTCCAAAACACGTTATTTTGCTTCATGGATGGGTTTTTTTGACAGTTAAGTATAGTATCAGCTGTGATTGTGTGGCTTAACTCGCAATATACCTTCTGCCGGCATGAAGTGGCTTTGCAAACTCAACGAGTCTGAGAAATTCTGGGTAAGTTTTGTTTTTTTCTGTTTACAGATAATCTTGAATGCATGAAACGCTTTATTCTACAGATTCCAGAAATGTTTTCTAGACTTTATCACCATGTTCTAAAGATGAAACATGTTTGTTCAATTATTCAAGTGAAGGTCTACCTTTGGTGCCAAAGATTACATGAGAGAATTGCATAAAAAGTAGTTCTAAAATTCATTATTGTTAAAATCTATCTCTTTGGCCAGGACCTATTAAACCCCTTCAGAACGAGCAAGGTATACAAAGTTTTAGCCTTCCAGTCTTTCTAACAACTTTTCACCTTATTTTAGTTTTAGGTTTATGTGTTCTTTTTTTGGCATTGAATATTACTATGCAATTCTGCTGTTGCTTTTTTTATATTTTTTATCCTCCCATTCTATAATTACTGCAAATAATACAAACTTTATTATACAGGTTGTTACCAGGTTACCAAATATGTATAGGTTTTCTGACTTCTGTTTAACCCCTTAAGGACATGGCCTATTTTGGCGTTGAGGATGCAACGATTTTTGGGGGATTTTCATCTCCACATTTCTAAAGCCATAACTATTTTATTTTTCCGTCGACACGTCCGTATGAGGGCTTGTTTCTTGCGTGGCAAACTGTAGTTTTTATTGGTGCTATTTTTGGGTGCATTGACTATATTGTAAACATTTTATTATTTTTTTTATAATTGCAGTGAGAAAAAAAAACATCTCAATTTTGCCTTTTTTTTTTTTCTTTTTTTTTTAGTGTTTATCATGCAGCATAAATGCCAACAAATGGAAGCCGTCCGTGTGTATCCCGCGGCAACATGCTGCGATTTCTTTCCCACAAGTGGAAAATCGCAAACGATTTCCGCTCGTGGGCAGGAAATTGCGTTCTTCCATAGCATGCTACGGGCTGAATTTGCTGCGGAGTCCGGAGACGGAATCCCACTATAGATTTCACAATGCAAATCCACCCGTGTGCAGGAGGCCTTAGTCTTATTTTAATTGTATTTTTTAACTCTCTTACTATATGCAAGTACATAATACCTGATCATAATAAAATGCACTAGTAGCTGTCAGGGCATATTCACAGTATGCTGTAGCAGACATTTTATATTACAATCACAGGGTATCTTATTAAGCCCCAAGCTCTCACTATATAAAGGCAAACCCTGGCCAGTATCATGCCATTCTCTAAAGTAGTTAAAAAAAAGAAGCCCCCTTCCTTTGACAATACTTTAATCAACATTGGTTGTGCTGAAAGAGTAAGGCCCATTTACACGGAGCAATGATCGCTCAAAAATCGCTAAAAGGCGATCGTTTGAGCAATCATCATTGCGTCTAAACACGCGGGCATCGTGCAGTTTTCGTGCACTGCTAGCTGATCGTTAAATTCAGGCCAACCTAAAAATCATCTTTTGGCCTTATCAGCAGTTCTCCATGGGTAGTGCTGATAACATTGTTTCCCATCGGAGAACAAAGGAACTGAAAGCTGATAAGAGCCCTCCGGCTATTAACTGCATTCAGCTAAAGGCTTCATTTGCACACTAAATAGCTACTTAATAGTTTATGCAAAATGATCGCTCAAAGCAGTCACTCAAACTGTCGTTTGAGCGATCATCGCTCCGTGTAAATGGGCCTTTAGGCTGGATTCACACAGGGCGGATTTGGCGTGGCAAATCCGCCTGAGGCTGCTAACCCCCTTGATTGGCCAGCCATGTGGACGAGATTTGTCAAATATCTGGTCCACACAGGACGGCCAATCCGTCGCAGCAAAGTCGGCAGAAACGGGGCTGCGGCACGGATTACCCGGCTACAGCATGTCTATATTTTTTTTTCCGTTGCGGCCGCACTCTCCTTTATGGGAGCGCCGACCGCAACGGAAAAGCATGCGGCCAAGCCGCTCCAAAACCCGCGGCTCAATGCCGCAGGTTTTGAAGCAGAGCTTTCCCGATGGAAATCTCGCAGTTTTTCCCTGCGGCCAAACCGTGAGATTTTCTGTGGGATTCTGCCCTGTTTTGAACCCAGCCTCAAATGGCTGAGATTTGAGGTTTCTCTGTATTTGGCTATTGCTGTAGGGTAATATTTGACCCTTATAAATGGTTATTATTGGTAATGTTGGCCTCAGTAAATTGGCTTTTGTTCAGTAAGGGTGTGAGTAAAGGACATGTTTGACCACACAGAGACATCAAATATTAGCAAGCAGGTCCAGCTTCATCCGAGGATATAATAATGTTAAAAGACCATAGCAAAGAAATCCTCAGGTCATTAAGCTATACATAAATCCACAATGATGTTCTGTGCACTATGAATTATATACCCAACAGGCAAGGCTCTAAAAAAGTACATAAACAGAAATAATTTCTATGAGCACAGATAGAGAAACATCATACAGACCACCGCAAGTCTTTTGCCCCAATGCAGATTTTGCTCGCTGCTTCATCGTGGCGGATTAGATGAAAGATTTAGTTGGATATTTACTATACATGTAGCCAAAAACATCACACATAACACACCTGATGAGATCAGCTTGAGCCTTCCCCACCAGCGTGGCAGTGTCTACAGCATCATCCCAGTGGCATACTCTCCTCGGGAAGCACTAACATAACGACATCGGTGTAATCCCGCACTACCTCGCATTGGTGATCTCTACTGATGGAAGAGCTTTTTGAAGACCAACTACTTGGTGCAGCTACTTTAGGGCAGTAAAGCAGTCAAATGGAGTAAAGGGGTAAAAGGTGAGACTCATGCCCAGAACCTCTTTTTGAGGATCAGTCCGCTGTCTATCTGACCTTCCAGCAATGTCCTCATAAGCTCCTCTTTTGCTTTGTAAACATTTTTATGGCTCATATTTCTTTTTAGCACTGCGGGTTGCGTAATGTTCTGCTCTACCCACTGATACACATAATTATCTCTGTTCCATAATCAACTGCATACGTGATCTAGAGCAGATACTGCATATCTCCTGCCATTTGGTTAACAACATTTTTATTAATTTTAGAATGGTCAAAACATATCACTCGTGGAAAAATTCAAAGGGTTACAAAATTAAGCAAATTGACCAAAGTAACATTGCCAAATATTGTTTATTTTTAAAACATAAAATAAGATACCCGTTTGTTTCTTCATTAACTTTACCCCTAATATAATAATAAAATAAAATAGTGTTAAACTGAGTGGGCAAGAGACAGAAATAATGGTTGGAGAATGACCTAAAAAGTGGGGGGAAACAGATGGAGAAAATCGGGAGGGGTAGAGGGAATTGGACTGTGCTTGTTATTTATCATTCTCCTGCCATTTGGAGCTAAAGTTATCATCATCATCTCTCCAATACGATGGAAATATTTGCACCTGTAACCCACTTGGGGTCAAATTTTTCTTAACATTCTCCAATGATATCCTCCTCCATCAAATCTCTCTCATGTTTCACATTTTTAGTGAGCTTTGAAGTTCATAATCTGCCTGCATTAAATTAAATACAGCATCCATTTGTGACAGGATGCCTCCTGTGCCCCGCAATCCATTATGATATATGGATATTAGATGTCAGTTGTCAGTTCTCCCCCCTCATCCTCTGCGGTGGAGTATTGCGAGCGATATTCCGCTTCGCCCATGGACAGGCAGCCTTAGGCTCTATTCACATCTGTGCTAGGGATTCCGGTTTCCTCCTCCGTTATGGGAGTAGGAAAACGGAATCCCCAGGATGAACAGGTTTGTCTCATAACGGAAGCAAACTGTTAGAATAGAACCTGTTGACTATAATGGGTCAGTTTACTTCCTGCACATGTCCAACATTTTTATTAGATGAAAAAGTCCTGCATGCATGGGTTTTTCAGCCAATGCCGGTTCTGCGCTGGTGGCTCTGAACAGATGTGAATACAGCCTAAATTGTCTTGAATGTTTTGCTACTACTGGTTCCATGTGTTTCTAATAAAAGTTATTGGAATGGGGACATTCCTTTATATAAATTGAGATATATGGCTGACTGTTGCCTTGCTAAATTTACCATGATATGGGGTCGTGGGTTGACTACCCTAACACCGCATCAGGTGCATCTGACTAAATCCCTATTCCTTAGGAAAATTGAAGGTCTGTCATCTCTCAGCTCTCACTATCTACCAGGATGCTGAATGTTTGCTGTACTGACAGTCGTGCCGTTGGTGAAGTGTGGAATTTTTTTTTTTATTGTTATGATTCCCCAGGTTGGGAACTTTGGGTTCTGTATCTCTGGGAGGGGAGGGGGGAAGAAGGAAAAAAAGGGTATTGGCAACTAAAAGGACAGAAAAGTTCTGATCACTAAACTTTGTGACCAACATTTTTCCATTTGTACTGTATTATATGAAAACACCTAATAAACGTTCCTTTAAAAAACAAAAGTTATTGAACCATAAAAAGTACTTACTAATCACTGTGACAGTAGGGTTCTTTTTAAACTTAATTATTAACACTGGGAAGAGCCCACTAACTAATTTTAAACATAAAATATAACTTTTATTCACTCTGTTAAAAATTGAGCTCCCTGACAAACATACACAGATATATATCAATCTAAATGATCAATTTACGATCAGTAAAGTATCAACACTGTAGTTCCAATATTAATAAATTCTGTTGGTGGACAAAAAGTATATAAATTATGCACGATCAACTTGTTTTTGTGTATCGTGCAGAAATTAATTTATTCTCCCACAGTCGACGCGTTTCTTCAGTCACCTCCAACCTGTGACTGATTCATCAGGATGGGGAGACAGTATATTACAGAAATATGTCCACTTTGATGATGGATAGTGAGGATGTATTAATCACTTATCAAAAACTCCCTTTTTTTTCTTTTCCTGTGGATTTTTATATAGTACGGGAGTTTTCTTTTCCCCAAAATTTGATGATACTTGTGTTGCAAATGGTCTGAATTATGATATTAATTGGTTTCAGCTCAGTACTTGAAGTATCCAGCCCAGATTGATTTAGGTTTAATCATGGTTAACGGATGCCATCCGAGCTAAATCTCTAACCACATTAATGATATCATTCAGGAATCATGTGGTTACGATAATACACGGACTGGTATCCAACTGATGTATGTATCTTCACTGTGACTCTGTTAGACTAATGGTCATCAGTGTGATCTTATTCCATAAATTATTCTAGTAACTTACTGGGGTACTTCTGTGTAGCTGTCCCTGATGTTTGTTTATAAACCATCAGTAAGTAGCTAACAGATGTTACACAGCTACTTGAAATGTTTTTATATAGGCGGTCATAAACACAGTTGGGCCTCAATATTATGAGCCCATTGATAAACTGTGTTATCATTAGTGTCCTTAGTGCAGCTTTAGGTTAGTCTAAGTCAAAAGAGCTAGATACTTTGGCTCAATTGCAGTGACTGAACACTAAAGCTGACTTAGTTTGCTGCCCAGATCACTAAAGAGAGCTGTAACATAGTACTGGAATCGGATGTGATATCTGATAGCACCCTTCAACCTTTCCCACACAGCACAGCATGTGCAACCGCTGGGATCAATGTCCCACAATAAACTGACAGACCTGGTATCCTCTGGTTTGCCAAGGTTTAAGTATACCAAACTCCTCCCCTCTAATTGGGGGCTCGTCTCTGTTTGCACCTATCACAAGATATCCGGCCCTGAAGTGGGCGTTCCCATCTGCTGCAATCATGTGACCACTATTGTCCCATGACTCAAATCATGTGGCTGCGGATGTCATGTGACCTATTAACTCACGAGGCGCCACACAGGTCCTTAACTATTGCAGAAATTCAGCATTATATCCTGAGTACCGCTGTCTTGCTTGACAGTTTGTTGTTTATGTCTCACTAGCTGTCTGCTTGTTCAACGCCCATACTCACTGTCCCCTTATTAGTTTGAAATCGCTCACTTTTAACGGAGAAACTATCTCCAACTGTTTTATCATATGAATGATGTATTAAATAGGCGATCCTATTGTTTTATGATCACACTACCTAGCAAACCATTATGAGCAATAAAACATTAGAACAGGGCTGTCGTGTCATTTCTATGATTTGTGCAGTGATATTTATTTGGAGTGGTATATTTTAATTGTAGCTCAAGCTAACAGCAAATGAACTGATTTTTCTTGCTGAACAAGATAAGTGTTTCCATAAAAAGACTACACCATTGTCTTAATTAAGGTTTTTTATTTTTATTTGATCCATTCATCTCAAAATGTTGCTACTATAACCTGTGTGTTATTACAACCATATTTATTTTACAGATGGATTTTTGAGGTCCTCACATTATATTCATGGTATCTATTAACACTTAAATGAAAGGAGCAAACGACAAACATTCATTCAAGCCATTTGGAGCCACTGAATTCAAGCGATGGATCCATCTTGATTCCTTCTGAAGTAGATCACGATCTACATTGCCTCTACGTGCCGTCAAACGCAGGGTCTCAATTCCTCTAAATACCACCTTATGGGGATCATTCCCATGTACGTCTCGGATGTGGTTTGCTAAACTAGTGCTCTCATTCCTGTTTATGTTTCCTATATGTGAGAGCACTCTTCTTCGCAGTTCTTGTATCGTCTTACCTACATAGTCCTTTGGACAAGGACATGTTGCGACATATATAACGGCTGTGGTTCTGCAGTTTATGAAGCTCCTAATAGAGTAGGTTTTACCCGTTGCTGCACCAGTGAAGGTTTTGGTCCTCTCCATAAAAAGACAGGCTTTGCAGCCCGAACATCTGAAAGAGCCTGAAATTGGGTGTTGATCCAGCCAGTTTTGTGGGTCCACTTTGGGAATATAGTGGCTGTGCACCAATCTGTCCCTCACGCTCCTCCCCCTCCGGTATGTAATAGAGGGTTGCTCAGATAAACATCTTGTGAGGTCAGTGTCCCTTCTTAGAATGTTCCAATATTTTTGGAAAATTCCCCTAACTTTGGCGGATTTTTCATCGTATGTTGCTATCATCCGTATTAAACCTTCACCCTGTTCTTTCACTTTTCTTGATAGGAGCTCAGTTCTTGTTCTTACTGCCGCTGCCGTTTGCGCCTCTCTAATCACGTTCTCTGGATAACCTCGTCTTGTGAATCTATCCGCCATTTCTCTAGCTTTTACTTCGAATTCCTGGGGTTCAGAGCAATTTCTTTTCGTCCTCAAAATCTGCCCTTTTGGAATGCCCTTTTTGAGGGCCCATGGATGGTGACTTTGATAATGGAGGAGATTGTTGGTAGCTGTGGGCTTCCTATAGATAGTAGTTGCCAAGGTGCCAGTCGAGGTTTTGGAAATTTGGAGGTCCAAGAACGTGATTGATTGGGAGTTAATCTCTGATGTGAACCTCAACCCAAGATCGTTTTTATTCAACATGTTGACGAAATCTTGAAAGGAATCAGTATCCCCTGACCACAGTATAAGCACATCGTCTATGTACCTCAGCCAGATGTCTACCATGTTTGTCCATTTTAAGTTGGATTCTTCAAAGACAAATTTTTCCTCCCACCAGCCCAGGTAAAGATTTGCATAAGTGGGCGCACATGGGCTCCCCATTGCGGTACCCCTGAGCTGGTGGGAGAATTTGCCATTAAAAAGAAAATAATTATGTTCAAGGACGAACTGTAATAGTTCTATTATGAACATGTTATGCTGACTGAAATGTTGACCCCTTTGGCTGAGGAAGTGCTTTATTGCTTTGAGGCCACCATGATGGGGAATAGATGTATAAAGAGCTTCTACATCTAAGCTTGCAAGATAAACTGTTTCTGGGACGCAGATGCCATCCAGTTTCCTGAGTACGTCCGTGGTGTCTTGGACGTATGAAGGTAATGCCTCTACGAAATTCCGAAGGACTTTGTCGATATAGACACTTGGATTTTGTGTAATGCTGTTAATCCCAGAGACTATTGGGCGACCTTTAAGTGGGGACAGGCCCTTATGAACTTTGGGTATGGCGTAGAACGTCGCCACCTGAGGATAACTGATATGTAAGAACTCAAATTCTCTGTTGTCAATTAAGTGATTTTCTAAAGCCTTGGTTAATATTTCTTTTAATTGTTGTGAGAATTCATCAGTAGGATCCTTTGAGAGTTTACCATAGCTTGAAGTATCTTTTAAGAGCTGTAAACACATTTCTTGGTAATCTGATTTATCCATGATGACAATGTTTCCTCCTTTATCTGATTGTTTTATTACAATATTGTGATCTTTTTCTAAGGAGACCAAGGCTTTTTTTTCCGTTACTGAGAGATTTTGGTGATGGAAACACTTTTCTTGTGATAGTAATTGAAGTTCTTGTTTTACAAGAGTCTCAAATATATCAATGTGTGGATTATCACCAACAGGCGGCATACTAGTACTTTTATTCTTCAAGTTCGTAAAGGGGCCTTCCCCTATGGGTCTGCGAGCTTCTTGTGAGAGCTGGTCTAGGTCGTTAAGAGCAGTGATGTCGCTCGGATCAAGATTCAATTCAGCGCTTTTCTTACGCTCTTGAATGGCGTAATACTTACGCCAGCGTAGCTTTCTAAGAAATAGCGCTAAGTCTTTCTCCCACGTAAACAGATCAAACTGATGTGTAGGCACGAATGACAGACCTTTTTTGAGGACTGTAATTTCGTCCAAAGACAGAATCTTCTTTGACAAATTAATGATAGTCATATCTTTCTCAGGATCCGGTAGAGTCCCTGTACTCTTATTAGTGGTCCCTTCATCCATTAAGTTTATTGAGGTGGTCCCCTGCGTTCGCGTAGTAGATAGGTATAGAAAAAAAAGGGAGTTTTTGATAAGTGATTAATACATCCTCACTATCCATCATCAAAGTGGACATATTTCTGTAATATACTGTCTCCCCATCCTGATGAATCAGTCACAGGTTGGAGGTGACTGAAGAAACGCGTCGACTGTGGGAGAATAAATTAATTTCTGCACGATACACAAAAACAAGTTGATCGTGCATAATTTATATACTTTTTGTCCACCAACAGAATTTATTAATATTGGAACTACAGTGTTGATACTTTACTGATCGTAAATTGATCATTTAGATTGATATGACCTCACAAGATGTTTATCTGAGCAACCCTCTATTACATACCGGAGGGGGAGGAGCGTGAGGGACAGATTGGTGCACAGCCACTATATTCCCAAAGTGGACCCACAAAACTGGCTGGATCAACACCCAATTTCAGGCTCTTTCAGATGTTCGGGCTGCAAAGCCTGTCCTTTTATGGAGAGGACCAAAACCTTCACTGGTGCAGCAACGGGTAAAACCTACTCTATTAGGAGCTTCATAAACTGCAGAACCACAGCCGTTATATATGTCGCAACATGTCCTTGTCCAAAGGACTATGTAGGTAAGACGATACAAGAACTGCGAAGAAGAGTGCTCTCACATATAGGAAACATAAACAGGAATGAGAGCACTAGTTTAGCAAACCACATCCGAGACGTACATGGGAATGATCCCCATAAGGTGGTATTTAGAGGAATTGAGACCCTGCGTTTGACGGCACGTAGAGGCAATGTAGATCGTGATCTACTTCAGAAGGAATCAAGATGGATCCATCGCTTGAATTCAGTGGCTCCAAATGGCTTGAATGAATGTTTGTCGTTTGCTCCTTTCATTTAAGTGTTAATAGATACCATGAATATAATGTGAGGACCTCAAAAATCCATCTGTAAAATAAATATGGTTGTAATAACACACAGGTTATAGTAGCAACATTTTGAGATGAATGGATCAAATAAAAATAAAAAACCTTAATTAAGACAATGGTGTAGTCTTTTTATGGAAACACTTATCTTGTTCAGCAAGAAAAATCAGTTCATTTGCTGTTAGCTTGAGCTACAATTAAAATATACCACTCCAAATAAATATCACTGCACAAATCATAGAAATGACACGACAGCCCTGTTCTAATGTTTTATTGCTCATAATGGTTTGCTAGGTAGTGTGATCATAAAACAATAGGATCGCCTATTTAATACATCATTCATATGATAAAACAGTTGGAGATGGTTTCTCCGTTAAAAGTGAGCGATTTCAAACTAATAAGGGGACAGTGAGTATGGGCGTTGAACAAGCAGACAGCTAGTGAGACATAAACAACAAACTGTCAAGCAAGACAGCGGTACTCAGGATATAATGCTGAATTTCTGCAATAGTTAAGGACCTGTGTGGCGCCTCGTGAGTTAATAGGTCACATGACATCCGCAGCCACATGATTTGAGTCATGGGACAATAGTGGTCACATGATTGCAGCAGATGGGAACGCCCACTTCAGGGCCGGATATCTTGTGATAGGTGCAAACAGAGACGAGCCCCCAATTAGAGGGGAGGAGTTTGGTATACTTAAACCTTGGCAAACCAGAGGATACCAGGTCTGTCAGTTTATTGTGGGACATTGATCCCAGCGGTTGCACATGCTGTGCTGTGTGGGAAAGGTTGAAGGGTGCTATCAGATATCACATCCGATTCCAGTACTATGTTACAGCTCTCTTTAGTGATCTGGGCAGCAAACTAAGTCAGCTTTAGTGTTCAGTCACTGCAATTGAGCCAAAGTATCTAGCTCTTTTGACTTAGACTAACCTAAAGCTGCACTAAGGACACTAATGATAACACAGTTTATCAATGGGCTCATAATATTGAGGCCCAACTGTGTTTATGACCGCCTATATAAAAACATTTCAAGTAGCTGTGTAACATCTGTTAGCTACTTACTGATGGTTTATAAACAAACATCAGGGACAGCTACACAGAAGTACCCCAGTAAGTTACTAGAATAATTTATGGAATAAGATCACACTGATGACCATTAGTCTAACAGAGTCACAGTGAAGATACATACATCAGTTGGATACCAGTCCGTGTATTATCGTAACCACATGATTCCTGAATGATATCATTAATGTGGTTAGAGATTTAGCTCGGATGGCATCCGTTAACCATGATTAAACCTAAATCAATCTGGGCTGGATACTTCAAGTACTGAGCTGAAACCAATTAATATCATAATTCAGACCATTTGCAACACAAGTATCATCAAATTTTGGGGAAAAGAAAACTCCCGTACTATATAAAAATCCACAGGAAAAGAAAAAAAAGGGAGTTTTTGATAAGTGATTAATACATCCTCACTATCCATCATCAAAGTGGACATATTTCTGTAATATACTGTCTCCCCATCCTGATGAATCAGTCACAGGTTGGAGGTGACTGAAGAAACGCGTCGACTGTGGGAGAATAAATTAATTTCTGCACGATACACAAAAACAAGTTGATCGTGCATAATTTATATACTTTTTGTCCACCAACAGAATTTATTAATATTGGAACTACAGTGTTGATACTTTACTGATCGTAAATTGATCATTTAGATTGATATATATCTGTGTATGTTTGTCAGGGAGCTCAATTTTTAACAGAGTGAATAAAAGTTATATTTTATGTTTAAAATTAGTTAGTGGGCTCTTCCCAGTGTTAATAAAAAGTACTTACATGGAAATAATTTCCTAAGGGAACAGATACAGACCTTCAAACACCCTGCCTTCCAACACGCGGTTCGCTTCCTACTTCATCTGGGCATATTGGATAAAACATGCAGATCTGCTGTGGATTTCACCTCCTAAATTGAGGGGGTAAAATCCACACCAAAATCTGTTCTTCAATCTGAACCATTTGGTACAGAGTTGCCACTACGAATCTGTCACATGTGAACATACCTTTAGGGCAGCGGTCCCCAACTCCAGTCCTCAGGGACCACCAACAGGTCATGTTTTCAGGATATCCTATGGCAAGAACAGCTGTGGCAATGTCTGAGGCTCCGGCAATAATTACATCACCTGTGGAACACTGAGGAAATCCTGAAAACATGACCTGTTGGCGGTCCCTGAGGACTGGAGTTGGGGAACACTGCTTTAGGGTATCTTGAAATCGTTAGAATCCATGTTGAATTTTTCTGCCTTAAAATCCACAACAGAAATCTGCGGCTTTTGCCTCAAAATTCGCATTCCATCCACATCAAGAAGTGACATGTAACTTCTACGGCATGGATTCATATTGAAAGCAACGGAGTGCGGATGTGCCATGGCAAATGCAACAGCAAAAAAATGTCCTGTGAGCATGGCTTTAGTGTAATAATCTTCCCCAGACTCCGCTCACCTTATGGCGTTGCTGTGGTCAATAAGTAACTGATACTTTTAATGTATATGGAGTAATCAGCAGCTACCTTCTCTGGAGAGGGAGTGCTGCCACATATGCTACCTTGCAGGTATCTTGTTGCTTTTTTACACCAGTGATCCTACTGAAATCAGTGAGAACACTAAAATCTGATTAAAAAAACATTTGGAACTTCTTCTGTTCTATATATCTGTTTTTATCTTGTAGGATGTGAACCAGACCTGGCACACAGATAATCCTGACTTCTCCTGGTGTTTTCACTATACCATTCTTTACTGGATACCCTGTTTTTACTTACTTGTTTCTTCGCCATTTTACATTCTCTATCTAAGACGACATGGCCAAGGATACATTAGGATGTCTCAACTCAGCAAAGCAAAAACTGTAAGTATCCTAAAATGTACTCTATTTAGGGTGATTTTACTGCTGGTTTTGTTTTTCAGTTGCATGTAAATATGTACCAAATTTCTTAGATATGTTTGCATACAGCTTTGAAAACTGCCAAAAATGGGGCCCCTAAAAAAAATTACAAAAATGCAGCAGTTTTGTGTAACAGTGTCATTTTGCTACAAATTTACAAAACTGCTGTTTTTCTGTTTCATGTACATGGTAATCATGGCAAAAGAGATGCCACAAATCCAGGATGTGGGAAATATAGCCTTATACTATATATCCCAGCATACCAGACTGATGTTCCTACTGTGCAATACACATGGTCCACTCTGAAGCAGGCGTAGCAAAGCTACTACATGGCTCAATAACCTGTCATCACTACACTAGTCGGTTTTAGTTACTGTGTCAATGTAGCTGTATAAGGACCCGTTTTTTTGCATAACAAGCTGTATTTTCAATGGCACTATTTTGGAGTAAATATAATGTAATGAATATTCAATTTGGGCGGAGCTAGCAAAAAGAACAGTAAATCTGGTATTGTTTTTCACCGAGTAATAGAAGTAATGATTTTACTATGCGTTTTGTTAGGATAATTGACAACACCAACTATATTTTTTCCAGGATAGAAAACATTTTTCTTTTCTTGGATTCCTTTTTGATGTGTTTTATTGAACCTTTTTTTTTTACTATTTATTTTAGTTGTACTTCAGGACTTAAACTTTTAATCCTTTGATTGTTTCTGTAATACATACCATAGCAATACTTCTCTAATGCTATGTATTATGCCGGTCAGCTTATATGGTTGTAGAATGGCAGACCTGGGGTCTTTCCAAGGGCTATAACTGCTATATCAACCTATTGCAGCCCTGCAATGAAGGCTTAGAGGCACTAGCGGACTAACAGAGGGAGCCCCTCTCTTTGTAAAAGTACTAAGGTGCCATGGTTGGTATTGACCATGTTTTCTCAGGGGTTTAATGGGTGGGCACAGATTTAAAAGGGTGATAGGATAGGTGATAAATATCTGGTCGCTAAATAGTGTACCTCAAGTGTCCCATGTGAATAGGCAGCAGTGCACAATGCATGACTACTGCTCCATTCACTTCTAGGGGATGGAGGAAGATAGCCGAGCACATCAATCTCCCTCTATCCTATAGAGGTGAATGAAGTGGGGGTCATGCATGTATACCATGGCTCCATTCACATGGGGCACGTGAGGGATACAGTTTTTAAGATCAGTGGGGATCCCAGCAATTGTAACCTCAGTGATCAAACAAATATTACTGTATCCTGTGGATAGATGCTAAATGTCTTTAGTAGAATAACCCCTTTAACTCTGACCCAGTCCGTTGCAGTGCCGTGTAAGTGGTGTACTACAGCTGACACGTTCTGCTGATGGCGAGGACATAGCTTCTGTGCCTACGGCATAATACTAGTGTAATACAGGAAGTATACGTTTCCCATGCCATAGTATTACATCACATATTTAGGGTATATCAGGGTTTTTGCCTCTATTTTAGCTAAACCGCAGTAACTTCTTCCTATTCTCTTGCCACCTTAGACTGTAATCTCTCCTCAGTTCTTCATTTTTTTCTGATGCCAATGACATGGGCCTTTTCCATCGCTGCTGAATTTTGGCATCAGCAGTGTAACAGGTCTAAGGAGACAAAATAGATAATAATGATATATTTCGAACGGTTGCGTAAGGGTGGTTTTAAACGTATGACAAAATCGCGCCATACGAGAGTGAGTAAAAAAGCAAATTTATGAAACCAATGATTTTCAATCGTTTCCTTCCCATTAGCGATATTTTCGCTGATGCGATGTTGCAAGAACAAAGAATCGTGGCATGCTCTATCTTTCTGCGATGTGTGATTTTATATCTCCCATATTTCCCTATGGAGCCTCCTTTTTATCGCATTGTGAGTTGATGGGATTTTAACATTAGAAAGTCCTATTGACTTTTTTGATAAAAAATGCACGATTTTATCGCAGGCAGCATTGTTGTGATATTATTAGAGATGACCGAACACCAAAATGCTCGGGTGCTCGTTACTCGAGTCGAACTTTCAGTGATGCTCGAGAGTTCGTTTCGAGTAACAAACCGCATTGAAGTCAATGGGCGACTCGAGCATTTTTGTATATGACTGGTGCTCCGCTAAGGTTTTCAGTTGTGAAAATCTTAGCAAATCACCAAAGTCATGTAAAAAACACAGAAATGGATAGGGCAGGCGAGGAGCAACATGCAGGGCTGCATTTCGGGCTCCGAGGTCTCACTATTAAGCCACAATAGTGGCAATAGTGAGACCCTTCCCCACACTGTCAGCATAAAGATCGTTCTCCTCTGCCACAGCTGTAACATCTGTGGCAGAGAAGAACGATGTTTGCCCATTGAATTTAATGGAGCCGGCAATACAGCCGGCTCCATTGAAAGCAATGGGCTGCCGGCAAGCGAGGGGTGAATTTTTGGGAATGGCTTAAAAATATAAGCCCTTCCCTGAAAATCATCCAAAACTGTGTAAAAATTAAAGAAAAATATATACTCTGGAGCTGTATTGCCGGCTCCATTGAATTCAATGGTCAGTGCTCGTTTAATCGAGACGAGTACCGCGTGGTGCTCGTCTCGAGTAACGAGCATCTCGAGCACCCTAATACTCGAACGAGCATCAAGCTCGGACGAGTATGCTCGCTCATCTCTAGATATTATTTATGAAAAAAAAAAAAAAGCATCGCTGATGCTCAAAAATTGCGGGAACAAAGACACGATTTTGCTACTATTTTCTCGTGGCAAAACTGCAATTGCCTATGTGGAACTAGTCTTAAGGTGAAATTTTGCTTTAAATGAGCACAACAGGAGTGAATCATAGGGGAAATTGACTAAGACCGTGATTTCTAACACCAATATTAATGTGATTTCCCTCAGTGCCGGACACACGTAATACATGTACAGGCACGTGCATTTTCATATATTAGAAGCATCTCGAACCTCCATGCACCTACATGGAAATGTATGGCAGGTCTGACCTGGCATAAGTTACGCCAGCTTCTAGCGTAAATTATACGTAAATATGTTGGTCTGGGGTGGCCACAACACCTTCTACAAGCCCACCAACTTTTTTTTAAAAAGTGGCTAGGCTTCTGCAAAAAACTTAAAAGTTGCAAAAATATGTACCTTTTATGCTCCAGAATTCTGGAGTAGAAGCCTTTATAAATGTCTTCCTAGGTTGTTAAATATGATATTCCTGCAGTGACAACAAGGCCTGTGCAGTACGTGATCACTTTTGTCAAAACTCCCTTCCCACACCAACAACTAGGGAGCCCGCCTTACAGACTAAGAAGCACTGTATACTGTTCATCTAGGTTTTGGTCAATAACCTGCTTGCTGTTTTTCATGGCATCCCTATACTCTTACAGTCATATATAGAGTAAAGCTCCATAAAACTGTTCACACAATACATGTACCAGGAACTGTCTCCTTCTTTAAAGGAACATTTATAACAGCCAATAAAAGAATTTACACGTTCGTTATTATTTGTATACATAACATTGTTGTTGGATTTATAGAAAGTCAAAGTGCTAACGAGCACCTGTCCGTCATTCTGTGTGTCATGTGTGAGTTACATGCAGAGCCTGACCACACCTATGATGTCAGTTACTGGCTCTTAGCTCCACCCCCTGATCACATGACTGGGATGTCATCAAAGGTCCATTATCCTCCTTGTGCACTGAATGAGCGATTATGGGTTGGCTAAATCCCCCACACACCCCTGCAGCCTCAGTTGCTATGGATACAGCAATACTCAGTCTGGCAGATTGTAGCTGGTTGTGAGACAGCTGAATACCTGTGTGGAGACTCCAATAAATGACACCTCACAAATTTACACATGCATAGCTCATGTGCTGACAGGACCTGTTATGATATCACCGTCATGTGATCAGTCACATGGTCTCTGAGCTAAATGAGGGATTATGGGCGGACTACATCCCCCACAAACCCCCGCAGCCTCATTTGCTATGGATACAGCAGTACTCAGTCTGGCAGTTTGTAGCTGGTTGTTAGACTGCTGCAAACCTGTTTGGAGACTCCAATAAATGACACCTCACAAATGTCTTCATACATAGCTGGTGGTGCATATTGACCAGCAACATTGAAGCATAGTCCTTCCCCACATTCTTCACATTTCCTGAATGTGATATTATGTCATCTCAAGTACTAATGCCACCAACACCAGTCAAGCCTTCATCTAATCGTCAACCGTTGTCCAGCGTTGAAACAAACCATCACTGTCGTGCAAACATATCACAACAGAGGGTTCAACGCTGCTGTGCAGCTAATGCAGCTTACATGACACAGTGACAAGCCATGATTTCACCTCCGCCACCAGCTGAAGTTTGTAAATCTATTGACATTGCGGGTAGGCTGTGGGTACCTACATCTTCGCCTAGTGATGGCGCGGGAAAATAAATACATAAAGAAAAATCTTTACTGCACATCACCGACGGCGAGTGTCCGTGGTCATCCGCAGTACAGAAAGAGAAGGTACGAGGGGTTGCAGTCCGGGGTCACAGCTGAATTCCGCTGTGGGCTCCTGTATGCGGAATCTGACTCATTCGTGTACAGCCAGCCTAATCCATGTGTCTCCTAAAAGTAGACAACGGTCAGCTAGTGCCTATAGACATTAGGGTATATTTATATCAGACATTTTGTTGCACTATTTTACTGTGATTTTCCTAATTGCAGCAAAACCACAAAAGCCCAGAAAAATAAATGAAACCACAAATAAACCTAATTTCATGTAAACAAATCACAGTGGTATTTCAAATCTATATGGTCAGAGGAACGCCCTTCACAGATATAGATTAAAACTAATAACTTTTATTATCAACTAATTAAAAATAGGGCCACATACAACATAAAACAAACGTGGACTAACAACATAAATCGTGCTCAATAAACCCAGTAACCGGGTAGTGTGAGGGTATCGATTCCCCCAGGTAGCCAGTCTGGTTAGACCCTATTAACAATATTAGGGGACTGGGTCACTAGTCTAGAGCGGCACGTCACGTTTCGTGGAGTGATCAAAAGTGTCAGACTTCCAATCTTTAGGTTATATAGCTACTCAAATATTTCTATTCGTGGTTCAGAGATGGAAGCTATCTGACTGTTAGTGTCGCCGCTTCGGTGTTTATATACATATTTTCACAGTAGGGATTTATGTAACTGTTCAAATGTTTTTGCATGTTTCACCATTAGAGGTAATGTAATCGCTCAGATGTTTTTGCATGTTTCAACATTAGAGGTAGTATAATTGCTCGACGCGGTTCCTCAGGAGCGGGGCCGACGATCGCCCAGAAGTGTGCGTGATTATCCCTATTCGTCCTATCACGGTGGTTCAGACCCTTGTTGATAGTCCTTTAAAAGATTGAGCTTTGTCGTTGGTCTCTGTAAATGGGGATAGGCCTACGTCCTTATATTTCCCCTTTCACGGGATCCAAATTAGGCCGGACACACAATGGTGAGCTGCCTCCCTTTCCATGGTCACCCACCGTTTTTGTGGCCTGCCCTGCGTCAGTTCTAATGAGCGTCTGGTCAGTGTGGCCCTGTAGTATAGAGCGATGTTCGGGACCCCCATTCCGCCTTTCTCTTTGTGGCCTGTGAGAGCTCTCCAATTCCGTCTGGGCCGCCCTGAGCCCCAGATAAATCTCATCATTAACTTCCTGGTTTTGTTTAAGAAGGAACCCGGAAGGGGTATTGGCAGGGTCTGCATGACATACAACAATCTAGGGAGGACGTTCATCTTTACAGAATTGATCCTGCCAAACCAAGAGAGGGGTACCGCGCGCCATCTGTCTAAGTCTTTTTCTAATTTTGCCAGGAGTGGTTGATGATTTTTTAAGAAGAGATCCTCTGATCTCGTGTAATATTTATTCCTAAATATTTAATTCCCTCCTTCAGGCACACTGACATTTAAAACTTCTGACTTATTTAAATTGACTTTAAAATTAGAAAGCCGGCCAAATTTCCGAAACTCTTCTAACACATTGGGGAGGGCTACTCTTGGATTTGAGAGATATAACAGGAGATCGTCCGCATAGAGTGCAACCTTCTGTTCGTTTTTGGCTATCTGTACTCCTCTGATGCTGGGGTTCGCCCTGAGGGCGTTTGCCAATGTCTCCATCACTAGAATGTATAGAAAAGGAGACAGCAGGCAGCCTTGCCTCGTTCCATTCCCTATCTGTACCTGCTGTGAAAATCTGCCGTTTACCCGAATTCTCGCCAATGGATTATTGTATAATGCCATTATCCACCCTGGAAATCTCGGGCCTAGTCCAATCGGTTTTAACACCACTTCCAGAAAACTCCACTCTACTCTGTCAAACGCTTTTTCGGCGTCGACCAACAGCAGGCACAGGGGATCCCTTGACTTAGTGGCCCTCGAGACCAATGCCATAGATCTTATGGTGTTATCTCCTGCCTCCCTTCCCGGCACAAAGCCAACCTGATCTCCGTGAATTAGAGTTAGGATATAGTTTTGTAAGCGTCCTGCTATTAATTTAGAGAATAGTTTGGTGTCAATATTTAATAGTGAGATCGGTCTATAGTTTCCGCAACTTGTTGGGTCTTTGTCGGGTTTGGGTAGAACTGTAATGATTGCTTGTAGCGCCTGTGCCGGGAAGGGGCATGTCCTAGATATTGCATTAAATGCCTCCAGCATCAGAGGAGCCAGGCGTTCCATGCAGATTTTATAAAAACGGGGCGAAAAGCCATCAGGGCCTGGGCTTTTCCCTACTTTTAGTGATGTTATTGCTTCCTTCAACTCCTGTAGGGTGAAGTCCTCCTCTAATGCGTATGCGTCGTCTCTCGAGATGTGCGTGGGTGTATGTTCGGCCACGTATGTGTTCCTGTCCATCTCTAGGTTTCCTGCGGAGTCCTCAGGATGTTTCCTAAGGTTGTATAGTTTGATAGCATGTGTGGAAACTTTCAAGGATCTCCGTGTTGCTGTGGACTATCCCTTTCCCTGGTTTATGCACCTCAAAGACATATGTTTGGGGTGATCTTGGGTTAAGTGCCCTGGCAAGGCCTTTGCCGCTTTTGTCCCCATGTTCATAGTGCCACCCTTTTGTTTTATCTCTTTGGCATAATGATGCTTGGTCTAGTATGCGTAATATGTTAATTCTGGTTGTTGAAATTTCCGTTGCAATGTTGTCCGAGGGTGTGTTTTTGTTAGTTGACTCCAGACTATTTAATTGTGCGAGTAACCTCTCTAGCTTGGCCGTCCTCATTTTTTTAAGACGTGTCCCATGGGAGATAAAAATTCCCCTGAGGACGCATTTAAGAGCCTCCCATTTCAGTGGAGCTGCTGTGGTGTCTGTGTTATGGACGTCTACAAACGTGTCAATGGCTTGTTGTATGTCACGCAGGCACGCCCCATCCTCCAGCAAATTGTCATTAAGTCGCCAGGAAGGGTTCGAGTCATCCGCTTGTCTTCTGGTCAATGATCCCCAGACCGGAGCATGGTCAGACCAGATAAAAGAGCCCATGTTTGCCGTTGGCGTTCTATCTAAGAATTTGTGAGAGATGAATAAGTAATCTAGCCTATGGTAGCTATTATGGGCTAGTGAATGAAAGCTAAAGTCCCTCTCCCCTGGGTGTAGGATCCTCCATAAATCTATCAGTTTGAGGTTGGCTAATTCTGTTCTGATTCTGTGTAGTGCTGAGGGGGAGATCCCCGACTTACCCCCGGAGGTGTCCCTTGTCGGTTCCATGCCTACATTAACCCATTAAGGACCAGCCACTGTATATATACGGCGGCTGGTGCTGGGCTTTGAGGACCACCGATTGTAAAAATACGGTGGTGCTCTAAGTCTCCTGCCTCTGCAATCAGTCAGAGGGAGATACGGGTTATCAGCTGTTAGTGACAGCTGATACCCTGGAGCAGAAGGCAGGAGGGGTTTTTAACCCTTCCTGCCTTCTGCTTCCCCGATGTACAGTGCTCAATGAGCACTGTCGGGGCAAAGTGAAAGTAAGAAGTTCTTTCACTACGGGAGCCTCGGGGGGTCATGTGACCTCCCGGGATTCCCTGCTACTGCAGAGCTGGAGGGTCAGACTTAGACCCTGGCAGCTCTGCAGGTGACTAATGTCACCACAGGGGTTGCTTTCCCCTGTAACTGAGGGTCCTATGGACTGCCCAGCTACAGTGGGAAAATGTCAAATAAAGTTAAAAAAAAAAAAAAAGTGAGTGTCCCCCAGAGGTCTTATATGACGTCATGGGGGACACAGATAGTAAAAAACACAATTACATACATCAGTAAAACAAAATAGCAGAATAAAACAACAATACATACAAAAGAAAGAGAATAACACAAAGCAGACGCCAACAAAAACCGTCGCCGTATGCGCCCTGTAAACCAAAACCATACATACTATATATCAAAACGTCCGAAATAAATAGAGGAACCCATTTCCATACTTTATTTTAGTGTAAATATAAAAATAATTTTTAAAAAAACTATAAATGTTAAAAAAATCATTTTTTTTAGCATTTTACCCCCAATAAAACTAAAAAACGGAAAAAAAAGTCAGTGAAAAAGATATTAAAAAAATAGTCCAATATGTCACGGGAAAAAAAACGCAGCAAAAATAATTTTGGTAGCTAAAGGAAAAAAAATGGAGCAGTAAAATCGCCACATGGGTAAAATCCCTAAAAAGTGTCTGGTCCTTAAGGTACAAAACAACCTGGTCCTTAAGGGGTTAAAGTCTCCACCGAGTATGATGGAAGATCCTCCCGCAAAAGTCGCCAGGGCCCCCAGCACTCGGACTCCAAAACGCTTCTGTTCCTGGTTTGGAAAATAAACATTTGCCAGCGTTAGAATTTCATTATCTACTTGAATTTTTAGGAATATAAATCTCCCTTTTTGTCTATCTCCATGTCTATTAATTTGTGAGGTAACCGTTTGTGAATCGCTATAGATGTGCCGCCCGCCTTCTTATCTGGGTGTGGGCTGTGGTACCATGTCATGTAATGTCGATACTTGCAGTTAGGTATTTTCGATTCCTGGAAGTGCGTCTCCTGTAAGAAGACGATCATAGTCCCCTTACAGTGTAGGTGATCCACGATCTGTCCTCTCTTGGAAGGCCCGTTCAGACCCCTAGCGTTGAAAGTGCAAAAGGTGATATTAGCCCTGTGCGAGGAACGCGGAGGCACCAGTCAGGACAGGCTTGGAACCCCCACGCCCCCCCCACAACTCGACCTTTATCGGTTTGCTACTGGCCCTTTTCGGGGCCTTGGGTTAAAGCACCAGAGGCACCAACAAATAGAACAAAACATTGCTAATAACAATCAAGTAAACTAGTTTATGTCCTTGAAGGGATTAAAGCGGACCTCCGTCCGCACATGTGGCCAAGTGTCCACTCTATAATAACCAGATTGGACTTCCATGAATTCCTGGGGGCCAACAGGAGATAACCATTGGTCAGTCCCTTGTATTGGCACTCAGTTAAGGTTATGTGCAGTTGCGGGGCTGTGTCCAGAAAGTTTCATTTATATCGTTATGCAGGCATGTACTTGGTCCTAAGGAAATGGTAATCTTTTTGCGATGGGCTGAGGGGGGTTCAGGTATTTTTGGGTGGTGGTTTCTCTCGACGAGCTCTGGCCCGCACGGTCTGCCATTGTTCTTGTGCTGTAGGGGCCAGGACTGTAGGTATTGTAGGCCAGTCGGGTATTGCCACCATGGGTAGTTGGAAGGTACCCAGGAAGTTGGGGAGGTCGCCGACGGTCTGAAACACTGCCGTCTTCCCGTCTTTGTTTGCTGTTAATGAAAAAAGAATTCCCCATCTGTATGGGATCCCTTTAGCTTTCAGGGTTGTCAGCAGGGGTCTGAGGGCTCCTCTCATTCTCAATGTGTGGCATGCGAGATCTTGCCGGAGGATTATTGGCCTTCCTTCATGTTGTAAGTCCCCTTTCTCTCTGGCCTTACGTAAGATCACGTCTTTGTCTCTATAAAAATGGACTCTGCAGATAATGTCCCTTGGCCTGTTTGGGTCAGTGGCTCTGGGGCCAAGCACCCTATGTATTCGATCAATTTCAATGCGGTCCTTGTTGAAAAAAGGACTGAGTCCATGAGTCGAGATGTTGCCCCTCCCCTTCCTCCGGCAGACCCCGAATCCTCAGATTATTTCGCCTGTTTCTGTTTTCCAAATCATCTAAGTGCATATTAATGCCAGAGATTTGGTCAGCTTGTGCCTGTATTGCCTGTCTATGTGTTTCCAAGATGGCTGCCGTGCCCTCCTGCGTCTCCTCAACTTGCAGTATACGATGACCTAAATGTTGCATATCTTGGTGAATGCTTTCTAGGGCTTTCTTGTTGGATGATTCTAGCCTCTGGAAAAATTGGTCAAGGTCTTTTTTTGTGGGAATGTCCATGATACGGCTCTTCCAAGCCTCCTCATTTATTTTATCTGGGGAGCCTCTTCCTTCCTTTTGTACTGGGCTGCTGACTGTACTTGATGCTTGGGAGGGAGGCCAGCAGGGACTACTACCCCCATCAGCTATGGGCCACTGTGGTGTGTGCAGTGGTGAGCTCTTCTGCATGTATGAGCTGCTGCCAGGGTTACTCACTGCGCCTTCTGGGTCTCTGCCTCCCTCCTGCTGTTCCAGCCTTCTCTCTCTGCGGGGCTGAGGGCTTTCTTTCCATGCTGGTGAGCTTGGACCATGCTTGTTCCAGCTGCCCTGCTTTTTCTCCTGACCTCCGGAGTGTTGAGCCGGCTCAGTGTTGTCTTGGGGCTCCTGTGCTCGGAGCCTCGTGGGAGCCGGCGCCATCTTGCCTCCGCCGGCAGTCTTACTCCCGCTGCCTAGGAACCGTTCCAGGGTGCCTCTGCGGCTTATCGGAGTGCAGGACTGTGAGCGCGGTAGCCTCTTCTTGCCCATGGGGTATCGGGCGGTCGCCTTTCGCTGGTCAGTGGTGCCTCTGAGTGCAGTTTAAGGTGAGGGACGCGGGAGCTCGCCTGAGAAGCGACCTATCCCGCCATCTGCATGCCACGCCTCCTCTACCATCTGTTTTTAAAGCATTTTACTATTGGAACCATGTGAAAAACAGATGTAAGTCTGATGCAAAATGGCATTATTTTATTGCAAAACGGCATCGTACACTCATAAAAATGGCAGTGAAATTGCAGGTGAAACAGTCAGTTTTTCAGTTACCTTCATAAATAAGGGAGATAAAACAATACCTCCACATACTTTAGGTACTGCTGCTTTCCAATAGGTGGCAGTGTGGAGGTATTGTTTCATCTCCCTTATTTGCATATTACCCAGAGGAGCATATATGGCCTTTTGAGTCTCCTCACTCACCGTCTAGGTGCTCTCCCTAAGGAGAAAAGATAGCGCTTCTGACTCACCTACCTACATCACACTCGCCCATGTGAATACACACCTAGGGACCTTTAACACAGGACTGTGGAATATTCAGCCCCAAACTTTGCACTGCTAATGTGTGATTTTTGGTGCGGAATTGAAAATAGCAGAATTAAAATCATGCATCAAAATCTGCAGTTAGCCGTGCGGGCTTTGCTGCGGAATTCAGAGACTGTGTATTCTACAAAAGCTGTTACGGAATATTCCG
This sequence comes from Eleutherodactylus coqui, assembly GCF_035609145.1. Lineage (NCBI taxonomy): Eukaryota > Metazoa > Chordata > Amphibia > Anura > Eleutherodactylidae > Eleutherodactylus > Eleutherodactylus coqui. The sequence goes on from NC_089844.1 coordinate 112,678,619, forward strand.
TCATGTGGGAAAGATCCTTAAAGTATACATGGATTACAGCAAGCAGATCCATGATTTGAATTCTTGAATTGCCCTGTAGTATTGGTAAAGTTTCTTTCCAGTTATTATTCAGTTATATGTGTTGTGTTTCTCACTAATCCCCAAAGCTGTATATACACATGTGGCTGAGTTAAATGATTATGGTAATTAACTGTCAATCAATTTATGTCCACATCCAGCGATATTACTTATGAAAACTATATAGTAACCTATATTGCCATCATAAGACACTGGTAACAAACCAGCATGAATGGGCACTGATTATTTCGTTTTTTGATGGACTTTAGGCTGGGTTCCCATGGGACGAAATCTCGCGGCTTGGCCACACCGAAAAGCCGCGAGATTTCCACAGGAGAGGCGCAGCTTCAAAACCTGCGGAATTTCGTTGCGGGTTTTGGAGCGGTTTAGCTGCTGGCATTCCATTGCAGCTTTCTCTCCCCATTGAGAGGAGTGAGGCTGCAATGGGAAAAAAAAAGAATTGACATGCTGCTGCTGTTTGTTCCACGCCACATCGCCAGTTCCGCCCGACTTTTGCAGGGATGGATTGGCCGCCCTGTGTGGACGAGATTTTTGCTAAATCTTGTCCACATGGCTGGCTAATCCCAGGATTAGGAGCCGCTGGTGGATTTGCCGCACAGAAATTTCACGCGGAATTTCCGTCCCATGTGAACCCAGCCTTAAAATGATGACTTTGTAACATCAAGAAAGTGTTTTTCTGTCGAGAAATACATCTATTGAACCTAATGTTGTGCAGTAGATGATAACTTATTCGTCTAATGCTAATATATTGTTGTGGAAATATAGTTTTTTCATATCGATAATTTTTGGATTTGACTAATTCTGGGATTTGTATGTATTTCTCATTGCAGTGTCTTTCTGCTTTGTTGGCCCTTATCTGCTATACAGAACTTTTCTACACGGTGTGGAACATGACAAACAACATTCCTGAGCCTCCGGTTCTCCTCATTAGCCCTCTTATAGTCGGAGCTACTATGGTAATGGACACATACAGGTTAATGAATAATGCGTACCGATGTGTGTTAAAAGTCAACTTTTGTCATAACTAGTGTTGACACTAATTTTAAAGGAAACAAGTGTTTTAATGTAGGAAATAGCGCTTTAAATAAGGGCATCTAGAAATTATCCATATAAGATTTAACCCTTCACTGCTTGAATTTCCAAAAGCCTGACAAAAATTATATTCTATATAACCTGCAACTGACCAACTATGCCATCTAGTTGCTACTCGGAGAACCAGGTAGTAATACCAACGAGTGTCTCATACACATAGCTGTTACACAATGCAGTAGAGAGGCAGAACCACTCCTGTAGGAAATATGTGTACTGTATCATGCATGATACAAAATGCAGTCAAGGGTTAAGGAATATGCCATAAATGCCTGCCATTGGTTAATCGAGCGCTGCATTGATTGGCTGAGCCGCGGCACTCGAGAACCAAGCAGAGCCAGCGCTTCCTGGAGGCGGGATTTGTCAAACCCCTAACCAGGAAGCGGCGGCTGAAGACTGCAGTCAAGTGCAGCGGAGCTTCGAGAGGAGAAGTATGCGTAGCAGACAGCGCCTGTTAGGTAATGTATTGTTTAGGGTTTTTTTAAGTGCAGCTAGGGATTATTTTAGGGGAAACAGTAGGACTTCCTACTGTTAAAGTTGCATCGCATTGCACGAAAATCGCAATTTCGTGCGATGCAACACAAAGGAAGGCTCCATAGAGAAACCTGGGCTACAAAACATTGCAAATCGTGGCAATATTCAGCATGCTGCAATTTGTTTTTCTCGCAATGTAGCAGCCTACAAAACATCGCTAATATTAAGGAACTCATTGTAAAGCATGGTCTTCACATACAGGCGATTTGTAGCACTGTCGAATCACGAGAAAATCGCGTGATTTTGTCCACTGTGTAAAAGCGGCCTCAAGCAGCTTGCTCTATAGACGCAGATTTAGGATTCAGTTTGTTGCTCCTATAGTCAGTTCCGATTATAGTTCCTATAATCCGGCCGCGTGGAACGCAGTGAACACTTTCCATAGTGTTGCAATGGATAGCCCCCATGTCCGCGAGCGGAGAATTATAGCTAATCTCCGCTCGCGGGTGGTAAATCACAGCATGCTATTCTCTGCGGTGAGCCTATCTGACAGATAGGCTCAGTGGAGAAAACCGTCAGCTGTCTCCTGCTCCCCGTCGGCGGCTCCCGCGGCAGATCTCTGCCGCGGGATATCGCTACACCTGTGGACAGGCAGCCTTATGGTAGAAATACCAGAAATATACCACGCCCAGAGCATGATTTGTTTTGAAAAAACTTCACTGATACCAAAAATTAATCAAGCAAGCCAAAACAAAAATGCTGCTTATGTAGACTTTGCAGTATTTACTATAGACTTTAAATGAACATCTGACCTCAAAGTTAAAATACCCAGAAAAATGTCAATTAAAAGGCCACAAAAATACGTTAATGCTTTTTTAGAATTTTTTTTTAAATTTTTTAGATGCAGCGACTGGGAAAAGGTTTTTTTTTACTTTAAATATTTTTTATAAAAATGTAAAAAAAACTTAATCTTTTTTTTTTTTACTACTTTTTTAATTAGTCCCCATAAAGGACTTCAAGCTGTGATCTTTTGATCACTTATATAGAATAGTGCAATACTACAGTATTGCATTATGCTTTATTTTAACAGGCTTCCTATTAAAGACGTGCCACAGGCAGCCCAGAGAACTTTCAGAAGTCCAAAGGCTGCCATGACACACAGACAACAGCCCCATTATCTTATTGCGGCGGAATCATTCAGGACATCTAAGTCCCGATCTGGACAGTAAAATGACTCTGTCAGAGCTGTCAGTGGCATTTAAAGGGTTAACAGCTGCGATCAGCATTATCTTTGATCGCAGTTGTTGTCTGCAGATATCGGTGTTTGGAGACAACTGATACCCACCGTGTATGCAGCGGGTATGGACCTGAAGACCTCTCCATATACAGCATAGGTAGTGGACGGCAGAGGCGTAACTTGAAACTCCTGGGCCCTAATGCAAAACTTGTAACGGGGCCCCCAACTATAATGCTTTATTAATAGTACTGGGCTCCCTATATGAAAAGAGACCTCTTATGGGCCCCCTAGGGCTCCTGGGCCCGGGGGCAACGGCATCCTCGGCATTTCCTATAGTTACACCAGTGGTGGGCTGCTATATACGTGCTAACAGCATGGTGTGTATACAGTTAGGACTTATATAGCCGTATGTGTGTAACAAAGGGGGTCATTACACGCCAGGTTTGAGCTACTTTGTTTATGGTGCTTGCTGTCTCCTCTTGCTCAATAATAGTTTTCAGCTATCGCCATTGATTCCACAGACATTGAATGGAGCAGTACTCCACATGTGTGACCACTACTGTATTCATACTGTGGGCACAGAATCCTTGTTCTTGTGATCAGTGGGGTCCCAGCGGCTGAACTCGCAGCAATTGTACATTTATCTCTTGTCCAGAAGATAAAAGATAAATGTAATTGGTAGGCTTGCCCTATTAAATATCTTCAATACAACCTCATGCTATGTAACTGTTATAATTCTGTAAAAAACTAACAGTCATTGTCATCCATCTGTGTGATTTTTATTTATTAGCTTATGTTAGAATGAGAAAATCGAAAATTTGAAAATAAATCTATATTTTCCCTTTTTCTTTTCTGATTTCTAGCTTCTAGTCACATGTCTCATTCAATATGAGAGGATAAGAGGTGTTCGTTCTTCGGCTCTCCTGCTGCTATTCTGGATACTGACATTGATATGTGCTGCCTTCCAGCTAAGAACCAAAATAACAATAGCCCTTTCCCAGGTATGAATATATAATATTCATTGATTTCAAACATTAACAGAGATTCTCATAGATTATATATTTCAATGGAAAATTTTCCAATGTGAATTGGGTTACATGCACACCCGGGGTTGTAGTTATAGCAGGAAGGGAGAAAAAGACCGAAGGATATGGTAAAAAAATTGAGAATTATAGTTTCTGGTAGATAAAGTCAAAAAAGGCACTGGTCCATCAAGTGCAACCTATAATTCTACCATGTTGATCCAAAGAAAGAAAAAAAAAAATGCTATAAGGGCTCATGCCCACGGCCGGGTTGGATTTCACCTGCAAAATGTCGCAGCGGAATCAGACCTGGCATCCCCCAGAGACCTTATATTCACCTGACTGGATCTGCCACTCGAGTGTTGGCCGGAGCGTATGCGCAGTACAGTGCATGATACGCCTGAGCTGGGATATGACGCGGATTCCTGTGATACGTCTGCGGAGTATCGCGGAATAGACTGCTAACATTGATTGCTTTTCCGCACAAATTAGAACCTTGATGTAACATTGGAACACAGAGGTGACCAAGACCTGCATTAGGCTGAAACGCGTCCTGTTCCTAATATCTGTCACCATTTATAAATAAAGCATGTTTGTTTACACCTGAAGCCGACCTCTCTCTGGCTATTTCCCCTTATGTGTTCTGACCTGGAGTGATTGGCTGACTGGAGACACACACACGCCCAGCCAGCTCAATCCCCCACACCTGAGCAGGAGAACTGCAGAGCACCTGTAGAACCACAGGTCTCAGGAGACAGACATGACATGTTCTTTTATGAGCATCTATGCTTCCCTTGTTTTATACTGGTTCAGCTGCTTCATACTGGTTGCAAAGGTTAGATGGTCACTAACTTTTCAAACAGCCGAAGCTTAAATGATAGCCAGTGTGATAACCAGTATTTTATTTACCTCAAATGATATTTTATGCTGAAAAATCACTATAAAATGCTGGCAGGAGGGGTCTCCCTTCCTACTAAATTGCTGTTCACTGCCTCTTGTCAAGTGATGCATGATAGGAAGTGCAGGAGGGTGATAACTCATGCTGCCCATAGGAGTTTACTACTCCTTTTTATAATAATTTGGCTACCACTTGATTTGAACACACGCATTTTTGTAAAATAATTCAAAATTTTTCTTGTGTTCATCCAAATTTTATATTTTTTTAAACTATAATTATTCCTCCATACTAGTAGAATACAGGTTCTGAAAACTAATTGATGTAACTAAAGTTTGGAGGGTAGTTGGACTATAATAATAAGTGGTAGTATAGAGAGGGAGTGGAGGGAGAAAAACAGAGACACACACAGATGCTGTTGTTTCTAATAATATGTGATTGTTTACTTTGTTATAACTGCTAAGATTACATCTACACTGCTCAGTACTTCTCTACTGTCCTCCATAATGATGTTAATGCTATGTGTGTGTGTGTATGTATTACAGAGAGTTAGGAAGCAGAATCTGCTGTTTTCTCTGTGCATAGTACACAGAACACACCATAGCAGCTACTCTCCTCCCACCAGTTCAAAGAGAACTGAAAATCAGAAATGCGTCCTGCATTTTACCCATCATCCCCTCTGCAGGCAGTAAGTTATATGTTGGCCAGATATAGTGTTATTCCTCATGTACATGTGCAGCAGCGTATTCTGAAAAGCCATCTAAAAAGTTTGGAATGCTTTAATTTTACTGCTCCCAATGTAAGTTCTTTCTGTTCCTTGCTTTGCAGAAAGAGTATTTATGTCTTCAGGCTTACTTGGTACAACCTTGCTATGGAGCAGTTGTTTTGTGAAATACAAGACACTTACATTTAAAAACTTTAGAAAAATAAGACAGAATAATGAATTCTAAATTTGTAATTGAATTAATTGATGTAAAATGAAAAACGTAACCTAATGGCAAATATTTTAACCCTTTTGTGATTCTTCCTTCTATCTCTAAGGCCTCAGAGATTAACCGACTACGCTACACTTTATTTGCATTATATTTCTTACTGGTGCTATTCCAGTCCATTCTGTCGTTCTTCAATGATCAACCTCCATTTTTTACAAGTGTAAAAGACGACATGGTATGTTGTTGTTCAAGTTTTTGTATTTTCTACTTTGTTCCTTTGATGATACACAGGAAAAAATCCCTTAATATATACTCTGATGAGTCCATAGACTTAAATGGCCAAGCAAATGTCAAAAGGGTGTGCTTTTGACCTATGTTTGACCAGTTTATGCCATGACCTCACAACGCCAGTTTAGTTTTTCATTACAGTTGTATTAAAAATAGTAAGTAATAAATTGCATAGTATACATTTTTGTATGATGTCAGCAGTAGATCAATGCGGCTGTAAATGTGTAGTTTGCATATGTTTGATCATATGTTTAGGGAGACCATATCAAATACTCCTGCTGAACATGGGGTGAAATCTCACACATTGCAGTATTTAAATGTTGCTGTGTTGCAAAATACAAATAGATACTTAAACAATCATCACAATAGACATTGATATTTGTTTGTCAGGAGCATGTGTTTTATCTCACAATGTTCCATTTTACTAAGAAAACATTTAATGTAAAAACACATATAGATGTAACTGTCATTTTGTTTGTTTTGTGATTTATGCTGATGTTTTCCCACTGTACCAGAACCCGTGCCCGCTGTCAGCTGCTTCTTTCCTTTCCCAAGTTACTTTCAGCTGGTTTACAGAGTAAGTAATTTACATGAGTAAAATGTTAAAGGGTTAAGCTTCACACATTACGTTTGTGCATATATATAAATATATATATATATATATATATATATATATATATATATATATATACACACTACCGTTCAAAAGTTTGGGGTCACCCATACAATTTTGTGTTTTCCATGAAAAGTCACACTTATTCACCACCATGCGTTGTGAAATGAATAGAAAATAGAGTCAAGACATTGACAAGGTTAGAAATAATGATTTGTATTTGAAATAACATTGTTTTTACATCAAACTTTGCTTTCGTCAAAGAATCCTCCTTTTGCAGCAATTACAGCATTGCACACCTTTGACATTCTAGCTGTTAATTTGTTGAGGTAAGCTTGTGAAATTGCACCCCACGCTTCTAGAAGCATCTCCCACAAGTTGGATTGGTTGGATGGGCACTTCTGGCGTACCATACGGTCAAGCTGCTCCCACAACAGCTCAATGGGGTTCAGATCTGGTGACTGCGCTGGCCACTCCATTACCGATAGAATACCAGCTGCCTGCTTCTGCTGTAAATAGTTCTTGCACAATTTGGAGGTGTGTTTAGGGTCATTGTCCTGTTGTAGGATGAAATTGGTTCCAATCAAGCGCTGTCCACTGGGTATGGCATGGCGTTGCAAAATGGAGTGAGAGCCTTCCTTATTCAGAATCCCTTTTACCCTGTACAAATCTCCCACCTTACCAGCACCAAAGCAACCCCAGACCATCACATTACCTCCACCATGCTTAACAGATGGCGTCAGGCATTCTTCCAGCATCTTTTCATTTGTTCTGCGTCTCACAAACGTTCTTCTTTGTGATCCAAACACCTCAAACTTGGATTCATCCGTCCACAACACTTTTTTCCAGTCTTCCGCTGTCCAATGTCTGTGTTCTTTTGCCCATCTTAATCTTTTTCTTTTATTGGCCAGTCTCAGATATGGCTTTTTCTTTGCCACTCTGCCCTGAAGCCCAAAATCCCGCAGCCGCCTCTTCACTGTAGATGTTGACACTGGTGTTTTGTGGGTACTATTTAATGAAGATGCCAGTTGGGTACCTGTGAGGCATCTGTTTCTCAAACTAGAGACTCTAATGTGCTTATCTTCTTGCTTAGTTGTGCAACGCGGCCTCCCACTTCTTTTTCTACTCTGGTTAGAGCCTGTTTGTGCTGTCCTCTGAAGGGAGTAATACATAGGTAATCTTCAATTTCTTAGCAATTTCTCGCATGGAATAGCCTTCATTTCTAAGAACAAGAATAGACTGTCGAGTTTCAGATGAAAGTTCTCTTTTTCTGGCCATTTTGAGCGTTTAATTGACCCCACAAATGTGATGCTCCAGAAACTCAATCTGCTCACAGGAAGGTCAGTTTTGTAGCTTCTGTAACGAGCTAGACTGTTTTCAGATGTGTGAACATGATTGCACAAGGGTTTTCTAATCATCAATTAGCCTTCTGAGCCAATGAGCAAACACATTGTACCATTAGAACACTGGAGTGATAGTTGCTGGAAATGGGCCTCTATTCACCTTTGTAGATATTGCACAAAAAACCAGGCATTTGCAGCTAGAATAGTCATTTACCACATTAGCAATGTATAGAGTGCATTTGTTTAAAGTTAGGACTAGTTTAAAGTTATCTTCATTGAAAAGTACAGTGCTTTTCCTTCAAAAATCAGGACATTTCAATGTGACCCCAAACTTTTGAACGGTAGTGTATGTATATATATATATATATATATATATATATATATATATATATGCACAATCACTGCTGTTCAAGACTTATTTTAGGCCACCCCACAAAAACTGTCTGCCAAGAAAACGTCACAATATGACGCCACCCTAGGAGTCAGTCATGACTCTGTGCTTGCACCGGGGGACTTTATCTTTTAGGTAGAAAGTACCATTTTCAAGTTCCACAAACCATTAGAGGTGTGGAAGGCCAGGCTCACATGGCCATAAGCGTAAAACGCTGCAGGGGTCATGCAGTGTTTTAAAGCTCTGGAGCCAGCGGTGACACAGCATACTGCCACATATGGTGGTCAAATTGTACTGCGCATGACAGCGTATCTCACGCCACTGTCATGCGGATTGCACCTGTTTTTCTTTCGTATATATACGCACCCATAGAGAACAATGGGCTTTATCTTGCGGATATATGCAGCAAAATTGAACATGCCGTGTTCTTTTTTGTGCTTCTATATTCCGCAATTCCGGCACGCTAATGTGAGCCGAACTGCGTAAATGTAATTGACTGCCTGTGAGTTACCGCCGCGGGATCCGACGCGGCCGTCTGCAGGCGGCCTAATCCTGTCTGTTATCATAGGTAGATGACTGCTGAAAAGCTCTTTCTACAGATCAGGAAGTGACAGACTAGTAATAGGCCCTTTGGTCAGTGAGAAATATGTAGATTGTGATAGAAAATGTAAAAAAAGAAATCACCACAAATTGTTTAAAATATGTTTAACACAAAATCTGAGTTTTCTATTGACACTTTCACTTTAAGATTTAGTGCACACCCCTTAATTATTTCTTTTCTTTTAAGAATAATGTTTAGGGGTTATAAACAGTCATTAAAAGCTGATGACATTTGGTCCCTGAGAAAATCAGACACTGTTGAAGACATTTTAATGAAATTCTCAAAAGAGGTCCAGAAAGAATGGCATAAGACTAAACCGTAAGTTGAATGGATTCAAAAATGTCTGTATTGATACGCTGCACAGAACTAATGAAGTTGTGACTTCTGAGTATGTTTACAGTTTACCCTTGCGGCTTACTTAAGGGTACGTGTTCATGCAACGGCTATTGGATTGCAGCTGTGATTCCGCAGCCACCAATGGGAGCTCAATCTTGCAAATAATTCATGCATGGTAACGCACTCTAAGGCCTTAGTCAGACGGGCGTTTTTTCGCGCGATTTGCGCATGCGCATGCGATTCGCGCATATATAGAACCAATGGTTCGCTATGGTATCGGTCACATGTCCGCTTTTTATGCGGATATGCGATAAATTATAGGACACGACGATTCGCAGATCGCGCCTATCTGCGTTTGGCGTTTTATGTGCGCACCAAAATCATTTACTGCAGCTAGCTGCGTTTTTTTCGCCGGCCAGGTTAAGTTTCATGCGCATTTTGATGCGCATGGCGATTTTTCTCCGGTCAGACGGGTGTTTTGCTGCAACGATTAACGCGGCTAGGTGCAGATTTTTCCCGGGACGGGAGCTAGTGCTTTGAGTTCTCACCCTCTGTCCACCCCTCGCCACTGTTGGCAATGGAAGGGGTGGGACGGGGTGGAGCTAAGTTTCACCCCACGCTGCCCCTCCCTTTGCAAACAGTGGCGAGGGGCGAAGAGAGGGCGGGAGCTCAAAGCACTAGCTCCCGGTCTGTCCGGCCTCCTCCCCTTGCAGAGAGGGGCAGCGTATATCGGCCGGTCGTGAAAACCCAACCAATATACGGTCATCTGAATAAGCCCTAAGACTTCAGGGGCACTTCATAGTTCTGGTGTCATTGGTGTTAAAAATATGTCCCTTTTCTCTTTTGTATTTCTTTAGGACAACTAGATTTACAAATCTGCAGCATGGCTATTGTCTGATGTGGATTTCTTTCGTTATGAGTGAATGGAGCTTGTTAAAACTTCATTCACTTACGCTGAACTGTATATGCTTGTGAAATTTCAAAATTCTGCAACAATGCTGCTATATGGGAACTCACCCTTACGACTCATTCGCACGAACGGAAATATGCAGTGTATTATACAGTGAATAGAGTCCATTGATTTCAATGGTTTCATTCACAGCTGCGTATTTTTAACGCAACTTTTGATTATGTGAAAAAAACGCAGCATGTCCTATCTTGGTGTCTATTATGCTCCATAATAGCACATTGAAATGAATGGGCATGCGTAAATATTCAGGAAATATGCAGAAAACTTGCATATTTACGCACAAAATCAATGTGATTTTGTGCATTTTTTTATGCGCATAAATATGCGGCATATGTACACACATAAAAAGGCTGCCAACAGGCAGAAAAACACTAGGCAACAGCCTATTTGGGTCCCTGAATACACTGCATATTCAGGGACCAAAATACACATATACCCGTGTGAATGCATCTTTACTAACCATATCTGTCTCAGGTATTTAGTTTCAGCACAAAATTACTCTAAGGCCCCCTGTCCACGGGCATTGTGAGGAGCAGGAGCCGGCAGACGAATCTTTGCCGGTCAGCCTATCTGACAGATATGCTGACAGCGGAGAATCGGGGCAGTTCGCATCATGCTGCAAATTGCTGGCCGCGAGCGGAGAATCGCAATGATTCTCTTCTCGTGGACACGGGGCCGGCGCTTTCCATAGCGACGCTATGGAAAGCTTCAGACGGCATGATTCGCCGGCGATTTACCGCCGTCGAAATCACGCTCGTGGACAGGGGGCCTAATACAACAGGCAAAACAATGGAGCTGCTGCTCTGTTGATAACATGACTGCAAGCATGAAAGAGATGGTAATGAGGTGTAAATGAAGAAGATGCAAAATGAATCAATACAACATTTATTTTTGGACTTCATCATTAACTGTATCCTGTGGAAATAACATACCTGTCTTGAGGTTGCAGTAACGATGTCTACAGAGCAGCAATTCTACTCGAGATCTAAGTTCTTTTCTCACTTTTTAGTACGATTCCCCTTATTACATCTGAAGGATGTTTTTATATCATTTCAGGTTAAAGGTTTGCACACAGTTCTCTAATGCCCAGGAGGGTAATGATGTTCAGATTTATCAAGACAATCAGGCTGAGAATGAGATTCTGCTGAAAAATCCCAGCATGCAGATGAACAACCAATCACTGCTGAAGATCATCATTCGCTCTTTTGGATACCATTACCTGTTTAGTGCACTGTTAATGGTTTTGTACACTACGCTCCTCTTCATCAGCCCTCAACTTTTGAGGTATACTATTGCCATAACAAAAACGAAGAAAAGTCCAGGGCTTTTATAGTTTATCACGTGCTACGCCTTTTAATGGCTTTGACCTGTAGTGCATCTGTTGTCATGATGAATTCCTTGTTTTTTGCTCACAGGTGTTTTCTTTGCAAATGTTTTTTATAAGTTCAGAGTTTCAAAGTTAGAATGCAGTGATGTACAAAAAATAGAGCTCCAATAAACAGAGGATTTCAAGAACGCAGAATTGCATTTCTCTACTTGAAGTCTGTGAGAAAACCCCACACCAAAGTAAGGACGGGTTCACATCTACATTGGAACCTCCGTTCTGAGATTCCATCACAGATCCGGCAGATAATACCGGAAGAATTAGCCCTGCGTGCTTTTTCTTCCGGTAAAATGCCGGGCAGTTGAGCGGAAACCAAACGGACCCATTATAGTCAATGGGGTCCATTCAGTGCTGTTTGGTTCTGTCATAAGCTGGACCGATTCGGGCAGGGAATACCCCTCCTGTCCTGCTCCCTGAATGGAGCAGGAAAACGGACCTCCCCGCCACAGATATAAAAGCATATGAAAACTCCTATTGTCTTTCACAATAAAAAAATAACACATCACAGGCGGCAGCTATACGAGATTGTTCTCAAGAAAAAGTATTTTGTACGGCGATATAGCTGTCGCCCATGTGAAAGAGGCCTGAGGCTGAGTCCGTATGCAATTATTTCAAATTTCACCTGATGCATTGAAAGAGTGAAATCAATTGTAAAAATCCACAGGTTTTCTGCTACATAATGATGGAGATTTGAGAATCCGTAACGTGCTTATATTCCCTCTCATAATTTTTCCTCTTTATGTGGATATGATTTTCAAAATCCAATCCACATGAATTGCATTACAAATCTCCCTCTCTCTCCCTACAGCACCCGCTCCCTGGTTCCAGTACTGTCACCCATCAAAGATCACCATGCAGAAATCTGGCTCTTTTCAGATTGCTCTGCATGCACTCTCCCATTGGCTTGTTGGGAGAGCATGCTGTTACAATCGTGTGGGCAAACTAAGCAAGGGGCCCACACGATCATGACCAAAGGATGCACATGGGTTTCAAGCAACTTGCCCTGTGCAACGGGGATGATGACATGGCCCTAGCTGAACGGGGACACCGCCCTGATAAAAGGCGGCTCAGAGGTCTTCGGATCTGGGCCCTAGCTGCTCCTAGGAACCACGCCACCAGAACAGGACACATACACATGCCACATGACAGGGACAACTGGACGGAACAAGAAGACACACGGAGCCAGGAAACACAGCATAAAACAGCCAAAATGCAAATGCTAATAGCAGATGGTAAAGCTCAATATAAATGCTAGATATTAGTTGACATTTTGATGAAAACGTGGAAGCTAGCAGGCCACTTCATGGCTCCTGGCTATACCGCTAGTCCCTACACTAACCAGGAGTCCAGAGTCACACAGCAAGCTGCAATACAACCTTTCTTGCAGCCACCACACATAGAACCTCTGGATTTTCTGCCATATCTGTCCTGGATGCTCTGAACAGATCCTCTGCAACGTCCCATAGGAGAGGGATGGCCAATAAACATAAGAACAGGAGATAACGTTGTCATGGGTGATGCCACCGTTCCGTTGCCCACCGGTATGACCATCTGCGGTAAATAAAGGCGCCACAGACTGTGTAACATACCTCAGGTCCCTGGGAATGGTCAGGGCCTGGCAAGACTTTACTGAATAACTTTGCAAAAATACACTTCTTAAAATACGTGTGCAGGTAGACAGAAGATTAGAGGTCAGGGAGGAAGCTCAGGACAAAACCAGTGTTGCAGTCCCAGTTATCTGCACGAGTCCCAGTTATCTGCTATGCACCGCTCCTGGAAGGGGAACTCTCCAATAGAGAATAGGGGTAAGGTCACTCCACAGACAATCTCATGGTACAGTACCTCGGCACGATGAATTTAGCCTTTCTGCTTTCACACTATCTCTCTCTCAGTCTCTCTTCCTTTCTATTCGGTCCCTGGCATTCGGATCCTCAGGGTACCTCTCTTCCTCTTCCATTCTCTCCACCACATGAGGGTTAAAGGTACCCCCATGTGGCCGGCCTTCCATTCCTCTCTACTGTTGAAGTTGATGAACCACTACCACACCCAAAACACTCATACTTATAGACTACACAAATCACATGACTAGACAAATATTGATACATTTGCAAGCATCTCGCAGTCTCATGCAAACATTAACCTCTCACTTGCTGCAGCTGTACAATACACATAACAGGAGACTAGCCAATTTTGCACAGTGCATCTTACAAAAGACATGACATGTGTGACACTTATGGAGGGGCCAGCAACATAGACCTTTGGCCACTACACCTCCAACGCACATGTGAATGTGGCCTAATGTGCATTATAAAACAGGCATACGTTCAGGGACCTGATTCTAATGCACATGGTACTCCTTTTCAAAATTAGCTAAGCAACAGCTTTGTCCCTAATACTTTAAAATGAATATGCTGTATCCAATATATGCTGAATCCATTGTTTGCAGAAGGTATATATTAGAAATAATAGAGTAGTCATACCTAAAAATAAATCTTATTTGTATAGCGCCAACTTATTCCGCTGCGCTTTCAAGTAATTTATTTATTACCCCCCAGTAAGCTGGGTGCTCATTTTACCAACCTCGGAAGGATGGACGGCTGAGTCAACCTTGAGCCGGCTACCTGAACTACACGGGGATTGAGCTCACAACCTTTGTATGATTTCTGTATGGTTTTTAATTTGCAGTAATCTTTATTTGGTTTTTAAAGCATACAAACATAAAACGTTGGCAAAATGTGAACAAATGAGACATCAGGATTAATAGCTCAGCGATACTAAATTCCAATATCGCCTTTCTAGAAGGCGTCATGTAGAGCAGCAAGGATTATGCATGTGTAATGTGGCCCTGGTTCTCTTTGTTAATAACAGTCATAATAATTATAAAGTGGCGTTACATTAGGCATGATTCATTGGATTTTGGTTTGGTTTTTCACCAGACTTCTCTTGAACTATTTGAAGGATTCTTCGGCACCAACTTGGCAAAGCTTTTTGATAGCTGTTCTCCTGCTCATTTGTCCTTGTTTTCAGTCCCTCTTCCTTCACCAACATGATTACCTGTGCTATCTTATTGGAATGAGAATCCGATCAGCCATAGTGGGCAGTGTCTATACAAAGGTATGTTATTTTATAATCCAGATGATAAATGTTAGTTTCCTGTTAGTTATTTTTTGTTAAACTTATTTCAGATGCAGAAGCTGACAAGAATAATTAGCAGGATTCATTGTATAAAAGGGGTTAATTTATGCATAAAATTGATAACCTATAGATTTGATATGCCTTAAGCACGGAAATAGCACAGTTTATTGTTTCATATCTCCCATAGGCTTCTTTTACACGAGCGCATAAACGGCAACAGCGTTTTTACGTTTTCATGCCCACCCGGTACAAGCACCTGAAAGGTTGTTTTTCCGTGATCATGGCCAGCTTTTTCTCGTCCATTCACACGCCCATGAGCATCGTTTTTAGCGAAAAAATACTCCGCACCTCGGAAATCCCTTGCTCTGCCAAAATCCTCGGGATACCTTCCAATGCCTATATACGTAGAGGCACCTGTAAGCTTTTCGCAGCGTTGGACGCTGCAAGAATGCCTCCCTCTCCTTCTCTTTCCCTGCTCCCATAGGAGTCTATAGGACCAGCCAGTGTATACTGACCAAATGATAGTTCCAGAACTGTCTTTTGGCTGAGCGTATATACGCTGACCGCGTATATGTTCTATACGGTGTATTTACACGCCGTATATTCGTCCATGTGAACGAATGCATTGAAAATCAATGCCTCTCATGGGCGCGTATATACGCCTGGGCGTAAAAACGCGCCGTTTACGCGCTCGTGTGAAAGAAGCCATAGACTGTAATAAACCTGCAACCAACTGTTATCTGCGAATTACAGACCAGCCCCCCCTTTCTCAAGATAGATATAGACTTTAAAGGAGAATATCGATCGTAGACATTTATGGCATATCCTGTTGATATGTCTATGATAGCTCAAAGTTTTGTGAGTTTCACTTCTGTGACTTGTACCTATCTCCAAAACAGGGGCCCGAGCAGTTTTTGTGACCCCAATAGAAGTGAACATGGCCATCTCTCCAGTTATTCTCAGCCATCTCAAAATGAGACATGGTTGGAGGACCCCATTCTGGAGATAGGTGCAGATTCTAGAAATAGGACCCACGTCTATCAAGCATTTATTGTATATCCACAGGACATCGACATGCCATAAATGTTATTTGGGGGCAATACCTTTAAAGGGTCTGTCCAGCTTTGAACTGCTAATGACGTTTTCTTGGGATTCTAAGTAATCAGTTGCTCTTTGAGCCACTGTCGGAGCATATGGAACTGGAAGCAGGTAGCCCTCTATACTTGGCAGCAGTCTGTGTTGGTATTTAACGTGCGCTTTCCAAATAATTCAGTGGGAACACTTCCTGCAGTACCAACCTAGATTGCTGCAAAGTGTGCAGAACCGTCTTCAACTAGCTCCATGCACTCTTACAGCACCCTGGCAAACAGTGGATAGGCACGGGTCCTGGGCAGTGGACTCCAGCTGATCAACTATTGATGACCTGTCCTGAAGATAGATTATCTGTAGTTCAAAACTGGATAATCCCTTTAAGGATATGTTTTAGATTGGTATTGCATTTTCAATAAATGGGGACAATACTCCCAGCAATTAATTGTGCTTGCACTTTGCAGTATAACATCATAGTACAATGTACATCGATAGGGGTCTAAATGCATATGATGAGAACATAAATACTTACATAGTGCTTTTCTTTTGTCCACAAGCTGGGCAACTGGGTGGGAAGCGGACGGACCCAATTACAGTCAATGGGGTCTGCCCGGCACTATTTGGTTCTGCCAGAGACAGAGCTGTTCAGCCTCGAGGATTCCCCTTTCCTGATTACAGAATGGTGCAGGAAAATGGAATTCCCAATGAAGATGTGAAACCACCTTAATTTCTTTCTTCATTTCCCTTTTTCATTAATTAAATTTTTTTTTATTGTTCTAACATAAAAGACATTAGTAATTTCCAATGGTGGACGAAAGAATTCCTCAACTGGTGAAATTGTGAATCTGATCTCTACAGATGTCCAAAAGCTGATGGACTTGGCCACTTGCTTGAACTATATCTGGTCGGCACCTCTCACTATAATCTTTGCTATGTATTTCCTGTGGCAGGTCAGTGAATTCTAGTATGTTTACCAACAAATGGAAACATATATTTATTTTGTTATCTATGTTCTCCTGAAAGATGTTTTCAATTATACCTCTGCTGTAATCTTGTTTTTACTAAAGAGTGAGGAGTCTTAGGGCTAATGTCCACGGGCGTATATGTGTAAAAGGCTGCGGGTCAGCTGCTGCGTTTTACACTTACATAGCTCATATGCTCTGCCGGCAGAGACCGTGTATGGGCTGAGTATGCACTGTGCATGCCCAGGAATCTGACGCCACGGGCATGTGCAGTGTGATGTTATTTTCTTTCAAATTCCCTGCTCTGTTCAGAAAGGGGATATGTATTGAAACGCCGCCCCTTCGCAATGCCTGCGTATGAGCAGCATATCCTATGCAAAGAAACAGAGCGTGATGCAATTTATTTCTGTTGCATATGGATACGCTGTGTCCACACGCTGTTGTGCATGGAAGAATGAAAGTCCATTGACTTTCATTGCCTCCATGCACCCCGTATCACATGTGCGTGCAACGCCTGCATAATACGTGGTGAAAGACACCAGTGGACATTAGCCCTTAGAAGTAGTCTTTTCAGTAGATGCTGAATGTCACCACTCTTCGCAATGTATTTTTTTCTATGAAGATGATTTACAAAATGCAGTATACTTGTACTTATTTACAGGGTGATTCCCATCTTATAAAGTGATGGCATATGGCTAGGACCCACACCTATCTTGAGTTATGGCCCCCTCTGCCCCTGGTTAGGTTGTGTGCAGTGGTCTGAAATCACAGAAACAACCAGGCATGCTGTGCTACTCTTTTTATGTAACTCTCATACAAGTCAAAGGGAGTTACAGAAACAATATAGCACAAGTTGCACTGTTCTGTTTCCACAGCTCCCAAGTTATGAAAATAGAAAGGCGTGCTATGCTACTTTGTATTCGGAATTCCCATTCACTTCTATGGGAGTTATGTATCCAGTCTAGCCTAGCTACGCTTAGCTTTTTCCATCCACCTGACGACTTAGTACACAGTGGTGTTCCCACTTAAGTATCCCTCACTTCTGCAGTGCAGTTGCTGGTGATGGCAGTAGTAGTGTGCATTTATTCCAGTATTTCTTGTTCAAGTTTTGTACCTTGTTTTAGTGTCGTTTTTTTCTGTCTGTGTGGTCTTAATTCCTAGCCTTGGGTTTTCTCTACTCCTTGTTTGTATCTGCCTAGTCTTGGTTCATTATTCAGCTTGCTTGATTGGCTACTTATGTGGGTCCTTATGCCCTCCTATTCTCGGTGGCAGTATTTTAGGCAGGGATAGCTGAGGGTTATTTAGGGACAGTGATATCTGGCATTAGGCTCAATGTGAGGGAAAGACTAAGAAAAGCTGCAGGGAGAGCTAGCATTAAACATATGTTTTCTCTGGTTATTTCTGTTCCAGTCTTCACTACTAGTTTCATCATCATTATCTTTATCCTCACCATCTGGTTAGCATCACCTTTTGCTCCTGTCATCTTATGTCGAGTCCCTAGTTTGATATTTGTGTTTTCTATTGTGATAATATGCTTGATATCTATTACACTTGTGATGGTTCTCTTGTTAAATTCTGGAGGTATCTGAGTATTGGGATTAAATAGGTGGCAGTGTGGAGGTATTATTCCATCCCTTTTATTTGCATATTACCCAGAGGAGCATAAAAGGCCTTTTGAGTCTCCTCACTCACCGTCTAAGTGCTCTCCCTAAGGAGAAAAGGGAGTATTGGGAGACATGCTTAGTACCCAGGAAAGTCGACTGCTAATGCTGAAGTCAGGTTCTGATATTGTGTCCAGCCCATGTCATTGCACTAACTACTATACTAGGTCAGGTGAATGGAATTGCTATATGCACTGTGATAGGAGGAATAAGGTAAGAGAAGCTTGTGTTGGGGAAGTAGATTTCAGAGGACAGCATTTTGTTACAGTGCACTATGAAGCATGACACTATTACAGCGAAAACATGTCTGGAATGCAGGTCGTAGGTTGTTCTTAATATTGGTTTGTTAATGTTTTTACATTGGCTGCTGATGTGACCGAATACAAGGGAATTGGACCATAGTTCATAAGTATAATCAGAAAGGAAAAGCTGTAAGATCGGTAGTGGCTGTAACTTGTTATCTGTTACCCAACAGCAAGATCTTAGTGAATGATTACTTGAAGACAATGAATGTGGGCTACATACACCAGTATATGTCTGAATGTTTGTGCCTACTTTTTACTTTGGTAAAGAAAGCATCTTGGACAGGGAGTGCAATTTTGGATCGAAACCCCTACTTGATCTTAACCAATATTTTTCCATAAATTATTGGTCAATTACTTTGTTGTCCCACAATAAAGCTATGAAACGTCTCCGTTAGATCAAAAAATAAGAAGCATTCTAGCAACGGGATATGCACGGGCAGCACACAACCATATGCAATGTACTATCTTGGTGTATATACACGCAAGATAGAATATACTGCAATTTTTCTTGCACGTTTTTTTTTGCCCAAGTCATGTGAGAGGCAACATGGCTACCTTTGACAGAATGGTACATCATATTCTGCGCGCAAGACCCACACACGGAATACACTGCACCGATACGCTCGTGGGAGCACGACCTAAGACTCCTTTAACCCTTTCCAATCCACTGTCTGACGTCTAAAGACATTTTGATTGAAGGCTGTACAGCTCCGATGTCAGAAGACGTCCGGCAGGGTATTCTTACTGTATATTACTGGCCGCTCTGTTGTTGGGGGCCTCTCCGGCATGTCACATTCCGCAGTACTGGCTCTAGCCAGCAGATGGTGCCATTGTAAAATGGCAGAAAGAGAAAGCCCCCTAGGAAACCTTGAATCCAAAATTAGATTGCAAAGGGTTAACATGGACTGA
This sequence comes from Eleutherodactylus coqui, assembly GCF_035609145.1. Lineage (NCBI taxonomy): Eukaryota > Metazoa > Chordata > Amphibia > Anura > Eleutherodactylidae > Eleutherodactylus > Eleutherodactylus coqui. The sequence goes on from NC_089844.1 coordinate 112,698,330, forward strand.
TAAATCGTTCACATGAGCAAACAATGACCGTGTTCGCTTGTGCAACCTGTTTATACAGGTAGATAAATAATTTGCGATTTCATTCAGAATTGCGTTTGCCTATCATTTGCCTATCATTTACAATCATTGTATCAGTGAATACGTATGACTAAATGATCATTGTTTACATGAAACGACGTGCAAACAAGCAAATGATTATTTTTATGCCTGCATAAAATGAACAAAGATCGAAAAGAAAGAACAAAATGTCATTCATTTGTTGTCCCTGTTTACACTGAATGATTATCGTTTAAATGCGCATGATGCAATGATTTTTTGAACGAATCGTTCCGTGTAAAAGGACCATAATATTTAGATACGGGCATTTTTAAAGAGGACTCCAATTGAAAAATTATGCTTTGAACAAGTTAATAGGGATATTTAATATATAAATGTGGGATAAGTGCAGGTGGAGTTTACAGCATTTTTACTTCACATTGGTTCTGTCACTGCATTATTCTCTTTGTTTGCTTGATTTGATTAATTTTGCACTACTCTCTATAAATGTACTAGGGGTGTTCATTAAAGATTTCCCCTGACCCACTTCCTGTGGAATGAGACCAACAAAACATGGCTCAGTTATTAGTCCTTCTCTACATAGGTGCCACCTAGGGGACACACAGGTTGCTCCAAAAGCTACATTGTGACTTTGGAGATCAGAGTTTCATCATCTTGCCCTTCAAAAATGACTTTATTGTTGGACAGAGATGGAAGTCCAATGGTGCAAGGTCGAGTGAATAAGGGGGATGCTTTAGAATTTCATACCCGCGGCAGCGTGCTTCCTTCTTGGCAACATGTGAGTTGTGAACTGGGACATTGTATTGCAGAAGTCGGACACCTTTGGTGAGCATGCCACATCTCTTGGTTTTGATGGCCTCACTCAATTTCCGTAGCAGTGAAGCATAGTATGCCCCAGTAATCGTGGTATCCTTTGCTAGGAAATTCATCAAGACTGCTCCGTGCTGGTCCTAAAAGACTGAGCATGACCTTGTCTGCTGAGGGTTGGGCACATGCCTTCTTTGAAGGCGTTGAGTCCGGATGCTTCCATTTCATTGACTGCACTTTAGTCTCCGGATTATAGTGATGGACCCAGCTTTCATCCTGTGTGATCAGTCTGTTGCAAAAGTCCTCCTGGTTTCCATGGCACATTGTCAAAAGAGCCTGGGCGTATTCAACCCATTCCTGCTTCTGGAAAGCTGTGAGCAGACGGGGAACCCAGCAAGTGGATAACTTATTCATGTGAAGATGGTCTTGGATGATTTTTTGACGGACCCCACACTAACTTTGACATTTTGGGGTAGGTTGCGAATGGTTACGCAGCGATTTTCCAAAATGGCAGCCTCCACTTGCTGGATGGTGTGTTTATCGATAGCAAAGTGCGATCACCCGGGAATTGGAGCCCTTTCCTTGGAAGTCCAACCACATTTGAATTGATGCCAGTTCTTGACTACATCATATGATGAGAAATCCTCTTCTTAAACCTCTTTCATCTCATCGAACGTCTTACTTGATTTGTGGTCTTTCAAGTAAAGAAACTTGATGACTGCTCTGTATTCCACTGGGTCCATTATCAGACCTCACACCACCTAAACACCTGTAAAAGAAAGACGGTTATCAGGTCAGAGTTGCAAATTGGCAGGTAACCTATAGAGACTTATATCATTACACATGTGCATTTTCAGCATTCTGTGATAAATAGTAGTGGGTCAGGGGAAATCCTTAGTAAATGCCCTTCATAGGTAATTATTTTTGTGATATTTTTACTTACTGATTATTGATATTCTCTTTTTAGACTCTTGGTGTCGCCATAGTTGCAGGAGTTGGAGTATTTCTATTAAATCTTCCTTTTATGACTATATTTGCAGTACTGATCAAAAAACTACAGGTGAGCTTGAGATATTTTCCTTTTATTTGTTGACTTTACTTGTAATATCCACTCAAAAGTTATGGCCACATGTGAGAGTGAAAATAGTAGCACCACATAAGGTAAATACATCCCAAATTTGTAGTTGTAATCCACATAATATAGGCTCAACCTCTGAGGCTATGTTATAGGCATAGCAATAATGGTAGCTGTAAGTAAACCCATAGGCAATGCTGCTGTTTTGGGTGATCTCTCTGCAGGTTGCCAGCTTCCAGGAAACACAATGATTTACCCATAAAGTACAGAATCAGATAAGGTTAAAAAATATTTATTAAACAAGTGGAGCAACGCATTTCGGGAATTAGAGTCCCCTTTCTCAAGTTCACATGACATAATGCAGACATTTCTTATATGCCTCAAATATGGCACCCATAAGTCAGTATAGATGCCCCCTAAATGGGTTTTTATGGGCAAATACTATTGATAATTCTATCCTTATAACATAGGATAGGTCATCAATAGTTGATCGGTTGGGGTTCGTCGCTCAGGATCCCTGCTGATCAGTTGTTAGGGCAATTACCTATTACTATTAGTTAGTATAGGTGATTGTACAGTATAGGGTTCATTTTGAATAATTTTTTACGATTATGTTCACATCAAGCTGATTTTGGTAACGGTCCACACCATAATCTGCATCAAAATCCACACCATTTATGCCAATTTTGATGTGTTGTTTTACGTAGATCAACAGCTGGTTTCAATCTTTCAAATGTAGGGGTGAAGTCTGTTGTGAGTCCATGTCAAAATCTGCACTAGTGGTGTAATAAGGAATTGCACACAGATTTTGGTGCAGATTTTCCTCGGAGGAAAATCTGTACAAATACCACTATGAATGAAGTACCCTTACATTAATTTATGACGTCAATTAACTTAATCATCAATATAATGTATATAAAGTAAAAACTGTAAATTAAATATAAGTTCAAAACAATATGTATCGGAATTTTAAAAATGTATTTATATTACCAAGTCTCCTAAAATGCTCAGAAACATAACATTTTTCAAATGTGCTACCAAAATAAAATAAACAAGTGGAAATATATATCTGATTAAATTAGTACAGCATGTATTTACATATTTTTCACATGGCATCTGAAAAAAACAATTTTCAAAAACTAAATGTTGGCATTTTTAATAAATTGGGGTCATAGGGGTCTATTTACACTACCTAAATAAAGTACAACATGTGATGAAAAAGCAATGCCAGAATTACTTGGATCTGCAAAACCTTTACATAGTTCTAGATTCAAAAACACATAATACAACGTTATCTTCATCTGGTTAGTAGATGGTATTTACCCCGGTTTGGCTTCAAGATCTTTCAGGCGCTCGGACTGACCGTGAGTCAAACGGTCTGAATAGCAACAACAAAATAGCTGATTGTGCCCCTTCTGACAGCTCCACAATTACGCAGGGGTCGGGGGCGGAAGCAGCGAAGATCTATGGTCCGATCCCTGTGCCGTGGCTGGTGCTTGTAACTGCTAGCACGGCGATGGACCCCAGCCGTTCAACTATTGACGACCTAACTTCAGGATCGGTCATCAATAGTATTTTCCAAAGATACCCCTTTAAATAATACAACCTGGTACCTTTGCATTATGTATGGTACACGTCTATAAAATTAAATCAAGATAGGTAATTGCTGATTTACTTCATATTCACATTTCCATAGTCTGTTTATGATGGCTCAATCATTTTTATTTATTTCCACAGGAGCAACAAATGAAGCAGAAGGATAGCCGTATAAAGCTTATTTCTGAGATTCTACAAGGTATAAAGGTCTTGAAGCTATATGCTTGGGAGAATGCTTTCATGAAGAAAGTTGAAAACTATCGACTGATGGAGTTGAAAGCAGTGAAAAAAATTGCACTGTTGTTTTCTGGAGCGCTGGCTGTGTTTGTGGCTTCACCTTTTTGGGTAAGCATCATAAGGGTACCTACAGTTCATGAACCTATTCATATTTTTTTAATTAAGTTGCAGCTTATGCTTTTGTTATAAAAGAATAATTCATTGAAATAATCATATATTTAACATTCAGTAAATCTGTATTATTGGACATGCTTGCTGTTTCAACGGTCAACTATAAGATACATCTACAAGCCGCCACCAGGGTTTGCAATTTGAGCAGTGCTGCGAGGATCTGTTGTTTTTGCAGAATTTTCTTACTCTGAATCACTAGTGTTCCCTGCACCTTGACTTGAACCTGCCCAAAGTCAACTTTCGAAAAAATAAGTGGTAACTTTTACCATAACAGCTATGATCAGCTAGGACCTCTGTGCTGCAATGCCATATTGCTTACAATAGTGATCATAGGCAATGGAAAGCCAGGATGCTAGGATCTGGCATCCTGTTGCCATGGCAACCCATTAGCCCTCCGTGATTACGTTGCAGGAGTCCAATGACGTCATGCCCCCTGTGGACCCTTTACATGCTGCTGTTGCAGTGGCAGGCCAGCTGTCAGTAACAGCTGGCTCCTTCTGCGGTATGGCGCAGACTCGGCTTCTAATACTGTGACATCTACATGATGTAAGTGTACATCCTGTTGCGTTAAATACTCCGCAGCCAGAACGTAAACGTACATCCTGTGGCGTTAAGCGGTTAATAAATATGGCTCATATTAGAATGCCGGAAAGTCGAAAAATGAAATTTATGCTTATTATGAATAGGTTTAGAATTATGCTAAAATTATAATAACACTCTTTATTTAGACCTTATGCAGATGGCCAGGTCGGATTTCGACTTGGAGATTCTCGCATCAGGATGTGACCCATGCCCCTGCAGTGACCTCTCGCTTACCTGTACAGCGTCTTCTCTCTCTGCTCTGCGATGTGCCGGCTGGCGCACAGCCGCACATACTCAAGGCAGAGCCGGTGTGTCAGCGGTGACGTTTCTGTGCGGGCCTCTGCGCACAGAAATTGGACATGCTGCGATTTTGTTACCTCGCAGATTTTCCACGATCAATATCCCGGCTGTCTGCAAAGGATTCCATGCACACATTCAATCCTATGGCAGCGTGCAACAGCGGAAATTCCACCCATGGGCATTGGGCCACATTCTGCAGCACTTTACATACCAAAGGTACATGTACAAACAAAATCATACATTACATACCAATAAACCAATAAACCATTTGAAGAAAAGGAATGGAGGCAATATACGGAGGAAATGGAGGTGATAAAAAAGGTGAAAGAGCCTGTTATGTACAATGGTCCAGCCATCTTTTTCTAAATAGTAGTATACATGATGCTAAATGAGCCGGTCACCACCTAGTATCTGTTTATTTATATTTGATTAGCATTCATTTAACAGCAACTTTCCATAACTGGAACTCTGCTTAAAGTATATTGGGTATGGAGGTTACTGATGGAGAGAAGGGGTCGGATTTTGAGGCAGAATGTAAGAGAGGAGTACATTGAGAAGAGTTATGGTACTTTTACACAGAGTGAGAAATTATTGGAACGAGCGAACGGTGCAGAATTTGGTGCGGATTTTCTGCTGTGGAAAATCTGCACTAATTCCACTACATGTGAACACACCCTTAAGGCCAAGGTCAGATGAACTTGGTTTACATGCTGCTAAACCACACTCCTGATATGCAGGAAAAGATCACGTGACCAGGTGGCTTCTTCTGTGGTGCGGGCTGCGTGCTTCCACTGCTCCTATAGGAGCCTATGTTAGGCATCATGGACAGCGCGCACCACGGAGCTGACAGGCGAGTCGGCACTTTTTTGAAGTGCCGATCCTGCGCTTCTAAAAAGGGTCCGTCTTAGCACTTTCATAGCAACCTATTGGTTGCTATAGCAGCGTGGTTTATACGCTGCTGTAGCAGCGTGTAAACCATGCTCGTCTGATCGAGCCCTAAGGAGGTAGACATTTATGGCATATCCGCAGCACATTTACTTGGCTGTTCCCGTAACCATGAATATCACTTCTCTACTCATTCTTCGTCTGGTTTCAGTGCCCTAGCAGTTTCCTCACCAGGGAGTCAGGGGACTCTCATTCTCCATTTAAGTGTGGGTCCCAAGGGTGTGAATAAGCCATAAATTCCTTCCTTCAAAGGAGTGCCCCTTTAAAGTCTATTTCTGCAGGGTATCGTTTCACTTTTTTAAGCTTGATTGTATTCAGTGAAATCATGAAAATTCCAGTCGCACTGTTGTTGATTGCAGAAGTTTTAACATATATTTTCCACTTTGTGATTGGACGACCAGGTTTCGCTCAGCATGTTTGGAGTGTTCTTGGCGATTGATGAAAAAAATATTCTGGATGCTCAGAAAGCCTTTGTCACCATCATGTTACTTAATATTCTTAGGATCCCACTTCGTATGTTCCCAATGGCCGTCACTTTAATCGTACAGGTACTTATCACATTACCAGATCACATGCTCATGAATTGAGACCTACTCTTTCATTGTTTTGTTTTGTTTTTTTTAGTCAACAGTATCTCTGAGACGCTTAGGAAAATTTTTCTCAGAAGAGGAACTGGAACCTAATAATGTGGATACCTTAGACTCTTCTAGCAGTATGTATCGAGTCAATGGAGTCTTCCTAAGGTTGGGTTCACACAAACGTATTTGTGCATGAAAAATTTGCGCTCACAATACGCAGTAAATAGAACCTATTGATTTCAGTGTGCTCGTTCACTTAGGCGTATGTTGCGTGCGCATTTTGATTGCCCCCAAAAAATATGCAGCATGCTCTATTTCCTTGTGCATTTGTGTGCGAAAATAGCACATATTGAACTAATTGACTCAATTTCCCATTGTACTCATAAGAAAATGCTTGTGTGTTTTTTGCACGTACAAATTCACATGAGTTGGGTGTGCAAAAAGTACAGTAAAACGCGCAATGCCCATGGCGTGAAAACGCAACGCCCATTGCGCAAGTACGCAGTGCAAATGCACAGATGTGAATGTGGCCTAACCTACAACATCCTTAACTTGTCTACTGTGGGTTTATTTTAATGTAATACTACAGTATGAAAAAATGTCAGGTTATCAGCGGATGTATATTTATTAGAGATGAGCGAACGTACTCGTCCGAGCTTGATATTCGTGCGAATATTAGGGTGTTCGGGATGCTCGTTACTCTTAACGAGCACCACGCGGTGTTCGGGTTACTTTCACTTTCCTCTGTGAGACGTTAGCGCGCTTTTCTGGCCAATTGAAAGACAGGGAAGGCATTACAACTTCCCCCTGCAACGTTTAAGCCCTATACCACCCCCCTGCTGTGAGTGGCTGGGGAGATAAGGTGTCACCCGAGTATTGAAATCTGCCCTTCCCGCGGCTCGCTACGGATGTATTCTGACATTAGTTCAGGGAAAGTGGTATCGTGTTGGAGCTACTATAGGGAGAGTGTTAGGTGTATTGTAGGCTTCAAGAACCCCAACGGTCCTTCTAAAGGCCATAAATCGTCTCCATATGCGCTCAGTGGGGCCGGCGGCAGCAGCGCCGACCCCATTGAGAACATATAGAAGACAAATCCTTCTTTTCTGCCACAGCTGTAACAGCTGTAGCAGAGAAGAACGATGTTTGCCCATTGAATTCAATGGAACCAGCAATACAGCAGGTTCCACTGAATGCAATGGGCTGCCGGCGATCGCAGGATGAATGGTCGGGAAGGGGTTAAATATATAACCCCTTCCCTGCAATTCATCCAGAAATGTGATACACTAAAAATATATACCGGCGTATAAGGCGACGGGGCGTATAAGACGACCCCCCAACTGTCACCTTATACGCCGGCAATACAGTGGAGCAAAGAATAAAAAGCATTACTCACTTCTTCAGACGATCTGCGCCGCTCCTGTAGACTGTCACTCCTTCCTGGTGTTCTGCGGTGCTCCTGCAGGCTGTCGCTCCCTCCTGGTTCCCGGCAGAGCATTGCTTTCTCTATGAAAGGCTTTAAATCCACGCCTCCAGAAACACACGTGCCTTCAGCCAATCACAGCCAATGACAGTGATGTCATTGAATTGCTGTGATTGGCTGTGTTTCTGGAGGCGGGGATTTCAAGCCTTTCATAGAGAAAGCTTTAGTCCGTGGACCAGGAAGGAGTGACAGTCTGCAGCAGCGGCGCAGATCGTCTGAAGAAGTAAGTAATGCTTTTTATTCTTTGCTCCACTGTATTGCCGGCGTATAAGGTGACAGTTGGGGGGTCGTCTTATACGCCCCGTCGCCTTATACGCCGGTATATATTTTTAGTGTATCACATTTCTGGATGAATTGCAGGGAAGGGGTTATATATTTAACCCCCTCCCGACCATTCATCCTGCGATCGCCGGCAGCCCATTGCATTCAGTGGAACCTGCTGTATTGCTGGTTCCATTGAATTCAATGGGCTAACATCGTTCTTCTCTGCTACAGCTGTTACAGCTGTGCCAGAGGAGAACGATCTTTACGCTGACAGTGCGGGGGGGGGGGGGGGGCCCACTCTTGCCGCTATTGTGGCTTAATAGTGGGACCTGTGAACTTGAGATGCAGCCCAACATGTAGCCCCTCGCCTGCCCTATCCGTTGCTGTGTCGTTCCCATCACTTTCTTGAATTGCCCAGATTTTCACACATGAAAACCTTAGCGAGCATCGGCGAAATACAAAAATGCTCTGGTCGCCCATTGACTTCAATGGGGTTCGTTACTCGAAACGAACCCTCGAGCATTGCGAAAATTTTGTGCTGAGTAACGAGCACCCGAGCATTTTGGTGTTCGCTCATCTCTAATATTTATCTTGTAAGGGGTCTTAGTTTGAAGAATGAAAGAATATATGAGTTCAAAAGCAGCTAAAAATCAAATTTCCTTTCTATTTAAGAGAATGACATTGTTGTGTGTGATGGCACATTTACCTGGTGCACCACAGATGAACCATGCCTTCGAAGGTAGGACTGCTGAATGTGTTTGGCTTTGAAATTATGTTATACTGTATTGTACGATTGTTCAGTAGTGTGAAGAAACATATACAGCGGTGTATCAAAATAATGGAAATGCCTAGGATTAATAATACTCATCAATTTTTTTACTATTATTTTGATAAACGCTTCTATAAAACAAAATTTTTTTCTTTAAAGGGGCAGTTTCAGGTAATTTTTTAAAAATGTGTGTTCTTCGTGCCAAAACATAATAAAATAACATATACTCACCTTTCCTAGCTCACCACCTGTCCTGTGTGGCAGTTCTGGGCCTCTCCCCGCCCCCTGTTGTTCTGTGATTACAGGCTGCAGCAGCCTATCTTTGGGATATCACAGGCTGCTGCAGCCAATCACAGACCTCAGTGCTCAAATGCAGAAGTCTATGAGTAGCTGCAGCAGCCTGTTATGTCTCATATACAGACTAACAGCAGTCTGTGGAAACAAACTCAGCACAGAGGACGAAGATGCGGCGCAGGACATGTAAGGATGCAGGTAATGTGAGTATTGGCTATTTTATTATGTTTGGGCGTGGGAAAATCAAATAAAAAAAATAACTTTGACTACTATTATAATGAATCCTCTAATTACAGTCAAGACCAAAGTTTTGCGACTGACACAAATTTTGGTTTTCACAAAGTTTGCTACATCAGTGTTTTTAGATCTTTTAGTCAGATGTTTCATAAATTTATAAAATTTTATTAACAAATACATCAAGTTTAAGCAAAAACTCAATATTTACAGTGTTGACCCTTATTTATCAAGACTTCTGCAATTCGCCCTGGCATGCTGGATACCAACTTTTGTCCCTAAATCCTGGCTGATGGCAACTCATTGTTGCCTAAAGAAGATTTTACACGAGATGACCTGTCAGGCGTAGTTGCGCCGACAGGCTGCCCTACCTGATCACTCCTGTGGATTTACACAGGAATGACCATTGCTCAGTGAATGGAGGCAGGGATCATTCAGGACCTCCCGCCTCCATTCACAATAAGCAGGCAGTCGTTCACAGATGAAGGACTGCCTGTGTACAGGTCAATCAGTCGTTCAGTTTCTAAGCATGAAGAAACTGAATGACGAACAAATTTATAATTCTTCATTCACTTATGCAGGCATTTAGACTGAACGTAATCATTCAGATTCTCGCTGATTTCGGAAATCTGAACAATTTCTTGGCCCGTGTAAAAAGGGTCCTTATCAGTGCTTTCAGTTTTTGTTTGTCCATCTGCTTTTTAAGGATTGATCAGAGGTTCTCAATGGGATTGGGATCTGTTTTCAAAGTTTTGTTCACCAAACCACTTAGTTATCACTTTTGCCTTGTGACATGGTACTCCGCCAAGCTGGAAAAAGCATTGCTCATCACCAAGTTGGGAGTGCATGAAACTTTGTTTACAAGCTGTTCTATATTTCAGCATTAATCTGTCCATTCCTCACGGTTCCTTGGTGGCTGTCGTTGGCCGAGTTGGTTGTGGAAAAACATCCCTTCTTTCTGCATTACTTGGAGAAATGGCGAAAGTAGAGGGCAAAGTTTCTTTAAAGGTATTAAGATTTTTCTTTCGGTACTAGAACTAAATAAGAAAACATTGTACATGTTGGATCTGTTGACTGTGACTCACAAGAATAACTTATTTCAATGTGAATTCTTTTTACCATTAATATTATTTTCTCTTAATCCCATAAAACCTTTTTATATTATTGATTTTTATATTTGCATTGAATATACTAGCGTATAAACAGTTTGTTGGTAGTGAATTAACTATGCTGCAATACTATATTTTGTGCTGTCTGTCCATACAAGATATTAGTAGCAGGAACGTAGCACCATACTGTGACTAGATTATATCACCATACTGTGATTGGATAATACCGCTACACCATGAATTACTTATATTAAGGCCCATTTACAAGAGCAGATAATCGCTCAAAGGACAGTTTGAGCAACAGCTTAGAGCAATTATTTTGCATAAAAAATAATTGGTATTCAAGTTGCTACTCAGCTACTTAAATACCAATTATGTATGCAAATGAAGCCTTTGCTGAACACAGGTTAATAGCCCTAGGCTCTTAGCTGCTCTCAGATCCATTGTTCTCCATGGGGGAAACAATGCTATCAGCTTCCCCCCCCCCTTCCTGTGGAGAACGACTGATAAAACTGATTGCTAAAATCAAGCTCACTTGATTTTAAGGATCAGCAAAAAGAGCCTGAAATGCGGGTGCCCCGCGCCCATTTACACACACCGATTATCGCTAAAACGATCGCCGATGAGCGAAGTTTCAGCGATTAATCGTCCAGTGTAAATGGGCCTTTACCGTACTGTGACTGGATAATATCACCATACCATTGCTGAATAAAAAACAACAATTCTGAAATTATAAGCATACTGTAAGGAACATACTGAAATATAACATTCCTTCCATGTCAATAATATAGTATGAGTCCCATGTGACTCTCCTATATACTAGAACCTCTTTATGTTCCCCATCCTATTTACTATGATCCCCTGTATTCCCCCACTCCTATGCACCATGAACCTCTATATCCCCTCCTATTGGCTATATCACCTCTTTACATACTATTACCACCTATACCCACATTCCTGTATCTTATGACCCTACGTGTGGTCATGCTCCTATATACTATGACCACTCAATGTCCCACTTCTATATACTATGGTATGTGTCGCCCTTCCTATGTACTGTGACACCTCTGTATACTCCCCATAACCCACTCCTATATACTACAGTATGACCCCATGTATCCCCATATATATACTATAGCCCCATACTTCTACATACTATGGGTCATAGTATATAGAAGTGGGGAGCACAGCAGGTCATAGTTCATAGGATTGGACGCAAAGGAGGTTAGAGTGATCGCTAAGTGAATGGAGGTGGAACACACCAGATCAGATTAGCATTCATCGTTCAGTCACTGTCAGCATTTACACTGAATGATAATCATTCATATTCCCGCGATCCAGCAAGATTGCCTTTCACTGTAAAAGGGCCTTTAGCTAACAGCAGGTCCAAGTATTCATTTGAATTTGTTTAGTTTTTCCTGAATTTAAAAAGGTTGGCCACCAACAAATACTTGTACATAAATTCTGCAGCATATTTGTGCTTTTTTAAGCCAAGCACCCTCACCATCCAAGTCTCCTTGCAGAAATGTGCCGCTGCTCCATCCTACATATGGCCACCTATGGAGCGGCACATGACATGACCCCATCCATCTGTCCATGCTAGTTTCCTTCCTGAACGAAGCAGGAAACTTGCACAAAGCATGGGATGTAAGAGCTGATGGACATGATTGCGTTGTGCCGCCCCATCAAGGTGAAATGGATAATGAGGAAGCGTGGCATAACAAAACATAAAAACACCACACAATTTGTGCACAATATATATTAGTAAGTTGCTTAAAGGGATTCTCCCATCTCTGAAACCCTATTCCAATATCCTGCAAATTTGAAAATAAAGTACTCACTTATTACATATCGGTTTCAAAAAGTAATTTTTTTTTTGGAAAACCTTAGTTGACTTGAAGTTGTTTACTGCTTGTTGCTTGGGGAACCAGTAATCTCCGCTATGGAGTGGAGATGGCTAGCTCTTGCGCTCTTCTAACTTCATGTACAAATATTTGCTGGCTGGCCAGCTTCTCTGGAGCACATGCACAATTGCCCCGATCTAGCCATCAGCTACCGCTGCTCTCTGCTGTTTCTTTGCATAGAAGGGCTTCTGAGCAGTGCAAATGAGGTTTTAGCACTGCATATTACATAATATGCTCATATTACCCTTCATAAATACATCCTTATGAATAAGCTCTAATTAAGAGCTCATATCCATGATTCTGTTTTCACCACGTATTACGCGCACGTTGCATGAAGGCATGATATACGAATGGAGTCAATGAAAATTAATGGACTTTTATTGATCTATGCACACCACTGTGTGGACACTGCATATCAATGCGCCTGAGAAATAGATCGCAGCACACTCTATTTCTCTGTGTACCATGCAGTATAAGCCCTATACATTTGTATGGGCTGTGTATGAAACGTTGTCTATACACAGGAGTCTATGTTGCACATGGGCAGCATTTTCATGCGCGTCTCCTCTCTAAAATAGAGCGGGGAATAAAAAAAAAGAGTCACACTGTACATATGTGCGTGCGATATGCGGGCATGCGCAGTGCAAAACACAGCCATATGCGGTCTCTGGTGTTTACAAAATGGTAAACCGCTGTGGGGAGATCCGCAGTGTTTTACGCATACGCCCATGGGCATGAGCCCTTACTATGTGGAAATGTAAACATTCTACATTGTCTTGTCCTTTTTATATGTAAGATGGCCACCCTCTTTAAGATTTCTTCAAACTGGTATATGCTTATATTGCAAAGCAAAAAAAAAGAAAAGTAAATGCAGCTTTACAGTCTTTATAAATAGCAAGCACATTAGACATAAAACAAGAAAACGAGCATGTATGTAGCGGGATTGGCTACTAAACCCACTCCTACAAGCCTTGATGACGAAAGGTGTACATGTATGCCCAAAAGTGCGAAGGGGGTAAGGACAGCCATAATATTGCATTGGGATTCAAAGACACCATGGCTAATTCTTCAGGAAATACAGCTTCTTTAATATCTATCGATACATAAGTGTTCCGTGGAATCATTTCCCAAGACTGAACCAACAGCAAAGGGAAACATACTCATACAATCCACACAAAGACATTCCTTCATTATCTAAAAGAAAACGGATTGGTTACATTTCATTTCAGTATTACACAGAGGCAGTAAACAATGCCCGACTCTCGTCCCCGCACATACTCGCTCTTTTGCTGCTGCACGGGAGTAAGTATCGCTGACTCACAGCGGCGAGGCTGGAGGAGATTTCTCTTCTCGCTCTCCCTCGCCCCTCTCCATTGACATAACATAGTGGCCATTCAATAGTGAACGGCTGCTATTTACACTGAGTAATCAGCGATCTGCTCATTGACCAGCATTTATGATGGACGATGCGTTGATCGCTCAGTGTAAATAGCAGCTGTTCAATACTGAACAGCCGCTATGTTAAGTCAATGGAGAGGGGCGAAGGAGAGCGAGGAGAGAAATCGCATGCGATTCATTTTCAGATGCAGTATTTGCCACAACCAAACGGCCCTATGTGAATACACCCATATACTAAGCAGAAAACCCTCCCCCATAGGTGTGAATTTGCATTCATCAATATTTTGCACCTGTGCAATCTCCTTCATGTAGCAATTTGCCTGTTCTGCATACTGCTGGGAAATGGTGCTTTGTATTAGTAAGTACATTGGACATACCATGCTAATAAGCTGTTAAATGAAATAAACTTAAACTTCACAGAGGTGAATCTTTTGTGTAAGCTCAGTAATACCGTGTTTTAATGTTTTTTTAGGGCTCCTTAGCTTATGTTCCACAGCAAACCTGGATTCCAAATGCTACTTTTAAGGAGAATGTTCTTTTTGGAAAAACATTGGACAAAGACTGGTATGATAACGTTATTCGGGCTTGTGCACTACTGCCTGACCTAAAAATTCTTTCTGGCGGAGAGAACACAGAAATTGGTGAAAAAGTAAGTATTTGTCTAGTGAACTGAAATATGCAAGATGGTCTAAAATGTAATAGAAAGCACTAGTGTCCTAGATTTTATATTATTTGCATATTTGGGCAACTGGTGTTGTTTTTTTTAGTTTGTTTTTATAGAAACTGGAATATTACTTGGTAATATATCGCCTGAATGTATTATCATGTGACCATTATCTGTTCAAAAGGGTATAAACTTGTCTGGAGGACAGAAGCAGCGAATAAGCATTGCCCGAGCCGTGTATAGGAACTGTGATGTCTATTTGTTGGATGATCCTTTCTCTGCAGTTGATGCCCATGTGGCACAACATTTATTCGAACATGTCATTGGACCCAATGGTTTACTTAAAGGAAAAGTAAGTTCGACCTTATGTACATTCAGTATTTAGTGGGCTGTTCAATGTAGTCACCTTAATGATCGGTTGATCACAGAGAGGTGCAGTTCTTGAAGCTTCCAGTGTCCACACAGTTCTGCATGGAAAATTTGTTTTTACACAATGCCCATTGAAGTAAACAACCAGCCATGTAATACCTGGTGCTGCCGAGCCTGGCCGAGACAGAACTAGTCATTCTGATGTGACTATCTGTTCATGAGTAGAGTACACCTACTATGACGTCAGTTTAATTTAATAGGATAGATGAGCAGGTGTTGTCCAAAGGGGAAAACTCATTTAAAAGGGGCTGTCTCATAATAGACTGTCAGACAGTGTCTGCGAGACTGAGAGTCAGTGCTTGATAGCAGTCCATGTGCCATAATTGGGTACCACAAAAAAAAATGTTTCCCTGTCCACAAGATAGGAAATAACCTACTGATTAGTGGAGGTCTAACCACTGGGACCACCACAGTACCTTGAGTACAAGGTACTGGACCATTCTCAAATGAATGGGGTGGTTGCCGCACATGCGCACTGCCGCTGTATTCATTTCAGTGGGACTGCTGGAGATAGATGAGCGTTTGAACTCTGCTATCTTTGGAGGTTCCATTGAAATTAATCGAGTGGCATTGTGCATATGTGACCATCAGTCCATTCATTCAGGGCTTCATAACCCCGTTCTTACAATTGGTGGGGATCTCAGCAGTCAAAATCCCATCAATCTGCAAGTTATGCCCTATCCTGTGAATTGGGGATAACTTGTTCTCCTGGCTACGTCCCTTTGAGGCCTTAGTCAGACGGGCGTTTTTTCGCGCGATTTGCGGATCGCATGACGGATGCGCATCCGCAAATCGCGTGACCGGTGCGTGCAAGTCGCCCGCAAATCGCCCGCAAATCTGCTCCTAGCCGCGTTTCATTAGAAGCGGGCCGGAGCTGTCCAGCGCATTGCATTCAATGGAGACGGCAATACAGCCGTCTCCATTGAAAGCAATGCGCTGCGGGCGAGCCTGGGATGAATTGTCGGGAAGGGCTTAAATATATAAGCCCTTCCCTGCAATTCATCCTAAAATGTGTAAAAATAAGAAATATATATATGTACTCACCTTCTCCCGGCAGCCGGAGCTCCGCGCGGCCGTCCTGCAGTGGGTGTGAAGGGGGTGTGAGTCAGACCTGCCCCCTGATTGGCTCAGCGCTGAGCCAATCAGAGGCATGTCTCACTCACACCCATTCATGAATTCATGAATGGATGTGAGTCAGACCTGCCCCTGATTGGCTCAGGGCTGAGAGGCAGCAGTCACTCACCCATTCATGAATTCATGAATGGGTGTGTGAGTGAATCCTGCCTCTGATTGGTCAGGGCTGTGACCAATCAGAAGCAGATCATTCAGCAGGCGGGGATTTTAAAGCCCCGCCGGCTGAATAGTGCCGAGAAGCAGTTCAGGAGAACTGACAGCGGCCGCGGCTGGACTCCGGCTGCAGCGGAAAGGTGAGTATACAATTTTTTTTTATTTTAACACATTTTAGGATGAATTGCAGGGAAGGGCTTATATATTTAAGCCCTTCCCGACAATTCACCCCGCGCACGCCGGCAGCCCATTGCTTTCAATGGAGCAGCTGTATTGCCGGCTCCATTGAATTCAATGGGCAAACATCGTTCTTCTCTGCCACAGCTGTTACAGCTGTGCAGAGAAGAATGATTTGTCTTCTATATGTTCTCAATGGGGTTGGCGCTGCTGCCGCCGGCCCCATTGAGCGCATATAGAGAAGAGAACAGGAATCGCAGATCGCAGATAGGTGCGATCTGTGATTTTTTTGTTCTATAATTTATCGGACGAGCGCATAAAAAGCGCTCATGTGTCCGATACCATTGCAAAGTAATGGTTTTATAAAATCGCCGGACGCATGCGCATGCGCAAATCGCGGCTAAAAACGCCCGTCTGACTAAGGCCTAAGAATGTAATTCTTTCTCTGCCAATAGAACAAATAACCAAATCACAGCTCCAAGCCCATATATTTTTTAAAAGTAGACACCCTGCACATTGGGAAAATGCCACCCAGCAGTCATGAGTGTATTCCTGCAATTTTGCATTGAAGCATAACATATTGTAGGAAACATCCAAGTTTTGGCTAAAAAACAATACAGAGCTTTTGACATGCACTACTGCTTAAAAATAAAGGTTCAAAGAAATGGGGCTGTAGAAACACGTCCTGTATGAATATTGCTAATATGCAATAAGGAATATATTGACAAGCACCAATGCAAGTAGTACGGTAGAATTTCTTAGAAGTAATACTTTGTGACTCTCCCATGAGCATCACATTGACAGAAGTGCCGACCAGGCTCTGTTCTATAAAAATAACAGCTCAGCATGTGCAGCATCAGGGAATCAACAAATGGCTTAATGAGAGGAGGGTATGGTTAGATTTGCAACTGCTCATCTTTTCACTCATTTAGTAGAAAAAGAATGCAGTAGCCCTAAGTGTGACAATCAAATAACACATATTCTCTTTATTTGGTGGCGGAGAAGAACCTGAACAAAGTTTTCTGTATCATACCCCTGGGGTCACTTACCGGCTGTACACAGCATAATAGAGGACAGTAACATGCTGTTATCTTTTTACCTGCCTTCATTTGCAACTTCCAGCTCTTGAACCTTGTTTACGGAGGTACAAGACCAGGAAGTGAAGCTTTTCATCCTACAGCTTTGATCCTGCTAGGATTTGGAGGCTACAATTGTGGGCCTTAATATGGTGCCAAGCTCTATGTAAGCTCTATCCCTTATATTCTAGTTATAGCAGTCATTTCAAATCATGACGTAATACTTATGTCAGTGTTATGATTGAAGGATACTGCCAATAGCTTTTTCTTGTCCATTTTCGACACTTTGTGTACTTTCACACATTACTGAAAGGCTGCAGACTTTCCACAGTGGAATGGGCCCTGGAAAATCTGCAGTATTTTACAGTATTGGCAATGTGGATGAGGATTCAAGAAACCTCATCCGTCCACAGAGAATCCACAGCATTTCTGCACCAAATCTGCTTCGTAATCGGCACCATCCAGTGTGGGTTCATTGCAGTTCCTGCGCTGCATGAGATCCGCACCTGATCCACAACATGTGAGCATACCCTTAAAGTTTTTTTTTAATTAAAGTATTTTTTATTAAACTTTTTCACCTTTTGCATATTTTAAAACATTTTTTTTAACAAATCTTTGGTTTCCCTTCCCTCCCTCCCCCTCCCCCTCTCACCCACCCCCTTCCCCTCACCCCCCTCCCTCCCCCATCCCCCTAAGATCTCTCTCTCAACGTTCTGTTCTTTGGGTAAACTGTCTCTGAATGAACACAGTGTTGTGTCGTAAACAATAATAACAGTTCTTGTAACGTATATTTGTTTTCTTCTTTGGTCTTCGTGTTGCTTATCTTCTTGCTGTTTTCTTTTATTGATTCAGGGTTAGATTTTTTGTTGCATTCGAGGGGGGGTCATATTTCTTTTGCCCGTTGCCCGGTCTCTCTCTCTCCAATCCCTCCTTTCTTAACTTTTCCCTATTACTCCTTACCACTTTATTTTATTGTATATCGAGTCTGTAATTTGTTCTACATTTCCCAATAAACTTTATATATATCCATTACATACGTTGTTATGTCTTAGTAAATCCCCGGTTTACTGGTGCCTCCCCACACGGCTCACCACTCCCTATGTATTTGATCCAACATTACTGCTCTGGGCGTGTATCCATCTCAGCCATATGTCCTGATATTTTTGACTGGTCTTACGCTTAGTGTAAATACTCCTTTCCCACGGTAAAATTTGGTTGACCTTATTTTTGAATTCTCCCAGCGTGGGTGGTTCTTCGTCCAACCAGCGCTGGGCTATTGTTTTTCTGGCTATATACAATAGTCTGGCTACCGCTAGTTTTTCATGATCATCTAATGTTAGATCCTGTATGTATCCCAGAATGCACACGTATGGTGTAAAGTCCATACGTATGCCAAATGCCGCGTTAATTGCATTTCTTATTCCCATCCAATATCTGTGCAATTTCGGACATCGCCATAGCATGTGGATTAGGTCCGCCGTGTGGGTTTTGCACCTTACACATATCGGGGAGGTTCTCATTCCTATATTGTGTAAGAAGGCCGGGGTGCGGTACACTCTGTGTATTAGAAATATTTGTGAGACTCTGTGTGATTCGCTCAGAGATAGCTTGGGTGTCATTTGTAGGATTTCCTCCCAGTGCGACTCCTCAATGGGCCCTATGTCTGCCTCCCATTTTGCTCTTGTTGATAACGGGTTGTGTGCATTGACCGTGTCCTGTATATGGGAATATAGTACAGATATTTTCCCCGCTGTGGTGGTGGCTTTTCCTATTATGTCCGCTACTATATTTATTGCCATTGTTATTTCCGCCGTGTTTTTTTCCGCTTGTATAGCGTGTCTAAGTTGCAGATATTTGTAAAAGTCACTATTGGGGATGTCGTGGTTTTGCCTTAACTGCTCGAAGGTTTTTAGTCCCCCCCCCTCCAGTATCTGGTCCATTCTCCTAACTCCCCTGTCTTTCCACCCTTGGAATCCTTTTAGCTTGTTGATTTCTGGCAGGTGCGGGTTATTCCATATGGGGGTATGCTGTGTGCAGCTTTTTATATTGAGCATGTTTCTGGTCTTCCACCATATTTTATGTATCAATAATAGCGTGGGGGCACTTTGACCGTTTTTTTTAAACGCTCCACGTTCCAGGGTTTCAAACAAATGTGATCCGTTAAAGAGATTTTTAAGGATTCTGAAACTAGCGTCGTGTGTTTCTTCTGTCTCCCATCCCCTGAGATGCTGCAGCTGGGAGGCCATGAAGTACGAGAACGGATTGGGCAAGGCTAATCCTCCCTTTTCTTTTGAATTGTATAGCAGTTCTAATTTTATCCTAGGTGTCTTCCCTCCCCATATGAGTTCTCTAAACAGTCCCTTGGCCTTGTGGAAAAATTTTTGTGTTATCCAGTGTGGGGAGTTGTGTATTAGATACAGTAATTGGGGCATCCATATCATTTTTATAAGATTCACTCTTCCTATGATTGTCATGGGTAGTTTTTTCCATATGTGAAGTTTTTGTTTCCATTTTTCCATAAGTGGTTCCAGGTTTATTTTCCCGTACTCACTGACCTCTTTCGTAATTTTAACTCCCAGATATTTAATTGTTGGGGTGCATTTCAGGGTTAATTCTCTGTTGGCAACCTGCATGTCTGGGGTGTCTATTGATAGTATTTCGGATTTGGTCCAATTGATAGCGAGTCCTGAGAAGGCTCCAAATTCTTTTATTGTTTGCATCGTGGTTTCTAAAGATTTTTCCCTGTCCCCTAAAAATAATAACATGTCGTCTGCATACAAAGCGATTTTCTCCTCCATGTTTCCTCTTATGAATCCCACTATTTCCTGGTGTGACCGAATTTTGCATGCTAGGGGCTCTATTGCAAGTGCAAACAGGAGTGGCGATAGTGGGCATCCCTGCCTTGTCCCTCTATGTAGTGGGAATGTTTCTGATGACCCCCCGTTGATGGACACATCCGCCTCCGCTCTAGCATATAGGAGTTTTACTCGTCTCACAAATATTGGGCCACAGCCCATTTTTTCTAGTACCTTCCACAGGTATTGCCACTCAACGCTATCAAACGCCTTGGCCGCGTCCAGTGAGCATATGATTCTGTCTCCGGTATTATCTACGGGTATTTGTAGGTTTAGAAATACTCTACGGATGTTCGTAGCCGTTGATCTTGCTGGTATAAACCCACTCTGGTCTGGATGCACCAGGGTGGATGCCACTTGTGATAGCCGCTTGGCTAAAACTTTTGCTATAATTTTGACATCCACGTTTAACAGCGATATCGGCCTATACGAGTCCATCAACAGGGGGTCCTTTTCTGGTTTTAACAGAATTATTATTTTTGCTTTTCGCATTGTTTGTGGTAGTTCCCCTTCCTTTTCCGCCCCCGCCCATGTCTCCAGGAGTTGTGGTAATAAAGTGTCTGCATGTTGTTTGTAAAATTCTATTGGGAAACCATCCTCCCCTGGGGCCTTGTTATTTTGCATATCTTTTACTGCCTCTTGCATCTCCTCCAAGTCTATTGGTGCATCTAGAAACTCTCTCTGTTCCTCCGTCAATTTATGTGTTCTTATATCCGCCAAGTATTCCTCGATTTGTTCTACCGTTTTTTCCAGTTTCGAGGAATACAGAGAGGAGTAAAATTCCCGTGCAATCTCTCTTATGGATGTTGCGTCCCTGACTATCTCGCCTTGTGCGTCTTTTAGTTCAATGATGTATGTGGGGCTAGTTTGTGCTCGGGCTATAACTGCCAGCATATGTCCCGTTTTCTCGTCCGTATCATTGGGGGCCACAGCCTAGACCATGGGATATAGCCACTGCCCTAGGAGGCGACACTAAGCAAAAAAGTGTTAGCTCCTCCCTACCTGGCTATATCCCCCCTGCAGGCACTCAGCTAATTAGTCTTTAGCTTAGTGTCTGCTAGGAGGCAGACATGGAAAGAGCTATTCGCGGGAATCCGGGGAGTCGGGGCTTTTCCCTGGCTCTACTGGCCTCCCGGGGGAGACGCAGGCAGGGGGTGTCTCCACCACTACTGCGGCGTCTCACCCAGAGAAGAAAAAGGGGCCCGACCATGCAATGCGCATCTGAGTCGGTTACCCGCCAGCCATAGGGCTCCCCCTCCCTGGAGTAGCGCACTGTCTGACGGTGACGCGTAGGGGGCAGCACTGCTGGAGTAGTCGACGCAAGGGCAGGCTGTGGCTCCCAGGACAAAGACACCCCCGCTTGGGACTATGGAGCATTCCGGCGCCATACGGACAGACCGCACAGCCAAGCTTTGAACACATACCTTAAGGAGCATCAGGACGTCGGCGGTGGCAACGGCGGGGGCAGCGGCAGCGGCGACGGCAGCGGCGATAGCAGCAGCAAAGGCGGCGGCAGCGGCAGCTCTCCCGGCCAGGGATAGAAGCTTGCGTGTCGCAGGACGCCGGGACGCCGGCCGGCAGGCCACCTCCGGGCACGGCGCTCCGGGGGGCGGAGCGCCGTCGTCACGGCCGGAAAGCGTCACTTCCGGGTCGCGGGGACGCTTCCGGGGCAGGCCACGCCCCCTCCGACCGGGGTGAGTGTAAAAAGACCGCCGGACAGAGGAATGGCCACGCTCTGGGACACTTCATTGGTCTACACCTCTGAGCCCAGCACCTGCAGCTCGCCTGAAGCACACAGCAGCCTTCCAGCCGTTCAGCCCTGCAGTCCTGCAGTTTCCCTCTGCAGTTTCCTTCTGCAACGGAGAAAGCACCCGGACAGCAGCAGCACCTCCTGTCTCGGGCACCAGCAGCAGTAGCAACTCCGCAGCAGTCCCTGCCACAGCACCTGCCGGGTCACCAACGCCGCGAGATCGTATGGTACACCAGCGTCGACTTCCGACAGCATCCAAGCGTCAGGACCAGAGGCTCCAGCTGGACCGGGGGAACCGCAGAAACAGATGCTAGACCGGGTAAGCCCTGCCCAAGGCAGCACTTTGCGGTGTTCTCCCCTCGCCCTCCCCATCCCCCCTGCAGGCATTCCTGTAACGGTACTCAGCTTTCCCGCTACCTGGGAATTGTTTTCTGTTGCCATGTCTGACCCTAGATCAGAGGGTTCCAGCTCGGCCAAGGGGAGGGTGAAGCATTACGCTTGCACTACCTCAGCGGTAAGTTCGCTTGCGGTCAAGTCGACCCCCGCTGCACTAGATGTGCCGCGGTGCGCGCAGCCCAGGGTCCCCGGTGCCCCCCGCCGCCCCTGTGGAGCCAGGGCCCGAACCCCAACGGGCGAGGTCCCTGGCCGCTGCCGTTTTCTGGCTTGGCCATATCCTCTGCGGCAATGTTACGCCGGTTAGAGCCCAGCTCAGACGCGTCCTCCTCGGAATATGCACGAGAGAGGGCACACAAAAGGAAGAGGTCCCTTAGCAGCGAGGACACTCCCCATAGAGCGCGCCACACCGGGAGGTCGTCTGGACCCTCAAAGTCCAGACGATCCAGGGACTCTCATGGCTCTCATGGTCCAGGGAGTCCGTGCATGCTTATCATAGATCAAGGCATTTTTTTCACGGTCCCGGTATTCTGCGAGACCAGCCCGGGCTCGCGATGAGTCCCCTCGAGCATCTTGCTCATGGGCGCCCCAGGACACGGCCCAAACGGCAGGCAAGGGCAGTGGGTCTGAAGACTACGACCACTCTGCAGGCTCGTCAGTTTTGGAACTAGACGAGGAACAGGTGTCGCGCCTAGCCAGCCTAATGTACGGCCTGGTAATATCCATAAGGGAAACCCTCCAAGTAATGGAGGAAACAGTCCAGACGCCTCCTTCCGCGGTGTCATTTAGACGGCAGAAGGAGATCACGACAGGTCTTCCCAGACCATCCGGATTTTTCGGAGGTTCTTAATAAGGGATGGCAGAACCCGGATAAGAAATTTAGGCAACCCGGGAAGACTTGGGAAAGTACATACCCATTCCCAGGGGGCCTGAAAAAGGGGTTGGGCGGTACCTCCGGTAGTTGACTCGCCAGTGTCGTGACTGTCTAGAAGCACAGCACTGCCAACAGCCAAGGTAGCAATGCTGGCTAATCCTCAAGACAGGAAGCTGGATGCGTGGGTAAAACCGTGTTTTAAGCCACAGGCACCGCCTTACAGCCGAATTTTGCGACCGCATGGGTCAGCAAGGCATCCATAGCCTGGGCCAAGCAGCTACGGAGAGACAGTGTAGCAGGCGCTCCACCAAATGAGTTGCTCGAACTGACAAACAACGTCATACAGGCAAACAAATTTGTATGCACAGCAGAGCTAGGCGCAGCCAAGTTCGGTGCCCGGCCATCCGCCGCATCGGTGACGGCAAGGAGAACTCTCTGGCTGAAAAAAAAAAAAAAAAAAAAGAAAGCTGGTCAGCAGATACAGCATCCAAGATGGCCCTAACAAAATGGCCATTCGAAGGAAACAGGCTGTTTGGACCTAAACTAGATGACATGGTAAAGGGCGCTACAGGCGGCAAGAGCACGTCGTTACCACAAATGCCGGCAAGAAAGGAGAAGGTTCCACTAAAAAGGAAACCGTTCTTTCTTTTAGATCCTTTCGGCGTTTTTTTCATCCCACCCAGGGTCAGGGCAGTGGTCCCAGTCTACAAGAACCCCGACAGACGCAAAGAGGGGCCCCTCTTTCAAAACAAGGCAAACATGGCGATCCCGACCCGGAATATCTAAAACAGCGGGATCAAAAGAGCGCGGCACGAGATGCTGCCCCCACCCAGTGTCACCAGAGTGGGGGGGGGGGCAGGCTCTCCCAATTGCGAGAGACATAGGGGAGGCGCGTGAGTAACAAGTGGGTGCAGGAAATTGTGACATCCGGTTACGCAATCGAATTCACGACTCCCCCACGGAATTCGTTCTGCAGGTCCAGAGTGCCTACCACCCTGGAAGGAGTAGCCAACCTACAGCAGGCAGTGTGGAACCTTCTGGCACAGGGGGTTGTGAAACCGATACCGGAGGCACAAGAGAGGCAAGGGTTCTATTTGAATCTTTTTCTTGTACCCAAAAAGGACGGCAGAGTGAGGCCGGTGCTGGATTTAAGGAGGTTGAGCCAATTCATCAGAACAAAACATTTCCGGATAGAGTCAATCAAGTCCGTGATAACCTCCATGCAACCGGGCGAATTTCTGTCCTCAATAGATATCAAGGACGCTTATCTCCATATCCCGATTCGGGAAACGCATAAAAAATTCCTTCGTTTCGAAACACAGGGAAGGTTTTTTCAGTTTACGGCGCTGCCATTCGGCCTGTCTACCTCTCCAAGGGTCTTTACGAAGGTACTAGCAGCAGTGATGGCGCCACTCCATGCGGAAGGTATATCAGCCATTCCATACCTGGACGATATACTAATAAAGGCACCGTCGTGGGACGGCAACAGCGTACACGTCACGAGGAAGATTCTAGAAGAATTCGGCTGGATAGTGAACCGCGAAAAATCATGCCTAATACCGACACAACACTTGGAGTTTTGGGCATGATATTCGATACCAGCCAGCACCAGGTCCGGCTACCTCAAGCAAAGGTAGACAAGCTCCGGCAGGGGGTCCGGTCCCTAACACAGGGGAAACCGTTAACCCTCAGACACTGCATGGCTATCCTGGGCCAGATGGTGGCAGCATTCGAGGCGGTTCCGTTCGCCCAGTTTCCAGTCAAGGAAACTACAACACTTGATATTGTCACGCCGGAATGGGTTCCGGATGACCCTGGAACAGCGAATCCAGATAACCCCTCAAGGCCAAAGGTCACTGAAGTGGTGGCTGGAACCTGGGAGGCTTCAGGCGGGATGGCCTTTGGGCACAAGTCGCTGGACAGTAGTGACGACGGACGCCAGCCTTTCAGGTTGGGGCGGAACACTAGGGGATCAGTCTGTTCAAGGAGTGTGGTCTCAAAAAGAGACAAGGCTACATATAAACATCCTAGAGTTGCGGGCCATCTACTTGACTCTCCGACACTTCGGGCCCAATCTCAAGAAAAAATGTACGTATTCAGATGGACAACACCATAGCGGTGGCCTATGTCAACCGACAAGGAGGAACACGGAGCGTGTCGGTAATGAGCGAGGCAGCAGGCATACTAACGTGGGCGGAGAAGCATCTGAGCTCGATTTCCGCAGTCTACATTCCCGGAATAGAGAAAACTGGGTGGCGAATTACCTAAGCCGAGAAACAGTGGATCCCGGCGATTGGGGGCTTCACCCAGAAGTATTTCGGACGATATGCCGGAAGTGGGGCACGCCAGACGTGCACCTCAGGGCGTCCCGACTAAATTACAGGCTACGCCCATTTATGTCCCGAGCACGGGATCCACAAGCAGCGGCAACGAATGCGCTAACCATTTCGTGGGAGGAGTACAAGCTCCTATACGTATTTCCACCCGTTTCTCTCATACCGAGGATCCTAGGGAAAATCAAGCAGGAAGGATGATCAGCAGTATTAATAGCACCAGACTGGCCAAGAAGAAGCTGGTACGCGACCATCATAGAAATACTGTTCGACACACCGTGGCATCCTCCAGAGCAAAGAGACCTGCTATCCCAGGGGCCTTTTTTTCTACACCCAAATTCCAAGTCTCTACATTTGACGGCTTGGCCGTTGAGACCGAGGTGTGGAGGAGGAAAGGTTATTCGGAGAAGGTTATCCAGACTATGATACGGGTCAGAAAACCAGCCTCATCGGCAGTTTATTATAGAGTCTGAGAAGCGCTTCTTCACCTGTGTGAGGAGGGGCGGGTACAACCGATGCAATTGTCGGTGGCCAGAATTCTTGCATCCTTACAATCAGGCCTCGAGGTAGGATTGAGGGTAGGCTCGTTAAGGGGACAGGTGTCGGCATTAACGGTGCTGTTCCAAAAACCAATCGCAAAGAGGATGGCAGTACGTACATTCCTGCAAGGAGTCGCCCATACGACACCCCCGTTTAAACCCCCGGTCCAAACTTGGGACCTTAATTTCGTGTTAGACACTATGACGGGCCAGCCGTTCGAGCAGCTGAAGGAGATTCCTATGCGACTACTGACCTGGAAGATGGTATTCCTCGTCGCCATTACGGCAATCCGTAGGGTCTCGGAGCTGGCGGCTTTGGCTATGCAGGCGCCATATATGACCGTCCACCAGGACAAAGTGGTGCTGAGGCCATCACCCAAGTTTCTACCAAGGGTGGTATCACAGTTTCATACTAATGAAGAAAATTGTCTTGCCTTCTCTTTGTCCAGATCCAGTACACAAAGAGGAAAAAATGCTGCACCACCTGGACATAGTAAGGGCGCTGAGGATCTATGTGAAAAGTACAAAGGCGCTTCGTAGGACCGACACCCTCTTCGTTATTCCGGAGGGGACCCGAAGGGGCTTGGCAGCCTCAAGTCACCCTACCCAAATGGATAGGGTCCCTGATAACAGAGACATATCGCACCTCAGGGCGCTCGCCGCCATTTCGGGTTACGGCCCACTCCACACGGGCGGTAGGGGCTTACCGGGCAGTCCGTCACGGAGCCTCAGCCCTTCAGGAGGGTAAGGCAGCCACCTGGACTTCCTTACATATGTTCTCAAAATCTTATAAGGTCCACACAGCTGCATCATCTGACGCCGCTCTTGGCCGGAAGATCTTGCAGGCGGCGGTCGTTGACCGCACAGCCGAACTTTGAATGCCCACCCAATATATTGTTTTCGGGACTGCTTGTGGACGTCCCATGGTCTAGGCTGTGGCCCCCAATGATACGGACGAGAAACAGATATTTTTGGTATAACTTACCGTAAAATCTCTTTCTCGTCGCGTTCATTGGGGGCCACAGCACCCACCCCTTATTTATTTAGGCGGTTGCTGGAACTTTCTGTTCTTCGGTCATGGTTCGGCAGAAAATTGTGCCAAAGAGTTCGTTTTGGTATAATTTGACTCCCACTGGCTTCCTACTGCTTGCAGACAGACTAATTAGCTGAGTGCCTGCAGGGGGGATATAGCCAGGTAGGGAGGAGCTAACACTTTTTTGCTTAGTGTCGCCTCCTAGGGCAGTGGCTATATCCCATGGTCTAGGCTGTGGCCCCCAATGAACGCGACGAGAAAGAGATTTTACGGTAAGTTATACCAAAAATATCTGTTTTTCTCCCTCCTCATAATATGTCTGTTTCCTGAACCCATTTTTAGTGGCTGCCGTTTCTAGGACGTATTTATTAAGGGCCTCTTGGGCCTGTTTCCATAGGTTGAGTGTTGTTATAGTTTTCTCTTTTATGTAATTTTCTTCTGATTCTTTTAGTTTGTCTCGTATTTTTTGCCCTCTTTCTCTATGTCCTTTTTTTGCCTGTGTGATTTGCTGTATGTATACCCCCCTCATATATGCCTTCATGGCCTCCCAGCAAATCGTCATACTTGTGGTATCCTTATTTAATATGAAGTATTCCTCTAGTGTTTTTTTCACTATTTCCTTGTTTAATATGTTTAGCCAGTGCGAGTTCAGATTCCATCTTTTTTGGGAATGACTCACAGTGTTACTGTGCTGTATGTCCAGACGTAGGATGGAGTGGTCAGAAACAACTCTTGGTAGATATTCTATCGAGGTTATATCTCTATATATCTGAATATTCCCTACCGCTAGGTCTATTCTAGATAAGCATTGGTATGTGGATGAGTAGCAGGAGTATTGTTTGTTTGTGGGGTGCCGTGTTCTCCATATGTCTATCAATGATATCTCGTTTATTAGTTTACCTAGTGGTGTCAGGTTCCTTTCTTCGTTTGCGTTTCTTGCCCTTAGTCTGTCCTGTGCAGGGTTAATGACCGAATTAAAGTCGCCTATGATAAGGACTGGAATGTCCGGTTTATCTGTTATGAATCCTATAACTTGCCTCATTATCATGTTATTATATGGTGGCGGGATATATACTGAAGCTATAATGCATGTGTAGTTGTAGATTCTGCAGTGTAGGCATATAAAGCGGCCTTCTGGGTCAATTTTTCGTGAGAGACATTTAAACGGTATATTTCTGTGTACCACTATGCTGACCCCCCTGGAGTACCTCGTGTGTGTGGAGTGGAAGCTCTGACCCATCCCCCCTATTTTGAACGTGTCCGTATTTTCTTTTGATAAATGTGTTTCCTGCAAGCATATAATAGCCGGGCCTTGTTCCTTGATGACTTGCAGTACTGCTGATCGTTTTGTCTGGTCACTCATACCTCTCACGTTCCACGATACGACCCTTATCCTACTACCCATTTTCCTTGTTTTTTGTTTTCCGCAGGGTTATTATTTTCTGGGCGCCTCCACCCCTTTTTGTTTTTACGAGTGAGTCGCACTGGGAGGGTCCCCATCTCTGTATTTGTGTCTCGCCCGTGTCGCCCCGTATATGTGTATGTGTATTACTGTTTGTTCTCCGCATAGGGCTTCTCCAGTAACATTTTGGTTTGGTCCCCCACATCCCCCAGTACAGACATTTATCCACATTTACTATACATATTTTCGTTATTTGCAACACATTTATCATTTGTACATTTACGTTGACATTTCTTCCCCTTATCCCACCCTGAACCATTTTTCTATTGTTTAACCTTATCCCTTTTAACTGTATCTTATCTAATATTCCCCTAATATGCGAGAGAGAGACCAAACAACAGACACCCCCAACATGTAACTCACTGATCCGTTGTCTCATCGGATCGGGGTACCAGTCCTCCATTCTCCTACGCGATGCATCCTGTCGTCCCAGGAGCTCCTTTCAGAAATTTTCGGTTCCCTTCGCATGAACGTTTCTTTAGGTGCAGCCTCTTCATGGTGTCTTGCGCGGCGATCTTCCCCTCCGAATCTGTTCTTCATTTTGATCTATCCAGGCACCTGCATCTTTTGGGTTTTCAAAGAATTGTGTCGTGCCCAGCGCCGCCACTCTCAGTTTAGCCGGGTACAGCATCCCGTAGGGCACTTGTAGGTTTCGCAGTCGTCTTTTTATTTCTACAAATGTTGCTCGCTTCTTTTGTATTTCCGTGGAGAAATCTGGATAGAAGGAGACTTTCACGCCATTATATTGGATTTCACCCTTTTCGCGGGCCTTTTGGAGTATGGTATCACGGTCTCTGTAATGCAGTACTTTGATGAGTATCGGTCTGGCTGGAGCCCCCGGGGGGAGGGGTCGTGTCGGTACACGGTGGGCTCTTTCGACTGCAAACATTGCAGTTAGAGTGTTTCTTCCGAACAGTTCGGGCAGCCATGTTTCAAAAAATTCTGCAGGGTTTCTTCCTTCCGTCTTTTCTGGGAGGCCCACAATCCGCACGTTGTTCCTTCTTGACCTATTTTCTAGGTCGTCTACCTTGTTCTGTAGATATTGTATGTCATGCAGATTTTTTTCCACGTCTCGCTGCATCGGCTGTATTGCGTCTTCTATGTCGCTTATACGTTGTTCAGTTTCTGTCAGACGCTCTGATATTTTCCTCATATCTTGCCGTAGCAGGTTTACATTACTTTGCATCGCCCCCATCTGCATATTAAGGTTGTTCAGTGATGCGTTGCCTTTAGTGATTTCGCTGAATATTTCTTTCAACGTAGGCTCCCTGGCGCACCTTTCGTCCTCCTGCCTTTGATCTTTTTTGGCGGCATCTTCTGCACTTTGGGAGGTGTCTCGTATAGTGCTTTCTGAGGTGTCTGCGTGATTTTCGCTGTGCGTGCATATGCCTGGGCTGCTTGCATTATTCATGCTGTCTTCTGTGTAGTGTTCGTCTGGATTGACACTGTTTGCACCTTTATTTTTGTAGTTGGGGTTGTCTGCCTGACTTGTGACTTCCTGCTTATTTCCAGCATGATCTTGTACAGCATGTAGACTATTTTGTTTTTCCTTGTCCTTGTCACTTTCTGCATGTACTGTGTCTGCAGTTTCTTCCTCCCCTCCTGCTCCCTCCGTTTGTGTGCTTCTCTGTGGGCATACCCTTAAAGTTTGAAACATTGACACATCATAAATCATTGTCTCTGACCTCTCTTATGGATTTGGAACAAGTATGTGCATTATTTTTGATAAATGAGTTATGACACTTCCCATCTCTTGTGTGTATTATACCTGTAGTATCTAGTTTACAGTAGACAGTGTTTGCTGTTTTGAAAATCATGTCCATTGCAGTTTGTTTCTTGTGTAGCTGTAGTTGATAATTGTTTGTATTGTAGACACGAGTCCTGGTCTCTCATGGAGTGAGTTTCCTTCCACAAGTGGACATGATTATAGTAATGTCTGATGGCAGGATCTCTGAAGTTGGCACATATACTGAGCTTTTGGAAAAGAATGACGCTTTTGCAGATTTCCTCCAAACATATGCCCTGACAGCTGAACAGAATGATGAGTCAAACATAGAAAGTAAGCCCAAAAATGATTTGAGATGTGTAAATATTCAGGACTACTGAAGAGTACTATGATGTCAGGCACATACTACAATATGTTCTAGTACCCATTGTTTTTTAACTTTTAATATATTTATCTTTTGCAATAATTAGAAATTATTTATTTTACTTTACCACTTAGTGGCATCTATATGGTTAACTGGCCAGGATCAAGTTTATCTCTGATCCCAATCACTGTGACCAAGTGTCAGCTGCATTTTACAGATGGCACCCATTACATATAGAGCAGTCTCAGCTCCTGAGCCCACACTGTCCAACATGTATTGTATATGTATGGTGGATGTTGGGAAGGAGTTAAGGTATACAGTGCTGTCTGTGAACTGAATATATGCATGTCTGTTATCCAAACAGTTCGCAAAGTTTAAGATCTCTGCATATTTTCAATTTTTCACAATCTTGGATTGTCACGTGAATAGGGCTGACCTGCAGTAACAGGCAGGGCCCATGGACAAGAGTGGTGCTTTTTCTGGGGAAAAAAACTTGTTTTTTTTTTAAATTTTGCGTAACACCTTTAACTATAAAAATAGTGAGTACTGCCTTCTTTTTATATTAAAGGGGTTCTCCCAATTTTTGCAACGATAGGTCATCAATAGCAGATGGGCAGGGGTCTACTGCTTGGACCTCCAGCAATCAGCTGTTCCCCCTGGGCATAGTGGCCCTGGCTGGTATTGCATGCTGAGTTCCATTGAATTAAATGGGACTCGGCATGTAGTACCAACTGGGGCCACTGTGTAATGTATGGAGCAGTCTGCTTTTGGCAGAAAGATAACGCCGTATTCACAGTGACCGACTGGGTGTCCCAAGTGGTGGACACTCACCGATCTGCTATTGATGACCTATCCTGAGGATTTGCATACAGATCTGCACACGGATTTGGTCCCATTCAATGGGGGCAAATCTGATTGTGATTTACCAACGCTGCATCCATGTAATGAATTGACAATTCTTTTTTTCATGACATAGATTAATCCACATGAACAACACTGTTGACTTCCGTAAAATTCAATTGAATGCTAAAATGGTGTGGACTCTGACATGGATTTCGGCATGAAATCTGTGTCAGAAACCTTGACGAAAATACACCATGTGAACGTGGCCTAACAATGCTGTTCCATGAATCGCCTCTTTTTTTTAATTGTATATATGGTAGCATTTCTGTAAAATCTCGTCTTGGTTTGTTGATGAGATGTCCACATCTCTGTAGGTAAAGCGCAGAGCAATGAAGGAAAGGGCACAGAAATCCAGAAGTCAAACTTACGTTTAAGGTAATTACTGTATGAAGCATGTGGGTATGTTTTTCTTCCAAGATATACAGTACAGTACTAACAAGTAGAATAACCCTGTCTTGAATCTTGCAGAAAGGAAATTGGTTCAAAGGCAGCTGAAGAAACTACAGAGGGAGATGCAGATGCTGGGAAGCTCACAGAGGCAGATGTTGCTCTCACCGGGAGGGTAAAGTATAGGATTTGGATACACATCTAAAAATCATCCTTATATTAAACAATTTGCATTTGCATTTCTTTAGATCATTTGGATATCTTCCAATGGGAGTTCTGTTTCTGATAAAGATTAGTTATTAAGCTGAAGAAATTAAGTTTCATGGCCTCTTTTTATAATGGTAGTCAGGACAAACAATGTAGCTCAAGTGCTCAGCTACTTACATGAGCTGATCATAACAATGCAAATGAGTGCCATACAATAGCCATATATTATTTGATACATCAGAAGTTAGCATGATAGTTTGGTAATTATGTTGGTCTTATTTACAAAGATATTGGCATTTTTTCGTTTCATTGTATCAAGCAGATTTAGCTGAAGTAGCAACAGGAAGTACTGCCATATTGCTTGTCAATTTTTACTTCGCTTCTCAGAACTGA
The DNA here is from genome assembly GCF_035609145.1 of Eleutherodactylus coqui. Classification (NCBI taxonomy): domain Eukaryota; kingdom Metazoa; phylum Chordata; class Amphibia; order Anura; family Eleutherodactylidae; genus Eleutherodactylus; species Eleutherodactylus coqui. Next base: position 112,730,982 of record NC_089844.1, read on the forward strand.
CAGTAATCTGTTATTTTATGTCTCCTCTTTATTATAGGCAATTAGAGGTTAAATGGTGTTCCCATCTTAGATTTTTTTATGGTATATACACAGGTATGAGGATATGCCATAAAAGTCAGATAGGTGCAGGTCCCGACTCTGGGACCTGCTGCTATCTCTAGTTATGGCCCACATTGCCCTTGGTCCTTCTGAACAAGGTAGTCGGAGGTGGTCAGAATTACAGCATTACGGAAACAGCTGAGCGGTTTAGCTACGCTGTTTCCGTAGCTTCCATAGAGATCAGTGGGAGTTCTGCAAACAACATAACAGAGCGATCTACACTTTTTCTGTAACTCCCAAGTTGTAGAAACAGCATAGCTCACCATGCTATGCTGTTAGTGTAACTTTCATTGACTTCTTTGGGAATTTCAGAAGTAGTGTGGCCCAGCTGCACTCGGCTGTTTATATCCTTCTGGTCACCTTGTACGGAGCTTTTTGTGTTTCAGTTAATACATATTTTTTTCCGTATGACCAAGTCACTATATATAAAAGCAATTGCTATGAAAAGCCTATACATAAAACGCCGGTTACTAAGTTACAGAGTTAAGAAGGAATTAAAGAAAAGCGAATGGATTACACACATCTGGAGTGATCTTTCACTGAGAATTGATACAATAAAGTTAGATAATTACTAACATGTTTACATACGTTAAATGGGTTAGTCCACAATCAAACATTTTTGCCAAAAGCCCATGGCCTATTTCAAAAATAGATTGCCAGAAGCTTGGATAAACTTACTTGACGCTTACTTTCTATGTATGTGGCCTTCTTTTAGCCTACTGATACATTCTTCTTTCCATAGCAAATAGGGTAGTCCTGCCGCTTCAAACACTTGATCATCAGGAAACTCTAATTCCCAGAAGCATCTTCTCCTTGCTTCGGCTTCATTAGGTTAAACAGTAACAAGAAGCAGAAGTTTTCACTGCGCACGCTAACCCTGTGCAGTGAGGATAGCGAGACCGCACATGTGAGGACCGCATGGGGATAGCTACTGATAGAATGGACGGCTCAACCAGCTAATGAAAGAACTACTGGAGGACATATGTAATAGCAGTGAGATGGCAATTATCTGGGAGAGGTCATTACAAAGAAAGAATGCTTTATAAAAAATTTTTGCTAATATTATGGATTGCACGTATAGGACACAATGAATGAGTAATGATTTTATCACTCTCCATTTGAAATGTTGTTATACAGACTGCACAATCACAGTATAGATCATTTATCTGTCATTATCCATTTCTTACCAGTTGAGTAAACCACTTTATATAGCTAGGAATATATCATTAACTCAAACTTAATTTTCTTTGCTTCCTGTTTCTGTCCTTAGGTAAAATTATCAGTGTATTTGGAATACTGCAGAATGATGGGGAAGTGGTATCTGCTCATGTGTGCTGTATTCTTCATCATCCAACAATTATCTGCTTTGGGACATAATTACTGGATCGGTTTATGGGCTGATGACCCCCCTGTGAATGGCACGCAGCAGAACACAAGCATGCGGCTAGCTGTATACAGCATTTTAGGCATTATCCAAGGTACCATACATAAAAATCCTCCTTTTTCCTTATACATAGAGTGAAGTACTACAGTCCCTTTATTCTATCGATAAGTGGGGCTCTTAGCACTTAGGCCCACACCAGTCACAACTTCTTGCATGCTCCTATGGCATGTCTCAATTTTTTTTAAATGACAGGGACCCTCTTAAAGCGTAACTTCATTCAAATGCTGAATATTTTGGTATTAATACAGTTTCCTTCAATCTTATGGGGAGTTTTTTGGTGAGGTCCTTCACTGTAGAACTACTGTCTCTGCTCTTGCCTATAGCATGGAAGAAGGGACATCATGTTTCTTTAGGGTCCACATTTTTTTGACTAACTGACACTGCAGAACCCCCATTTTTCTTTGAGGTTGTTTGTAAGGGAGTGATAATTCTCCAATAAAGGTTGCCATACATATTGGATTGAACAGCCATTGAAGCATGATTGGTGAGCGATCACAATGCTAATGAAGCTGTACACATTTTAGAGCATATTGTCTGTTAAGAGTTGTGCAAATTATGTTGAACATAGATGTTCAGCAACACCAGTTGAAGTTCAAGTGATCTTTTATTGTAGAAACGTTATTTTACAATACAATTGTTCATGCATAAGATGAGAATTTCAAACCCAAACGACTTCATTCCAGATGAAATGGTCTGCTTTGGTTGACCAATGCAATTGCCAGTTGTTAAATATCAACCCACAACTGTATTGGTTGGCATTGTCTATTTTGATCAAGTCAAGGCCCATTTAGACACAACGATATCGCTCAAAATTCGCTCAAAAGCCATCTTTTGAGCGATAATCGCTGCGTCTAAACAACGTGCTCATCATGCACTTTTCGTGCACTATTCGTTCATCACTGACTTCAAGCCAACTTGAAAACAGTCCTTCTTGCTTATCAGGACAGCATGCTGAGTTCTCCTTGGGTAGCGCTGATAGCATTCTTTCAGCAACTATCTCTATGGAGAACAATGGAACTGAATGCAGATAACAGACCTCCAGCTGCTATCTGCATTCAGCAAAAGGCTTCATTTGCACGCTAATAAGCTACTAAGTAGCTGAGTAGCTACTTAGTAGTTTATACAAAATGATTGCTCAAAGCTGTCACTCAAACTGTCGTTTAAGCGACCATCGTTGTGTCTAAATGGTCCTTTAGATTATTGTGTATGGCCACCTTATATTGTATGAAGTTCGTTTTCCCTTATGTGTGCTTCACCCATTGTACCTGTGTGGTGCCGCTTTGTTGATTCCATTCTATGTTGCCTTGTCCCCCCTTGCCCATCTTCCCTTCTGCATGCAGTATCAGCCTCTATGCTCCCTTGTCCATCTGCAGGCAAGGTCTCAATGACGACAGCCCCACACATTCCATGATCGCTTTGTCACTGTAGGGGGTTAGAGATTACCTCCTAACCTTTTACAACTAATTTCACAATTTAAATTCATAGTTTTATTGTTTTCTCTCCTTACAGCTTTATGTATTTTTATAGCAGCTGCCACTACTTTTATTGGAGGTGTGTCAGTATCCCTCCAGCTCCACTCTAAACTCCTACACAGTATCCTGAGGAGCCCGCTGAGCTTTTTTGAACGAACCCCCAGTGGAAACTTGACCAACCGTTTTGCTAAGGAAATGGACACTATAGACAATGCCGTCCCTCAGATTTTAATGTTATTTATATTAACGACCTTGATTATACTGGAGATACTACTGATCATCACAATAGCTACAGCACTTGCTGTTATAGCCTTCATACCGTTGGGTTTACTCTACTTCTTCTTACAAGTAAGAAACACTTATATGGTGTGCTAAAGTGATTACATGATTGTGCATTATTTTGTGTATATGATCTACCTTAGAAGCATGCAGCTGTAGCATTTAGTAAAATGTATTTGTAACATTAGTTCACATGAGGAGTCCTATTTCTTCCGTCTCACACTGAAGTTGCCATTTTTTTGTGGTATCCGTGAATATAAATACAAACTATACCCGCGCTGCTATGGACTAAGCACTTCTATTTAAAATTCCTTTTTTTGAGCTACGCGTTTCAACACTTCATATGCCTTTATAGAGCTTGATAAAGGCACACAAAGTGTTGAAACGTGTAGCTCAATAAAAGCAATTTTAAATAGAAGTGCTTAGTCCATAGCAGCGCCGGTATAGTTTGTATTTATATTCACACATATCTCTGGACTTGCTTTGGTGAGTGTACAAAGCTTGTATTACCCTGGACGCCTCTCCTCTACCAAGGAGATAGTGGACAGAAAAGTAACTTTGACATAGACAACAGGTGCCCTTACAAATGGGTTAACCCTCGGTGCACCAGGTGAGTCTTGTTTCACCTTCCACTCTTTATCATTATTATTCAAGCTGCATGAGGTGCGTTCTGACATTATTCTTTGTATCATTTTTTGTGGTGCAACATTTACTTGAGAAGCCAGATGTGCAGTGCTATGGTTTTTGTAGTGGTTTTTAGGCATGCTGCATTTTCGAAAACTACAGATGTGACATTTTTAAAAGTGCATTTACACTGCAAAGATGATTGCTCAAAAGATGGCTTTTGAGCGATCATTTTGCATAAACTAATACTTGGTACTTATGTCTACTAGTACCAATTAGTAGTGTGTGAGACGCCAGGAGCTGTAGTCAAGGAAGAGACCAACCACTGTTCCCTGATTACATTCCCTTTGTTCTGCCAGGGGGCTGATAGCTGAGAGAATGCAATCAGCTGTAATCAGTGCTCCCCGGGCAGAACACAGCGTGCAGTCCTACCTATCAGCTGTTCTGCTGAACCATGGTTTTCAAGCAGAACTGAAAACCGTCGTTCGGGAGAAAACTGAAAGATGGACACATTTACACCCAGCGATTATCACTCAAAAGATGGCTCATTATTAAGTGATAACCACTATTGGCAGCTGTTCCAGGATCGGCAGTGCTATGGAATGGTTTATGCATTGTTTATATACTATCCATTTTATTTGTTAAGATAGATCACAGTGACTAAAGGCCCTTTTCCATGGTACAGTTAGCATGCAACTGCTCGTCAGAGCAAGCAATTTGTATGATAATTGTTAGGTGTAAACTAAGGATGAGCGAGTATACGCGCTAAGGCACTACAGGTCCGAGTAATGTGCCTTAGACGAGTATCTCCCTGCTCGTCCTTAAAGATTCGGGGAGCGCCGCGGAGTGGGGAGCTGCGGGGGAGAGCGGGGAGGAACGGAGGGGAAATCTGTCTCTCCCTCTCTCCCGCCCGCTCTCCCCTGCTCCCCGCCGCGACTCACCTGTCAGCCGCAGCGGTCCCCGAATCTTTAAGGACGAGCAGGGAGATACTCGTCTAAAGCACATTACTCGGACGAGTAGTGCCTTAGCGAGTATACTCGCTCATCCTTAGTGTAAACTCATCGCTGATCGTATTTTTCATGCAGACCTGAAATTCATCGTTGACCTGGCGCTGCATCGCTCTCTGTAAGTAGGCAGTCATTCATCTATGAACGGCTGCCAGTTTACTGTGAATGGAGGCGGGTGGGCTGGAACAATTTCTGATCTGCTCCGCCTCAACTCATAAGCATAAGAGTAGTCATTGCTGGGATGGCAGTCGGGCCGTTCCACGTGAAGGGCCCTTTAGACTTTGTACATGAGGACAAATCTGGGACTTCTAGGTCACTTTTAATCTTAGGGCTTTTACCCACTAGCGTTTTTTTTAATGCTGTGATATCGCTGCGCTTTTTTACTGCAAGTGTCAATGGGACTTTCTAATGTTAAAATCGCATCGCACAAAAATCACAGAAGCGCAAACTTGTGATTTGTGTGCGATGCGTTTTTAACATTAGAAAGTCCCATTAACATTTGCATTAAAAAAAACACAGCGATATCGCAGCGTTAAAAGAACGTTACTGGAGAGAACCCCATAGAGTAGATGGGGAAGATACATTTTAAAAAAGTGTATTTTCCATTAAGAATTTGGTTTTATGAATTTGTATAGCAAAAATACTGTTTGGTAAAAAAACATTTTTAACACAGCATACTTGCATTCCAGAGATTTTACGTTGCCACTTCCCGGCAGCTGAAACGTCTGGATGCCGTCAGTAAATCAACGCTTTACACTCACTTTAATGAAACCCTACAAGGAGTGAATGTCATACGAGCCTTCAGAGAACAGAATCGTTTTATTCAAGAAAACAACCTACGTCTGAACACCAACCAACGCTTCTATTTCTCCAGCTTTGTTGCTCAAAGGTAATGAAGTATGAAGGAAGAATCTAGTTAGAATGGCAGGAAGTGTGGGCAGACATTGTCTTTTCAGAAGAAGATATAGAGAGGGCATTATTTAAGGCTTTTGTTTTTAGTCACGTTTTTTGGAGACCATTTAATTTTGAGATTGAAACATATTTAGTTTCTTTTAAATAGTTATTTAGACAAATGAAAGATATTTTTGGGTTCATATAAATGACGCCTAATCACTATGTAAATGAAAAGTTATTTAACTTTGATTTTCAAGTTTCATTTCTTCACCATTTTCGATGTCAATGATTGAGAACACATTTACATGCAGAGGCTGGAAAGAAATACATTGCTAGTCATGTTCTCAGGTGGCAAGTGGCTACAGATACAGTATATCCATTGTAGGCAATGCTCTCAGACTAAGGCTTGGTACACACAGGGCGGAACTGCCGCAGGATTTCCGTGCGGACTTTCTGCATGGCAATTCTGCCCGCGGCTTTTTAACCCAGGATTAGCCAGCAAAGTGGACGAGATTTGCAAAACTCTTCCGCACGTCGCGGCCAAGCCACACTAAAACTGACATGCAGCATGGAATTCAAAGCCACAGCATGTCAATTCTTTCCTAGTTTCTGCAGCGGGCTTTCTCCTCTCTATGGAGAGAAATAGCTGCAGCGGAATGCCGACAGCGAAGCCGCTCCAAAACCCGTGGGGAAAGGCCGCGGGTTTTGAAGCTGCGTTTATCCCGCGGAAATCTTGCGTTTTTTCGGTGTGGTCATTCCGCAGGATTTCCGTCCCGTGTGACCCCAGGCTAAGTGCTCTCCAGACTGTTACATTTTAGTAAACGAGAGAATTCTGTGTACTACAACTTAAGGCTTCCTCGCATTAGTGTTCAGACTGCATTCAGGCTTTCCATCTCCTGGTTCCATTTTTGGAGCAGAATTAATGGTTCGTGTTTTTTTTCCCTATTAACTTCAGGACTTAGTCACACGGGTGCATCGGCGCCCATGTTACTGCAGGAAGAAGACGGCCACACTTCAGGACGGACGTCTCTGTAGCGCTGGAAGAAAGAACACATGACCGGCAATGGAGCCGGTCACATGTTCTTCCTCCCGGCACTGCAGAGATTTGTCCGCATCTGCAGTGCGGCCGCCGATGCGCCCGTGTGACTTAGCCCTCAATGGGTTTTCAAAAAACTGAAACTTTTCAGTTTGCTTCTGTTTAGGTTTTTTCTTTTTTAATAGAAAAAATAGCGCTGCAGATCGGCTCCCAGCATTTGAGCAGTGATGCCAGGAGAATGACGCAGGACCGCTGTGGCCTGTGGCCTGATTGGTTGCAACGGTCAGGTGGTAGCTGTTTCTACACAAAGATCGGGAGCACTGTGGGGTTGCAGCGCTGGATCTTCAAGCAGAGAGAACGGGTAAATATTGTTACTTTTATTATTTTACCAGATTGGGATCCATTTTATAAAAAAATCGTACATCCAGACAACCCCTTTACTTCTAACCTGCCAGGATCAAAGCATCACTTATCAATGGTTTGACATAACCTCTACATGATTAAAAATACCACATACATGAGCTTGTTAGGTGATGTCACTTCCGCGTCACATGGCTGGCACACTAGCAGTACCCAGTAGCCGTTTGCCAATGTGCACTGCGCTCTGGGTGCAGCAGCATGCAGTATTAAGAGAAGAGCGCTGCGCAGGCCAAAATCAGCTGCAGATCCTCAGCTGATTTCGAGTCACAATCCACAACAATGGTGCCAATTTTGATGGGGTTTTTCATGCGGAAATGCTGTGATTTTGCAGGGGAAGTTTCTGCTGCATACAATCTGCAGCATTTTCGCTACATGTGAACATACCTACCATAGCTCTGAAAGTACCAACTGTTGTTCACAGTCTATACCTAACTTAGGATAGCTATCGCTCAATGCAGTGAAAAATGTATTGTGGACTATGGACCTGACAATTCGGAGACAGACTGGGAGCTCTTGGGGTGCTTTTACACCTTATGATTTCGTTCACATGAGCGAACAATGTCAGAGTTTACTCCTGCATCCTATTTAAACAGGCAGATAAATCAATTATTTGTTCACATTTACTGCACCAGTGAATCACAACAACTGAACGATCCATATTTAAACCGAATGATTAGCGAATGATGATTTTCATGCTTACATGAAATGAACGATAAGCAAATGAATTATCGTTCATTGATCGTTGGCTGTGTTTACATTGAACGATTATCGTTCAAATCCGAACAATCTAGCTTTTTTTTTTTTAAACGATAATCGTTTTGTTTAATCGCCCCTTTAGGATGCCACCTGATGGTCCCACTGAATAGACAGGGATTGTTGGGCAATGTATCTTTAGTATTAAGAATGTTAGCCATGGCTCAGATGTTCAATTCAAATGCTAACTGGCATTATGCTAACATCTGAGAAGGTGAAAAGCAAATCAACAAGAGTTGATTTCACAGCTCAGCCTGCAATAGGAGCCATTCACATTTAATTTTCGTTTACTTCCAGGGGGTCCCTTCCAGGTTATATCTGATTCCCTGAAAACTGGATTCAGATAGAACACCAGGAGGAACCATAGACTTCTATTGCTGAAACAGCAAGCAAATATGGCCTCTGTTTCTGCACCTTTCTGTTCCATTTTGTCCTGGAGAAATTAATGTGGTGATAAACAGTGACATAAGTCCAGGAAGAAACCCCAAGCATAAAGCAAAATGAACTATGATCAGCCCCTTAGTAATTGCATTTTTCTAAAAATTAGGTGTTTCTACAATGAGGTCTGGTGAATGATGGGTTGGCATTAATAAATGCCTTGCATGTCTATTTTAATAAAATACCTTGGCTGCAATTTAGTCTAACATTACCTAAACACTGAATTATCTTGTTTTTTAGGTGGCTAAGTGTGCGTTGTGATCTCCTTAGTAATTTCATAGTCTTCACAGTTGCTGTTGTGGGTGTATTTTCCAGGGAGAGCATTTCTCCTGGACTACTTGGCCTTGCTGTAGTGAACTCTCTTCAGGTAAGTCTAATATAAGGCACAGAATCATCTTGGTGATTATGCATGTTGTTGATCATTGCAACCTCTAGCAAATCAGATCCTGCTTATTTATAGCAACCCTCTAGTTTCGGGGCAAAATTCTGTCCCATAACCAGAGGGAGAGAGGGGTATATTACCTACAGTTCAGCTTCTCTGCCAGTCCTCTGATCCGCTGGTTCTGGAACCTGTTTTTGGCTATCCAAGATGGTCAACGCAGTCTTCAGACTACCTAATCCTCACAGTGCATTGGCAGTGTTAGACTACCCATGCACTATACCTGCTCTGTGATTGTCCAGCAATGAACACGTGAGCAGCCCTGGACAAACAAATATAAGGCTTTGTTCAGATCTGCGTCAGAGGCTCCATTAAGTTTTGTCAGATATAACATTAAAAATAGTACTGTATGGCGGAACCGTGTCAGTCACTGGAGAGGGAATTTATTACTTATCCTTCTGACGCTAATAGAAACAGATGGTTGCAGATTGGTAGGGACTATTTGTTATATTTGAGGGAGAAAGCCCCCCCAAAAATCTCTTTTTTGGTCGACAGACTTTTTTAAAATTAGGCAATCAATCAAGTAAATTGCTGGCCTTTAAGGCCCGTCAGGAGACTGCCCCTCTTTCGGTACTGAGCATTAAGTCGGCTGAGGGAGTCACACTTTCAGATCCGATGGATATTCTTGATAGATTTCAACAATTATATAGTACACTGTATCAATCCCAGATTAATTGTTTCTCTACAGAACTAGATACTTAACAGATATAGTATTTCCTAAACTAAAAGATACTCATAAATTCCTATTAGACTCTCCTATTACGATGGAAGACGTTGAGGAGGCAATGAGGCCATGACTAAAGGTAAGCCCCCGGGACTGGACGGTCTGCCGATAGAGGTCTATCTACAATGTAGAGAAGGAATCGTGCCACACTTGCTTTCTTTATAAAAATATATATTTGAGGAGGACCGTCTCCTGGAATCTTTGTCAAAGGCTAGCATAGTGCTCATTTTAAAGCCAAATAAAGATCTGGAGGACTGTGGCTCATATAGGCCCATTTCTCTATTGAACACAGATTATAAGATCCTCACTAAAATATTGGCCTCTTCCTTGAATCAAGCTATAAAAAATACCATACATCCTGATCAAGCCGGTTTTATCCTGGGAATGTCTACCTCAATATTAGAAGGACACAGGTAGTAACGCAGGTGGGCTCGAGGTGGGGGTTGGAATGGGCTTTGGCTTCATTAGACGCTGCTAAGGCGTTCGATTCTGTCGAGTAGCCATATCTAATAGAGGTACTTCTGAGATTCAGGTTTGGAGATTCATTTATTAAGTGGATCTCTATTCTCTATAGATCTCGGTAGCCATAGTTGTGGTGAATGGCCTGACTTCCACCTCATTTTCACTACACAGGGGTATCCGGCAGGACTGCCTGCTCTTCCCCCTTCTGTTTGTGATTGCCATAGAACCTTTGGCTCTAATAATTCCACAACATGTATTATACAAGAACGTTGGGATCGGATCTAGAGAGGGAAAGATAGGTTTGTACGCAGATGATTTAATACTATATATGTTAGAAGCTAGGAACACTTTACCACTGACTATTTCTCTGATAGATGGTTTTGGGAGATTTTCAGGCTTTTGCATTAATTGGCAGAAGTCTGCTTTTATGCCCCTGAGACTCGAGGGTTGGCGGATGGGAGAAGTATTCTATAATCTACAGGTCACTCCCCAAATTAAATATCTCGGGATTTATATCTCTAGAGATCACGCTCTGAGCTTTATTCTGAATATTGCTCCCTTATTAACATCCCTGCAACTTAAACTCAAAACCTGGAGTACTCTGCCATTATCTGTAGCTTGTAAAATAAATCTTATGAAAATGATTGTCCTTCCCAAGTACTTATATTGTCTTCTAGAGCATGCAGACACGATCATACCACAGAAATGTTTCAATAAGACCAACTCATCAGTAGTGTCTAGAGATGAGCGAGCGTACTCGCTAATCAAACTACTCGAGCGAGTAGTGCCTTATGGAGAGTTCCTGCCCACTCGTCTCTAAAGATTCAGGTGCCGGCGGGGAGAAACGGGGGGGAGATCTCTCTTATTCTCTCCTCCCTGCTCACTCCCGCCACTCACCGCTCTCCCCCACCGGCACCCGAATCTTTAGAGATGAGTGGGCAGGTACTCGCATAAGGCACTACTCGCTCGATTAAGCTGGACAAGTTAGATATATTCGTCACTTGTTATCAAACTTTCCCTTCCCAAACTCTGAACATCATCTAATGGGTTTTCTGTCCAAAATCTCCCTCTGGATCATTCTGGAAAAGGCAGCGCTACTTGCCAGGCAGATGGTACTTACTCATAAACTGGCAATTAGAGTGTGGCAGACATGTAAATCACTGACCAAATATGTAACTACCCCTTTAGAGACCCCTCTGTGGGATAATGGAATGATTCCACATCTTATAAGCGGTTCTGGTTGAATCTGTGAATTACCACCTTAGAACATCTATATATTAACAGGATACTAGCCTCCTTTGAACAGCTACAGCAACTTCCCCAGGTCCCTACGACTAGTTTCTATAGATACTTGCAACTTCGGCATCTTCTTACGACACAATTCCCAGAACCCAGGCAACTTTTTTCTCTATACCCTCTGATAGGCATAATGTGCTTTCAAGGTCTAATATCTTACTACATTCTAAAATGTCCTATATGTCACTGACAGTGATCGATGGAAGGAGCTTATCCCCTCCCTCACTGGGGAGAACTGGGATACTGCAATGTCTACATACACCATGGTATCACCAGCTGCAAATAATAAATGAACTTACTTGTACATACTTCATTAGTGTCTATCTAACACAGACCAGGCTCTATAAAATGATCATATGGAGCCAGACATCTACGCATACTGGAGGGAGGTCACCGAATTTTTAATCCAGCTAATGGGAATGCCAGTTTCACTTGACCCGACCATATGTTTGTTGGGTATTTTGGATGAGGAGCACTGGCAATTTCATGATTGGGTATTTCTTACTAAAGTATTGTTTCTGGCTCGTAAAACGATAGCTTTACGCTGGATGGATAGACGTTCCCCAACGATCTCAAAGTGGCAGAATATTGTTAATTCCATTTTGCCATATGAAAATATAGTCTATAAAAATAGAAACTGTGTGGAGAAATTTTACAAAGTTTGGGGGAGATGGTGGGGCTCGACAGACACAACTTTCACACAGGATCTGTTCCAATGTTTGCTGAATAGAGCTGTATCTAGATCTGTTTAGTAATGTGGGTCACAATTGTCAAACTCTACTGGTACGAAAGCCAAATGCACTAATACATTGTACTTCTATATCTGCGGTGAGCCATGTACCTGTGTATCTCTCCCTTAACTTGAAGATTTTACGATGTATACAAAGTTACTTACTCATATACTGTATGCTATGTTTATTGTTCAAAAAAATTAGTAAAAAAAATAGTACTATTTTTTTCTGGTAAAACAGCGACTTCATGACAGAACCTAGAAGACTCTATTTTAATTCAGTGGGGTTAGTTGTGCAACAGACCCGGCATCGCGTTGCAATTTCTATTACAATTCTTTTCTAACTACCTAATAATGTTAATAGAGATAAATGCTGTTTTCCTATTTTTTTAGTTAACACGTATTTTAAAAGAGGCAGTGCACGCTGCTACTGACATGGAAACCAATTCAGTTTCTGTGGAGAGAGTGAAGGAATATTGTGACCTGGAGCCTGAGGTAAGTACATATAATGCTTGTTATAGGTTAAAGTCACATGCAGAGGCGTAACTTGAAGCTTCTGGGCCCCAGTGCAAAACCTGTAACCAGGCCCCCTACTACTGTTTCCCAGAAAATAAGACACTGTCTTAATTTTTTTTTTTGGGGGGGGGGGGGTGTTCATTTCTGTAATAAAGAGTATTCTCTGCTTTAGCTGGTAGAAAGAAATCTGAGCATGCAATAACCAGACAACCGGAATGAAAGGAAGAGTTTTTACTCATATGTTTGAATGTCTAATAATTCCATAAATTCATTGTTGTATGCATTGAGTATCCTACAAACTCAGACTTATGGATCCATGATTCATATATTGTCTGCAAATTTAAAAAAATCTGGTTTTCTGTACTTAGACATTAATTATCAGAGAGCTAGTAGTGCTTTATGAGGTGAGCTGATGTTTAGACTCATTTATGGAAACCAGTGACCCTTTTAATTGTCTGACATGAACTTCAATATGTATGATTTTGAATACTGATAGTAAAATCAGAAACTTTTTGCTTTCACAATCAACTTGGTTGGTTATTTGTGATACTCTATCGTCATTCTTAATACACCATATTGTTTCTTTAGGCACCATGGAAGTCAGAACATGATTCAACAGAGTGGCTACATGCTGGTAGAGTGGAATTTCAGAATTATGGCCTGAGGTATAGAAAAGACTTAGAACTGGTTTTAAAGAAAGTCACTGCATCTATTCAACCTGGAGAAAAGGTTGGTGTTCTATTGTCTTAGCATTGTCTATTTGAATGTCTGAGTCTGGATGAATTTCATTTTCATTGTCATGGTAGTACCAAAAAAACCACAAGGTCTACACATCCAATAAATGAATTAAATGCATAGGTGTACATAAATCATGGCTGCGACAATACAGTACAAGCAATAACACATGGCAGCAGCACGCATACACATATAATATCTGAATAATAATACTTAACTCATATATAATAACGAGATACAAAGGCAAGATTCTTGGCACATATTTAATAAAAATCTAGGTGACCACGCTTGGAGATGGGTCCTAACTAGAGATGAGCGAGCGTACTCGGCCACACCCCTTTTTCGCCCGAGCGCCGCGATTTTCGAGTACTTCCGTACTCGGGCGAAAAGATTCGGGGGCGCCGTGGCTGAGTGGGGGGTTGCAGCGGGGAGTGGGGGGGAGAGGGAGAGAGGGCTCCCTCCTGTTCCCCGCTGCTACCCCCGCTCCGCCACGCCTCCCCCCGCCCCCCCCCCGGTCCCCCCCCCCCCCCCAAATCTTTTCACCCGAGTACGGAAGTACTCGAAAATCGCGGTGCTCGATCGAGTAATTACTCGAAACGAGTAGGTTCGCTCATTTCTAGTCCTAACACTATCAGATATCTCCCTTTTGGGTCTGAGTCTCATGCTGATTCCTGGTAGTAGGACATCAGGCTATTTGGTCTAAGGGTCCATTTAGATGGGGCGAATGTTGAGTAAACGATGCCTGACACTCTTTCCTGCACATACTCTCTGCTGTGCTGCTGCATAGGAGCTAGTATCGCTTGCTCACAGCAGGCGGCTGCAGGAGATTTCTCTCCTCTCGCTCCCCCGCCCCTCTCCAGTGACTTAACATAGCGGCCGTTCATTACTGAATGGCTGCTATGTACAATGAGCGATCAGCTATCTGCTCATTGTCCATCGTTTATGCAGCATAAAGCTGTGTGAGTGAGCCAGCGATACTAGCTCCTGTGCAACAGCATTGGAGCGAGCGTTTGCCCAACATTTGTCCCATCTAAATGGGCCTTACGTTTCAGATATTTATCATGTACTCCTTTCACCCATCTGCCCCAAGCCTTTTTAATTAGACTATATAACATGGTATCCTGCTTTCTTTGTTTTTTGTCAACTCTCGGGCTTAAAAAGAGGTGTCAACTAAAAGATAGGAAATCCTTCTTCTGTTCATTTCTTCTCCCAAAAAAGTGCAATCAAAATGCTCAAGAAGCCATGTGTATAAGAATATGGTACCATTGAAAGCTATATCTCATCATGCAAAACACAAACCCTCAAAGAGCTCTGCTGATTGTAAAATAAAAAAGTTATAGGTCTTTAAACTCAGCGATCCAAAAAAATAATTAAAAAAAAAAGGGTTTTATTGTGCAAAAGTGGAAAACCTAAAAATATATATATACTCTGGTATCGTCATAATCGTACTGTTTGATTAACACGGTTAAAAAAAACACAAAAAAGACAGAATTGATGTGTTTTGTCTTCGTGACTAGAGATGAGCGAACGTTCTCGTTAAGGGCGATTTCGCAATCGAGCATCGCTATTTTCGAGTACCTGGCTACTCAGGTGAGAAGATTCGGGGGGAGGGGCGTGGTGGAGCTAGGCGTAGCAGTGGGGAACAGAGGGGAGCTCTCTCTCTCTCCCCCCCACTCCCCTCTGCAACCCCCACTCAACCCCGGCACCCCCCGAATCTTTTCACCCGAGTAGCCAGGTACTCGAAAATAGCGATGCTCGATTGCGAACTCGCCCTTAACGAGTACGTTCGCTCATCTCTATTCGTGACCTTCAAAAAAATATTAATACATGTTTTACAATACATTATATGTAGCCAAAAAATGGTACCAATCAAAAATAAAGTTCGCAACACAAAAAACAAGTTCTCATACAGCCGTGTCGACAGAAAAATAAAGTTATGTCTTTTGAAAAATTGAGATGGAGAGTGACTGAATATAATTATACTGCAGGGGGAGATGTGGGTAGAGAACTGCACATAGTTCCTCAGGCTTTACAAGGGCATATGCGTATTTACGCACACATGAGTGTGGCGTTTTTGCGGAATCAACTATGCTTTCTTGCGCACGTATCAGCGTATGTTACTCTACCTTTTGTGTCCGCAAGTCATATTCATTTGTGCGCTGTAAAAAAATATGCACCGATTGAAATGGCTAATTAATCTTATGAATTTCAAATGTATTCTTTTTTCTGTGCAATTACGCAGTATTTCATGTATCTCCTAGCATATTTTTCACGCATTGACTTCCTTGGGGACTCTTAATACGCAAATGCACGGAAAAATAGAGCATGCTGTGTTTTATTTTTCTTTGTGTGACCAAAATATTCAGGAAAATACACGCATGTGAACAAGCCCGTTGAAACCAATGGACTCTCTGTGTGTTGCGCACACAAATGCTCCCGTGTGACGCCGGCCTAAGTCTTATTAGAATGACACATTTGGGGAAATACACAAACCCTTTTATGCCAGTTTTCTGTCATTAAAAAGTCTCGCATTTTTGCACAAATCGTAGTTTTGTGCCTTTTTGCACCCTGCTTGCCAGTTTATTAAAAGTGGGTCGGGCTGAAAACAGGTGTGGCCTCACTTGTCAGATTTACTATAATTTATGCCAGAAACTGGTGTAAATTATTCCTGAAATATATGCCAGCTCATAGTTGATGTAGATTTCAGTATGACACAGTCTGGTCAAACATCTGCACGTGCGCCTTTTAATAAACTTGTCACACTTCACTCCCGATAGGTCTTTACTTAAAACTTAGTTCTCAGTCAATGGCAAACACTTGTAATCCTAACACACACGTGAGAATTTCAATTTCACAGAAGCGATGCGATTTTGATTTAAAAACTCTTCGGCCTCCTGTCCACGGCAGTGATTTCGCTGGCGGTTTTCCCACCTGAAGCTTTCCATAGCGTTGCTTTGGAAAGCGCCTGTCCACGAGCAGAGAATCATTGCGATTCTCCGCCCGCAGCCAGCAATTTGCAACGTGCTGCGAATTGTCCCGATTCTAAGCGGTCAGCCTATCTATCAGATTAGGCTAACCTGCGGAGAACCGTCTGCGGCTCCTGCTCCCAGACGGCGGCTCCCGCGGCTGAGATCTGCGGCCTTAATATCACCGTGAAAAACACATGTTGGCGAGCACGATATCAGGCCGTGTTTCTTGGCCGAATATCGAGCTCACCAATGTGAATGTAGCCCTAAAAGGATTTCGCCACAACTTAAAACTGCTTTACAGCCACTCTGTCCTTCGTGTAATATGAGAAAAAAGAAAAATGCTCACCACCTGACTCCGCGCAACACCTGTTCTTCTGTTAGGCTAGATCTTTTCAGATGTAGCTCTGCCGCTCAGACCTCCATGGCCATCCATAATAGGTATGTTGAAGAAAAATGATTTGCTGCTTTACTGGGAAAAAGTCGGATAGCCTTTATTACTTTAAGTGCTCCACATAATGTCAGTTACAAAGGACGCATTTCGATTCACAGACGAATCTTGATCACAATCTTGATCATTGAATGACAGCTGAGTGCTGCCTGTGATTGGTCACAGCGCTTAGCCAATCACAGGCAGTGCTTGGCCATTCATTGAATTCAATAAATGGCCAGGTGCTGCCTGTGATTAGCTGAGTGCTGCCTGTGATTGGCTGAGCACTCAGCCAATCAGATACAGCCCTTTCAGCAGGCGGGGATTATAAATCCCCGCCTGCTGAAAGAGCTTCAGAGCAGCATAAAACAAATACGTGAAGGCCCATTTAAAAGCAGCGATGATCGCTCAAAAATTGCTAAAAAGCGATTGTTTGAGCAATCATCGTTGAGTCTAAACGCACGGCCATCGTGCGCCTTTTCGTGCACTGCTAGCTGTTTATTAAATTCAGGCCAACCTAAAAATCATTGTGCGGTCTTATAAGGAGTTCTCCGTGGGTAGTGCTGATAGCATTGTTTCCCATCGGAGAACAAAGGAGCTGAATGCAGATAAGAGCCCTCCGGCTATTAACTGCTTTCAGCTAAGGCTTCATTTGCACACTAAATAACTATTAAGTAGCTGAATAGCTACTTAATAGTTTATGCAAAATGATTGCTCAAAGCTGTCACTCAAATTGTCGTTTGAGCGATCTTTGAGCGATCATCGCTCCGTGTAAATGGGCCTTTAGGGTGATTTCACACATGCCAGTTTTTGAAACCAAAACCAGGTGAGGATCAGAATAGGGAGAGAAAGACTGAAGTCCAGACAAATTCTCTTTTTTAGGATCAACTCCTGGTTTTGGCTTCAAAAACTGCATAAATAAACTACACGTGTGAACGCACCCTAAGAACACAATAAACACAACATTATTACATGACTGTTCTTTATTCACAATTAATTTTGATCAAACTCCATCTCAATTTAATTGAGTAATGGATTCTAGTATAAGCGTAGAAGTAAAGTTAAGTTGAGATAAGGGATTGGATACCAGCTGCCTCAAGGTTTGTTATGCAGGTCTGCCAGATTTTGTCCTTTGGTTAATTTTAAAGAGGCCATGACAGCCAGGCATTTCACCTGCAGAGGAAATGTAGTATCATATGGTGATCATTGTAATAAGTAGCTGTTCTTGTGTCAGGGTAAAATTCTAAGTACAGCACCAATCGGGCCCACCCCACTTGCCCCGCTGCCGGCGGAGAGAAGAAAACACCACACGGAGGTCTGGTATCGTTTCTCACACGGGACATGGCTCTCCGCCGTGCTTTATTACAGATTACATGAGATCTTATACCCTTTGTCCCATCACCAGCAAGGGGTGATGGGCTCATAACCATATATGGGAAGTCCGGATTTCCGGCCTGAGACAGTGAAAACAGTCGTTATCTTGCTACGGCGCCTCTGGCTTATGTACAGAAAATCACGTATTCAATTAACTCCAGTGCAAAGAATCACCCACTCAATTCTAAGAAAACGGCCAAGCATGCATTCTCCATATATGGGAAGTCCGGATTTCCGGCCTAAGACAGTGAAAATTATGTACATAGTGGAACATCTTGATATCTTGCTTCTGGGAAAACGGCCAAGTACACGCGTCCTTCGTCCGATTCTTCATTGCTGTACATTTTAAGATACATTTTGTTCAAGACACATTTTGTCTTCGCCTTGCAAGGCCTCTTGCCATATCTGATGTAAGGCGACATATAAGTTTTTTTCTCATTTGGAATTGAATAGAACTTGCATATAGGTATAAAGCATAAAAAACATTTGGCAATATATACATATACCCTCACAAACCCCCCTAAAAAACTTAATATGGAGATCAAGCATCAGACCTTGCACTCTTCCTCGGTCGTCTCTCCCTTGCGTCAGGGTTTCTCCACTGCCCGTAAGTCCCTACTCCTAAAAGGGAGGGATCCCTACCTCACCTCAGAAGGAGGCCATGGATTCCCTGGGCTTATTTCCGGGCATCCATACCCTCTATCTGTACGAGTTAACACCCCGCAGGGTGTGCCCTCGCCAGAACCTAAGGTCTTCTGCACTAACCCTAGGCAAATGGGAATTCCACTGACAGTCCATCTTAGGAGATCGGGGCAGGTGCAGTACTAGTACATTTCTCCGTTTTTCTGGTAACGTATCTGGTTGGCATTATCGAAACTGGCTCTTCATCTTTTTCAAACAAGGGAAATGTTGGTGTCACATTGTCCAGTCTCTTACTCATACTCTTTGATCAAAGGGATAATACTCATACAGGAAATTACATACCCCACCTCTTTCTGCTAAAATCATATCCACGGCCACTCTATTTTGGAACGCCATGGATGCAGTGGGCCCTAACTGGTCAGCTAACCCTTGCGAAGCATCTCTGGTGTAGTTTACAAACCTCTGCTGATTGTAAAAGATATAATTCATCCAATCTACATTATTATTAACAGTGACAATACCAAATAAGGAATCAAAACCTGCTTTAACCTGATCTCTAGAATTAAATTCATCTGGCACCCCCCTTGGCACTCCTATTACATCTATGTATACATGTGGATAAAAGTTACCACCTGGAGCGTCAACTTCTCTCTTAGCACGATGCGGTGTTGGATTCTCACCCTCAGTGTAGTCTTCATATTGCACATTTGATTGTATTAATTTGTTCTGAAACAGGGGGCTAGTGTACAGTAGTCAAAGGTGTGTGTTAGAGGAATTGTACCACATTATAGCATGTAAAGGATATACAAGATCATGAGATTTTTCAGTGCGAAGTGTGGATCCAAGTGGGCTTTCCTTCAAGCTTGACTGCAGTTGGGGTGGTGAACAACATCTGGTAAGGACCTTTAAACTGGGTTTCTCGCTCAAACTTTTTCACATAGACCCTGTCACCTGGTTTCAGATTGTGACACTCATCTGTAGGACCTGGGAGAAAAGCAGAGACTGCAGAATACATTATTGACAATTCCTTGGAGAGGCCTATGACAAAATTAACAAGAAAATCATTCCCCAAACTCGGATACTGTGGCATGTATCCTCCTAAGAAAAAGAAAAAGAGGATTTTTTACTCACCGTAAAATCTCTTTCTCGTCTCGTCATTGGGGGACACAGCAAAGACCATGGGATATAGCTTCTGCCAGTAGGAGGCGACAATAAGTACAAAAAAGTTAGCTCCGCCCTCTGGCTATATCCCTCCTGCCGACAGCAGGCTAATCAGTTTGTCATGCCAGCAGTTGGAATAGCCATGCAGGAACAGAGAGACAACAATAGTTAGTCATATGACACGTTAACAAAAAATTTCACTGTAATGAAAAACACGCAGCACTATGTGCGACTTACAGAATCCGGAGTCCGACCAGGACCACCACCGTGTCATATACAGAAAGAGGGGTGGGTGCTGTGTCCCCCAATGACGAGACGAGAAAGAGATTTTACGGTGAGTAAAAAATCCTCTTTTCTCGCTCGTGTCATTGGGGTACACAGCAAAGACCGTGGGACGTCCCACAGCCTTCCCCGAGGGTGGGTACAAATAAATCAAAACGCATGCGGTCAGTTTACAGCCGTCTGTAAAACCTTTCGACCCAGCGAAGCGTCGGCTGACGCGAACGTATGTATTTAATAAAATTTAGGAAAAAGACAGCACCGGTCGCAACACCACCTTATCCTGGTGAAAAAAACGTAAAAGGTGGTTTTGCCGACAGCACCGCAATCTCCGAAACCCTACGAAGGGAGGTAACCGCCACCAGGAAAGCGACCTTCCAGGACAGCAAGCGCCACAGTACTTTCGCTAATGGCTCCCCTGAGAGAGTAGATCCTTTCGTAGGGGTAATCGCCAGGGCGCGTCTGCTAACATGTCCATGAGCTCAGAGTTCCGCGTTCTTCGCGGCCACTCTGGGCTATGAGAATCATTGGTAGCCCTTCCTTCCTGATCCTCCTGAACATCCGAGGAAAGAAAGGAATTGGTGCACCCCCAGCCCGTCATGCTGGCGACTGTAGCCAGCACCTACCACTGCAGGGGCAGGAACGACCTGCCCTGCTGGATGCGTGGCGAGTCCAACCACCACTGGAGTGACAGCTGAACTCCTGGTGGAAACCTTATCTTCCCCTCGAGGGATCGCGCTAACCTGTCTCACCTTGAGAGTATCGCCCACTGCAAGGGGCGGGAGTGGAACAGGGCAGAAGGAATTGCCTCGAAAGACAATACCATCAGCTTCTTTAGGTCCAGAATCGGACGGATGGAGCCGTCCTTTTTTTTTTTTTTTTTGGGGGGGGGGGTTCTGGACCGAAAGAAGCGGTCATGCGGTTGTGAGTGGAACTCCATCGCATAGCCCCTGGACACGACCTCCTGTACCCAGGTGTCTGAGATGAGCTCGTCTAGCTTGGCGCCGAAAAGACGAGATCCTACAAAGGGCATACTGATTAACGACCCCTTGGAGGAAGCATCCGCATCCCACGATTTTAACCATAGGGACCGGCGAGTCGCCACCGATGCCGCGGAGGCTCGGGCCGCCAGCCTGGCTGTATCCATACAGGCCTCACAGAGAAACATGCCTGCTTGTTCAATCTGGCGTGTAATGCCCACCAGATCCTCGGTTGACGCCCCTTCGACGATTCCTTCCCGTAACCGTTTTGCCCAGTCAGTAACAGCCTTACTGACCCAGGACGAGGCAAACACAGGCCTAAAAGCTGACCCTGCCGCCTCAAAAACGGTCTTTGCGAAGGCCTCGACTCCTCAATCCTTGGGATCGCTGAGGGAGGAGGACTCTGCCGTGGGTAGCACGGTATGCTTAGCCAGGCGCGAAATGGGCGGATCCACTAGCGGTGGGACCGACCACTTCCCGTCCAAGTAACCCATCTTGGAAAGACGCTTATTCGGTGCCTTCCACTCCTTAGATAGGACCTTGTCAAAGTCCTCATGAGGAGGAAAGGTTTTTGGAGAGCGTCTAGGCTGCCTGAAAGAAAACGATATCCCAGATGCCTGTGGTTCCTGTTCCGTGAGCTGAAAAGTGTCACGCACCGCAACCACTAAGCTCTCCACCATTGCCGAAATTTTTGGGACCTGATCCTCCTCCACGACAGAGCCTGAGGAGGATTCAGACCATTCCTCGTCCGAACCAACTTCTGCCAACAGGCGCCGTGACCTAGTACCAGAAGAGCGCAAAAGTGAGGAGGAGGATGGTGACCGGGAGGGCCGCCGGGAGTCCGAAGGCCTGACCCCTTTTTCGTCTACGGCCGCGCTCCTCACGCGGACTGGAGGCGTTCTGCGCTAATCTTTCCAAAATTGCGCCAGATGCCCGAGAGAGGTCAGACACGGCCAGTCACAAGGAGCGGGCCCACTCCGGCTCGCCACAGCTGGGGGCTGAACTGCGGGGGGGATGGGTGCCCTGCACAGCCGCCTGTTTCGCAGGGGGACAATCTCTAGAAAAGGGCTCAGCCTGTCCGCATGCAAACTTTAGGTTACAGCGTGAGCAAGCAAAGTGCGTTACTCTTGCTGTCCCTGGTCCAGCCTCCAGAGCTCTGGGGTCGGACATGGTGCTGGGATTTCACCGGGCAAAGAACAGTGCGAGCTATCCTCTGCTATGCCAACCGCCGGCAGGAGGGATACGCAGTGAAAGAGGGCAGCTAGCCGCCAGGCAGAGCTTACCCAAGTCCTTGCCGAGCTCCGAAGAGGTCCGGGGAGCCGCTGGGTTGGGAGACTGCAGGTGCTGAAGGGCTTTCTTTCCTGGAGCTTGAGCTGTACAGCGTATAAGCTGAGCAGAAAAGGGCAGCAAGGAGTGGAGCAGCAGGGCGGTCCCCAATAGGCTGCTTCTCTGATGTCATCCCCCCTTCACCTGTGCTGAGGGAGGAAGGGGGGAGGGGCAGGGGCGGCGTGCATTGCCGATGAGTCCACGCCCCCTGCAGGGAGTCATTGAGGGCGGGGGGCGTGGCCACACCCGTCCACGGAGGTATTGCCGCTAAGCCACGCCCTCGCGTCACGTGGGGGCGTGGCCACACGGCGAGGCCACGCCCCCTTTAATTCCGCCGTTGCCGCGCCCGGGGCTGCAGTGCAGCCCTCTCCATTGAGCCCCCACATCGCAGGAACTCCTGCTGGGAGCCCCTGCAGGGAGCCAGAAGGCCAGGGCATACTGAAAGCTGTTGCCCTGAAGTACCATGCCCGCGAGGCCATGCCTGGAACCAGCGCCCTGAATATCAGGTGAGCCCATACCTCCACGGTGAACTCACCTGCCCACCCCCACCCCGCCTGCAAGCTCAAGGGGAGCCGAATGCAGGAATGCCCCAGCAAATAATGCCCTTCGCTGCCGCAGCCATGCATAGCGTATACTACTCCCGATGAAAAGGAGTCTGTCCGCCTGCGCCAATCCCTGCGCCTCGCTGCAGCCCACAAGGTACGCGTGCAAAAAGCGACATACTGGGAGAGCCAGGAAGGGGGGAGGGAGAGCCAGGAAGGGGGGAGGGAGAGGTGGGGGGGGGATGTTGCAAGCGCATACTTACCTCCTGCGTCCTTGCTGGAAGAAAAAGCGGCTCCCCAGTTCCAGCAGCCTACCCCTATAACATCGCCTGCCCGTGGGAAGGGGATGCGGACCTCTGCACCAAACATGGGGGGGCTCTCGCTGGCGGGCCACATGCAGATATATATGATCCGGATGTGCCACCTTTTCTTCTGAGGCGGGCCGGGCAAGAAGCAACCTGGACAAACCCGAGGTTGTTCGCCCTCCTCTCCGTTCGGGTTTGATGGGGAGCGTCCTGCCTCTCCGTCTAACCCTGGCCCTTAAAGCAGCCCTAACGGGCACGACCGTCCTCCTACGAGACACTAAGCTAAAAACTGATTAGCCTGCTGTCGGCAGGAGGGATATAGCCAGAGGGCGGAGCTAACTTTTTTGTACTTAGTGTCGCCTCCTAGTGGCAGAAGCTATATCCCACGGTCTTTGCTGTGTACCCCAATGACACGAGCGAGAAAACTAATAGAAGACACTCAATTCAAAATTTGCCCATTTTCTTCATTGTCTTTTGTATCTACTTTCCCACTACTCCATGGATGGTAGGGTGTGTGAAAAGCCTGGAATATACCCAAAACAGACATGATGTGTTGCATTATTTCACCTGTGAAGTGTGTACCTTTGTTTGACTCAATCACTTCCAGTACCCCGTATCTGCAGATTACCTCATTCATGAGCTTCTGTGCTGTTACCTGCTTATTTACTTCGGTAACAGAGTAGGTCTCCAACCTGAAAAACATCAACAACAAGCACATATTCATGCTTCCCAACAAGTGGGAGCTGAGTGTAGCCAATTTGCAATCCCTGAAATGGGTAGAGTGGTCTAGGCAAGTGTGATGTGGCAAATTTTACTTCTGCCCTGTTGCTTACGGCAAAGATCATGCAAAATTGGACAAATGATGCAGCAGCTACAGAAAACCCAGGAGCCACCCGTCCTCGTTCAAGCGTCGACACCATTACTGCTTTGAGAGGTGCGTCTTTCCGTGCGTCAGCTGGGCCATCATGGGGCACAGGGATCGTGGTAGGCAAGTGCTGTTGACTGTTCGCCATACGCTGTCCCTTTTTAGTCCATTTTTCCTTTTTCTTGCTTGCTGGCTCGTAACTGTAAAGTCTTTAGCATATCAAAGTTCAAGTTTTTATCAAAGTCCAAGTTTTTATCAAAGTCCAAAGTTATTGTTAAATTCTTCTTTTCTTCTTTCTTCCACGGCTTGAGGGCCGCTGCCTTTGCTGTGTGGCCTGTGATGGCATTGCCTCTTGCTTCTCCGGTGTAGGAATTGGTGTGAGCTTTCCACCTTGTCAGGTAGAAGTAGGGTCTCCATGAGACTGCACCGCTGCATCATTCTTAATTGGCTGTCCTGCTGTGGTAAAAAACTATCTGGCCTTCCATGTTGGGCCATAATCATGAGCTATGCCAAATGCATACCGGGAGTCAGTGTAAATGTTTACCGTCTTACCTTCCTCCACTCTACACGCCTCCGTGAGTGCTTTTAATTCCGCTTCTTGTACTGCGACATGCGGAGACATTCTGCTTTTTAGGACATCTTGTTGTGTAACCACTGTATATCCAGTGTGGAGTCGTCAATCACCCTGGTACCATCTATAAAAAACAACTCAAAATATGCATTATTAACAAGGGCTTTCAGTAACTTTTTTAAAACTTAAATTTTCTTGTTGCATCACTGCTAGGCAATCAGGCTGGTATTCTATTTCAAAAAGATCAGAACCTTGTTGCAAAAAATTAAAAAAATTAAAAAATGGCTTGCAAAAAATTTAAAAATGGCTGAATTTAAAAATGGCTGACTTGCAATACCTAGATCACCTATGCCTTCTCCTCCCCCCCTTTAAACCAGGGTACTCAATTGGAACAATAGTACCCTGTTTAAGGTAGTACAACATTGTAAAAAGATTTGATGGATGCAGATAAGGCCTGTAAGATGTTAGCACCAATAACAGACATGAGTTACACCGGGGAAGAATAATCTACAAAACATCTACTAATATTGGAAATGTGATATCCCTTTAAGTGAATTCATTATTAGTCTGTTCCTGCCTGCAATGTCTTATCAAAATTTGAGACAGGAGAAAAAACAAAACAAAAACTTTTACTAGCTGCTCACTCTCCTCACCCCCTCCCTTGTCGAGAAGAGGGATGAAACACATTACGTACTTTTACATCATCTAGCTCCACCCCTTCGATATTGGCTCCGTGCGTCTTTCTTCAGAACTCATTTCAGCTTAACAGTCTACACGTCCACATCTCAACCAAGCAAAGTCCCATGCATGGGGAGGACTTTTATCCCCAGTCATTACCTGCATCACACATTCCACACAGCCCGAACACGGGTCACTAACTCTCATCCATCCATGCTCTCAAGTCTGCTCCGTCACCCCCTTTTGAAGGTGTACCAGTCCATGCAGATGCACAGACAAAAAAAGTTTGACAAACATACATACATCAGTTGAAAAACATTGAGGTGAGTGCTATAATGTTTATAAAGTACATGATTCTATTGAGATGAGATTGTGAATGAGCGCTATCTTTGACAAATTATGTGAAAAAGTTTGCTGAGTGACTGAGACATTCTATCTTTCTTATTTACTGAAGCTATTATATGCTGTATTAAACACTGAAGTATTTTAGAATACGTGGGTATTTTTCAGCCCCCCTTGTCTCTCTTTCTCTGTATTTGACCCTGAACAAAAAAGTGAAGTCTGAAAGCCCCCACCTTTGTAAAACAAACTGTTATCTCTCTACGAATATGAAACACAGACTGAATTGTTTTAGCGTAAACTATTGCCTGCATTTGAACTCATAATTAACACATATCCTGAGACCTTGCAACATTCATTTTCAACCCCTGTATAAGTAAGAATATAACTTAGAAATTGCTATATTTCTTGCCTACTAAGACAGTATAACTAATTAAATTCATTTCAATTCATTTTAAGCAAGCAGAGACATTCTCCAGGGTCAGCACTTCATTCTCTCTCGCTGTTATCTTCCGACCTTGGAAAGCTTACACAGACTCGCAGCTACATGTCAACAAACCCTTCTCCCCTAAAAGCAAGCTCAGTTAACTATTTGCACATACAGTATATATATATATATATATATATATATATATATATATATATATATATATATATATATACACACATATATATCCACCTGGTATGGATTATACATATTATACACCTTTTACTCTCTCTTTGCCAACAAATCACATGCATTGTAACTTTCTTCTCGACTTTGCCTGCTCCCCTTATTTCTCTCCCCTACCTAACTGCCAATATAACCTTCAATAGACACTCTCCGAGGGTCCCTTTTCTTTATGGAACCAGCCTCATAAAATGCATCTCTCTGAAATCAAATCGTTAGCCCCATATATAAGGCAAAACAACCGAGAGTCCCTTCTCCTATGAAGCCTGTCTCACAAAATGCATCCCTGTTAATTTTCAAATTGTTAGCCCCTTATATACTGGAAAAACAACCGAGGGTCCCTTCTCTTGTGAGACTAAATACAACAAACAACCTTCACTATCGTTAAAACACTATGGACTTCAAAGTACAAATAAACTACAGACTAGTTTCTGGGTGACCGATTGGTGCGCATATCACGGTCAGTGGTCCATGACGGCAAACCCGGAGCCCACACGAGTTACCGTGTAGAACTCTTAACCCAACCCGTCCGGTCACAAACCACAGATAGTCAGTCCCGCTGCAAGACTCGCAGTGTAAAACACAACATAAATATATGCTGGTCTTACCTGGAGTTCTTGGGAGTTGATCAGGCTCGGTTTGCAGCAGGACGGCTTCTCCGCGGCGTGGATCCGGGTGGAATGCGTTGTAAGCTCCGGTTTTGTCGCCCCACGTTCGGGCGCCATTTGTCAGGGTAAAATTCTAAGTACAGCACCAATCGGGCCCACCCCACTTGCCCCGCTGCCGGCGGAGAGAAGAAAACACCACACGGAGGTCTGGTATCGTTTCTCACACGGGACATGGCTCTCCGCCGTGCTTTATTACAGATTACATGAGATCTTATACCCTTTGTCCCATCACCAGCAAGGGGTGATGGGCTCATAACCATATATGGGAAGTCCGGATTTCCGGCCTGAGACAGTGAAAACAGTCGTTATCTTGCTACGGCGCCTCTGGCTTATGTACAGAAAATCACGTATTCAATTAACTCCAGTGCAAAGAATCACCCACTCAATTCTAAGAAAACGGCCAAGCATGCATTCTCCATATATGGGAAGTCCGGATTTCCGGCCTAAGACAGTGAAAATTATGTACATAGTGGAACATCTTGATATCTTGCTTCTGGGAAAACGGCCAAGTACACGCGTCCTTCGTCCGATTCTTCATTGCTGTACATTTTAAGATACATTTTGTTCAAGACACATTTTGTCTTCGCCTTGCAAGGCCTCTTGGCATATCTGATGTAAGGCGACATATAAGTTTTTTTCTCATTTGGAATTGAATAGAACTTGCATATAGGTATAAAGCATAAAAAACATTTGGCAATATATACATATACCCTCACAGTTGTTCTACAAGGATAGCTTGAGGGTATAAGGCCACAACATCGGTGCAGCAGAAAGCTACAGCTAGCTGTGACTCACTAATATTTAAAGGCATTCTGTCACCAGATTCATGAAGTTGGACTCTGAGCTGAGTTCCAAGTCATGGAAGTGGCCTATGTCTGCTTTCCCCGCTCGCATTATGCAGACTGACAGCGCTCTCCTATGCACAGAAGGGGAGAGCACTGTCAGTCTGCATAAGGAGATTAGGGAGAAGCCAGCACAGCCCGCCTCCATGACTGGGAGCTCAGCTCATAGTCAAACTTCATGAACCTGGTGAAAGAGTCCCTTTATGTGCTAACTGACTGTGCATGGTTAATGGCTGGGCAGTTTGCCGAAAACCACGTAGCATCAACCATGCACAGTCAGAAAGCACTTAAATCATTAGCAAGTCACAGCCAGTCGGAGCTTTCTGACGCACAATAGCTGCATCTCGGCAACATGGTAGACACACAAAATGCTTAGTGGGAATGAACCCTGAGACTTGCCAAAACCGTAGTACCTTATACAAAGTGCTGCCATTTTGGCTTGTATAGGTGGGGACCCAAACAAGGATATTTGTTTATGATATCTATATGCTCTAATAGGGGTTGAGTGGTGGCTAAAAACACACTGAGAAAACCTTTTGAACATGTGCTATCTTGATTTTGGGTTTCCAGAAAATCAATTCTAGGAACACATAATGAATTACTACAACAAAGGCAAAAATAAATGAGACAGTTTTGTTGACACTAGGACCAGGTCTTCCATTCTTAATGTGTGTATTCTGTGGACAGGTTGGCATTGTAGGAAGAACTGGAGCCGGTAAATCATCTCTTACCTTGGGTTTGTTCAGAATTCTGGAGCCTGCAACAGGGGCAATACACATAGATGGAGTAGACATATCAAAACTCGGTCTTCATGAACTGAGATCTAAGATAACAATCATACCACAGGTAAGTCAACCTGACTTTAAATTATGCAGTTTTTTTTGGTTTGTTTTTATTTCTCCATTTCTTTCAAGACTAAATTATTTTGCAAGAAATCTGCATTCGATAGTTGCATAAGGCTAATTTCACAGGTGCGAGTGCGATGTCCTCGCGGATGTCTGGCATTTTGTGTTAAAACCGCTTCACATCACTTCAGGGAAGTAGCTAAAATCCGCAGCGGTGGATCATGGAGTGTTTACCAATCTTCTCAATGGGTAAACCTTGCATCACATTGCACTCGCATGCCGTGCAATTCTGTGCCACCCTGATTGAAAAAAATGGGCAATGTGATGCAAGAGGTTCCGAGGCAACGCCCAAAGATAGGACATGCTGCCGTGCGGGAAAAAATCACTCATGAATATGATCCTATTTAAAAGAATGGGGTTCATATTTGTGCAACATTTATGCATCTTGCAACACACAAATCTCGCGTGATTTTCTCGGTCATGTGAAAACAGCCTAAGGCTTGCCCTGGTGGACCTGATATGTCTGTTTTAATTTTATGCAGGATCCAGTTTTGTTCTTTGGGTCACTAAGGATGAATCTTGATCCATTTGATACTTATTCAGACGAGGACATTTGGACAGCCATAGAATTGGCTCACTTGAAAAGTTTTGTTTCAAATTTACCGGATGGCCTTAATCACATGTGTTCTGAAGGAGGAGAAAATCTGAGGTATGGCTTATAAGTGTCACCCCATTAAAAGCAAATATTATTGTGACGTAAAAGGAAAAGAAAGCATCCTAAGGGCTGACGCACACAGACGTATGTGTTCCGCGTATCCCACACGCATTTTTCACGAGCATTAAATACGTAGTACACAATAAATATGCATGTACATGCATATTTACTGTGTATGTTAAATCCCCACAGGATATGCTGTGTTTTTTTTCACACGCAGGTAAAAAAAAACAAAAAACGAGGTGTGAGTGGCCCAATAGAACTCAATGGTGTTACGTGTGCTGCTGAGACATGTTGTACTATTGTGATTCCAGCAGCACAGCACTCTCAGGGTTAATGATTGAGCTGGCTGGGTGTGGTACTGTCTGCTAGCCAATCCCCTGGATCTGTGCTCACATATAAACCCAGCCCCTGGTCAGTCTGCATGGCCCCTCAGGTAAGTAGTCATGAATGCTTGTCTGCTGAGGGTTGCAGTGTGACTTGGTTCATGTCCGTTTGTACGTTTATATTCTGTCAGTTTTGTGTTAGCTTGCTGTGTGCCCTGCTATCTGTGTCCTGTCCTGTTGCAGCGTGCGGTGTGAACTGTGTCCGGTTCTGCTGGACTCCTGGTTAGTGTAGGGACTAGCAGTATAACCAGGAGCCGTGAAGTGGCCTGCTAGCTTACAACATATTGTACAACATGTCAACTAATACCTGGTATTTATATTCAGCTTCCAATCTGTTACTAGTGGTTATATGTTGTATGCGGTGTATTCTGGGTCTGTCATGTGGCATGTGAATGCATTCTGTTCTGGTGCGTGGCTCCTAGGATCAGCTAGGGCCCAGATCCGAAGACCGCTGGGCTGCCCTTATTGGGGCAATGTCCCCGCTTAGGTGGGGCCATTTCTACCTCCTGTTAGCACAGGGCCAGTTGCTTGAATCCCGTGTGCGTTCCCCTTTGGTCACGATCGTGTGGGTCCCGTGCTTTGCCTGCCCACACGATCGTAACAAATGGGCTTTTAGGTCTGTGTATTACACGCATGACATACAACCGTGTGAGTGAGCCCTAAGGCCGCTTTCAGATGAGCGTATTTTTATGGTTCAAACATTTTTTATTTAGTCTGCCATTAATAAACGTTAGTTACAGTATTATGGAATGGTGTCATGAATAAACATTTATAATTAACAAATACTCAATCTGTCTTCATTTTCCATCCACGTTCTCAGTCTGTGAGGCAGTTTCTTCATTTTTCGGTATAGACAAACCTTTTTAACAACAACAGGCCCTGGCGGGCTAATAATTATATGTTTCACATAAAATTATAAACAACAAGGAAAAAAAAAAAGAAAAAAGGGGAAGAAAAAGGAAAAGAAAAAAGAGCGGGACGTGGGGGTGGCAGAACGGGGGCAGGTAGGAGGTATGAGGGGATGGGGAACAGGTGACCCTGGTTTGGGATAGGTAGCAATAGAGGTGTGGTTTATGGAATAGTAGAGCTGACTATGGAGGGGGTTGTGGTTGTTGGTAGAGCTCCGCTGTCAAGCCACGTGTTTATGTCGGGAGAGAGACGAAATTGGTTCCAGACCAACCACGTAGCGATATATTTGTTGTGTCTCATCTCGTCTTTTGCGCAGAGTTCCTCCATGTGTCTTATGTGGTCTAGGGCTTCCAGCCACTTCAACCTTGAGGGGGCTGTCGTAGATTTCCAGTTTCTGGGGATTGTTTGTCGCAGGGCCAGGACGAAAAATCTAAGTAGGGAACCTTTAGAGCTGGCTATTGAACCTGGGAACATGGAGAGTAAGGCCATTTCTGGCGTGAAGGTGATTTCACATCTGCATATACCAGAGTACAGAGTATTGACCTCCCTCCAGAGGGGGCGGATCTGGGGGCAAGACCACCATATGTGAACTAGTGTTCCAGGTTCTCTTTGGCATCTCCAGCAGGTATCCGGGTACTGGGGGAATATCCTGGCTAGTCCCGTCGGGGTGCGGTACCATCTTGTCAGAATTTTATAGTTCAATTCTTGCAATTTACTGGACATGTTTAATTTGTGGGTTAGAATGTATGATTTCCTCCATGACTCCTCTAGGGGTGCAATTCCGAGGTCCCTCTCCCACTCCCTCTCCAGGTCTTTGTTACTGTTACATGTGTCTTCCTCTATTAACATCTTGTACAAAGATGATATTTTTTGTTGAGTTGAAGAGGCCGATAGGCACATCTTCTCGAAGGTGGTCAGAGGGTGTCTTATTTGGTGTATATCGCCTAAGGCCCCCGCGTAGTGTCGCAGCTGTAGATATTGGAACCACGCTCCGGGTGGGGGTCTTTGTCCTTCCAGCAATTCGTGTAGTGTTTTAAATCCGTCCCCTTGAGTTATGTCTCTAACCCTGAGGATTGTATCAGTGATAACGCTAGTTAGAGTGGTACTCTTTAGGAAATTAGGAATATCTATGTTACCAACCAAGGGAGTGAGTGGGCCCGGCCTGTGGATCATGCTCGCTTTAGTCGCTGATTTTAGCCAGGTTGAGACCAGATCCTCTATAAATGGGGACCAGCCCAAGCCTTTGTGTTTCCCATTGCCTGGGACCCATAAGAGTCCCTTGCCATTAAAGGGAACAGAGTCTTGTTCGGTCTCTACCCATATTTTCTGGGCTCTGCTATGAAATAAGTCTAGGATCCGTTTGGACAGTGCCGCTTTATGGTATAAGGCGACGTTTGGGATGCCCATGCCTCCCCGGTCCTTGGGACCAGTGAGGGCTCTCCAATTGCGCCTGGGTCTGCTGTTTCCCCAAATGTGAGTCATGATGGCTTTCCTAATCTGTGATAGAAAGGACCCAGGTATGTGGATGGGCACCGTTTGGAACAGGTAAAGAAACCGCGGTAACACATTCATTTTTATTGTATTTATTCTGCCAAACCATGACATGGGGACCTGTTGCCATCTCTTAAAGTCTGTTTCTAGTGTGGCGAGAAGGGGTTTAAAATTTTTTTCGAAGAGCATGTCTAGATTTTTTGTGATCGTGACACCTAGGTATTTAAGATTGTCCTGCTTCCATTTAAACGGGAGAGTAGGTTTCAAAGCTTCCACCTCCGAGTCTGCTAGTGTGACATTAAGGATTGTTGATTTGTTGAGATTCACTTTAAAGTTGGAGAGTTTCCCAAACCTTTTAAATTCTGCAAGAATGTTAGGGAGAGCGATTCTGGGGTTTGTTATGTATATCAATAGGTCATCCGCATATAGGGCTATTTTATTTTCTTTGTTACCTATTCTGACGCCGCTAATGTTGGTGTTTGCTCGGAGAGCGTTCGCCAGGGTCTCCATTACCAGGATGTACAGGAAGGGAGACAGGGGACAACCTTGTCTCGTGCCATTACGTATTTGTATGGGTGACGAGAGTTGACCATTGACCCGAACTCGAGCGGAGGGGCACTTATATAGCGCCATTATCCAGCTCCTGAGTCTCGGACCCATGCCCGCCCGCCCCAGCACCGCCTCCAGAAACCCCCAACCCACCCCGTCAAACGCCTTTTCTGCATCCACCGAGAGTAGGCACAGGGGATCCCCGGAGGCGCGCGCCCGCGACACGAGGGCAAGCGTTCTAATTGTGTTGTCCCCTGCCTCCCTCCCCGGGACAAAGCCCACCTGGTCCTTATGAATTAGTGAGGGGATGTGTGACTGTAGGCGGGTAGCTAAGATTTTCGAGAAGATCTTAGTATCCACGTTTAAGAGGGATATTGGTCTATAACCGCTACAGGATGCGGGGTCCTTTCCTGTCTTGGGGATAACCGTGATCACAGCTTGTAGGGCCTGGGCGGGGAAGGGGCAGGAATCAGATATGGAGTTGAATGTTTTGAGCATTAGGGGGGCCAAGTCCTCTGCAAAAAGTTTGTAGAAGCGTGGCGTAAAGCCATCTGGTCCCGGGCTTTTTCCGATTTTCAGGGATTGGATGGCCTCTTTTACTTCTTCAAGGGTGAGGTCTCCCTCGAGCTCGCTTTCCTCCATTTCTGGAATGCGTTTGGGAGCAAAATTAAGTAGATAATTATCTCTATCCTGTAGTAGGGCTTCATCTTGGTTCCCTAGCCTGTCCGTCAGGTTATATAGGTCATGGTAGTATTTATGGAAGCCATTTACTATTTTAGCGTTTGTGTTAACTTGGCCCTCGTCTGGCGTATTAATTGCAAAGATATATGTCTGTGGAGGTTTTGGGTTTAGTGCTTTTGCTAGCCCTTTACCGCTTTTATTCCCGTGTTCATAGAAGTACCCTCTAGCTCTATCCCGTCGGCACAAAGAGGCCTGATCCAGCAGCTGTAGGATTCGGCCACGTATTTCTGAGATTTCAGACGCCCTCGCGTTCAGCGGGTCTCTCTTATTTATGTTTTCAAGGTGGGTCATCTGGGACAACAAATCCCTCAAAGTTGTGTTCCTTTCCTTCTTCAGTCGCGCCCCATGGGAAATAAAGATTCCCCTGAGTACGCATTTGAGGGCTTCCCATTTTATAGGGTCTGATGTGTTGTCTGTTGAGTGATCTGTGTTGAAATTTTCAATGGCCTGTTGTATCGCTTGTGTGCAAGCTGAGTCCGACAGCAGGTTGTCGTTTAAGCGCCAATTGATGTTGGTAGTGTCATGTGTGGCGCGTCGGATCGATCCCCAAACCGGAGCGTGGTCTGACCATATAAAGGGGCCAATGGTACTTGAGGGGTCGCGGTCTAGTAGTCTATGTGAGATGTATAAGTAGTCTAGGCGTTGGTATGAGTTATGTGACGGGGAGAAAAAGCTATAGTCTCTCTCTTTAGGGTGCAGAATCCTCCAAAAATCAATGAGCCTAAGACTAGCCAGTTCCTTGCGTAGCCTACGTAGTGACGTGTGTGGGATTACAGACTTACCCCCAGAGGAGTCGAGTAGAGGTTCCATGCAGAGGTTGAAGTCTCCACCTAGCAGTATATTGGAGCCGTCCGCGAAGGTCCTCAGGGCCCCCAGTACCCGGATTCCAAAGCGCACCTGTGCTTGATTTGGGAAATATATATTAGCGATAGTTAAAATTTCGTTATAGATTTGGATTTTCAGGAAGACGTATCTTCCGTCTTTGTCCATTAATGACGAAATAAGTTTGTGAGGAAGTTGCCTATGTATGGCTATCGAGGTTCCTCCCGCTTTTTTGCTGGGATGCGGGCTATGGTGCCATGTTGTATAATTTCGGTTTTTACATTTAGGGATTTTGTTTGCTTGGAAGTGAGTTTCCTGCAAGAGCGCAATCATTATTTTTTGCCTGTGCAAGTGATCCAATATTTGCCCCCTCTTGGCGGGTTTATTTAGCCCTCTCACGTTGTATGTGCTGAATGTGATACTAGCCATGATCTATATTCAGGTGGGGGAGTTGTTTAGTAACCAGGGTGTAGTTGGGTCGGGTGACAGAAAAAGAGTAGAAAAGAGGATAGGAGAAAGAAAGGTTTACAAGAAAAAACCTTTTGCGGCATTCAGCGGCCGCATACGCCATCATGGTGAGAAGTGCTGTGGTCGCAGCGCTGTGCGACAGCTCACCTTAGGTAGGGAGTGGTAGAGTGCTCGGCAGGACAGGACCGGCCCCCGCCCCCACCCCCCGGGATAATTGCTATAACATTTGGGGTACCCAAGAGGGTCCCTGTAAATAACCTCCAAACGGCAACACGGCAACAGTTCGGATCAAGTGATCCGGTATTTAACGGGAACTTAAGAAAGTTATGAACGGCAAATGAGATCCATCTTCCGGCTTCCTTTGTCTCTCTTCAGTGTAGTTTCTGGCCAGTCCTTCTCATGGGGGCTTCACTGTGGGATAGATGGCATCAGGTGTCCGTTTCAGGTCCTCTGCGGCTTTCACGGCGCTGTTTGGGTGGGACCGTCTGCCAGTGCTCTTGGACAGTTGGGGATAGCAAGGTTGGGGTGCTTGGCCAGTCAGGGAGTGCGATCATGGGGAGTTGGAGGATCCCCAGAAATTTAGGGAGGTCTCCTAACATGCGGAATGTAGCTGACTTGCCTTCTTTTCTGGCGGTCAGGGAGAATGGGTATCCCCAGCGATATGGTATGTCCCTTTCTCTGAGCAATGTTAGCAGCGGCCTCAGTGCGCCCCTGAGGCGGAGCGTGTGGCGTGCGAGGTCTTGGAGTATGATGAGAGGTTTGCCATTGTGCATAAGGTCCCCCTTTTCTCTGGCGGCGCGCATAATGGATTCTTTTTCTCTAAAGAAATGGATCCTGCATATTATGTCCCTTGGTCTATTTG
This sequence comes from Eleutherodactylus coqui, assembly GCF_035609145.1. NCBI lineage: Eukaryota > Metazoa > Chordata > Amphibia > Anura > Eleutherodactylidae > Eleutherodactylus > Eleutherodactylus coqui. Next base: position 112,766,776 of record NC_089844.1, read on the forward strand.
GGTCGGTCGCCTTGGGTCCCAGCGCCCTGTGTATCCTGTCGATTATGACTGGGTTGTCCGGTGCGCGATCTAGTAATTGCAGGAAAAATGTTTGCGCCCACGTCTCCAGTTGGGGGCCATCTACTTCTTCGGGTAAACCCCGGATGCGAAGATTGTTTCGCCGATTCCTGTTCTCCAGGTCGTCTATATACATAGTCAGGTTGGCGATTTGGTCTGTTTGATATTGTATGGCTTGCCTATGTGATTCTAAGATGGCCGCCGTGTCTTCTTGCACCTCCTCTACCTGCAGCAACCTGTGTCCCATCTGGTGTATGTCAGAGTGGATACGATCAAGGGCTTGTTTGTTTGATGTTTCAAATTTTTCGAACAGCGCGTGCAGCTCGCTTTTTGTGGGGATCGACATTATGTGGGTTTTCCACTGCTCAGTGTCTTTATTGGAGAGTTCCCCTTTATGTGCATTATCTGTTGGGCTGCTGGGTGCACTGCTCTCAGGGGATACTGACCACCCCAGTGAATCATTACCCCTGTTGGTGCTAGGGGAGGTACAGTGTGCAGCAGGTGAAGCTGCTGCTGGTGTGCCTGCATGTGCTGAGGGGGAGTCCATGTTGGTGTAACTCACGGTTCTGCTGCTCTCTCCTGCTTCTCCTGGTGCCTCAGGTGCGGGGTCCTCTCGCGCTGGAGGTTCCTGCTGCGTTGTGCCTGTTTGCTTCTCCCTCTGTGAGGTGCCGAGGGACGGGGACCGCAGCGGTTGCTGAGCCGGGTTGTGTTGTGCGGCGCTCGGCGGAGGGGACTGTCGGGACCCACGTGACCCTGTGGGAGCCGGCGCCGGCGCCATCTTGGCCGGGTTCCCGCCGCTCTGGGCGCCGATAAATCGCTCCAGTGCCCCTTTTCTGCCGCTCGGAGCCGGCGTTTTCGTTCCGGGGGTGATCTTCTTGCCCATCCTGTCCTGAATGGGCGGAATTTGCCGCTCTGTCGGAGGTTGCTGCCCGGGGAAGGTGAGTACAGCGGGAGCGCGTCTCACATGCGTCCTATCTCGGCATTAGCTAGCCACGCCCCCCAGATGAGCGTATTTTTAAGCTGCATAATTGGTCCATGTTTTATAGACCATAATACAGAGCTAATGTAAATCTATGTATTTGCTCACATGGTCGTATTTTTCACTGCAATTTTATTTTATTTTTTAAATGCAGCATGACCTATTTTTTCCATACCTGCTAGCCCCGCCCCTCACTTGGCTAGAGAGGTATCACTATAATAACCCCTCTAGCCCTGCCCCCTCTCAAGCCCCGCTCGCAGAGAAACCCACTAGCCCTGCCCCCTATGGGGAGAAAACAATGGGTGATATCGCACATTCTTCTTTGCCATGCAAGGTTAGTGTGACAACATCGCTACTGAGAATGAAACCATTGAAAATCATTGGTTTCATTATCATGCGTTTTCACTTGTTTTATTACCGATTTTGTAAACAGCGGCTCTGCCGGTAGAGACCACATGTGGCTGCGTGTGCACTGCGCATGCCTACTTATCACACGCACATGGACATGTGCTGTGTTTTTTTGGTTTTTTTTTCAGTCTCCCGCTCTGTTTCAGAATAGGGATGCGTATGAAAATGCTGCCCATATGCAATTGAAAGGTGTGGATGAAGGAAAGAATTAAAATTGTTTACTACAGAAAGGGGTTAAATCATCAAGTGAACCACTCTTTTTCAATGGTCGACATGGCATTGGAAAAAAATCCCTCATATTTCAACATAGTTGGTACAACCAACTATAATTTACCACAAAAAATAAGCCTCATGGCTTAGATGGTTGTAGCACGGACACATGCTTGTATGCACATATACACTGCAGGGACTCACTGGCTGCAGTGGTCATGTATGTATTCAGATGATAGCAGCAGTGAGGAGCTTTATAACTAGAGATGAGCGAACCTACTCGGCCACGCCCCTTTTTCACCCGAGCGCCGCGATTTCCAAGTACTTCTGTACTCGGGTGAAAAGATTCAGGGGGCGCCGTGGGTGAGTGGGGGGAGAGGGGGAGAGAGAGGGCCCCCCCCTGTTCCCCGCTGCTACCCCCCGCTCCGCCACGCCTCCCCCCGCCCCCCGAATCTTTTCACCCGAGTACAGAAGTACTCAAAAATCGCGGTGCTCGATCGAGTAATTACTCGAAACGAGTATACTCGCTCATCTCTATTTATAACCTTTTTCTAGCTTCAGAAAAAAATGATCTTGGACAATCCCTTTAACCCTTTCTAATCCACTGTCTGACCTCTAAAGACATTATGATTTAAAGCTGCACAGCTCCGATGTGGAAAGACATCCGTCGGGATTCTCTTACTGTATATTGCCAGCCTCTCTGCTATTGGAGCCTATCCAATGTGTCACCTCATGCAGTACTGGCATTAGCCAGCAGATAGCGCTGTTGTATAATGGCAGAAAAAGAGTAAGCCCTTTAGGAAAACCAGGATACAAATTGGATTGGAAAGGGTTAAGAGGCAACATTTTATAATCACATTGTCTAAGTAAATTGCGTCTATAGGCAGCCACATGACATAAAGGTAGAGTACATATTTATAGGCTGTATGCCATAAAAGTGTGTGCTTAAATTTATTTATATGTTCTATAGTAGTTATGTCAATTGTTGCCATGTTTTTTTTTAAAAAAAGCTAGAAAGTTACACTGTTTTTTTTTTTTCAGTGTTGGCCAACGTCAGTTGGTGTGCCTGGCAAGAGCTCTTCTACGTAAGACAAAAATTTTAGTGCTAGATGAAGCCACTGCAGCTGTGGACCTGGAGACCGATGACCTAATACAGTCAACCATTAGAGAAGAATTTAAGGATTGTACTGTACTCACTGTTGCACACCGCCTCAATACAATCATGGACTATACGCGGTAAGACCCAATACTGTTTTCTAATTTGCCATTAGCCCTTTACTTTAAAGGGGTTGTCCCGCGGCAGCAAGTGGGGTTATACACTTCTGTATGGCCATATTAATGCACTTTGTAATATACATCGTGCATTAAATATGTGCCATACAGAAGTTATTCACTTACCTGCTCCGTTGCTGGCGTCCCCGTTGCCATGGTGCCGTCTAACTTCAGCGTCTAATCGCCCGATTAGACGCGCTTGCGCAGATGGGTCTTTTCCCTTCGGCTCAGCAGCAGCGGCGTTCTGGCTCCGCCCCCTTGTACGGGTCATCGCGTAGCTCCGCCCCCGTCACACGTGCCGATTCCAGCCAATCAGGAGGCTGGAATCGGCACATGTGACGGGGGCCGAGCTACGCGATGACGCGTACAAGGGGGCGGAGCCAGAACGCCGCTGCTGCCGAGCCGAAGGGAAAAGACCCATCTGCGCAAGCGCGTCTAATCGGGCGATTAGACGCTGAAGTTAGACGGCACCATGGCAACGGGGACGCCAGCAACGGAGCAGGTAAGTGAATAACTTCTGTATGGCACATATTTAATGCACGATGTATATTACAAAGTGCATTAATATGGCCATACAGAAGTGTATAACCCCACTTGCTGCAGCGGGACAACCCCTTTAAATATTAGTGCATTAGATCTTTCCTAAAATGGTATTTATGCTTCTACTACAGATCGTAACCATTGATTGCTGCAATCTGCAGTTTTAATCCTGAAGACATCCTATTCTTTTTAGCAAAGACGTGATTGTGTAATGTACAGTTGTGATTACAGAAATCCATGGGCAATGACATTTGTGGATTTTCATAGCGTCTACCGAATTTTAATTTACTTATCCCCACCAAAAATTAATAAGATGGGCTTGATAGTTTAGGATATTGTTGCATGCCCCAGCAGTGTTGTAATCTTCTGAGCTTTCCATGGAGCCTCTAGGCTTTAGTCATTTAGTTCCTTCAGTGTGCATGGTTACAGCTGGATGTCACTATTCCTGTAAACATGTCCAGTTCAATGCTTACTGTAACTATGAAAATACATGAGTTTGTCAAAATAATATTTCTGCAACTGAATGCACACAGCAGTGTTTCTTAAAATATTTGAGTATAGACTAATTCATATTTTTCCCCCACAGGATAATTGTCTTTAATAAAGGTGAAATTGTAGAATTTGACACTCCATCAAGATTACTGGAAAATAAAGGACTATTTTACTCCATGGCCAAAGATGCAAATATAATTTAACAATGTTCGTTAAATATATGCAAAAAAGCAGTACAACGCCTCTTATATCCACTAGAGGGCAGCTACATACGTGCCTAAAATGGAATCTACAAAGTCTCAGTGGCTTAAGTGCTAGAGGTGTAAGTGAGTTACTACAGAGTATGAAGGGAAGCATGAAAAACTTTGCATGAGGATACCACACAAGTATATTAGTACACAAGTTCACCCACTCGTAGCAAAACTAAAGATACAAAACAAATACAAAATAATAAGAAAACAATATTAATTAAAAAAAATTAAACACTTAAGGAGCCCAAATCTATCTGTGAAATTGTCATGCTGTCTAAATAGTAAAGCATCTAATAGAATAAAGCCTACAGGCTTTTTCTTGCACTACACTTTGCCCCCTTTGTGTGACCTTTGGATGATTTTGCTGTCGTTAGATTTGTGACCTCCTCACCATCGCCGTAAAATCATAACATTTGAGTTCGATTTATTGAGTGAGCTGTCAGGCCAGGTCAAAGTTAAGTCTAGAGGCGCTGTTGTGCTTCAGCCAACAGCGCAACTAGCAAGAGTCAGGCCTCCTTCACACTGGTGAGCACTATATCACCCTCACAATCCATGTGGAAACCCGTTAATGCAAGGCGTTTTCACATGGAAACAGCCTCACATCCCTGCGGGGCTGGAGGAATCACCACTGTCACAGCCACAGCAGGGGATCTCGATGTTATCCCATTATTTCGGTGGGGCTAGCGCTGCTGCCGTCGGCACCATTTGAAAACAATGGGTGATATCGCAAAAAGAAATGACATGCTGCGATTTCTTTTCCTGCATAGCATCGCAATGCCATGCAGAGTAACATTGCAAATGTGAATGAACCCATTTTGTTTTCACGTAGCGACCATTGTGTCAATCTAGTATATTATAAGTTGAAGGAAGTATAACGCCGCCTGCACACGAGCGGAATTTCTGCCGCTGCAAGCCTGCATAGAATTGCGTTAACAAACACAATCCTATACAGACGGCCACGATTTGGCCGCGCGAAATCTCGCCCAGCAAACAAACCGCGGCATGTCCTATTTGTGTGCGGGGCTCGCAGATCCCCGCACAGAAACGTCACTCACCCTGCTCCGGTCTGCGCATGCGGCGGCAGCCGGCACATGAAAGAGCCGGAGCTGCGGGGCGCGGGTGAGTTCGCGCTGGTCCCTGCAGGCGCTCGGGTCGGGTCCCGCGGCGAGAATCCTCGCTGCCGACAACCGCTACCTGACATCCACTATACATACACAGCAAAAGTTGGGTGGCACAGTATGAAGCAGGCTCAGTAGCTAAGCTCACTCCATACATGATGGGTACCTTCTGTGAAACACAGTTAACACCTGACAGCAGCAGCTTAGATTGGCTGCAGCTCCAATCCTGGCCATGTATTCCCCTAGATGATGGCATCTAAGTGGTCAGAGGCTGGGGGCACCCTCTTTCCCACCTTCCAAAAAAATGAGATTGCAGTCATATTGAAGTTTATTGTACAAGCAATCAAAAGATTGCAAGTTTGTCTACTAGGAGACTAAAAAAAGATGTAAAAATGGCTTTAATAAAAATGCTTAAAATATAAAAAAAATTAAATGTTAAAAATACAGCCCTTCCCTTTTTCCAATTTTTAAACATGAAAAATATAAGTAAAAAAACTAAAACTGGTATCGCCATATTGAGAAAGGTCCAAATAATTAAAATATAACATTATCTCACATGGCATAAGAAAGAAGATATGCAGTGCCAGAATTCTGTTTTTGATCACCTCTTCTCCCCCAAAAAAGGATATAATAAGATCTAAAAGTTTTATGTAACCTAAAATTAAAATTACAGTCCTCATACAGTGCAACAAAAAATGAAAAAAATGTTATGGGTATCAGAAATCGGCAACAGAAAATGATTTTTCATTATAAGAAAAAAGAAAAAGCTTTAAAGTAATAAAAAATAAAAAAACTACAGCAGTCAGCCACAGAATAAAGGTAGCATAGCGTTTCACTGCAGTGTTTTTTAGTAAATTGTACAGTACATTTAATGATTGAGAATACAACTTGTCCTGCAAAAACAAGCTATGTGAACAGAAAAATATAAGGATCATGGGTCCTGAAAGGTGACGATAAAGGAAACGAAAAATAAAGTGAAAATTGTTTACTACGGGAAGGGGTTGAAACATCAAATGGAATCGTGCAATTTTTTATTGCACCAAAAACAGGCACATGTGAGACATTTGTCAAAAACTGTCATCTAGCCCTAACTCTACTGTCTAAAACTAAGATCTCTAACAAGATTTCATGCATGCTCCGTTCACTTTAAATGTATGTGGTATCCACATATGGTATAAAGTAAGTGGGTACAAAATGTTTTTGCTTATATATATGGTGTAATAAGGATAGAGAAGCAAGTGTAAAACTTGAAGAATAAGAATTCTTTGGGGGTTTAAGAAACCTATATTTTGTATAATGTGGGTATATTGTGGAAGTGAACAATAGCATTATATGGATGGAGCATTTATTTTATGAAAGTATGCATCTTTTATTTTTTTATTGTTGAAGCAAAAAGTTATTAATCATGTGGTTGGAATATGGTGTTTACATTTAGCCCAATCACAGGGACAGGAGAGTCTATAGTATATGTTAATCTAGCCCTTCACAGTTATAGACTTCAAAAATTATAATTCTTTATTAAGGTATTTGATTAAAAACTAGAGATGAGCGAGTATACTCGCTAAAGGCAATTGCTCGAGCGAGCATTGCCTTTAGCGAGTATCTCCCCCGCTCGAGACTGAAGTTTCGGGTGCTGGCGCGGGGTAGCGGTGAGTAGCGGCAGTCAGCAGGAGGGAGCGGGGGGGAGAGAGGGAGAGAGAGATCTCCCTTCCGTTCCACCCCGCTCTCCCCCGCAGCTCCCTGCCCGCTGCCGGCACCCGAACCTTCAGTCTCGAGCGGAGAGATACTCGCTAAAGGCAATGCTTGCTCGAGCAATTGCCTTTAGCGAGTATACTCGCTCATCTCTATTAAAAACACACATGGGCTGACAGACAGACTAAACATAAAAACAAAGGATACCAAAAGAGTATACCCTTTCCAGACACGGGTCTCCTAGACTCAAATTAGAGTTTAATGTACATATAGGAGAATCAATAAGGATGAAGTGCTTGTGTATTGTTGCTGGAACGAATTGATTGGTTCTCAGCTACAGAAATCCGTAACGTACAACAACCAGACTCATAGATGTTGTACTTAATTGTTGTGCATAAGATGCCGGAACTGATAATATGGTTCTCAGCTAGATAGTTTGCATATTGCAAGTCAATAGATTTATTCAAGCTCAAATGATTGCATATCACAAGTCAAGGAGTTTGTTCAAGCTTGACGCGTTTCCCCACTTAAACAAAGCGGTTCATCATGAGCCAGATTGAAACAAAAGGTGTGTGTACAGGTAATGTATAGCACAGCACTTTTCCAGTAATCAACGTGTTGGATCAACAAGTTCACCAAAATTGCTCAGTGGTGATGGCTAAAATTAAGTGACATCAAATGATAGACATCATACGGTGATGTATTAACGTCTAAGTAGAAGGTTCTGTGTCAGTCATATGTTCAAAGGAGGTAGTCTAGAATTACGTACTATCCTCCGTTGACTAAAACACTAGCACTGGAAAGATAATCAGTGTCTAGGTTGTTCAGTGCCAGGGTTTAGAGTGATCCACTAAGACAAAGTCTGACAGATACTCTATGGTCATAAATATTCAAGGATGGATGCCTATTCAGACCAAAGAGTAACCGGATATCATACTGGACCAGATATCAAGGCAACTGTCAGAAAAGAGCTCCAGTGGGGAAATATGTAATAACCCACTGAGAATAATAGCAGAAAGTAAGCCCACGGTCACTAAATACGGTTGATGAATCAATTAGTGGATCTAGCTATGGCAAATGCTGCAAGATGGTATCGTTAATATGAGACAGCATAGCCCTATATGGCCCTAGTACTGATTGCACCAGAGAGAGAGAGCACAAAAATAAATAAATGAAAGAAAAGGTATAAAGTCTGTGGCTCTGATTGTGAACCACAGGTGTCCGTATTTAGTGACAAAGTTACCAAACATGCCAAATCCATAAAATGCCACACTACATTCCTATACTTATGAATTAATGGATAGTTATTTAAATTTTTTTAAATTATTTGTTGCATATGTATTAGTCTTGGAATGTTTGCATGGACTTAAAAGTATTAAACTTTTTAAAAACTCTTTCTTCTCACAGGAAAGTGTACACAGCCGTTAGCTATATTGTATTTAAATGGTTGTCTAATGTATTATATAATGTATTTCCAATTTAAGGGGTGCCTCTTTATGAAGGACAGTTCCTGTTTTTTTCATGTCTTTTAGGTTTAAACCAACATCATAAGTGATTTTATGGTTCAAAAGTACTTTATTCAACTGCACCATCCATAACAAAACATGCATAAAGGTCGTAAGACACTAATAAAGTAGTACTCACATAAGCCAAATGTGTTTTACTTGTTAATGACTAAACTTCTTATGCGGTAAATTTTAACAATGTCCCATATACGGAGTAGTCTGGGGAGAACTGAGGAAAGAGATTGGAGAAAAAGAGAGGTGGAAAAGAGGGAGGAAACCAGGGTAGTGGGAACAGGAAAGGGGAACACCTGTTCGGCCGGGGTCAACAATATAGACTGCGCTCTAATACCATCGACAGGTTATAATCCGTCAGTGACCGGCCATTTCTGCCAAGTCACGGCATGGTAACACCATCATTAAGCCAAGCACTCAATTCTGGTGAGGAACAAAACTGTATCCACACCGCCCATGTAGCGTAAAATTTGATGAATCTCAACTCATCTTAGGCACATGACTCTTCCATGTACTTAAGGTTGTCCAATGCCTCCAGCCACATTAGCCTCGAGGAAGGGGTGGTAGATTTCTACTTCCTATGGATGATCTGCCTCACAGCAAGTAGAAAAAATCTCAAAAGGGAGCTCTTTATTCGAGCCAGACCGCCCGGAATCTTTGACAACAAAGTAATTTACGGAGTAAGTTTGATCGACTTTTTACAGACCAACTCATTCAATTCGGCCACCGCTTGCCAAAGAAGTTGAATTAACGAGCAGGAGCAATGTGGAGTAACGTCCCACGCTTGCCCAAGCATCACCGACACGATCTAGATATTGAGGGTAAATTTTTGCAAGGCCGACCGGTGTCTTATACCACCTGGTCATAATTTTGTAATTCAGCTCCTGCATCCTGCTAGATATGTTCAATTTATGGGTCAGGACATAAGTCTTCCTCCATAACTCACCCAGGGAACTGCTACCCAGATTCCACTCCCAATCCATCTTGAGTCTCCTACACCACCGCCTTACCTCTCTTACTCGAGAAGTGTTCTGTGTAGCGTCGAGACTTTTAAAGGGTTCATCTGGGTCTGACGAGCACAGGCTCTCGAAAGTCATCAATGGCCTCCCAAATTTTGCAGACTACCAAGGGACCTAACATAGTGACAGAGTGGCAGGTATTGGTACCACGCCCTGGTAGCTTTATGGGCAATGTCTGAAAGATATATAGAAATTTTACCAGGGAGTTCATTTTAACTGTGTTTTTTCTACCGAACCAAGATAGCGGGAAGGTCTTCCATCTGCCCAGGCCCGCCTCAAGGGCAGAGTCCTATAATTTCTTTTAAATAGATTATCAGTGTTTGTCGTTCTCACAGTCCCCAGTTATTTAATCTCGTCTGTCTTCCAGACAAAAGAGTATGCTAGCTGTAGCGAATCTACCACCGCCCCTGGAAGTGTGACATTAAGTATTTTGAACTTATTTAAATTTACCTTAAAGTAAGTTAATTGTCCAAACATCTCAAATGTTTTTAAGATGCTTGGGAATGCTATTCTGGGATTGGTGACACATATCAAGAGGTCGTCTGCGTACAGAGCAACCTTGTGCTTGGTTCGGCCAATCTTAACCCCCCGAATATCGTTGTTTGCTCTCAATGCATTCGCCAACTTCTCCATTACCAATATATATAAGAAAGAGGACAGGGGACAACCCTGCCTGGTTCCATTGCTGATCTGAATCAGACACGACATTTGTCCATTAACACGTACTCTAGCACTTAGGCTGCGGTATGGAGCAATGACCCAACTAAGAAATCTAGGGTCTAAACCGATCCTCTTCAGAGTCACCTTGAGGAACCCCCAGTCTGCCCTACCGAACGCTTTCTTGGCGTCCACCGACAAGAGGCACAAAGGAGCCCCGGACTGACGAGCCATGGTTCTAATTGTGTTGTCCCCCGCCTCCCTCCCTTGAACAAATCCCGCTTGATCTTTATGAACCACCAAGGGGATGAGAGGCCGAAGGCACGTAGCAGGCATCCCGGAATATATCTTGGTGTCTATGTTTATCAAAGAAATCAGCCTGTAACTGCCGCACACAGAGGGATCCTTACCTTGTTTGGGTATGGCGTTTATCGTAGCCTGCAATTCCGGGGAAGGCACAATCACAAGAGACGGCATTAAACGCGTCGAGCATTAAAGGGGCTAGTGCTTCTCCACACAGCTTGAAGAACCATGGAGTGAATCCGTCCAGCTTAGGGCCCTTGCCTCCCATGTTTCCCCAGAAATAAGACCCTGTCATATATTAATTTTTACTGCAAAGGAGGCACAGGGTCTTATTTTTGGGGGGTGTCTTATGCTCACCTAGCAGGCGCCGTTTGGGTCCCTCTTGCTAGGGTGCGGCGCTCCGGCAGGCTTCTGTGTAGGTCCTCAACAGAGCCTCTCTTTCTGGTGACAAGGCTTGAATACCCCACCTCCAGCAAGCGATTGCTCTGATTGGCTGAGGTAATGGTCCTGAACCAATCAAAGCCAGCTCTTGATAAACCTCTCACAGCTATTCAATGATGTAATTCAATGAATGGCTGTGATTGGTTCATCGAGTGCCGGCTTTGATTGGCTGAGGCAACGCACCTAAACCAATCAGAGCAATCGCTTGCTGGATGCGGGGCATTCAAGCCTTGTTACCAACAAGAGATGCTCCGTCGGCATTGAGGACTGAACGATAGCCTGCCAGAGCGCCGCAGCCCAGCGAAGGCAGGGAAAGCAGAGCAAGGGCAACCCCCCTCCCTCAACAAAAAAAAATAATAGCCCAGGATTAGTATGATCAAAATTCTTTTAACCCCTTTGGATATAAAAGTTCAAGTATTAGGGGGGCTTCTCCAACAGCACTCCCGCTGACATCTGGGCTGAGCCACCTGCTATTGCTCCTGTGCCAGGGACCTTTAGTCCAATCAGGGAGACCAATAATCGGGAACTGGAACGCCCCTAAAAATTTGGGGATATCTCCCAGAGAGCGGAAAATAGCTGATCTGCCATCTTTGAGAGCTATTAGGAGACGCCTCAGGGCTCTTAGCTGTAGCGTCCTTGTAAAATGTATCCTGCAGATTACGTCTCTGGGATGATTAATGTCTCCAAGGACCTGCCAGCTGTCTTAACACATTAGTTTTAGTAAGCACTTGCTTTTCCCCTGAAATAATTCTAGAAATCTTTTCTTAGAACATTGCATTGTGCTGTTTCTCTGTTATGCCTCATGCGAAATGTATGAATAAATTGACAACTGAGCATTACCACTCTTCTTGCAAGGGCGCCTTTACACAACTGTGTTGTTACAGCCTTAGGTTGCCATGCTGCTGGTCACACATATTGCATGAAATATGCACACAATAAAGATAGCAGCATGTTTTATCTTGGCGCGAATTACACATAAAAGCAAAGATAGTGCATGGAAATCGTCGGCCTGCAGCAAGTACGCAATGTCATTGCGTACTTGCCCCGTGCCGTGCAACTGTCACATGTGGGCAGCCGGCCTTAATATAGTTTGTCCCTACATACCTTGACACTGCCAGTACTGACTGTTACTGAAAGCTACACCAGTAAGTGTAGTAAGTTTGCCACAAGATGAAGCATTTATTTTCATTCTAAAATTCTAAAACACACCTATAAAACACTAACTAATTTGGGGAAATTTACTTGGCTAAATGTATCAGAATTTTGATTCCATTTTTGCAAAAAAAACCCAAAAAACTGGTGTACTTGCCTTGCACCATATTTATGTGTTTCAAAGACTTTTTGCAGGTCGCACAACAAAGGTGAATGGCTTAGGCCGCTTGTCCATGGCGTAGTGGTTTCTTGCTGTGCGAGTCACCATGGGGGAACGCTAAAGTCACAGCAATTTTTATACGCAAGCAGAAAAACGTGGCAATTTTCCGCTTGTATACATCGGGTTGTACTTTCTATAGTTATCCTATAAGCGTCCATTGCGTTACCCATGTGTGGATTACCACTGCAGATAATGCAATGATATATCGCCCGTGGACAGAAGGCCTTAGATAACACACTGCATCAAAATGTTGCTACAATGTAAACAAACTAATAGGCGGCACATCAAACATCAAAAAAGGTGGCAAAGGATGTGCCCGATTTAATTTGGTGCATTTTTTGTCTGCCTGGTCTAATTTAACTCAGTTTCAATATTTGATTAGTAAATGTGTTTCGATTAGAGATGAGCGAGCACCAAAATGCTCGGGTGCTCGTTACTCGGGACGAAATTATCGCGATGCTCGAGGGTTCGTTTCGAATAACGAACCCCATTGAAGTCAATGGGCGACCTGAGCATTTTTGTATATCGCCGATGCTCGCTAAGGTTTTCATGTGTGAAAATCTGGGCAATTCAAGAAAGTGATGGGAACGACACAGCAACGGATAGGGCAGGCGATGGGCTACATGTTGGGCTGCATCTCAAGTTCACAGGTCCCACTATTAAGCCACAATACCGGCAAGAGTGGCCCCCCCCCCCCTCCCAACAACTTTTACTTCTGAAAAGCCCTCATTAGCAATGGATACCTTAGCTAAGCACCACACTACCTCCAACAAAGCACAATCACTGCCTGCATGACACTCCGCTGCCACTTCTCCTGGGTTACATGCTGCCCAACCCCCCTGCACGACCCTGTGTCCACAGCGCACACTAAATTGTCCCTGCGCAGCCTTCAGCTGCCCTCATGCCACGCCACACTCATGTCTATTTATAAGTGCGTCTGCCACAGGAAAAGCAGGCACACACTGCAGAGGGTTGGCACGGCTAGGCAGCGACCCTCTTTAAAAGGGGCGGGGCGGTAGCCCACAATGCTGTACAGAAGCAATGAGAAATATAATCCTGTGCCACCGCCATCAGGAGCTGCACACGTGGGCATAGCAATGGGGAACCTATGTGCCACACACTATTCATTCTGTCAAGGTGTCTGCATGTCCCAGTCAGACCGCGGTTTTTAATTCATAGACACAGGCAGGTACAACTCCCTATTGTGATGTCCCTGTGGACCGACAGCATGGGTGGCTCCCTGGAACCCACCGGCGGTACATAAAAATATCCCATTGCATTGCCCAACACAGCTGAGGTAGTAAAGTCGTGCTTAATGCAGGTGGGCTTCGGCCCACACTGCATGCCCCAGTCAGACTGGGGTTCTTTAGAAGTGGAAACAGATGCATTTATAATTCCCTGTGGACCCACAGCATGGGTGGGTGCCAGGAAGCCACCGGCGGTACATAAATATATCCCATTGCATTGCCCAACACAGCTGAGGTAGTAATGTTGCGCTTAATGCAGGTGGGCTTCGGCCCACACTGCATGCCCCAGTCTGACTGGGGTTCTTTAGATGTGGTTTCAGATGCATTTATAATTCTCTGTGGATCCACAGCATGGGTGGGTGCCAGGAAGCCACCGGCGGTACATAAAAATATCCCATTGCATTGCCCAACACAGCGGATGTAACGTCAGCTGTAATGCAGGTGGGCTAAAAATTCATTTGATTACACTGTAGGCGAGGGCCAACAAAAATTGCTGAATCAACAGTACTAATGTACATCCAAAAAATTGGCCATGGCCAACCAAGAGGGCAGGTGAAACCCATTAATCGCTTTGGTTAATGTGGCTTAAGTGGTAACTAGGCCTGGAGGCAGCCCAGTTGAACGAAAAATTGGTTCAAGTTAAAGTTTCAACGCTTTTAAGAGCATTGAAACGTATAAAAATTGTTTAGAAAAATTATATGACTGAGCCTTGTGGCCCTAAGAAAAATTGCCCGTTCAGCGTGATTACGTGAGGTTTCAGGAGGAGGAGCAGGAGGAGGAGGAGGAGGAATATTATACACAGATTGATGAAGCAGAAATGTCCCCGTTTTGGATGGTGAGAGAGAACGATGCTTCCATCCGCGGGTGCAGCCTACGTATTGCTTAGGTATCGCTGCTGTCCGCTGGTGGAGAAGAGAAGTCTGGGGAAATCCAGGCTTTGTTCATCTTGATGAGTGTAAGCCTGTCGGCACTGTCGGTTGACAGGTGGGTACGCTTATCCGTGATGATTCCCCCAGCCACACTAAACACACTCTCTGACAAGACGCTAGCTGCAGGACAAGCAAGCACCTCCAGGGCATACAGCGCGAGTTCAGGCCACGTGTCCAGCTTCGACACCCAGTAGTTGTAGGGGGCAGAGGCGTCACCGAGGACGGTGCTGCAATCGGCTACGTACTCCCTCACCATCCTTTTACAGTGCTCCCGCCGACTCAGCCGTGACTGGGGAGCGGTGACACAGTCTTGATGGGGAGCCATAAAGCTGGCAAAGGCCTTGGAGAATGTTCCCCTGCCTGAGCTGTACATGCTGCCTGATCTCTGCGCCTCCCCTGCTACCTGGCCCTCGGAACTGCGCCTTCTGCCACTAGCGCTGTTGGATGGGAAGTTTACCATCAGTTTGTCCACCAGCGCCCTGTGATATAGCATCATTCTCGAACCCCTTTCCTCTTCGGGAATGAGAGTGCAAAGGCTCTCCTTATACCGTGGATCGAGCAGTGTGTACACCCAGTAATCCGTAGTGGCCAGAATGCGTGTAACGCGAGGGTCACGAGAAAGGCATCCTAACATGAAGTCAGCCATGTGTGCCAGGGTACCTGTACGCAACACATGGCTGTCTTCACTAGGAAGATCACTTTCAGGATCCTCCTCCTCCTCCTCAGGCCATACACGCTGAAAGGATGACAGGCAAGCAGCATGGGTACCGTCAGCAGTGGGCCAAGCTGTCTCTTCCCCCTCCTCCTCATGCTCCTCCTCCTCCTCCTGAACGCGCTGAGATATAGACAGGAGGGTGCTCTGACTATCCAGCGACATACTGTCTTCCCCCGACTCTGTTTCCGAGCGCAAAGCGTCTGCCTTTATGCTTTGCAGGAAACTTCTCAAGATGCATAGCAGAGGAATGGTGACGCTAATGATTGCAGCATCGCCGCTCACCATCTGGGTAGACTCCTCAAACTTTCCAAGGACCTGGCAGATGGCTGCCAACCAGGCCCACTCTTCTGTAAATAATTGAGGAGGCTGACTCCCACTGCGCCGCGCAAGTTGGAGTTGGTATTCCACTATAGCTCTACGCTGCTCATAGAGTCTGGCCAACATGTGGAGCGTAGAGTTCCACTGTGTGGGCACGTCGCACAGCAGTCAGTGCACTGGCAGATTAAACCGATGTTGCAGGGTCCGCAGGGTGGCAGCGTGCGTGTGTGATTTGTGGAAATGTGCGCAGAGCTGGCGCACCTTTCCGAGCAGGTATGACAAGTGGGGGTAGCTTTTCAGAAAGCGCTGAACCACCAAATTAAACACATGGGCCCGGCATGGCACGTGCGTGAGGCTGCCGAGCTGCAGAGCCGCCACCAGCTTACGGCCGTTGTCACACATGACCATGCCCGTTTGGAGGCTCAGCGGCGCAAGCCAGCGGTCGGTCTGCCCTGTCAGACCCTGCAGCAGTTCGTGGGCCGTGTGCCTCTTCTCTCCTAAGCTGAGTAGTTTCAGCACGGCCTGCTGACGCTTGCCCACCGCTGTGCTGCCACGCCGCGTGACACCGACTGCTGGCGACGTGCTGCTGCTGACACATCTTGATTGCGAGACAGAGGTTGCGTAGGAGGAGGAGGAGGAGGGTGGTTTAGTGGAGGAAGCATACACCCCCGCAGATACCACCACCGAGCTGGGGCACGCAATTCGGGGGGTGGGTAGGATGTGAGCGGTCCCAGGCTCTGACTCTGTCCCAGCCTGCACTAAATTCACCCAATGTGCCGTCAGGGAGATATAGTGGCCCTGCCCGCCTGTGCTTGTCCACGTGTCTGTTGTTAAGTGGACCTTGGCAGTAACCGCGTTGGTGAGGGCGCGTACAATGTTGCTGGAGACGTGGTCGTGCAGACCTGGGACGGCACATCGGGAAAAGTAGTGGCGACTGGGAACCGAGTAGCGTGGGGCCGCCGCCGCCATCATGCTTTTGAAAGCCTCCGTTTCCACAAGCCTATACGGCAGCATCTCTAGGCTGATCAATTTTGCAATGTGCACGTTTAACGCTTGAGCGTGCGGGTGCGTGGCGTCGTACTTGCGCTTGCGCTCAAACTGTGGCGCTAGCGACGTCTGGACGCTACGCTGAGAGACATTGCTGGATGGGGCCGAGGACAGCGGAGGTGAGGGTGTGGGTGCAGGCCAGGAGACGGTAGTGCCTGTGTCCTCAGAGGGGGGTTGGATCTCAGTGGCAGGTTGGGGCACAGGGGGAGAGGCAGTGGTGCAAACCGGAGGCGGTGAACGGGCATCGTCCCACCTTGTGGGGTGCTTGGCCATCATATGCCTGCGCATGCTGTTGGTGGTGCCTCCCCAGCTGATCTTGGCGCGACAAAGGTTGCACACCACTGTTCGTCAGTCGTCAGGCGTCTCTGTGAAAAACTGCCACACCGTAGAGCACCTTGACCTCTGCAGGGTGGCATGGCGTGAGGGGGCGCTTTGGGAAACAGTTGGTGGATTATTCGGTCTGGCCCTGCCTCTACCCCTGGCCACCGCACTGGCTCGGCCTGTGCCCACACCCTGACTTGGGCCTCCGCGTCCTCGCCCGCGTCCACATCCTATAGGCCTACCCCTACCCCTCAGCATGGTGTATTACCAGTGATTTGATTTCCCAGGCAGGAAAGAAATTGGCGCAAGCCTGCTGTTAAACGTAGCTGGCTGCGTATGTTTTTTGTTAACGTTCTGCACCCACCACACACGTACCCAGAACGCTGAGGACTGACAGAGGCAGGGCACATAGAATTTTTCCCTTTTTTTTGGTAAAGAAAAGGCCCACTGCGTATATTCAATCAATAATATATGTCTTCTGGCCCTGCAAATGTGTCACAGAACTGCAGGGTTGCAGAGTTATTAACTACAGCAGAGCGGTGATTTTTCCCAGGCAGGAAAGAAATTGGCGCAAGCCTGCTGTTAAACGTAGCTGGCTGCGTATGTTTTTTGTTAACGTTCTGCACCCACCACACACGTACCCAGAACGCTGAGGACTGACAGAGGCAGGGCACATAGAATTTTTCCCTTTTTTTTAAAAGAAAAGGCCCACTGCGTATATTCAATCAATAATATATGTCTTCTGGCCCTGCCTACACAATTCTGTCCCTGTAGTATTACTGCAGGGCGCAATGCTCTGCACTGCCGATTTTGAAAAAAAAAAAAAATGCAACACTGCTAACAGCAGCCTGCACAGTACTGCACACGGTTAAATGTGGCCCTAAGAAGGACCGTTGGGGTTCTTGAAGCCTACACTCACTCCTAACACTCTCCCTGCCTAACCACCACTTCTGTCCCTGGACTATTACTGCAGGGCGCAATGCTCTGCAGACAGCCGATTTTGAAAAAAAAAAATTGTGCAACACTGCTAACAGCACCCTCCACAGTACCTCACACGGATAGCTGTGGCCCTAAGAAGGACCGTTGGGGTTCTTGAAGCCTACACTAACTCCTAACACTCTCCCTACAGCAGCACCAGCAGCAGCACTTTCCCTCAGCTAACTCAGTCACAAGGCATCTGAGCCGAGCCGCGGGAGGGGCCGACTTTTATACTCGGGTGACATCTGATCTCCCCAGCCACTCACTGCAGGGGGGTGGTATAGGGCTTGAACGTCACAGGGGGAAGTTGTAATGCCTTCCCTGTCTTTCAATTGGCCAGAAAAGCGCGCTAACGTCTCAGAGAGGAAACTGAAAGTAACCCGAACATCGCGTGGTGCTCGTTAAGAGTAACGAGCATCCCGAACACCCTAATATTCGCCCGAGCATCAAGCTCGGACGAGTACGTTCGCTCATCTCTAGTTTCGATGTGTTTTATTTTAGTCTAATGAATAGGCATTACTGAAAGACTTTACACAAAGTACTCATACACTGCTGGTATTGCTATAAGACACGGGTGCACAAGCTGTTTTATAGGCCCATATGGAGTAGATGAGGTTGCCATGCTTGAGTGTAGCTACCTTCATTGAAGATTTGCGAAAATAGTCAAACACTGGGTTCTTTCAGCAACTCACAGAAGTTACAATGGAGATTGCCACATACATAGTCCTTTTTTTTTTGGAGTGCAATGGTGAGAGAAGGGGGCCCCTATTTTCCCAGTAGGCTGCAGTCCTCGAAGTTAAAGTTGGACCTATCAGACATTTATAGTATTTATTGTCAATACTTTATGTTTTAATGCAGCCCTTACGTTTGGTTTGATATAACAGTGTGGGCCTTGGAAACACGTGCTGCTGAGTGCAGAGAGCGGAAGACAGCTAATCTGCCAGCCCTGAAAAACATAGGAAGGAATTTACACCAGATTTCTTGTGTGAATACAGAAGACCAGGGAACATGAATGACCCCAGTCAGAGGGGAGGTTACCTGTGATCACTGGAGTTAATTGTACTGTACTGTCATCACTTATACACAGGAAAAATGGAAAAAATCCAGCATAGACAATAAGACATATGTGAGTAACACATATATCCCAATGAGTCGCCAATGGGGTGCTTGCACATAAACACATGACTCCAGAGGCAAAATACAATAGCAAGGAAACAAGGTAAAAATCTAACTAATAATGTAATAAAAAGTCCAGTCGGTGGTGCATAGCATGGGGTTCATAGGTTTGCAAAATGTGGATCCAAAATGCCTCTCTGTCAAGAAGCTCGCGGTGATGATCTCCCCCCCGTAATGGGCGGTTAACTCTTTCAATATCACAGACTTGCAGGGAGGAAAAATCTCCTTTAGGGTGAATACCCACTTGTGTTTTTTTCACGCGATATCGCTGCGTTTTTTTTTACGCGATTGTCAATGGGACTTTCTAATGTTAAAAACGCATCGCACGTTGCTGCTTTGCAATTTTTGTGCGATGCGTTTTTAACATTAGAAAGTCCCATTGACATTCATGTTAAAAAAAATACAGCAATATCACGTGAAAGAAACGCGCAAGAAAAGCGCAAGTGGGTATTCACCCTTATGAACCAAAAAGAAATGGGATGAAACAGCCAATACATTTCAGAGTCCATATCCATTTCTTCAACCATAGTTAGAAAGTGGAAGCTAAGCAACATAACAGGGTCCAACAGCTCCACATGTCCCTGTCTCAGGGCATAACGCATCCTGGCAATGTAGGAATGGGACTTGGGTGGAGGATTTTCTTTTCTCTGCATTTTTCTTTTGCAAGAACTCAGCCCAGTCTCTCTGGTAAATCCTTCAGAGGCTCAGAGGGCTGGAAATAATGAAAAGTCCTTAGACACACAAATGCGGGCAATATAAATTTCTTCTCTGGTCTGGAAAAAATGGTGGAGGCACTTTTCTCTCTATCTTGTAGGAACAGGCATGAAGGAATCATCCTGTTTGTGACGCCATAAGCCCCACCCTGCAGCGTTCGAGGAGCGAGCCCTCACCCAAGGAGACGGCGTGGTAGATTGAGGCCTTGTCACAGTGCTCTACCATCTCCTCCCCTGGGGGTAGCACGGGACCCATCCAAGTTACTGCTGGGGGAGTTTCACGGGGGTAACCCAAGTAGTGATTTACTTGAATGTCCTTTGTCACTCGTTACGCCACCGTTCCTTCCTCTGCGGTGAATTCCAGAAAGTTGAAATAAGTAGTCCACACACACAGGGAAACATTTCAAAAGCAAAGTCGGAAATGGTCAGCGGTGCTCGTTTACTTGATGAAAACCATTTACAGTTTGTCAGTAGAATACACACGCCAGCAGGAAAATGGTGCAGAACACAAAGTGGTGTGACAGGGAGGATTCACAGGATGACAGATGAATCCACAGTCTAGTAATCTGTGGGGTTCTGTTCCCAGCCAGTCTCCTTCACGCTTTCCAGCTCTCTACCGGTCAACACTCACATTTGGAAGACGGGCACTCCACACTGCATGGTGGCTCCTGTCTCTCTCTCACAGTGTTTAGAGGTAACACTGGTATCTCCTGGGTAAAGCAACCCCAGGGAGGCTGGTGGATACCTTTCAGTCTCTTACATTCTGGACCACACAGAGCAGATCGTGTCTGTGTGGCTCACTCGCAGAACAGAACTCTCCCGTCCTCTCTCTTGCAAGTCCGGAATAGAACACACCTTTCAGACACTTTGCAAATACATATATACCAAACACGATCATGTGACATACAACATGATACATTTTTCAGACATAACCCAGATGTAGTGTACAGAAGTTTCTAGACGTTTTTGAGTGATCTATATGTGTCTTGTGCTTATGTATTTTCAGGACTGAATGGGTTACTGTCAAGGTTATGGCTGGATAATGTATCTTGTTGTATGTCATGTGACCTTGTTTTATATATATGTGTTTGCAAGGGGTATCAGTGAGCTTTTTGCTGTCAAACAGACTAGCTGAGTGGCTGTCTGCACACAGACACCTTCAGTCTGTGTATAGAGAAGATGGAAGAAGCCAAGCAATTGCTATGTGTGTGTTCTGGGCCCATTCTAGCCAGGTCTCTATGCTAAGAACTTGGAGATCCACAAGCGTGCGAGAGCCCACAGTGCAGTGCTGAGTGACTATCCTGGAGCGTGTGTGTGTACCGGTAGAGAGTTGGAAAGAGAGAGAGAAGGAGAGTGGCCAGGAACAGAACACTGCAGATAACTTGGCCTGTAGATTCATCTGTTTTACCGTGATTCCTCCCTGTCACACCACTAACTCTTCTGCACCAGTGTCCTGACGGTGGATGTAATTTGTTGTGAACTGTTTCCAAGTTATTCAAGCAAGCAGGCTGTTCTTACCATTTTCAGTTCAGCTCAGGAAAACGTTAACTCTGTGTGTGTGGACACCCACTGGATTCACTGCAGAGGATGGAACGGTGGCATCACATGTGACAAAGACTTGAGCTAAACTATAATTTGGATTGCCCCTTATATAGCTTGCCCTCGGTTCCTTGGACAGGTCCCTGTACTACCCTCAGGGTGGGAGATGGTAGAGCCCTGTGACAAGGCGCAAACTCTACCTCGCTGTCTCCTGGGCTGTGGGCCTGCACCTCGGATGCTGCATAGATGTTAACCCACTCAGTGCTGCACCTATGCAATACACATCATATTCATGCAGCATAGAAGACACTGACAACACAAAGCGCAAAGGATAAATGCATTTACACTTATGGTGGGGCCCCGTTAACTCTCGGCCGATGCACAATCACCCAATGAATGAACATTTACTCTTTCATTGGATGATTTGGGGCACCTTCACGCAGACCAATGACTGGGCAAACAACTCTTTGTGCTCAATCATCGGTCTGTGTAAAAGGGCCCTTAACCAGTAACCTCAGTTTTTGGAGGGTGAGAGAAAACTCATAGAAACAAAGTCCATGCATACACTATGTTGACCTTGGTTGGATTTGAAGTGTCTGCCCAGTACAACAGTCTATAGGTGAAACACTCAATGTGTAAAACAAAAGAAATCATGTCTTTCTACCTTGTTGCTTCCAGCCTGTTATAGACAAAGTTCTACATTGATTTCCTTTAAAAAAAATGAATCCACATTGAAATGATAGGGGATGAGAGCCTTCCGGTTCTGGCACTGGCATGTGAGCTGGCAACGGAGGGAGCTCCCACAAAAATTAAGGCTGCAGAAAGCATATTATTAGAGCGACACAAAGTTGCTCACCCCCACTGGAGCAGATAACGTGCAGGAGATAGAGAGAGAGAATTACAGGTGACTTATGGACTGCTAGTAAAGGCCAGAAAGCTTATCCAGCACATTCATCACACAGCTCTGACAAGATGGTGCATACTCAGGAGCCCATCACTATGGTGAGCAGAGGCCAAACAGTTAGCAGCAAAACTTACAATTAACCCCTGCAGCTAAGGTGAGTAGACACACTCTTGACTTTAAGCACCTAGCACATGAAATGGCATAGCAGATAGCTCCAGACATACAAAAAACATGGGAGCGCGCCCTGCAGTCCTCTCTAGCACACTTTAATGAGGAAATTTCATCTACTGTGCCGAGGCTTGATGTGCTGGAGCAGTCCGTGCAGCAGCTACACAACATGGAGAATGAGGTGGAGCTGGCCATGAGAGAACAGTCTCTCAATATCCAACGCATGACAGATAAAATAGATGACCTCGAAATTCGCTCACAAGGAAACAACTTGAGAATAATGGGATTATCATAAGATATAAAGCAACGGGATCTGTTTAACATATGCGAGAAAAAGCTACCAGACATTCTTGGACTGGACTACTATTGTAGGGTGGAAAGGGTCCATCGTATAAGCCTGGAGCTGGCAGCACAGAGGGGCTCCCCCAAGGGAAACACACAGCAAGTGCGTCCGTGCTAAATTATTATACGCCTACTAGACTTTAATGATAAAGTTGCAGTTCTGCTGGCTTTCCGAGCTAGAAAAAAGCCCCTACACATAAACAATTGCAAAATGCTATTGTTCAAGAACCACTCTGTGGAGGTAACAAAACGCCGGAGAACGTTCAGCACCATCTGTATGTCACTGTGCAAGAAAAAGACCAGGTTCCAACTTCAGTATTCAGCAGTGCTTAAAGTGTTTAATGCAGATGGCACTTTCAGGATTTTCTCGACCCCAGAAGCTGCAGAGGTGACGCTACTACTGGATCCACATAGAGGTGCTGGTCAACTCTTCCCAGCTATGCTTGACACACCAGAGAGGCAAGGGCAAAGAGATTGTACAACACTAGAGGCCCCAACGAGAGAGTAACCAGGGAACAGATAAAGTAGTAATGTCTTCTTCAGCCTGCGAGTACAAGAGACCGTCTGATCCTCTGTGAGTAGAATTACTGTGACACTATAGCAAGCATGGTTGATTACCACAACTTCATGATAAAAATATTACTTTGATCCATGGACAATAAAAATACTGGAAGAGAGCAAAGAAGAGGAGCAAAAAAACTCTCAGATCATTTCCACCTCCACTACTGCTACACTGAACAGCTAGAGACTTAGAGGATATTCTTAAAGTTTTAAAGGGCTAACGGGGATAACTGTCAGCCCGGAAGCTGTTCTTTCTGTTATATGTTGCATTTCCATATGTTTTTTTTTTTTTTTTTTCTTCTTCTCCTCTCTCCTGTGATATGTTAAAGTAAGGGGAGTGGGTACAATCCAGCCTGAAAGTGAAGGCTCCTACATGGCAGAAAAAAAGTGAAGTCCCAAACCTAACGTGGTGACACTGCGAAACACCACAGGGTTAAATCAGGGACGTACCTAAGGGCTTAGGGTCCAGGGTGCAAAAGTTCAGCTCGGTCCCCCCCCTCCCCCCCCCCCCCCCCGGGCCTCCACCCCACACTCCCCCGTACCCATACCTAGATTGTGCTGCATACATGATCTGCCCCTTGGTGTAATCTTTCCAAACATGACGCATCCTCCTCACAATGATGGGGTGCATTAAAAAGTGCTGTCAAGCGCTGTAACCTGTGTTTGAAAACGTTGCTCAAAATTCCGGTAAAAATGCCATGATTACAAGCTGCGTTTTCTGAACACACGTGTGAGAGCAGCATTAGGGGGGGTTCATGTTTTTGTTGTACTTTATAAAGAAAAACACATAAAAATCCTGCATGCAGTATTTAAAGACACGGTCTCCATAGAGACACAGAACGCTTGAATAGCGCTACTACATCCAACAACCACGTGACTCACTGCATGACGTAACACGCACGCCGCTCTCCATAGAAACGTGTGATGCTTAGACAACCACGTGACTCACACTACGAGCGGAACGCACGCTCAATGTGGCCGCATCATCTATTCACTAGCTCATTCATCATGACGCGGCACGCACTGACAGCGCGACCGAGTCATCAGGTCACATAACCAAGGACCCTCAGTCATGACAGGGCGCGCACATGCAACGCGACCGCGTCACCAGGTCACATGACCAAGGACCCTCCGTCATGACGTGGCGCGCATATATAGCGTGACTACGCAACTTGAAAATGAAACTAACACTTAAAACGCCACGTAATACATCCGGTAATTGCGGCCACGTCACCAAACTAACCACGTGACATACACCCACCTATCACCATAGACTCCTCCCTCTGGAATTACATAGCTCCACCCACAAAATGGCGCTTTACACAGATCGAAAGTGATACACTGATACCTATAAATGTGAGTAAACCTGCCCTCCTGTATATGTACTTATAGGCTTGAGAAAGGTGCATGTCGCACCGAAACGCGTTGCCTACTTGTAACCTGATTTTATATAAATAAAACTGGATAAATTAACTCGCTTCCCGCAATTACCATCCGCGACCGTGAGGATTTAGAGGAGTCAGCACACAAAGGAGGGGGCTTCTTGTTCAATACACCCCCCTCCTCCCGAGTAAGTGCCTTTCTATTGTATACCTTTTCCGTCTCTCGCAGAACGGACTTTTATCTACATTTTACTCCACTTAACTGCTTTTTCCACGAGCGCATACTCTTTTTACTTAAAACCTACTGTTTGTTTTTTATTGGGGGTCCACTCTCCTGGTGAGAGTCCCCCCTTATTGTCATTGCAGCTCTCCTCCTTCACGGAGGATAGGAAAAAAGCACATTGGGGAACTTCCTCAATATCCATTGGTGCTGTCTGAACTATTGTGTTTGTGCGTACGGTATTAAGGAGCTGCAGACACAATTAAAAACTGCATACGGTTTAGATGCGTTTTTTTAATGTGCGTAAAGTGTGAATACAGTAAATCCAGGGAGATGTGTAACTTATACCAGCGATAGATAGATAGATAGATAGATAGATAGATAGATAGATAGATAGATAGATAGATAGATAGATAGATAGATACCGTATATACCGGCGTATAAGACGACTTTTGAACCCCGAAAAATCGGGTCTGAAGTCGGGGGTCGTCTTATGCGCCGGTAATACAAAAAAAAAGTGTAAAAAAAAAAAATTTCATTACTCACCTCCCCCGGTGTTCTGTCGCGCTCCGGCAGGATGTCGCTCGCTCCTCGTCCCCGGCGCAGCATTGCTTTCTGAATGCGGGGCTTGAAATCCCCGCTTCCAGAAAGCTAGTACACACGCCGGCAGCCATGACAGCATTGAATGGCTGTGATTGGCTGAAGGCGCACGTGTTAGCAATCACACCCATTCAATGATGTCATTGAATAGTGTGATTGGCTGAAGCCACGTGTGTTTTAGCCAATCACAGCCATTCAATGATGTCATTGAATAGTGTGATTGGCTGAAGCCACGTGTGTTTTAGCCAATCACAGCCATTCAATGATGTCATGGCTGCCGGCGTGTGTATTAGCTTTCTGGAAGCGGGGATTTCAAGCCCCGCATTCAGAAAGCAATGCTGCGCCAGGGACGAGGAGCGAGCGACATCCTGCCGGAGCGCGACAGAACGCCGGGGGAGGTGAGTAATGAATTTTTTTTTTTTCTCCACTGTATACCGGCGTATAAGGTGACAGTTGGGGGGTCGTCTTATACGCCCCGTCGCCTTATACGCCGGTATATACGGTAGATAGATAGATAGATATGAGATAGGGGATAGATAGATAGATAGATAGATAGATAGATAGATAGATAGATAGATAGATAGATAGATATTGGAGAGATAGATAGATAGACAGATAGATATGGGATAGATAGATAGATAGATAGATATGGGATAGATAGATGGATGGATGGATAGATAGATAGATATGGGATAGATAGATAGATATGGCATAGATAGATATGAGATAGATAGATAGATAGATATGAGATAGATAGATATGGGATAGATATGAGATAGATAGATATTAGAGATGAGCGAACGTACTCGGATAAGCACTACTCGTCCGAGTAATGTGCTTTATCCGAGTACCGCTGTACTCGGGGCTAAAGATTCGGGACGCGCTGCGGAGCGGGGAGCTGCAGGGGATAGCGGGAAGGAACGGAGGGGAGATCTTTCTCTCCTTCTCTCCCGCCCGCTCTCCCCTGCTCCCTGCCGCAACTCACCTGTCAGCAGCGGCGCGCCCCGAATCTTTAGCCCCGAGTACAGCGGTACTCGGATAAAGCACATTACTCGGACGAGTAGTGCTTATCCGAGTACGTTCGCTCATCTCTAATAGATATGAGATAGATAGATAGATAGATAGATAGATAGATAGATAGATATGGGATAGATAGATAGATAGATATGGGATGGATAGATAGATATGGGATAGATAGATGTGGGATAGATAGATGTGGGATAGATAGATAGATATGGGATAGATAGATAGATAGATAGATAGATAGATAGATAGATAGATAGATAGATAGATATGTCCTGGCAGTACACACATAGGACAGTGGGCAGTATATAATCTATCTCCCACCCCCGCACCCCTCCAGCACACACATAGGGCAGCATATAATTTATCTCCGCCCCCCCAGCACACACATAGTGCAGCATATAATTTACTTCCCCCCCCCAAGCACATACATAGGGCAGCATATAATTTACTCCCCCCCCAGCACATACATAGGGCAGCATATAATTTACTTCCCCCCCAGCACACACATAGGGCAGTAATAAGCAGCCACCCCAGTAATAAGCAGCCGCCTCCCAGTAATAGGCAGCCCCTCCTCAGTAATAGGCACCCCCCCATAATAGGCAGCCCTCCCCCCAGTAATACGCAGACCCCCCCTGAAATAAGCAGCCTCCCCCCCCGAAATAAGCAGCCTCCCCCCCAGTAATAACCAGCCCCCTCCACAGTAATAATCAGCCCACGCCAATTAATAATAAGCAGCTCCCCAACCCATATACTTACCTCCTCCCTGCTGTCAGCGTCGCTCCCTCTCTGCTTGGCCTGAGCCCGGCGCACACTGTAGTCAGTGTGTAGCCCGGCACGCTTCCTCCCCGAGTCATCTCCTGCGGAACTAATGAGCAGGGGACTCGGGGAGGAGGATCCTGGCTGCACACAGGCATCAGTGTGCGCCGGGATCAGTGGCAACAGTGCGATCACCAGTGGGGAGCCGCGGCACCCCAGCTGGTAATCGTTTCAGTGGTGAGCGGCGTCGGCACGCCGCAGGCCACATAACACGAGGCAGTGGGCCGGATTCGGCCTGCGGGCCTTGTGTTTGACACAGGTTAGTGTGAGAGCACAGAGCACTGTTGAAGGGGCCGCGGGATTGTTCCTTTTAGAACAAAAGTTCCCGGCGGTGCCGCGGACCGGCAGTAAACACCTAACGGCCTGGCCCCGGTCCGCAGACCGGTGGTTGGGGACCCCTGATATAGAGAATCCAAAATCACCACAGATAATAAACCAACATTACTTTCCCTGGATGCCGAAAAGGCTTTTAATAATGTCAGGTTGGATTGGGTGAAGATAAAATGGGATTTGAAGGGTCCTGCAGACAGTTTTTGGATGGTCTTTATAGGAATCCCATGGCTAGAATTCTCACGCTGGGTTTTTTATCCAAACGATTCACATTCTACAGAGGAACAAGACAGGGATGTCCCCTTTCCCCCTTAATGTTTAATTTAGCTCTGGAACTTCTGGTTCAATACCTAGAAAAATCAAACTTATATCAGGGAATACATATAGGTTCCATTGAGTTGAAGATGATCCTGTTCGCAGGTGATGTCCTGGATATTTATGTCCAAACCTGAGAGGCATCTTAGATCACTTCTTGAGGAAATTACATGCTTTGGTTCCTTCTTGGGATATAATATTAATCCAGCAAAAAGTGAAGCAATTGAGCTAGTCGGGCCCTGTTAACAGCAATTTTGGACATCATTGGGAAGAGGAAAACCAGTGGTCAAACCATTTATTACATACTTGATCTAGCTCAATTTACACCTTAAACTATCCTCCACTCTTTGAAAAAATAACAGCAACACTAAGACAAAGGATTCAACTGCCATAGCCCCTGATGTCCCCGGCTCTGTAGCGCTGCTGATCTATCAGCATGCAGGGATTTAAAATCCCCGCTGCTTGTAGCTCTGATTGTGATTGGCTGTAGCGCTCAGCCAATCACAATTCGAGCTACCAGCAGGTGGGGATTTTAAATCCCCGGCTGCTGACAGCTCAGAACTACAGAGCCGGGGACAGCGCCAGAAGTCGCAGCTGAAGGAAGGTGAATATATATACATATTTTTTAACACTACAGATAGTCCCCGACTTGCGAACATTCGACTTACGAATTTCGCTAGATACGAACTATCTGTACAGCACAGTATGATGTAATGCTATGGCATTACATCATACTGTGCAGGGACCGGACAGGCTTCTATCAAGCCTGATGGAAGCCTGTCCGGTCACATCGCGGTTGCTGGGCCTTCTGAAAGGCCCTAGGGCTGTCTATGCAGAGCGCCTAGCAAGCCGTGCGCTTGATAGGCACTCTGAATAGGCAGCCCTGGGGCCTTTCAGGAGGTCGCCGGCTGCCTAGCAACCACACAGCGTCCCGCGATCTCATCATGGGACGCTGTACGGGCCCCCTGAACGTCGGGTGCAGGCTGTTTCTTACAGCGGGCACCCGGCGGCAGCAGTTCCGACGAGCCGCGCTGCTCGTCAGAACTGTTAAGACTTTAAATACCGCTGTCAGAGCGGTATTTAAAGTGTTAACAGTTCCGACAAGCGCCACGGCTCGTCGGAACTGCTGCCGCCGGGTGCCCGCTGTAAGAACAGCCGGCACCCGACGTTGTATGGAGCAGGATCCACCAGCGATCCCCTCCATACAACCATTTGTTCGACTTGCGAACAAAACGGACTTGCGAACGGGCTCCTGGAACGGAACCTGTTCGCAAGTCGGGGACTAACTGTATTTTAAATGGCTTTTCAGGGAAGGGCTTATCTTTAAATGATAAATGAAGTACAAACATGTGGCGAAAAACAATGTCAGAATCACTTGGATATACAAAACCTTTACAGAGATATTATATCTTAAAGTGACACATGTCAGTTTTTTTTTATTCGGCCTGGTCATTAAGCCGCAAACAGGCTTGGTCACTAAGGGGTTAAATTTTGATATCCTGACAAAATACAAGGAAGAAAAAAAAGTAATAAAAAGATGTTAAAAAATGATAGGGGATGTGGTAGTACAAAAACAGAAGCTATGCATTTAAATGAGGCCTAGGTGACCAAATGAAAAGGCTAGAATGGCTGTGGTCACTATTTCCCCTCTACAATACCTGATATCAATAGGCATGTGTTGTCATGCAGTACGTCATCTTACAATGGATAAATGACCAGATAAAAGTTTTCTTCTTGTGAGTAACTACTATTACTCACTTCATGCCCTGGACAATGTATCTGTCAGTTTCCAGATGCATCCATTTATAACATCATTTATAGTATGACTTGTGGCATTATGGTAAGATATTCCCCAGAAAAGGAGTGGCTTAATTGATTTCAAGCTGTTACACATAATGAGTACAAATCAAATCTTTCCTATTAAAGTTTTATCTCAAAATTCTGTGTAATACTTCTGTGTAATGTTTTAGTCCCATAAGTGTAAGGAATTTATGTGCACATTGTTGATTTGATTATTTCCAAATGTACCGAATCTCTTCCAATTTGTGCCTCTTAAGTATGCTACGGTACTTTGCAACAATTGTTTTCAGTACAAAATATGGTTTATAATTAGAGATGAGATCTCTACAGCTGTATATTCGCCCATGTGAACTGACGCATTGGAAACCAATGCCTCAGATGGCTGCGTATATACGCCTGGGCATAAAAAACGCTCCATATATGCGCTCGTGTGAATAAGGCCTAAGCCATATTTTTTTAAGCTTTTTTGTGAATTATAGCTCTTAGTGCAGCTAGCAGAATTAGATTGTTCTAAAAGGGAAAGAAAGGGGGGGGGGGGAGCCCTCATCCATACACACATCAGTGGGAAAATGATTTATAATATTATAGTACGTTTGTGGATTAAATTTGCATATCCACAGGAACCTGTAATTTGAAGAATGTTGGGCTCATGATCACCATTCAGCCAAGTGAAGAATGGAAGCAGAGGTAGCCCTGCAAATTCCATGCAGCTTTCCTGTTAGGTTGTAAACTGATATAGATTGTTTTGTAACAGCCTGTAGTTTTGAGTCCATTGAGAGTCTGCAACCTGTCCAATAAATCCCTCATTAGATTGCAAACTAACATAAAGCATTCTGTAGTCTACTAATGGGCCTACATGGCAATCTGTCTACTGCTCCACAGACTGAAAATGTCAACTGTTGCAGCTGTTCTGACATCTTCACCTTGCTTTTAGGTCGGACCAGGTTTTAGCAGTATCTCTGCCTTTCCTGGGGCTGAGGGGCATGGTGTTGGGTGAGTGATGCCAGTTCTCACCTTCTCTAGTTGCTCTGCCCTATTTAGCCTGAATCAGATCTGACATCAGAGTGGGTCAATTCAGTTTCCTCCTGGGATTGCTGATGAGGAACTCAGTCTGTCTGTGTAGCTCCATTTCCTTTCTGCAGACTGCTGCTACAAGCTAAATACAATTGTTGGTTGCTTTGCACTGTTCTTTTTTGTTATCAGGGCTCCCTGGTAGGGATTTATTAGTAGCCAAGGTATGCATGTGGGTCTGTTGTTATCAGAGCGGCCGGCCTGCCGATGAGCAGGGATCCTTCTGGGAATAGGGTTTTACAGGGAAAGGATTTCCCTTAGTTTCAGTTTGTGTTTACGTTGCACGGTCATGATTTGGTTTGTTTTACGCATGGTTGTTCTTATTTTAACATTTGTGTATGCCGAAAATCTGGTCAGGACGCAACATCGACCTTCATTATCCTACCAGATTTGCAAAGAGCTTGAATACTTTACAGTCTTTTTGCTTATGGTTACCTAGTTTTAAATACTAAGTGTAGGAACGTGCCCAGTAGAAGAAATTCATGAGGACCTAGCATACTAAGTGTATGGGCATGTTCAGTAAAAGGCATTGATGAATACCACACAAACGGAGTGTATGAGCATGCCCTGTAGAAGGCACTGATGAAGACCCAGAGTACTACTGTAAGTATACGTACATACCCAGTAGAAGACATGGATGAGGAGCCAAAATACTAAATATTTGAACATGCCCAGAAGACATTGACCCGGAACCAGAATATTAACCCCTTCCCGCCCAATGACGTAAGGGTACGTCATGGGAGCCGGGTACTTCCCGCAAAATGACGTACCCTTACGTCATGGGGATAGCGCGAGGTATAGCAGATCTCGCGCTATCCCGCAGTGGGAGCCGGCTGTCAGTGATAGCCGGCCTCCCGCTGCGACAGCGGGGGGCATCGGAGATGCGCCCCCCCCCCCCCCACTGTTAACCCCTTCCCTGCCTCGATCTAAGCAGATCGCGAGAGCCCGGCTGGTTGCTATGGCAACAGGATGCCAGATACCGGCGTTCTGTATTGCCATAGCCTAAGATCGCTATAGTAAGCGATAAGGCATGGCAGGAGAGAAGTCCTGCCATGCCTTATCGCAGCGATCTGCAGTCCTGCAGTAAAAGTCCCTCAGAGAGACACAAGTGGTGTAACAAAAAGAAGTACAAAAATAAAAATGTAAGAAAAAATGTTAAAAAGCCCTTTTTTATGCTTTTTCTCATATTGGCATAAAAAAATTTTTTTTTAAATTAAAAATCCCACATATTTGGTATCGGCGTGTCCGTAATGATGCGTACAATACATTGAACATGCTTTTTATCCTTCACGGCAAAAAGCGTTTAAGAAAATGCTAAAAAACTGGGAAAAAATGCTAATTTTTAGCATTTTGCCTCCTAAAAAATGCAGTAAAAGTGATTAAAAAAACATGCGTACCCCAAAATGGTACCAATAAAAACTACAGCTCGTCTCGCAATAAATAGGCCCTCATAGAGCTCTGTCCATGGAAAAATAAAAAAGTTATAGGATTTTGAATGCAGTGAGTTTAGAAAAAAATTGTAATTTCCCAAAAAATTTTATTGTGGAAAAGTGGAAAAACCTAAAAAATATAAGAATTTTGGTATCGTTGTAACCGTACTGACCCGCAGAAAAAGATGTAGTGTGTCAATTATGCTGCATAATTAACGCTTTAAAAAAAAAAAAAAAAATCTAGAATTGATGCATTTTCTCTCCCTACGATCATAAAAAAAATTATAAAAGTTTTACAATGTAGTCTATGTACCCCAAAATGTTACCAATAAAAACTACAGCTCGCCTCGCAAACAACAAGCCCTTTTATGGCCACGTTCACGGAAAAATAAAAAAGTTATGGCTTTTGAAGAATGGAGATGGAAAAATACCAAAAATCGTTTGGTCCTCAACGCCGAAATTGGCCATGTCATTAAGGGGTTAAACGCAGTGATGAAGACTGAGAAAACGATGTATAAAAGCAATATGCTGTTTTAAGTTTTACAGTTGCAAACCTATCATTTAATTAATTTAAAAAATATTTACCCCCTAAAGAAATAGGTCATTGAGTTGTCCTCTTCAAGTTCTTAATATTCTATTGTCTTATCCTGATACTGGAATGATATGCCAATACATAACTAAACAGATTTGCTATTTAGGTGTAAGGGAAAGCTAAGTGACAGCCTCTCTGGCAGTTAGAATGAATACTATATTCATATGACAGTTTTTTACATTTCAGTTGAAAATTTGGTCTCTCTCTTGGAAAGAGAGTCCTTACTTACTTTTGATCCAAATCCTCTTGTCTCTTTCTGTGCTTCCCTATTTTTAAGCAAAATTGTATTTGATTTAATACATTTATAATATTGCTGCACAAAATGTATGTCATGTTCCCAATTGCATATTAGACCCTAGCTTGCATATTTTTTTCACGATTTGATGCAAAAAATTGGCAACTTTGTCACCAAGACAAATTTGCGGATTTTGAGAACCACTCTGTCTCTGTGAGTTATAAAAATTGTCAACTTACTCATTCTGTTGGAGACAAGATGCACCAGTACCCTTCTCCGGTCCCCCCTTGCAGGGATAGAAACTTGAGGATTAGGTTTAAAGAAACCTTTTAGATGATATCACTATCAGACACCTGGAGAGAATTTAATCCACATAAAAGAGGCTACACATACTATTCCCCAGCCCACAGACACCACTCCAGATTGGATGGGATCCTCAGTAATTAGCTGTCCTTTCCCCTTTTGTCCTTCTCCCACCATACAGTAAACGCATGGTCAGATCATGATGCAGTCCTTTCTGAGTTTTTATTCACTCCCCATACACGAATTCCATATACATGGAGACTTAACAAAGCCCTCATCACTTATCCTACTTTGGTCACCACCACGCAACTGAAACTATAGGAATATTTCCACCATAATAGCTCTGATGCCATGGAGGCGGGCATCTGCTGGCTAGCGCACAAACCTGTGATTCGAGGCACCCTGATTTTCCCGGCATCACAACAAGAAAAAGAAAGAACCTATGCCAAACTAATTTAGAACACAAAATCCAAAAATTAGAATTAGCTTACACTCGACATCCCTCATTTTATCTGCAGAAGGCCATTCGGGACTGTAGACTGGAACTGAATGCCGTAATGACGCATAAACCGGAAAAGGATCTTGCTTGGACACAAGCAATATACGCAAATAAGCCTGACAGACTTTTAGTGCGGAAACTCAGAGAGAAACAATCAGTTAATACAATTTAGAAAATTCAACTTAGGCCTGGCTACCTAACCTTCAATCCTGATAAAATTTATACTGCCTTCCATCAATCCTATCAGAAATTATATAAAGATCCACAAAACCTCCAGAATCCCATAATCTAAACTTTTTTCCCCCAACTTAAAAGCTACCCCGCCTTATTGAGTCACCCCTATCAGATCTTAATTCAAATATAACTGAGGTGGATGTTGATTGGACGCTTAAACGCCTTAAGCAGGGCAAGGCTGCAGGCCCTGATGGCTTTACATCCCTATACTATAAAAAATTTGCCCCAATGCTGAAACCCCATTTAGTCAAACTTTTTAATTACATACTTGACAAGGGCTGCATCCATCCAGACTTTCTATAAGCGCTGATCACAGCCATTCCCAAATCGTGAAAAGACCACACTATTCCCTCTAATTACAGAGCTATCTCCCTCCTCAATATTGATCTAAAACTTTTCACCTCCATAATTGCTAGCAGAATCAACAGATTATTACCCTCATTAATACAAAGAGATCAAGTAGGTTTCATTCCAGGTAGGCATGCTCCCGAT
The DNA here is from genome assembly GCF_035609145.1 of Eleutherodactylus coqui. Classification (NCBI taxonomy): domain Eukaryota; kingdom Metazoa; phylum Chordata; class Amphibia; order Anura; family Eleutherodactylidae; genus Eleutherodactylus; species Eleutherodactylus coqui. The sequence goes on from NC_089844.1 coordinate 112,801,407, forward strand.
AATGTAAGAAAAATTCTCAACCTTATTCAAATCGCAAACGATACCAAAACCCCCTTGTCTGTTAAAGCATTAGATATTTTTAAAAAAGCGTTTGACTCTCTTTCATGGTCCTACCTGCAATTAGTCCTCTGCAAACTAGGATTTGATGGCCCTTTCTTAAATGTAATATCCACCCTCTACTCCGATCCCTCAGCATATCTTAAAACCCCATCAACCCACCCATCCCCAATTCAAATTATCAGAGGCACCCGTCAAGGATGCCCGCTCTCCCCAGCGCTGTTTGCACTGGCAGTGGAGCCATTAGTTATTGCTATTCACGAAAATACAAATACAAACAATAAACTCAGCCTATTTGCTGACAACCTACTTTTAACTTTAACCACACAATTAACCTCCTTGCCTAACTTGTTGGCACTCCTGGAAAAATTTAGTCTTATTTCAGTCCCTACTGTGGACTAAAACCCCCTTCCTTCTAACTTTAGAAACAGTGGACCATTTTCATTTTTCTCTGCTTTGTTTGGAGACAGGTTAGGTTCAAATTGAACCGTCATTCCATCCTATCCCCACTCACCCCTCTACTCTACAACCCTGCTTAGATGCAGCACAACTCATATGGTGGCATACAGACTGACTTCTCTTTACAATTTTTTCATCCATGGTAAATTGATTTCAATATCATCTTTTAATAGCCAATATAAACTACCTCCAGAAGAATGGTGGAGAAAAATGCAGGTCTTTCGTTATTGGTCCTCCATTATGCCACTATCTGCCATGATGGAGATGAACTGCATGGAAGCCATATGTAAATTCTCCGCCATACACCCAGGCACCCTGTCTCACTTCTATAATATTTTGAATGGAGGGTTACAAGATTCCAAGCTTCCCTTCATGCTTCAATGCGAGCTAGAATTACACTCCTCACTGACATTAGAGTGTTGACGCCACTGCCGTGAGACTTTAAGCAAAAACAACTGGCAAGTCTCCCTGTCTGAGACATCCTTAAAGTTGTTGCACAGAGCTTATCTGGTACCCGCGCGGCTACATGCTATTATCCGGAGGTCTCCAAGCAAGTGTCTTTAACCCCTTAGTGCGAGCCCCATTGCCTTTTTTCCTAGTTAAGTGGGCTTTAATCCTCAGGCCGTAAAAAATGCTTGCTCTAGTGACTAAAGCCACGTGGGCTGAGGATGTGACAGTGGGAGGTAGCCGACACCCTAAGACTGTCGTGGGGGGCTGGGAAATCCGACCCCTGCTAATGCGATCAGTGCTATCCAATGGAAGCAGGCAAAAAGTGAAAAAAGTTAGTTTCAGTTCCCCTCACAGATCGGATCCATGAGAACAGCTGAAACTACTCACCCTCATCCTTCACGATGTCCCATGATGATCTGGTCATAAAAGGACTTTCAGTCGTCTTCTGTGCATGCATGCCTAAGGAAAAATGGCGATGCATGCACAGAAGAACCGATCAGCGTAGGGGATTTAAAATCTCCTAGCTCCTGGCTACTGAAGGTAGATGGGAGGCAGGAGATGTCATCAGGGTCAATGGTGACCGGTCCCTGGGCCCTTGATCACCACTATCTAATAGATAACGGTGATCATGGAAAAGTTCCAAAAAGTTAAATAAAGTTAAAGTTTCATTTCCACTCATGGATTGAATCCATGAGGGGAGGTTAAAGTACTCACCCCCATCCTCCACGATGTCCCGCAACGTTCTGGTCTTCCAGGACCTGACGCCGTTCTCTGCGCATCAGACGTCGGGCGTGTGCTCAGAAGGGTTCGCGCCCTGTACAATTTAAAATCCTTCTGCTCCCAGCTAGCATGTGTGGCCGGGAGCAGAGAGATATCACTGAGGACCGCTGTATGTGGTTCCCGGTCACATGATCACTGTTATCCAATGGATAACAACAATCAAGAAAAATTTTTAAAAGTGTAAAAAAAAAACATAAAACACTTTAAAAATTTAAGCTTCACCTCCCCTCATGGATCATATCCATGAAGGGAGATGAAATTACGTACATAAGGCTCCCAAATTTATCCGTGGACCTTACCCAGCTTCTGCACACACATCCGTAACCAAAAGGGTGGACACATGTGCAAAAGTCCCAGATTACCAGGGTAATTTAAAATCTCCTTGCTCCTGGCTACTAAAGGCAGCTGAGAGCCTGGATCAGTGACAGAGGGCTGCAGTGAGCAGTCTCTGGTCACGTGATCGCCATTATCCAACAGGTAATGCAGATCATGTAAAAGTTAAAAAACACTTGAAGTGTGATGCTCTGTTCAGTTTGGGCGTCGTAGTGCATACAGACATAAGATTAGGGCCACAATGGGTATGTTTCTGAATAGAGATGAGCGAACGTGTTCTTAACGAACACTTACGCTCCCGGACACCGGCTTTGCCGAGGACTTCAGTGTCCGCGCGTAAAGCTTCGGGGGGCGCCAGGGGGCGGGGAGAGGCGCGGCGGCGCGGGCGGCAGCAGCAGGGAACAGGGGGGAGCCCTCTCTCTCTCCCTCTCCCCCCCACTCCCCGCCACACCCCCCCGCGCTGCCACGGCGACCCCCGAACTTTTTTCGCCCGAGCACGGAATTGCTCGCAAAGTTCGGTGTTCGGGCGAAAAGGGGCGGAGCCGATCACGTTCGCTCATCTCTATTTCTGAACACAGAACAAACAGGGGTATCCATTTTGGGGTGAAAGTTTTCATTCTTACATGAGCTGTACAAAAAAACTGTTTTCAAAATGACATAATTATTTTTTTTCCTTCTGATTTGCTTAGATTTATTCAGAAACCGTGGGGTCAAAATACACAGTATACCCCTAGATGAATTCGTTAAGAGGTCTAGTTTTCAAAATGGGGTTGTTTCTGGGGGTTCTCTGTCAAGGGCTCTACAAGTGTGCTATGGGGCCTAATCAACTCCAAGCAAAATGTCTATTATGAAAGCCACCAGCTGCTCCTTTCATTTTGGGCACCGTTGTGCATACGGACATATTAGAGCCACAACGGGTATGTTTCTGAGCACAGGAGAAATGGGGGTACCCATTTTGGGGAGCAAGCCTTCATTTATAGGTGTGTTTCACAAAAAAAAAAGGTTTTAAAAATGACACAGTTGCCAAAAAAATGAAAATTGTAATTTTTTACTTCTGCTTTGCTTAGATTCATTAAAAAACTGCGGTGGTCAAAATATGTAGTACACCCCTAGATGAATTTGTTAAGGGGTCTACTTTTCAAAATGGTGTCATTTGTGGGGGTTTTCCATTGTTTTGGCCACTCAAGGGTTCTACAAGTGTGTAATGAGGCCTAAAACACCTTTAAGCAAAATGTCTGTTCTGAAAGCCACCGGCTGCTCCTTTTGGTTTGGCAAGATTAGGGCGACAATGGGTATGTTTCTGAGCACAGGACAAACAAGGGTATCCATTTGGGGGGGGGGGGTAAATCCTCATTTTCATGTGCACTATAGAAGAAAAAATGTTTTTAAAATGACATATTTGCAAAAATATGACATTTTATTTTTTCTTCTCTAAATTGCATTCATTCCTGAAAAAAAACTGTGGGGTCAAAATACTCATGACATCCCTCAGTGAATACATTAAGGGTGTTGTTTTTAAAATGGGGTCATTTGTGGGGTTCTCTATAATTCTGACACCTATGAGCCTTGGCTTGGTGCAGGAAAACAAAATGTTCCTCAAAATGTTAAGTAATGGTAATTTTGTACATCTAATAAATGGTTAAAAAAAACAAAAGTTTTTCAAATGTGCATCCAGAATAAAGTAAACAGATGGAAATTTATATCTTATCAAAAATCTGTGCAGTATATGGCCGTTTTCAGTGATTATTTTTATATTTCCCTTTCTGTGATACACACATTTTATTGGTCTATTTTTACCTCCTAAATGAAGTACAATATGTCACTTGGATATGCAAAACCTTTATTCTATGTTAAAGTGACATGTCATACTTCCAAAATTTGGCTCCGCCACTAAGGCGCAAACAGGCTTCATCACTAAGGGGTTACGATGGCTTTCTGCTGTGAGACTAGTAGAGCCTTGACATCATTGATGGAATATGAATATGAAGCAGTTTATAAGGAAGAATTATACCATACATTGTTCAAATTACTTTATTTATTGGGTTCTCCCATATCTATTCATGACATAGATGTAGAAATGAGCAAGCGCGCTCATTTAAGCCTGCTACTCGAGCGAGTAGCAGTCTTTTCGAGCAACTGTGTACTCGCCAGAGCAGCATGCGGGAGGGCGGCGGGGGCCAGCGGGGTGGGGGGTAGCAGGGAGCAGCGGGGGGGGGGGGGGGGGAGAGAGTAAGAGATCTCTCTCTCACTCTCCCCCTGCTCCCTCCCTCTCACCCCTGCCCCCGGCCGCCCCTCCCAACCCCCGCATGCTGCTTCGGCGAGTACACAGTTACTCGAAAAGACTGCTACTCGCTCGAGTAGCAGGCTTAAACGAGCACGCTCTCTCATCTCTACATAAATGCATACAACTGATTACACTTGAGGGTGACTACCCACTACAGTTTTTTTTCACTGCGAAATTCGCAGCGTTTTTTTCTGCAGGGGTCTTTGGGACTTGTAATGTTAAAATCGCGATCACGCAAAATCGCGATTTTGCGGTAAATTGCTATTTTGTGCGATCGCGATTTTAACATTACAAGTCCCATAGACCCCTGCAGAAAAAAAACGCTGCAAATTTCGCAGTGGAAAAAAAATGTAGTGGGTAGTCACCCCTAGGTTGAATTAATGTAGAATTTCAATGAGTGAGAGGAGTAGGGTAAACAACTGATAGGGGGGCACAACCTATTTTAGGAAACGTGCACATGTTTGAATGAAAGCGTTCTTCTATTTGGTTAATGTAATGTATATTTTCAAACAATTCTAAGGGGTTCATAAACTTTGTTGTGAAACTCTACGATGCAAAACCATTGCAAGCATCAACAAAACTTTTCTGACTGTCAAGATTACTGATTATGTAGAACACATTACATCATTCTGGGATACCAGAGAAAATTGTTTTCTGTGTTACAAAACCAAATTCTCAAAGGGGATTAAACTTTTCACAGAAATTGTTTTGGGGACTTCCAAGGAAATCCTGCCCCCCTTCCTCCCTGGACAATATATTCAGTATATAAATTGCTCTGTATATAAAATGTGCCCATATTATCTTAGATCCTCCTAATCTTAGGTCAAAGCAGATTTCTCCAGATTTGGAGATAAATGATGATGATCCTCTACGCTGTGATCCTGCTACTAACATACAGTGACTGCACATTTACTCTTTCTCTATGGACCACCTGTGAGTATTAGTTATCTATCTTTTTTGTCATTATTTTATGCTTGCCTCCTAGTATTGTCTTATGTGAATCACATGATTCTAAACATGCATCATAACTTTTTATACATCTTATGATTTTATAGCATATCGCTAGGATATTACAAAACATAACCAGTGGGGGGTCATTCTTTGGAACCCACACCAATCCAGAGAAGGACAGTATGAAGTCCCTTCTGCATTTCTCTTGCACAGCAGAGACAATGTAATCAGCTCTTCCTGGGCAGAACACAGCGTGCGGTCCTTCTTATCAGCTCTTCTGCCGAACTATAGATGCTGAATAGAGATGAGCGAGCATACTCGTCCGAGCTTGATACTCGTTCGAGTATTAGGGTGTTCGAGATGCTCGTTACTCGTAACGAGCACCACGTGATGTTCGAGTTACTTTCACTTTCTTCCCTGAGAAATTTGCGCGCTTTTCTGGCCAATAGAAAGACAGGGAAGGCATTACAACTTCCCCCTGCAACGTTCAAGCCCTATACCACGCCCCTGCAGTGAGTGGCTGGCGAGATTAGGTGTCACCCGAGTATTGAAATCTGCCCCTCCCGCGGCTCGCCACAGATGCATTCTGATATTAGTTCAGGGAAAGTGCTGCTGATGCCGGAGCTGCTATAGGGAGAGTGTTAGGAGTATTTTAGGTTTCAAGAACCCCAACGGTCCTTCTTAAGGCCATAAATCTTCTCTATATGCGCTCAATGGGGCCGGCGGCAGCAGCGCCGACCCCATTGAGAACATATAGAAGACAAATCCTTCTTCTCTGCCACAGCTGTAACAGCTGTGGCAGAGAAGAACGATGTTTGCCCATTGAATTCAATGGAGCCAGCAATACAGCAGGTTCCACTGAAAGCAATGGGCTGCCGGCGATCGCAGGATGAATTGTCGGGAAGGGGTTAAATATATAACCCCTTCCCTGCAATTCATCCAGAAATGTGTTACAATAAAAATATATACCGGCGTATAAGGCGACCGGGCGTATAAGACGACCCCCCAACTGTCACCTTATACGCCGGCAATACAGTGGAGCAAAGAATAAAAATCATTACTTACTTCTTCTGACGTTCTGCGGCGCTCCTGCAGGCTGTTGCTCCCTCCTGGTTCCCGGCAGAGCATTGATTTCTCTACGAAGGGCTTTAAATCCCCGTCTCCAGAAACACACGTGCCTTCAGCCAATCACAGCCAATGACAATGATGTCATTGAATGGCTGTGATTGGCTGTGTTTCTGGAGGCGGGGATTTCAAGCCCTGCCTCCAGAAAGCAATACTCTGCCGTGGACCAGGAGGGAGCAACAGCCTGCAGGAGCGCCGCAGAACGTCAGAAGAAGTAAGTAATGATTTTTATTCTTTGCTCCACTGTATTGCCGGCGTATAAGGTGACAGTTGGGGGGGTCCTCTTATACGCCCCGTCGCCTTATACGCCGGTATATATTTTTATTGTAACACATTTCTGGATGAATTGCAGGGAAGGGGTTATATATTTAACCCCTTCCCGACAATTCATCCTGCGATCGCCGGCAGCCCATTGCTTTCAGTGGAACCTGTTGTATTGCTGGCTCCATTGAATTCAATGGGCAAACATCGTTCTTCTCTGCCACAGCTGTTACTGCTGTGGCAGAGGAGAATGATCTTTACGCTGACAGTGCGGGGGAGGGGGGAGGGCACTCTTGCCGCTATTGTGGCTTAATAGTGGGACCTGGGAACTTGAAATGCAGCCCACCATGTAGCCCCTCACCTGCCCTATCCGTTGCTGTGTCGTTTCCATCACTTTGTAGAATTGCCCAGATTTTCACAAACGAAAACCTTAGCGAGCATAGGCGATATACAAAAATGCTCGGGTCGCCCATTGACTTCAATGGGGTTCGTTACTCGAAACGAACCCTCGAGCATTGCGAAAATTTCGTCCCGAGTAACGAGCACCCGAGCATTTTGGTGCTCGCTCATCTCTAATGCTGAACTGATAATCAACTTTCAGCAGAAAAGTGAAAGATGGGCACATTCACACATAATGGCATCACTCAAAAGATGGCTTTTGAGCTAATTTTGAGTGATAATGGTTGTGTGTAAAAGGGCCTTAAGTTATGGTGCTCATAGCACAGGTCCTCAGTGCTTTGCATATTTACCTGGCTCCCCATTCCCGATATATCCCCCATAGAAGTTGGTGCTTGGTCTATGAGCATGCCTGTTTTCTTCAGTCACTACTTGTGCATTCTACTCCCATAGAGAATAGTGTGTGTGTGTGTGTGTGTGTGTGTGTGTGTGTGTGTGCGCAGAATAACTGAAAGGTTACACTCATAGATGAGCATTAACTTTCATGTGCTTGTCTATGAGAATGACTACAATGTTGATGAATTTTGTCTTGGTGTAATTTTTTTTTCCTTTATACAGCAGTTCCTACCTTGTTACCATCTACAGCAAGAAAATGCACTGTTGAAACAGGTATCAAATGCATGTTTAGTGTTCTAATAGTAGATAGTGTGACAATAAGGCAAGGGTTTCAAACTTATTTTCACAGAGGGCCACATCAGCCTTATGGTTGCCTTCAAAGGACTGATTCTAATTGTATAGTAAGGACTCGTTCACAGGGGCGTATTTGTGCAGTGTATTATGCACGTAATTTTTCATTCTTATGAGCATGTTCTTTTAATGCCATGTGCAATCATGTGAAAAAATATGCGGCATGACCTATTTTGGTGCATATTATGGACCATTGAAGTAAATGGGCAATCACAAATATACAGTAAATATGCAGGAAACCTGGGTATTAACTGCATATTTGTGCACCACTTCAATGCATCTGTGTTCGATTTCGTGTGTGCAAATACGCAGTATATTTGCGCACATGAAATCATGCTGCAGTGGCCAAAAAAACAGTGGGATAAGCAATTCCCCCCCCCCCCCCCCCTCCCACAACAAAATGCTTTATGCCTGTGTGAACGAGTCCTGATAGTGACCCCCATAGTGGCTGCAGTAGTAATTGTGACTCCCATAGTGTCCACAATAGTAATAGTGACACCCATAGTAACAGTGGCCCCAGAAGTGATAGTGACCCCCCACAGTGGTCCCAGTAGTAATAATGACTTTTAGCGGCCCCAGTAGTAACAGTGAACCCCATAATGGCCCCAGTAGTGTCCCCCATAGTGGCCCAAGTAGAAACAGTGACCCCCATAGTACCCCCAGTAGTAAGTGTCCCCTGTGTTGTCCCTAGTAGTAATAGTGACCCCCATAATTGTCCCAGGGATGCTGCCTACTGGCCTTTGGCCGGACAGCTCCCCTACAGGCTTTACACTCACTCCGCCTGCAGCTACAGTCTGGTGGCGCAGCGCAGAGTCTGTGACTCCCTACCTCTCACCTTGACAGGACCTCACGCTCAGCTGTATGTTCACTGGAGTCAGTGGGAGTCAGAAATTCACCGCAATGGGTATTTCTGTGGCTCTCCCTACCATATCTTAAAATGTATCTCTTGTGGATACCTCGCATAAACTTACAAAGTTGGTGCATGAGATGCTGCTTAGTTCAGTTAAGGCCTATGCACATTGCTATATTACGGCTTTATGTTGCATAGAACCATAATACCATAGACTCCACGTTACCACACATGGTACGTATGTGCAGCCTTGCTGTGTGCATGAACCTCTACAGTAACCAAAAACACGAATAGCAGGTAATTGCAATATAGTATGAGCAATCCTAGCCTGAAAATCCTGAAGTTTTTCTTAAGTCATAACTTATGGCAGGGACATATGGATATACCATTGGTGCGGTCTAAGCAGCTATACAAGGGCCAGGGCTGCCAAATGTCCAGAAATTCCATGGTAGGCTGTAAAAATAGGGGCTGTGGGGCATTTGAGCAGGTTATTATGATTTTAATTATTGTTATTCTACAGCTTAAAATAAATGCTGGTAATGAATTCACATTATTATCTGACCTACGCAGTTGTATTATTTTTAATCTTTATCATTACGGTTTTTCCAATGTGCCCATGAAAAATATGGTCTGTCTGTGATATTTGAATAAGTTGTCCAGGAAAATGAAACCGATTCCCCACTGTGGCAGAGGATTGCAGAGTTCCCCAATTATTTTCAATGTGGACGGCACTGGCGCCGCCAGCCCCATTGACAACAATGGGCAATCTCGCAGAAAGTTAGGACATGCTGTGATTTTTTTTTCCTGCATAGCATCGCATCGCAGTGCCATGCAGGAAAACATCGCTAATGTGAATGAACCCATTCAAAAGAATGGGTTTCATATTTGTGCATCTCGCAATGCACAGATCTCGCACAATTTTCTCGCCAGTGTGAAAGGAGATGCGTTAAAGGAGATGCCCTATGATGAGCTACTGGGCAGCAACTGGGCCCATACTATACTATTCTTGCATATGGCTCTCTAATGTTTGTGCCTGTCCCTGGCTTGTGGTAGAACATAAGGTAGCTTCATCCAATGAAGGTCATGTAAAATCTTGAGTTTTACATTTATACTGTAAAACATTCTAGATTTATATACTCATGTGCTGCTATGACAGAATATATACCTTTGACATTTGTTAGCTTTTTCTATTTTCTAGAATCTTCATCCCTGACATATTTGGTGGACACAACTGGTTCTATGGTGGATGATCTACAACAGTTAAAGAAAGTGAATGACTGGCTTCTTGACCGAGTTTCGGCGCGATTTCCTTGTGGTGTACGAAACTATACAATGGTAGAGTTCAATGATCCTGGTATGTAAAATAATTGCGTGTGCTGCATAGTTTTCATTCTGATCATACACCAAGATTGGGGTGGATGCTTGATAATACTTTTTATTAAACTATTAATCTGCCGAATCTAAGAATTGGTCCAAAAAGTAGCACAGTGCACAAAGGCTGCTCCTGGGCTTAAGTCAATTTTCCTAAGCATACAGAAAGGCATTTGAAGATCATATTTCCTATAAGTGTCACCACCAAACTGTCTTCTACTTAGTGTTCTTAAAGTATATAAATGCTAATAATTGTTGAATAGCATTTTTCGTATTATATTTGAATTTCCTTTTCTGTTATCAGACATTGGACCTGTTCGACAAACCAATTCAAAAGCAGAGTTTGCAGAATTCTTCAAAAAGATCTCTCCACATGGAGGATTAACAGACTGCCCTGAACTGGCCATGGCGGGACTAAAGTTGGCTTTAGAGTCTTCAGCCCCTTATTCTTTTATTATGGTTTTGACTGATGCCTCTGCAAAAGATTATGCTAATACAGCATTGCTAAATGATATATACTCTCTTATATCAAAAAAGCATATACAGGTGAGCAGGAATAAAGTATAGTAAAAGGAAGCGTAAATCTTATATATCGGTATCAACAATTTTAAATTATGCAACATCTGCCTGACATCAGGTTTTAATATCACAGTAAAAATGCATCTATGTATATTGGAACTGTAGCAGTGGCAGATATTGACATAGGTACATAGGGCCCAATAGTAAATTGACAATTGATGTATCAGACAATCAGGTATTTCCATCAATTAATAAAATATGCCAGATTTTTGCATATTACTTGACTGCACGTTGTCAACTTTGTTCCCTACAGATATTCTTTTTGATCACTGGTCTATGTACTTCGGTAAGTGATCCAGGATACCAAATTTACAGGAAAATTGCATTAAAAAGTTTTGGAAATGTGCTTCAAGTCCCCGTTTCACAAATTGGTAATGTAAGTACAGACATCTTTAGTTCTTATGTACTTTTATGTACATTTTATGTATTGTAATCATGATGAAGAAACTGTGGCTACAGAAATAGAAGAGGTTGGATTTCAACCTGTGTAACCTTATTATATCCTCTGCGACAAAGCACTGAGCAGCCAAAAAGTTAGGTACAGTTTGGCCTCTGCCCTCCGTCACAGGTCTTTAAAAAATTCTAGAGATTTGCCCGAGTAGCGCAAAACCATCTTGTTTTGGGAATTTTTGTAGGAAGTGGCGCACAAAAATACATCCCCTTGTCATGGAATTTCAATGGAAGACCTTGTCTCATCACCACATATTCTTCATGAGTTTCTGGTCTGTGTATAAGCCACTGCTAGGGCTCATGGTCTTGTTAAAATGATGTAAAAGCACATGATTTTACCGCAAATTGCCACAGTTTTGCAGTTTTAATGAGTTTAAGGTCTTATTCACACAAGTATTTTATCTTGGCTATTGTGCCACCATAAAATGACAGCCGAAAATCACTATCATTCATTGCATTGGATTCCAATGCATTCATTCATATGGGCAATTTTTCGTCGCGTAAAGTCGGCCAGAAAAGATCGCACATACGCTGTCAATTCTGGCCAGCCGCTTTTACACATGGCTGGACAAGATAGGTATTGTCCCATCTTTTTGTTGGAATATACAAGCAAAAAAATTGCACCACCCTTAAGGGCATCGTGGCTGGAAATCACATGAACAGGAGAAAGCCGAGACCAAGTCACAGCTAAATCTTCAGTTGTCACACCTGTTCACATGGCCGGGTGCTGCATATATCCGGAATAGGCAGTATATGCTTTATCTTTTCCGGATGTACAATTTTACACGCTGGAAAGTTGCCCATCTGAATGAATACATTGGAATTCAATGTTTCAGATGCTTTTGATTTTCGGACAGTGTTTCACCACGATAAAACGCTCGTGTGAATAAGGCCTTACTGTGTTAGCTGCAGAACCTAAGAGATCTAAAACCTAGATCCTGAATTGACCCTTATAAAGAAATTATGCTCCAACTGGTTCTTCTACAGAAATTGGAATACTGCTTACCAATGGCTTAGTAAATACTATACCACAAAACTGTTCTGGCTTCTCTGGCTAGTCCATATTGGTAGGTGTCTGATGTCTGTGATTAGAATGTGTGATCAGTGGCAGCTTTAACTTACAAGGTGTTATTATTCATTTTAAGGCTTTTAATGACTTGGAAAACATGCTCTCCGCACCTATCAATAGTTCAACGCCTATATTTATTAAAGAGTATCCTTCGGGTTCTCATTATGACCCCTTTGATGTGAAAGGAAACCTTACTGGTATAAAAGTGACCTATGATGGAAAAGTTGATGGAATTACAGTTTATAAACCAAAAGGTAAGAACTATCACTATGGGGTATTTTGTAGTATTTTAGTTACTTCTGATTGACTGCAGTCTAAGTATTGATGAATGCATTTATTTCTGAACATTAATTCTTTACTGTAAGGTGCTACAATTTACGTCCCTGTGAATAAAAGTGCAATACTGGGAGTTTTCCCTATAGCAACTGAGGAAGCTGAGAAAGGAAAATGGCAAATAAATGTACGAACCAAAGAACCCACTATTATACGCATAACAGGAGATAAAGGTAAACATTCTATATAATTTTTGTTATTTACCCATTTCTCCCCTGGCTCCCATCTCATTGTCTGCGTGATGATAGCAAGAATCATTTCTACCTGGATGCCATCAACTTGCAGCTGCATTGCCCCTTGTGGGTTGCTGACTAAAATTGTCTTTATACCGCAATGTACAGTAGCATAACCGCCAGTAAAAGATCATTTCAATGTCTTCCTTTGGACCTCTATTGTTTGCCACAGTTTCGCCCTGGGTTGCGCATTCACTGAATTTTTAAGGTGCATACTATCATTAGAGCTATTACATTTTAATTTGGTCAAACTGGACGCCCTCAATGGCATTCATAGTGAAAAATGCTTGCAGGTTATTAAAGTAGCAAAATGAGAAGAAAGGGGAAATTGTAAAGGGGTATCTTTTTAAAACATGGCACATATAGTTCTGCTCCATATACATTTCTGTTTCCACATATTACTCATAAGTGGAATGTTTTACAATGTAAGCTAATTCTGTTTTATTTTCTCTCTCTTTTAGAAACAAATATCTCAAGTAAGTTACCAATGACAATACCTGGATCTGGTGGATTATTGAGTATGCAGTATGTGTGCCTAAACAAGAATGGGAAGAAATGCATTCCACTGTGTTGGCTCAAAAAGCTATTTGCTTGGAAATTGTATGGTTGTATGATTCATCTGCAAATTAGTATATAATTGACATAAAAGTGAAGATTTTCATATTCATGTTAGCTAGAAACTATTTCAATATTATCAAGTTTTTAGGTAAAAGGTAAAGGCGTTATCCTAGACCAGTGGTGGCGAACCTGTGGCTCGCGTGCCAGAGGTTCGCCACGCAGAGCCCTCCCTACTGGCACGCTTCGCTGTCGGCCGCTTACCACGTTAGTGAATACCGGCAGGGATCGCGGCTCCCATGCTGGTATTCACTCACTGTGCTGCTATCTGCGCTGATTACGCTGCACACTGTGACGTTAGTGTGCAGCCGGGATCCTCCTGCCCCCTTCCCTGACATCTCCTCTTAGGTTCCGCGAGAGCAGGGGGAGGAAGCGTCTGGCAGCACACTGACATCAGTGTGCACCTGCGATCAGCGCTGCTGGCAGCGCGCCGGACAGAGGAGCATCGGTGCTTCCACGAGATGGAGGGGGTAAGTATGTTAGTCTCAGGGGAGAATGGGGGGGCCCCTGTGGGGTGTCACTATAACACTGAGGGCCGCTGTGGAGTGTCACTATTACACTGGGGGCCGCTGTGGGGTATCAGCATTACACTGGGGGCTGCTGTGGGGTGTCACTATTACACTGGGGGTTGCTGTGGGGTATCAGCATTACACTGGGGGCTGCTGTGGGGTGTCACTATTACGCTGGGGGTCACTGTGGGATGTCACTATGATACTGGGGGCTGCCATGGGAGTATGAGCATTACACTGGGGGCCGCAGTGGGGTGTCACTATAATACTTGGGGGGCCGCTGTGGGGTGTCACTTTGATACTGGGAGCCACTGTGGGATGTCACTATGATACTGGGGGCTGCCATGGAGTGTCACTATGATACAGGGGGCCGCTGTGGAGGGGGGTCACTATGATACTGGGGGCCACCGTGGGGTGTCACTATGATACTGGGGGCCGCCGTGGGGTGTCACTATGATACAGGGGGCCGCTGTGGGAAGGGTCACTATGATACTGGGGGCCGCTGTGGGAAGGGTCACTATTACCGCTGGGCTATGTTTACATGTGGTGGAAATGGGCAAGGCTGTTTCACAATAGACAGCGTGCAGATTTTGACTGCTTTTTGGATGCGAAAATGCTGCAGAAATTTCCGCTGAGGACATTCTGCAGCATTTCTGCATCCAAAAAGCAGTTAAAATCTGCACGCTGTCTATTTTGAGGCGACCCTGTCCTTTTTAGAACGACGGGGGTAAAATCCTACGTCGTGATAAGCCCCGCCCCCTGACATGTTGGCACTTTGCGATAAATAAGTGGGTTTTGGTTGCAGTTTGGGCACTCGGTCTATTATTTATCGCAAAGTGCCAACACATCAGGGGTGGGGCTTATCATGACGTATGATTTTACCCCTGTCGTTCTAAAAAGGACAGGGCCGCTTCAAAATAGACAGCGTGCAGATTTTAACTGCTTTTTGGATGTGGGAGATGCTGCAGAATTTGCCACTGAAATTTCCGCTGAGGACATTCTGCAGCATTTCTGCCATGTTTAAACATACCCCAGTAGTAATAGCAACCCCCACAGTGGCCTCAGCATTAATAGTGACCCTCAGAGTGGCTTCAGTAGTAAGGATGTCCCCCAAAGTTGCCTCAGTAGTAATAGTGACCCCCCCCACAGTGGCCTCAGCAGTAATAGTGAACCCCTCAGTACTAATAGTGACCTCTACAGTAGCCACAGCAGTAATAGTCACCGCCAAAGTGGTTTCAGTAGTAATAGTGTCACCCACAGTGGTCTCAGTAGTAATAATGACCTCCACAGTAGTCTCAGTAGTAATAGTGTCCCCCACAGCAGTAATAGTGCCCCCCACAGCGGCCCCAGTAGCAATAGTGACCTGCACAGCAGCCCCAGTGGTAATACTATTACTACTGGGACCGATATAGGGGACACTATTACTAATAGTATCCCCTGTATCAGCCCCAGTAGTGATAGTGCCCCCCTGAGACCCATTAACTTATCTCCTCCTCGTCGAAGCACTGTTGATCCTCTGCTCAGCGCTATGGTAGACGTCAGTGTGTGCATCTGAACGCCTTCTCCACTATGCTCTCACAGAACCAGGGAGAAGACGTTAGGAGAGGAGGATCCCGGGTGCACACTGACTTTACAGTGTGCACCTGGGATCCGTGCAGCTAGCTGCGCCACTGAGTGATCTTGACCTATCCTAGGAAAGCTAGGACATGTTAAAAGTTTTAATCAGTGGAGGTCTCGATGCTGAGACCCCACTGATTGTTGAAGTGAATGTGCTGCAGTGCTCAACTGAGTGCTGTGCCCCTTCGGCTGCCTTCATTGCCTGCTGTCTCCTCTTGGCCCCTGAAGACAGATGAATAGACTTCTATTGACATCTATGCATCCGTATTCAGCTGCCAATTAGGACCAACAGGCAGCAAAGACACCAAAGTGGCACAGTCACTGGCGTAACTATAGGGGATGCAATTGCACCCGGGCCCAGGAGCCTTAGGGGGCCCATAAGGCCTCTCTTCTCCATGTAGGAAGCCCAGTACTACGAATAAAGCATTATAGTTGAGGGCCCTGTTACAGGTTTTGCATTGGAACCCAGAAGCTTCAAGTTACGCCTCTGCGTTAAGGGGTTAAGAAACTTTGGGGGGGCCCCAAGATAAACTTTTGCATCTGGGCCCATGAGCCTTTAGCTATGCCCCCGGGCACAGTGCTTAGGTGAGTGCTGCAGTCCCTTCATTTCAGCGAACAGTGGTAGTCTTGGCACCCAGACTCCCCACTGATCATCAAATGTTTTTCACAAGTGCAGTTACACTTTAAATTATACATTAAACGTACATCAAATTAGCCCCCTAGCTCCTTAAGCTTAGTGCAGGGACCTAGGCAGCAGTATATAATCCAGGGAATTCTGTCTTTGGTGATGGTCATATGGTGTACAACTCATAGTAAATGTTTATCATATCCGTTTTGCCCTGTGCATTACTTTAATAGTCAATTTAAAGTACCGGAATCTTGAAAACTTTGAACATGTTGGTATCAGAGTAGAGAAAATTAATGAAGATAAATTCCATTTTGTTCTTGACAATATGATACTAAATTGTTTTGCAGCTACTACTGACTGCTCTGAATGTCACCCCAATGCTACATGTGAAGAGTACGCAGGCCGAAAACGATGTTCATGTAAAAATGGTTACCTCGGGGATGGATTTCATTGCTCTGATGATGATGAATGTTCCTATTCCTGGACTAATACCTGTCCTGGGAAATGTGTAAATACTCTAGGATCATATTACTGTGGCTGCCAAAGTGGTTACAGAGAAACAATAATAGATTGTGTTGATATTGATGAATGTTCAGACCCTAAATTAAATAATTGTCATTCTCTTGCAACCTGCACCAACACTAAGGGTAGCTACTCCTGCTCATGTCCATATGGCTACTACGGAGATGGCAGACATTGTGAAACTAATGAATGCACAACTGGTGTGTGTGGTCAGGACATGGATTGTATAAAGCACAGAGGATCATTCAACTGCTTTGACCCATGCTTGAAGCATACTGCACTGAATGAGCCCTGGAGAAGCACAGACAATTCAGGAGATAGTTACTGCGACAAAGATAAAAGTGGGTGGTATAGATTTATAGGTGCAGGCGGAATTCGTATGCCCGAAAAATGTGTAACAGGGCAAAACTGCAGCACAGAGGCCCCAATTTGGATAAATGGATCACATCCCTCACCAGGAGACGGCATCATTAACCTTACAGCCTGCGCTTACTACAATGAAGATTGCTGTCACTGGTCAACGGCTGTCCAGGTCAAAGCTTGTCCAGTTGGATATCACGTGTACAAATTAAGCAGAACACCCAAGTGTCCACTTGCTTATTGCACAGGTACGGTATACAAAGTCAGACATTTTATTTTTTTTAAAAAAATCATTATATGAGCAGATTTTATTATTCTATTATTTGCTTAGATCCAAGTTCCCTGAATGAACCATGCCCATGTACTGAAACTGAAGAGCGCAAACTGGTAAATGGAGCCTATGGCTGTTACTGCAAAGATGGAAATGAAGACATTGGTATGGAAAAAGAAACGGATATGTCTTGTAATCTATACATCTTAAACCTCTGTAATGTCTTACTGGCGCTGGATAGAGTCGCGTGTGTAGTAGCCGTGTGGGACCAGAGAGTAGTCAGGAGGAAGCTGTAGGTCATTATCATATAGTCATGTTTGCAGTGCAAATGAATGAGGCAGAAAGTGTAGTCAGATGGAAGCCAGGAGTTATTATCAGGAAGTCTCGTTTGCAGTACAATTGGATGAGGCGGAAAGTGTAGTCAGATGGAAGCCAGCAGTCATTATCGGGAAGTCTTGGTTGCAGTACAAAGGGATGAGTCAGAAAGCGTAGTTGGAAGGAGAGCCAGGAGTTGTTAGCAGGTAGTCATAGTTTGCAGAAGAGTGGCAGGTTAGGTAATGCAGCTTGATAACGACAATGGAGCACAATAATCTCGCACTGGAGGAGTGTCAGGGTCAGGCTTGTATAAAGAGCCTGAGTGGAAGTAGGGCGGAGACAAAAGCTAGAATACACTGGATGATGAAACAAGGCTAGGTTCAGCAGGGGAATTTATCCATAGGCTTGGATGGTTCAACACAGAGAGCTGCTGGCTGGAGTCCGGAAGGTCCCAGGTTTGATTCCTCACAACCTCCTGGGAAAAAAGTGAACAAACTAAATTTTGTAGGTATTGTACTCTTGAGTTGTTCTTATAAAGTGAGTTGAAAGGATCTAGACATTCCAGGGAACAAAAAGTTAATTTGGTGTGTCCTTGATGATGTTTCCTACTCAATTCAGTTTAAAATATAAATAAGTGGCACAACCTCACTGCAGTGAAGGACTTTATAGCTGTCTACAAATATCTGAAAGGCTGTCACAGTACAGAGGGATCAGCCATATTCCTATGTGTACAAGGAAAGACTAGAAGCAATGGGTTGAAACTCAAAGGGAGGAGACACAGATTAGATATTAGACAGTGAGGGTGATCAATGAGTGGAACAGGTTACCACGGGAGGTGATGAGTTCTCCTTCAATGAAAGTATTTAAAAAGAGATTGTATAGACATCTGTCTGGGATGATTTAGTGAATCCTGCACTGAGGAGGGCCTAGAGGTCCCTTCCAACTCTACCATTCTAGAATTCTATATTTTTTCTTTTTTTTGCTTTTATAACAAAGGGGTTTATTCAAAATTAAAACTTACAATCTATCCGCAGGATAGGTAATAAGTGTCTGATTGATGGGGAAAAAACGATCACAAGAACAGAGGTTCCTGTGTCCCTAGTTTGCATAAAGTAGCAGAGAGCATACATGCTGCTGTTCAGTTCAACTCTATCATGTTGATGGAGATAGCTGCTGTGCTTGTCTTTCTTTGCAGTCCCATAGAACTGAATGGAGCAGCAAGACACATGTTAAACTGCTGTCTCATTCAAAAAGGGGAACTCAGAGACTTCCATCTTTGGGGTTCTATCAGTCAAACCACCACTGATCAGACAGTTAGCCTGTGGATAAAATTGGTACTAAGCTCTTTGAACTTCTTAACCCTTTCCAATCCAATTTGTATCCTGGTTTTCCTTCGGGGCTTACTCTTTTTCTACCATTATACAACAGCACTATATGCTGGCTAAAGCCAGTACTGCATGAGGTGACACGTTGAATAGGCTCCGACAGCAGAGGAGCTGGCAATATACAGTAAGAGAACCCCGATGGAGGTCTTTCAACATCGAAGCCGTACAGCCTTAAATCATAATGTCTTCAGAGGTCAGACGGTGGATTGGAAAGGGTTAATATTTGTTCAAATGGGTGTCATGACTTCCTTTTTGAAAGGGATACATGGTGATATTTTATGATCTGTCATCCAATCTTTTTTTACAAAAAATCCCACTAATCTATAATGGGGAAATCTCCATCAAATTTTTCCTTTTTTTTTAACCTGGAAAGAATAGAATAGTTCATTGCTTGGGTGTAATAGTAATTTAGTGGAATAGAACAAGCATTAGTATGGAAAGGGCCATAATGGGCTTAGAGTCTTTTAATTTACTAGATTGACGCAATGTTCAATACGTGAACATAAAATGGGTTAATTCACATTTATGATGTTTCCCTGCATGAAGGAGCCCTGACTCTCCCTAGCAGTGCTGTTGGCTGAAGCACAACAGCGCTGCTAGACTTAACATAGGAACTTTGCCCTGGCCTGACAGTCAATCAAAGGGTCAAACTCACATATTATGATTTTACAGCGATGGTGAGGATGTCACAAGTCTAATGATACCAAAATCATCCACTAAAGGTCACGCAAAGGAGTCAAAGTGTGGTGCAAGATAAAGCCTGTAGGCCTTTTTACATTAGATTATGGTACTTCCTATTATTATGATATAAAACCTATACAACTATGGAAAATAAGTTTGTGGCTTTACACATCATTTTACAAAACGCATTTTTGGACCACTGCAATATATTTTACTATAAACTTACTATACACTCTGCGTTTAATATTCTCACATAGGAAAAGCACAAAGGTTGATGCCTAATAAGAGAAAACTGTCATATCTTTTTTCAGGTATTGAAGATTTAGAACTTGAACTGAAATGCAGCACGGATGAAATGAAAGCTTCCTTCCGGACATGTCAGCTGAAACATTTCCATGTTAAAAGTATTCATCTCTCAAATAGTAACTGCATTGCTGTAAAGGAAGCCAGCAATGGACTGATTAGTGTTACGTCTCCCCTTCAAAACGGAGCATGTGGAACCGAGTTAGATGTAAGTTCAATACTGTATGTAGCTGGAATACGACTAAACTGGTATAGATGAGAGAGTAGAAGATAAATCGGAAAACAATACCGGGCCAGGACCAGATAAACACATAGCAATTTGTGTCTCTTCTAGTTCTCTCTTTCAGTAGATCACAGCTAGTGGTGATCAAAAGCTATGAAGACAAATGGAAAAAGTGTAACCCATAAAGACAGACACATGTAAAAGTTTAAAGTAGAATAAAAGTTTTACAGAAAATGTTAGCATGTCACTCAGTTTCAGCATCATTGCTACACTAATTAATCAATCGTCAATTGAATGGAAATATTTTGTGAATTGTTCTCAATTTGCACTAACGACTGTCTGCCGTATTTTCCTAGACCAATGGCACACATGCAATATACAAAAATACTATTTATGTTCAACTGGAGAGGGAAGCCGAACAGCTAATTATAAGAAACAACGATGCAGAAAGAAGTTTTACTTGTTCTTATCCGTTGGATGTAGAAATTGATGTGGGCTTATTGAAACCAGACATAAGGTATGGATTACTAAGGAAGCAATGCTATTACATACGAAATGATACATAGTCTAATGCCAAAGCGTCATGATGACTGCTATGGATTCATGAAGGAGTAATGTTATATCACTAGGGTCACCACAGTGTTGTTGTAAGCGCTATTTACTGATGCTACTATCTGACGTACACCTTTTCATGGGCACAACCATGGGGCATAGCTGTAAAGTCATACCAATATTTATTATGTGGTTTTAGTTTGTTATAAGCACTTCAATGTCTAGCTATTTAATCACAGTGTTACCTTCTGGTAATAAATATTGTAGTTTTTGGAGGTTGGGCTAAGATACCAAAAAATTTGGGTTGATCATACATT
The DNA here is from genome assembly GCF_035609145.1 of Eleutherodactylus coqui. Taxonomy (NCBI): domain Eukaryota; kingdom Metazoa; phylum Chordata; class Amphibia; order Anura; family Eleutherodactylidae; genus Eleutherodactylus; species Eleutherodactylus coqui. The sequence goes on from NC_089844.1 coordinate 112,822,433, forward strand.
AGAGAAAATATTTTAAAATGGTGGCTAGCTTTTGTTATTGGGAGATAAGTAGAGATGAGCGAACGTACTCGGATAAGCACTACTCGTCCGAGTAATGTGCTTTATCCGAGTATCTCGTCGCTCGTCCTGAAAGATTCGGGGCGCTCCGCTGCTGACAGGTGAGTCGCAGCGGGGAGCGGGGCAGAGCGGGCGGGAGAGAAGGAGAGAGAGATCTCCCCTCCGTTCCTCCCCGCTCTCCCCTGCAGCTCCCCGCTCCGCAGCGCGTCCCGAATCTTTCAGGACGAGCGGGGAGGTACTCGGATAAAGCACATTACTCGGACGAGTAGTGCTTATCCGAGTACGTTTGCTCATCTCTAGAGATAAGCCATTGACAGTAATGTCTGGTAGCAACTTTATCCCTTCTCTAAATTTAGAACACATGCATGCTCATCCGAGCTGAGTGCGAATGAGTATGGGGGGCAGGGGGGTCCGGTGAGAATAGCTGTTGGCCAAAAAGGTGTTTAGCAGACTCTAATGTGTATGACAGAACATGCCTTGCTTTAATAAAGTTGTGCCATTACATCTTCCAATAAAATAGACAAGAACGCGTTTCAGATCCTACTGGAGCTTTGATCACATTATGTGAACAGTACATGCAGCTTTCCAATATATGTATTGAAGGGAGAAAGTCACTGCCAGACACCTCAGGCAGTGCATATTTCTTGAGAATAAAAGGATCAGTCCATTAAAATCCAAATGTCTGATTTTTACCTTCCTCGACATCTGCTATGAGAGGACAATTGGACTCCTGCCATACAATCAGATGATTGTCCTGTGTATGGCAACCCATAGAGTCTTATTTGTATACAGTAACACTGGCCATACTGCAAACCACTGGGAAATCCAAGCTTATTTTGATAGCATCCATGATAAATCTTATATGTTTAACAATCACAGACATCAGATTGTCATCAGACCTCACCAAATTCAGTTGGATGTGCTAATGGTCTGAAGATAAATATTACCTGTCTATGGCTGGGAAGATATAGCAGTGGTCAGATAACAGTCACCTATTCACAGCAACGCTACCAATAGACACAGAAAGTGAGACATTAGATGGTAGCTCATTAGCCTATACAAAGAGTGTCGTCTGGTGGTTTCCATAGACAATAATTTACTGGCATCCTCAGTAAAATTGTCAAAAATACTGACCTCATTTATATACAAAACGTGTAAAGTTAAATGAAGAATAGTGTCAGAGAATGCTAGGTTTTCAAGCAATGAAGAAAGAATTTATACAGATTGTTTCACTTTATTTACAGCGTACAGAGGTTCCGAATTGAGGGTAGGGGGAAATTCAAAGTACGAATGTCAATCTATAAGGATGGCAGCTTCCTATCTCCATACAACAAGACATCTATAACGTTATCAACAACCAAAAGACTGTATGTAGGAGTCGCTCTTGAAAATCAGAAAAATTCTACATATGCCGTGGTGATGAAGAACTGTTATGCCACTCCTAGCAGACATGCCAACGACTCCACACAATATCCCATCATTAAGAACAAGTAAGTCAGTATAAAATAAAATTCTACAAAAAAAATCAAAAAGCAAAACTTATTTTTTTCTGTTGCTGTTCACTTTCTGTAAGGGATTTATATCATTCCTCTAGTATTGTATCTCCATATTTCGAATACCAAATATATTAAATGTGCTAATACTATTGATTAATAGAGAGAAATGATGGAGATTTGCCCACAGTGTTAAAGGGTGCATCAATATAGGAGCCGGTGAAAATGGAGCAAATTGTGCCAAACCTACCCAAATGCTGTCATTTCCAAAAATATATTTATCTCAACCTCATAGGCAGGTTAGAAATGTGCACATGTATCTGATCAGAAAATGATGTCTGTTAGAGATGAGCGAGCGTACTCGCTAAGGCACACTACTCGAGCGAGTAGTGCCTTATGTGAGTACCTGCCCGCTCGTCTCAAAAGATTCGGGTGCCGGCGGGGGAGAGCGGTGAGTTGCGGGAGTGAGCAGGGGGAGCGGGGGGGGGGGGGGGGGGGGGGGAGAGAGTGAGAGATCTCCCCCCTGTTCCTCCCCGCTCTCCCCCGCCGCTCCCCGCCCCCTGCCGGCACCCGAATCTTTTGAGACGAGCGGGCAGGTACTCGCATAAGGCACTACTCGCTCGAGTAGTTTGCCTTAGCGAGTATGCTCGCTCATCTTTAATGCCTGTACTACTGTAATTTTGATACTGTACACTTTATACCACAACTATTTATTTTTATACTTTACCAATTTTTTTAATATAGGTATAAAAAAGGGTCAAAAGCACTTAATAAATTTGACACATCCTATTAAGTTTCAGGTCAAGACAGCGGGCGTGCACGACCAGGTGGAGGCAGCCACAACTCCACGATATTTGTACAAAAAAAGGATAAAATAGGTCAGCACTTCCTAATAGAAATCTATAGGTGCACGTTAAACCATGGCTGCAACATACAATAGAAGCATAAACCAAAAAGTGGCAACAGCACACAAGATACATTTACTATCAGAAGTATTCATACCTATAATAAATACTCTATTAGGAAGTGCTGACCTATTTTACCCTTTTGTACAAATATTGTGGAGTTGTGGCTGCCTCCACCTGGTCGTGTACGCTCACCACCCATTTACCTTCTGTCCCTCCTATTGGACCATATAAATGTTATCCCACCTTCCCTGGTTTTATTTGTAGGCTTAGTCCCAAGAGAGGAGCATTCTGAGAGGTAGGTACCCATCTTTCCCAGGTTAAGATTAAACCACCTAGTATTAGTGTTAGGACACATCCGATAGCTTGATCACCTGGATGTTGGTAGATGGGCCAATATGATTTGATCAACTAATATACAAAGAACCTTGCATTATTTAATGTGGTTAGTGTATTTATTATAGGTATGTATACCTCTGATAGCAAATGTATCTTGTGTGCTGTTGCATCTTATTGGTTTCTGCTTCTACAGTATGTTGCAGCCATGGTTTAACGTGCACCTATATATTTCTATTGAGATATATTTCCATAAAGTAGTGCTGACCTATTCTTTTTTTTTGGCATATAGATAGGTGTGAGAGGACCAGTGTGCGGTGAGTGTTCAGTAGGACCCGCTGGGCAACTACAGCTCCCCCCTACTTAAAAACACAGCCGCCCTTGGCTGTACCCAGCTGCAGGGACGGAAAGGTGTGCCTACTTTGGTTTAATGTGCACCAATAGATTTCTATTGGGAAGTGCTGACCTATTTAAACTTTTTTTTTTGCTACATGAATAAGGTCACCGCACAAAGTCCACTCTTCTGTTTAGGGCTTCTAATGTGACTTAAGGCTCTTTTACGCGGCACAATTATCGTTCAAATAATCGCTAGATCCAGTAGTTTGCACAATAATTGTTAGGTGTAAACTCATGCAGCAAATGAACAATCAACAGTATATTGTTAGGTTATTGCTGATCAGATTGTTCATGCAGACCTGAAAATTATAGTTTGTCTGCTGCTGCATTGTTTGGTATAAACAGGAGTCGTACGATTTGCCGAATATAAAAGCAGTGGCAGAAGGGATGACTAGAGGTGTGGTTATGTGCCAATATGAATGTCGAAAATGCCCAATTATTGTTCAGTGTAAATGCATGCCAAGCGAACAATGTGCGACCACCACATGCGTGTTCCAATTTATCTTACCATGTAAAAGGGCCTGTATACATTTTCAAGATATGTTTGGTTTTATCCTTTCATCCTGTTAACTGTTTTTTCCTTACAACTCTTTCAACCAAAAATTGCATCCAGTTCACCCTAGTATCCTGTACTGCCGTTCAGGAGGTAGGAAAAACTATTTCCTTGGGACAGGAGACAGTGCTCCTTATCATAGGGGAAAATAACTCCTTCTACCTCTGAATTGTCTTCCATTGGACTGCATCTTTCCCAAATATGTCCAAGCCAAGATACCGTTAGTCTAGCCAGTGGTACTTGAAGCAGAAGATCAGGCTTGATGTGCTTCAGGATAGGTTTTCTTGCTGTTCACTGTATCCTCAAAAATGTTTACCAAGAGCAAAGTTCAAAATTGTCTGTACTTTTCCATTCCTGCTTTTTTACACTCTCGTATCCAATTTTATGTAGAGTGGAGTAACAATACAAGCTGATCTAAATCATACATCAGTGAACAGGAGCATGCCATGTAAATACAACTCCGTGTAATCAGTGGTTTGTTTCTGTCTGCTTTATTTCATTCTAGATGTCCAAACAAGAGGGACACAAGTATCAGAGTGATAGAAAATGGAGTTTCCACAAAAGGAAGGTTTTCTCTTCATATGTTCAAGTTCATTGGTGACGAAAACCTAGTTTATTTGCACTGCGAAGTTAACATCTGTGACATAAGAAAGGGACCATGTAAACCTGTAAGTAGCATGTCATGATCTGCTACCACTGTATCTTATATACAGTATGCTAATTACCAAAACACTTTGTTTGCATCTACTCTGTCATACAACTGTAGGAATTCTTAGTAAGGGCTAATGCCCACAGCCGAATTTCTGCTGCGTTGTATGCGGCGGAAATCTGCAGCATTGCCCCGCAGCTATTAGGTTCTATTGAACCTAATAACTCAATGTTCACGCTGCGTAATTCTACCGCGGAATTCCGCAGGATGAAATAAACCGCCGTGGGAATAGGCGCGACCGACTTCCATTGTAGTCAATGGAAGCCGACCGTCACGCGTGAATACGCATCTCCGGGTTCTTCTTTTCTCTGTACTGCAGCAGGCGCACATGCTAGGCAATGACAGGGATGAATAAATATAAATAAATCTTGTTATTTGTATAGCGCCAACTTATTACGCAGCGCTTTCAGGTAATTAAAAAAAAAATTTATTACCCCCCACCAAGCTGGGTGTTCATTTTACCGACCTCGGAAGGATGGAAGGCTGAGTCGACCTTGAGCCTGAACCATTCGGGGATTGAACTTGCAACCTTCAGGTCGTGAGTGAGAGCTTACACTCTGCACCACACGAGGATCCCGCAGCGCTCACTGCAGAAGGGCCGTGGGACGGAAAACCGCACAGAATGGAGCATGCTGCATTTTTCCTGCCACACGCAGAAACTTCCGCTCATGTGCAGGAAGCAGCGGTTCTCCATAGAAGGCCATAAGCGGTATTTGCTTCGGAATCTGAGGATAATAGCTGGCCCTGGATTCCGCAAAACTAATCCAACCGTGAGCAGAAGCCCTAATGGAACATGCCATACAGTATCTGTTTGAAAATACCTGCCTTTGTATTAAACGGGAGCATGAAGGTAACTGTATAGGTCTATAGATTTCTATGGGTGCGGTCCATACAACACAGATCCATTATATGGCAGCGTACATGAAAGTGAGCACTAAGAATGGATTTACCAATCATTAAGAAAATAAAATTGGTGTCTACTAATTGTAATACAAATGTAATGCTAAAAAATACAATAGTAAATTATAGAGTTGTGTTTTTGACATTGACTGGATTATTTCATCAGGTATATAATGTTAAATACTCTGGTATAAAGAAAACAAAAGTAATATAGAGGTGATACCTTTATTGGCTAACCAAATTATATTTGCAAGCTTTCAAGGCTACTTAGGTCTCTTCATTAGGCAGGTATGACTATATGCATAGAAATATCCTACTGACACAATTTTATATAACATTTCTTTTAGTCCTGTTCTGGTGTCAGGACTTATGAAACTGGCCCTGAGGAAGACAATATAGTTGTAAAATGTGGACCAATAGCCCGATAAGGTATGTTTTTACTATATAATGGGGTTAAAAATATGCAGGAAGCAGAGGATTACATACTATTGCATCATTGTACCACTGTTATTATAGGAGTTGACCTTTTGGGACAGCCCCTGTCCATATGTCTTGCTAGGGTAATAGAGGGTGGGTTCCCTGTCTGGAGTCCCATTCCTTTAACCAGAGCAGCAAGAAGCGGCTCCAACTCTGACAGACTCAACACAACCATGTATTACAGTCATCTGAGCATATAAATGGTGCTCCTGCGCTACTTTATATAACAAAGACCGATTCTTTTGAAAGATTCCAACGGTCAGTATCAGTTAATAGTCAAAGAAACTTTTATTACTACAATCTAAGGTCACAGCCTCATATAAAAATAAGTAGATACTTGCGGGACAAATATGCGACGCGTTTCGACGTGCTAGACGTCTTTCTCAAGCATCAAGCTTGAGAAAGACGTCTAGCACGTCGAAACGCGTCGCATATTTGTCCCGCAAGTATCTACTTATTTTTATATGAGGCTGTGACCTTAGATTGTAGTAATAAAAGTTTCTTTGACTATTAACTGATACTGACCGTTGGAATCTTTCAAAAGAATCGGTCTTTGTTATATAAAGTAGCGCAGGAGCACCATTTTTTTCTGTTCTCTATCTTTGTATGATCCGACCTCTTATGAGGTACGGATTTTTTGGGTGACATCTGCAGCTCTCCAGTGAAAGTTAATTCAGTGGATTTCTTGTTAAAGAAAAATGCTATATGCCTACTTGGACACTGGGTGCTGACATGTTCACCCTAGGGTGACATGTCTGGCACCAGGTGAGTTGATACAATATACTATCGATTATCTAGAAAAGTGTTCGGCGCTCTCCCTGACTCCCTTTTCTCTGATCATATAAATGGGCACTATATAACACCACATTTATCCTACAAGTAATGTGTGACCACCTTCAGCTGGTGAGCCTGTGCCGACCAGTGGGTCACCAGCAATACCTCATTTAGAGAAAGGATTCTCCAGATGGATAAGGATTCTTAGAGCAAACAGGCAATGAAGCATAATCTGGTGTCATAATCTTATTTCAGTCTACAGAAAGTACACGATAAATGAACATTTGTGAAACAGTTTTCTAATACTGAGTTTTTAAACATTGATTTTACAGATATGTAACCCCAGAGAGCAGGATCATCATAAATTGGACAATGTATTTATCTATGGAAGCAATTAAATGAAATTCATAGTCATTGTGTTATAAGCAGTTGAAAATCTTTTACTTAAATAAAATGATTCATAGTCAACTCTGACCATTGTCATAAATGACGACGTTCGTTTAGTAAAGCCATTCTTTGCACTGTTGTGTAATATACTGTAATGCCATATTCTATAAATGGGGAAACAATACTTGAGTTGAATTCTCAAGATTGAAGAAAAAAGTTGCATGATAAAAAGGACAGAATTCACCATGCTGGACCATGAGGCAGGGATGGTAGGGGTAGCAGTGCCTTGCTTTAATGGCATGTGGTCCTCACCTGGAGCAGTGATGAGCTAGATGCACATCTGATGCTCAATGTACATGCTTGTATAGGTTATATACTGGATAGGATGGAGTTTAGGAACAATGGATCTGCATGGCACTCTTGGGTCATAAATCTAATTTACACTGGATTAATGGAATATCTGGTGCTAACCCCCAAAGCCTTCCTAGACTATAAACATTGCCTTCAAATCCTTATGCCCCCTTATGGTTGGGAATATTAGGTTTTAAAAATTGCTAGTTGATGAATTTAGAGCCGTTTTCAGGGAAAATGTATGGATATGATCTTGACTGCAGAAGGAAGGCTCATAATTTTGGGAGGCTCAGAAATTCCATGAGTGCCCCTGTTTATAAATATTATTGTCATTTTATAGCTACAATATGGGTAGTAAGTGTCAAAAATACAAAAACATATCCACAGTTGGACAAGCCAGAATAAAACTTTTTTTGCCTTCTAAATTCTACTAGAGAATAGATTTCACAAGGTGCGCAATCAATTAAGGAAAAAGAGAAGCCACGTTTGCTACGGTTCTGCAATAGTCCTGACAAAAGAAATGTTACAAAAAACTTACACATGTGAACACACCATTAGGGCACTTTCACATGGGACTGAATATTAGTAAGGGTGGGTTCATCTGTGTCTGTACCGGTCAATACAAAAATGGTTATCTTCTGCTCCTTATATAGTATCACCATATTCTGCAGATCTGTATACAGATAGTAGATTTCATCCATAACTCGTGAGTGTTTGCCCATAAATTCCTGCAACAGCAGTTAGAACAGCATCAGCTATCAGGTTCAGATGTGTATCTATCTAAGTATCTAATATGTGCTGTAAATGCTGACACTTCATATGCTGCACAGTAAGAATGGCAAGATATCCAAGACGTCCCTGGCATTCTATATCTGGTTATTAAAAAAATAAATACAATAAATCATATATGCGCACACATATACATTTAATAACCAGTAAAAACTAAAAGTAAATGATCTCATTTATATGCTAAGCGCTCAGCCTCAGATGCCCCACTATCTCCAGCGGTCCCATTGAAATGAATGAAACTGTGGTGTACATATGTGACCGCTACTGTTCACACTTCAAGACATGCTGCAGCCCTGTTTTAGGGATCGTGGGGATTTATGGGATAACCCCTTTAAATTGATTTTCTCAGATTATACAATGGAACTTTTACACAGGATGTGTCATAAAGGTCTAATTTAAGGACATCGCACCACTGGGACCCCCATCTATCAGGACAGAAGGGATAACCCTTGTTCAATCATGTGAATCAGCTGTATCCAATCCCAGACTAAATGGAGAGGTGGCCGCACATAGTAGCGCATGTCCATAATAGAGCATATGGGACTTATGATTGGCTGTTTCCATAATTACCATAGGCATGAAGTACATAGCCATGTGTTAATTGCCACCTGTTAATTAATTCTGTGTCTAGTCTCGGACCACTATTCTAATTAACAGTAAATCACTGCTTGTTACTAACAAAATAATTCTGAAAAAGAATCGTCTGCCTGTATTTAGTTTCTAACAAAGTAAGAGTGCCCATACCCCGGAAGATCTTTGTATAGCCACTCAAGTTCTCCCACACGCAAAATCGCCGTATCATGTCTTTATGAAGCTGCCTTTGCACCATCAGGCTGGAGCAAAAAATGTCTGTTCCAGAACTGTTGCTAAAAAGTTGGAATGTGCGATTGTTCTCAGAGCGAGAAACCAAGTAATCTTGTAGATATGATACCTTTTAATGGCTAACAAAAATGCATGATGTTACAGCAAGCAAGCTTTCGGGCATATCTCGTCCCCTTTGTCAGGCTATTGAATGAAACTAGTTTGGATGGCACATAAGTATAACATACAGATGCAGAGGGGAGAGGAGGAGAACACGTTCCGATTAATCTAAATAAATGTTCACACACAGAAATTTGGGACTGTTTTGCACTCAAAACTTAAGACAAAAAAAACAGAGGGGAGACGTACATCGTAAATCAGTCCACTGAGCACAGGACAGTTTTATGATGTGTCTTATCTCCCCTTCAACCTGCACATGGAAGGAGATGCAGCACCACCTAGTGGATAGCAACATTATTACAAATCAAGTTCTGAATTTTTATGAAGTTTTAAAGCAAAAAAAAAAAAATATGATTCGGAGGAGGACATCCTCTTGATCTCCTTCGGACCTTTCATATTTTCCACTTATGCAAGAATCCTGGGCTGAGGTTCAAGCCATTCTTGAGGGTGTCAAACCTGACCATAAATTTGTACTCCCAAATTCTTCTGTGACTTGAAGTTGCCCTTCAGTGTGATAACTCTCATCTGCTCTATGCTGTGTCCCCGACCACAAAAATGTTTTGCCACAGGTAATTCCGTCTTTCCCTCTGTAATTAAGTGGCGATGAGATCTCATCCTGGCTCTTAGTTTTTGTCCTGTTTCCCCGATATAAAGCCCCCCAACAGGACATTTACTGCACAGGATCAGGTACACAACACCGGACGTGGAACATGTAACATAGTATGTAAGGCCGAATGAAGACATTGTCCATCTAGTCCAGCCTGTCTATCCTACTGTGTTGATCCAGAGGAAGGCAAAAAACCCCAAGGCCAGAAGTCAATTAGCCCTTTTTGGGGAAAAATTCCTTCCCGACTCCCTAATGGCAATCAGACTGTTCCCTGGATCAACCCCTAATAGTTCCTACCTGCCTATATACCAGGATTGACACTTAACCTAATATTTATATCCTGTAATATCCTTCTCCAGAAAGACATCAAGTCCCTTTTTAAACTCCTCTATGGATTTTGCCATCACCACTTCCTCCGGTAGAGAGTTCCACAGTCTAACTGCTCTTACAGTAAAGAACCCCTTTCTGTGTTGGTGATGAAACCTACTTTCCTCTAATCGTAGCGGATGTCCTCTTGTTACCGTCGTGGTCCTGGGTGTAAACAGATCGCGGGAGAGATCCATGTGTTGTCCCCTCATGTACTTATACATGGTTATTTGGTCGCCTCTTAACCTTCTTTTTTCTAGAGTAAATAGTCCCAATTTGGATAGCCTCTCTGGGTATTCCAGTCCCGTCATTCCATGTATTAGTTTAGTTGCCCTTCTTTGAACCCCCTCCAGCACTGTGACATCTTTCCTGAGCACCGGTGTCCAGAATTGTACGCAGTATTCCATGTGAGGTCTGACAAGTGCCTTATATAATGGAAGGATAATGTTCTCGTCCTTCGCCCCTATACCTCTTTTGATGCACCCCAAGACTTTATTTGCCTTTGCAGCGGCTGACTGGCATTGGTTACTCCAGTTTAGTCTATTATCCACTAATACCCCCAGATCCTTTTCCATATCACTTTTCCCTAGTGGTACCCCATTAAGTGAGTATTTGTGACATCCGTTTCTCCTGCCCATGTGCATAGTCTTACATTTTTCAACATTGAACTTCATTTGCCATTTTTCTGCCCAATCCCCCAGCTTATCCAGGTCCGTTTGTAGCCGCACATTGTCTTCCGTTGCATTAATTATATTGTATAATTTTGTGTCATCTGCAAATATTGATATTTTGCTGTGCAGCCCCTCTATCAGGTCATTAATAAATATGTTGAACAGAGTGGGGCCTAATATTGAACCCTGTGGCACCCCGCTAGCGACTGTGGTCCAATCAGAGTACGAACCATTTATTACCACCCTCTGCTTTCTATCGTTGAGCCAATTTTTTACCCACTTACACACGTTTTCGCCCAGTCCGAGCTGCCTCATTTTGTATATTAGCCTATTATTATTATTATGTGAATGTCTCCAAGATCTTATACTCCTGCTTTGTGTTGGAGATTTGTATCCTGTCGCTGTCAGTATATGTGGGCAGGTCTTGCAGCACCTTACCTTACTCGGATACGTTCCTTTTTGTGTGTCAGAGGGCAATGCACTCCTGATAATACAGTTCCTCAAATTTGGAAGGGGAGGGTCCGGATATATGGTTTTCAGACAGTCATCCTTGTGTAGGGTATGATGGAGTTTCTTTGCAGTCTTCCTTAGTACCTCTAGGTGTGAATTGGACGTATACTAGAGGTATACGTCCATTTTTTTTCTTTCTCCTTGTATGGAAGTAGTTGATTTCTGGGTATCCTGGTGCCTCTGGGGATTTGGTCATCAATTGAGCCCTGATTTAAAAATGTCTTTTTGAGATTGTGTAAATGTTCCTCTCTGTCTGTTGGGTTGGAGCAGATTTGGTTGTATCGGATGGCCTGGCTGTAGACTATGGACTTTTTGATGTGTTTAGGATGGAAACTGTCCCATCTAAGGTATGTGGGCTGATCAATCGGTTTAAAGTATAGGGATGTCTATATTGAGTTGTTCAAAATTTTTATGGTAGTGTCCAAAAAGCTGATTTCTGTATACGAGTAGCTTAATGTCAGGTTTATGGTGGGGTGGAATGCATTGAATCTCTCATGAACTTTTATTAGTTCTTGTCCGGTGTTGGTCAAGATGACTATGATGTCATCAATTAGCGAAAGTAGGCCAATGGTTTGTTGGGGCAGGAGGCCAAAAAGTCACTCTCCAGTTTTGCCATGAATATTGCGGTGCCATTTTACTGCCCATGGCAGTCCCGGTAAGTTGCAGGAATATCTTTGTTAAAGGAGAAATAGTTGTGTGTGAGGATGAATCTAGTGAGTTGTAACATGGATTTAGAGGCAACCCCATTGGCCTCAAGGTACACCTGGCAGGTGGTCAGTCCATCTTCGTGTGGTATGTTGGAGTATAAGGACTCCACATCCATGGTCGCCAGGATTGTGCCATCTGGGAGTGGACATATGGTTGACAGTTTGTTCAGTAGGTCAGTGGTGTCTTGCAAGTAGCTGGTTGTATTCCTCACCAGTGGTTTGAGGACACCTTCTACCCATGGAAGCATACAATTATCTAAAATGTCTTTGCATGATATAGCATTAACATTGCCCTTCAGCGGATACAAGGGGCCAAGCCCTAAAAAATAGTTTCAGAACCATTACCGGTCCACCAAGTTTTACAATAGGCACTATACACTCAGTGGGTAGCCTTCTCTAGGCACACACCAAACCCAGATTTAGCTATTAAATTGCCCAGGGTCCAGAGGTGGCATGCTTTATGCCAATTGAGGCCAGTGCTTGGCATTTCACATGATGACCTTAAACTTTCGAATACACCAGCTCATCCATGGAAACACATTTCAAGAAGCTCTTGTTCCAATGTCATTTTCAGAAGTGGTATGGAACTTTGTAGCGAGTGATACAATAGAAGATAGGTAATTTGTACCGGCCACACACTTCAGGACTTTTTGGCACTACTCTGGGTTTATGTGGTCTACTGTTTTGTGGCTAAGCTGTTGTTAAAGTCTCAGAGACATATTACGTCTCTTTTTGATGATTGATTTTCTTTTGCAGGATTGTCCCATCTTGTCTGGGTTTGCAGCTAATGTTATTTCCCTGAACAGAGTGTGCCTGTGTTATCTATATATCTATAAAGGTGAAAGCCCTCACTCACTGACTCACTGACTGACTCACTACTAATTCTCTAACTTCCCGATGTCACACAAACATAAAATTTGGCAGGAGCATTGTTTAGGTCCTAAATAGGTAATGTATAGGGGTCACAAGCTGATCATTCAATGGTAAGTGCAAAAGTATTGGCACCCATATGTAATGTACCTCATCTAATTCCCGGTGTCATACGAACATGAAATTTGACATGACAATTCTTTAGGCGCTAAATAGGAAAATCAAAGGGGTCACAACTCGATTATTCAATGCTAACTGCAAAAGCAAGTGTACCCCTATGTAATGTAACTTTTCGGTGTGAAATTTGGCGCAAGCATTCTTTAGGTCCAAAGTGAGCAGAGTGGGAGGGGTAGAATATTCTGCAGTAAGATATCAGTACATGTAGCCTGAGAAGAATCTAACGCTCCTCTATGTGTATACATATTTTATTCCTTGGTTACTCCAAAGTAACCTTGACTTCATAAAATTTTCCTTGCAAACAACACGTAAACACCTATATAAAATTAACTAGGGCGAGGCCGGGTATATCAGCTAGTTTATGTATATGTATCTAAGCATGGGCTTTTTTTTGTTTTATACCTGGTAGTTGTTTCTTATATATTTTGCAATAAATAGGAGCAGAACTCAGATCAGTTTATTTTCAAAACCGTATTAGATGAATAAAATATATAAAGTATATATACAGCTATGTGTTTGAGTGTATGTGTCTGTCCCTTCATCCATGCCTTGGCTAAATGTGATATGATAATTGATTGCGAGACTCACACTGTATGTTGATTTAACCTCCACTGATGAAAACAATGCTAGCTACTGTAAACACGTCAGCAGCACAAATGGATTGCTACAATGGATCATTGTAAAAAGCTATCATCCTGCAGTCCCATCCGCCTCTAATTTGGCACATTTTTGATTTACTATCAGACAATCATAAAGTAGTCATTATCCTATATTTTAATTAGTATGTCATTGAGATAATACAGTATTACGTTCTGGTTCCTGGTATAAATGGACTGGCTGTCTCCCAGTTATGATTACTAAGAACTCAATGCAGAAAAGCTATTTTGTTTAGAAACTTGCACAAATTAAGATCTTATATCAATAGGATACTTGTTAGATGCAAAACACTGGCGCTAGTCTGGAGTATGCACTGTAATGATTACTTTATTAACATTGTTATGGCCCATTTAGACACAACGATTCTTGATCAAAATTCGCTCAAAGCCGTCTTTTGAGGGAGAACCATTGGGTCTAAATGCACGGACATCGTGTAGCTTTTGTGCACGAGTCATTTCTCACTCAATTCTAGTTTTCTTGAATTGAGCGATGAACTCTTATCAGTGGTGCAGGCTGTTATGACAGTCGGCAGTGCTGATAAGATTCTTACAGTCTGTGTCCAGCTGCTAGTTCACAGCGGGACACGTGCTGTAATTGCGGAGAATAATGCAGCCGTTTGCTTATGCTGAACAGCTGTATTGTTTGCCGAGCGATAGCGGCAGTGTCCCGATCCACCCCCATAGCTCTTAAGTAGCTACTTAGCTGTAGTGGCCCAGAACACCATCCTTGTCCCTTCCACAAATGTCATACATGTCTGTCCTATGTAGATGTACTGTGCAAAGCTCATCTTGTCATATCCAGTGCCTTTTGCACAGCTGCGGCGCTTGAGAGGTTAACAGTAATAAAATCACTGCCTGCATTAAGATATATCAGTTTGTCATGTCATGTGGTGTGTCATAAGGTATAAATGTTAGTGCTTAAAAGCGGGAAGAGGTCTGTCTTCAATCTTGTCTACCTGAGAGAGTGCTAACACAGAGCCCTTTGGAAGCATCTTCAGCTTCCATGTAGGTGAAGATGGAGGAAGAGATATCCCGCAGTGAGTGAAGTCTGGATATGTATGGAGTGACTCCTAAAATCCAAGAGAAAGAGCAATTCACAGTAATTCTGTATAGAGGAACCCACTGTACAGTTATCAATTCACACTACAGGTTTTTCCTGTGCGGCTGTCCAGAGTCAGGTTCTCTGCAGAGAGTGAGTCATACCCACGCGCCTGCTGTGCGGGGTGCTTATTGTTTAAGCCTTTATTTAAATAATTGGCTGCCAGAGATTTTGTGGTGTGACCCCTACCCCCCTTCCTTCTCTGGAGTGTTCCCAGTCTAGAAGCGGTGCCATACATATAACATGGACTATAGTACCGGTTTCATCCTGTGTATCCTCCCTGACTTCTGAGCTCCAGTCTACTGGCACTTAAGAGAATTGTTCATGCATTGCCTTGAATGGTTGTATCTTGACACCACCGGAAGCTAGGGGTTTGACAGGGCTTAGATAGAGAAATGTCCCTGTCATGCCCCTAGCTCCCGATTGGCTGGCGACCCAGCACAGCTCAGAGGCCGAGATCAGCGTGGAAGGAGTTTGTGCTAGGATGGAGGGTTAGAGTTAGGGTTCATTTAACTGTTAGTCTTATTATTATGAGCTGTAAATGCTTCCATGTGAGTGCTAGCCAGCATTGACATGGAAGCTTTTACAGCTAATAATGTAAGCCTAACAGTTAAACTAACCCTAACCCTCCATCCCAGCTAAAAGTCAATGCACGCTGCTAGGACATTGCCACCTGTGTCAGCTAATATCCTCTGCAGTCAGAACCCCCCACCCACCACCGCCAGGACCTTCCCGCCCATGTCACCTAATGTCCCTTGCAGTCTGAAGGCCCCCCCCACCGCGGCCGCCACGCCCTGAGCAACTCAGGCAGAAAGGGGGGGGGGGGTGATTGGCAGCACCCGGGAGGCCCTGCACGTGTGAAGGGGAGAGAGGAGGAGCCAAGGACAAGCCACAGTGCCTGGTTACTCACCGCAGCCGGGGACAATTCTCAGCAGCCCAGCAGAAGACACAGCGGCGGAGGGGTGAGTGCAGCCCATCAGCGCCGGAATGGTGAGTGTAGCCAATCAGGCACTGGGGGCATCACCTAGCTGTTAAGCTGCCTAATACTTGGCTACACCCGCCACTTCCGGTGGCGTCAAGGTACAACAGTACCGCCTGGAACACTTGTAAAAGTTTATTCTGCAAGTAAAGTTATACCAGGCCCTAACTGTTCCTGGGGACCCGAGGTACTATACACAAGTCTCTGTATTATTTCTCCGCCGCATAGCATACTGGTGTTTGGAAACGATGGCGTCACAAGTGATAACTACTACTCCCCTCATTCCGTTTATTAGCATTCCCTATCCTAGGGGTGTCGAAGCTGGCCTGCAATCTTGCTCTGGCCTTGGCTATGTGTTATCCCTCTGGGACCAGAGCCTGGTAAGTGCCGCTGTGACACACCAACACTTAACCCTCCCAGTTCTTCTTGTTAGTCAAGTGTCCGGGGTCACCACTCTAGGGTGTTGCATAGCTACTATAGACTATGCAAACATGTTCGCTCAAAACTGTCTTTCAAACTGTCATTTAAGCGCCTTTGGAGCGATCATCTGTCAGTGTAAATGGGGTGTAACTCTGTTATCGCTGAAGTTACTTTACTCAATCAACTGCCAAAAATGTGTCTTTGAGGACTGGGATCTCAGAATCAGCATAAGGGTGCATTCAGACGACCGTATATCGGCTGGGTTTTCATGCCCAGCCGATATACGGCGTATCTCTCTGCAGGGGGAGGAGGGTGGAAGAGTCGGGAGCTGTGCTCTGAGCTCCCGCCCCCTCTGCACTATTTGCAATGAGAGGAGGCAGAACGGGGCGGGGCTAAGTTCCGGGAAGTTCACGCACGAAAATCGCAAACACCAGTGGGTGGGCGCCCTAATTTGGCACATTTTTGATTTACTATCAGACAATCATAAAGTAGCCATTATCCTATATTTTAATTAGAATGTCATTCAGATAATACAGTATTACGTTCTGGTTCCTGGTATAAATGGACTGGCTGTCTCCCAGTTATGATTACTAAGAACTCAATGCAGAAAGGCCCCCTGCATACGGGCGGAAATTCTGTGGTGGGATTTCCCGCTGAATTTCCGCCCCTGGACACCTGCTAGGATTGTATTGCAAAACACAATTTTATGCAGATGGCCGTGATTTGTCCGCGTGAAAATACACGCGGAAAACAAATCGCGGCATGTTCTATTCCTGTGCAGAGGGCCGCACAGAAATGTTTCTCCCGACTCCCCGGCTCTGCTCTGCGCATGCAGCCGGCACATCATGGAGCCGGAGCCGCGGGTGAAGTGAGCGCAGGACCAGACCCGGATGTCTGCAGGCGGCCATAAGCTATTTTGTTTAGAAACTTGCACAAATTAAGATGTTATATCAATAGGCTACTCTTTAGATACAAAACACTGGCGCCAGCCTGGAATATGCACTGTAATACTTACTTTATTAACATTCTTATGGCCCATTTAGACACAAAGATTCTCGCTCAAAGCCGTCTTTTGAGAGAGAATCATTGGGTCTAAATGCATGGACATCATGTAGCTTTTGTGCACGAGTCATTCCTCGCTCAATTCTAGTTTTCTTGAATTGAGTGAGGAACTCTTATCAGCGTGCAGGCTGTTATCACATTCGGCAGTGCTGATAAGATTCTTACAGTCTGTGTCCAGCTGCTAGTTCACAGCGGGACACGTGCTGTAATTGCGGAGAATAATGCAGCTGTTTGCAGAACAGCTGTATTGTTTGCCGAGGGATAGCGGCAGTGTCCCGCTCCACCTGCATAGCTCTTAAGTAGCTACTTAGTTGTGGTGGCCCAGAACACCATCCTGGTCCTCTCCATAATTGTCATACATGTCCGTCCTATGTAGATGTACTGTGCAAAGCTCGTCTTGTCATATCCAGTGTGTGTGTTGCACAGCTGCAGCGTTTGAGAGGTTAACAGTAATCAAATCACTGCCTGCATGTAGATGTATCAGTTTCTCCTGTCATGTGGTGTGTCAGAAGGTATAAATGTGAGTGCTTAAAAGTGGGAAGAGGTCTGTTTTCCATCTTGTCTGCTGAGAGAGTGCTAACAGAGCCCTATGGAAGCACCTTCAGCTTCCATGTAGGTGAAGAGGGAGGAAGAGATATCCCGTAGTGAGGGAAGTCTGGGTGTGAATGGAGTAAGTCCCAAAACCCGAGAGATAGCAATTCACAAAAATTCTGTATAGAGGAACCCACCATACAGTTACCAATTCACACTACAGGCTTTTCCTGTGCTGCTGTCCAGAGTCAGGATCTCTGCACAGAGATAAGCTACTGAGTCACACCCACATGCCTGCTGTGTGGGGTGCTTATTGTTTAAGCCTTCATTTAAATAATTGGCTGCCAGAGATTCTGTGAAAAGACCCCTATTCCTCTTCCTTCTGTTCCTCTTGTAACTGTTGGCCTTCTTTCCTAATACTGCATACTCTATTTGTGGAGGTCTGCAGCGTGCTCCATTTTTGCACAGATTCCACGCGGATGGCTTTCATTGAATTAACATTACGGACAGGTCACAGATTCTGAATGCCTAGCAACGACACATGAAAAAAAATCAGTATTGTGCATGTCCTACGGCGAGCCGCTGGGTCCATCGCAGTGCAAGTGAAGATGAGAAATGAAAGGTAAGCGCAGACGCTGCTGCTATCGGGGTTGGATTCCACTGTGGGCTCCCGCATGCGTAATCAGGCTCTGCTGTGTGCCGGCGGTCTAAGTTTTTAGACATGTGTAGACAGATACAAAAACATGTAGCAAGTCAACAAAGGCAAGAAGCGCAGATACCAGCAACAAGATTATATATAGTATCTGCACGCACTTAAGAGAAGCAAATTGAAAAAATAAAAATGTACTGCAGGAGTGAAGTATTAGGCATATTAATAAAGGTCACTAATCAATTGTTAGGACAGTCAGAAACTAAAACTGCGTTTCTTAAGTATGAAAACTACTATAAAATGCAACAAGTAAGAAGAGAGAAAGAAAGAAGGGGAGGGTGATGGGTAAAAGGGAAGGGGGGAGAGAAAACATGGTCTCAACCAAGTAGATTCTAAAGCTCTGTGGAGTCTTGGAAAGCTATCCATGGTTGCCAAGGGTAGAAGCGTTTTGTTGGATCAGCAGTCTCCCACCACCAATTGTTCTATGCGGGTAATGTGATTGAACTCTTGCACCCAGTCCACAATAGAGGGAGGGGACAAAAATGTTCCCATTCTCTCAGGCTTACTGTTTTTGCGACCATCAGGAAATGGCGGAGAAGGTCTCGCTTGATAGTTGAAAGGACACTAGGGAAAATAAAAAGTGATGCCAACTGTGGAGTAGAAACAACAGTGCAGTGGGTAACATTACTATTAATTTGAAATACCATATCTCAAAAGGGCTGAAGCAACGACTTTTTCACCAAACATGTAGCATTGTGCTTTTGTCTGCGCCGCACCTCCAACAGGTGTCAGGAATAGTCGGAAAGAGCTTGTTGAGTAAGGCAAGACACCAATACCACCAAGTGAGCAGTTTGTAATTCTTTTGCTGTGCTAGACAGGGAAGTGGTAGTTTATGGGTTAGGAGGAACATTTTTACTACTTGGCCTCTGAGATGACCACTGACTTTTCCCTTTCCCAGGACCCAATATATGAGACTCACTCTGTAGTGGCAACTTGCAAAAGTAAAGTATATACATGTGTGAGAGAGAGTGAGCTTGGGAAACGGGGAGTTTTTCAATAAGAATTGCTTAAATTCTGTGAACTTCACAGCAAAATGAGAAACCTGGGAAGGTGGCTGTAAAAATGATGACAGCTGTCAAAATTCCAGACAAGGCAGAGGAGTCTCTGGTGAGACTGCCTGCAGAGAGGCAAAGGAGGGAGGGGAAGCCTTATCTAATATATGGAACATTCTAATGTAATCAGTAGCTCCCCAGCACAGAAACCAACTCGAAAGCGGACTGGGAAGGAAACTGGTATTGTCAAACAACTGGGTTAATGGACCAGATTAAGTAGTAATGGCTACCCTGCCCACCAGAGCATCCCAGAGCTATAGAAGACTAGATGAAAAGAAGATGTGGGAAACATGTCCGGGCCTACAGTCCAGGGATAGTCGTGGAAGCTTATTGGCCTGGTACCTCAGTAGTTTGACCTCCAAGCCCACCCAGTTGAAATGCCAATAAAAGAGCTGTACCGCAGCTAAGTGATACAGTTTATGATATGACAGGCCAGCTTTGCTGAAAGACTTAGGACTGGTTAAGGTATGAAAGTTAATTCTGCATCCATCTCTCCCCCTTCCCTTCCACATACAAATATAGAGAAAGAAGAGCTGTTGGAAGAAAGCAGTCAGTGGGTTAATGGGGAGGGCTTAAAAAAAACAAAAAAATCTAGGGCTGATGTCCCTCTTGAGAAAATTAATATGGCCGAACCATGATAAGTGCTTCTTTTTGCAGCTAGCAAGGTCTCTAAGGCTGCATTCTAGCAAAGACAAACAATTCTGTCTGTGGAGGTGAGCCAAATTTAAGGGGATATTAATGCCTAGATAATTAATAGACTCGCTCCGCGATTTGAAAGGGAAATTTTGAGAGAAATGTGTTATTTAACTAGTGGGGAGCGACACATTTAGGGTTTCAGATTTTGACAAGTTGACTTTAAAGTTACTCAGCTGACTGAATCTAATGAATTCCCATAAAATAGCAGGGAATGAACCAGAGGTTGAGAGACATAGAGTAGAAGGTCATCTGCAAATACGGTCATCTTATAATACTGAGAGTTCACCTGAAGACCGTGCACACTGGGTTATTCTGATGAGCCACCGCCAAGTGTTCCATACCAATCACATACAATAATGGGGATAAAGGGCAACCTTGTCTAGTGCCATTCTTAATGGAAAATGTGGCAGACAAGCATAAAGGCTGATGTAAATGCCAAGCCCGCTCAATCAGAAAAAGAGTCTTATCTGTATTGTCCCTTGCTTCCCTACTCTTCACAAACCCTACCTGGTCATTGTGAATCAAGAATGGAAGGATTGGGCTCAATCTATAAGCCAACACTTTCTGAAAAAGATTTTTACGTCTACATTGATTAACGAGACGGGACGATAAGTTGCACAGAGAGAGGCATCTTTAACTGGCTTTGGGATGATGCTAACGAGGGCCATAAGAGCTTACTGAGAAAAAGGGTCCATGGAGACTTTTGGTCAAAGGTATTTGTGTGTAGGGGGTAAGGATTTCCCAGAAAAGTTTATAAAATCAGGGGGGCCAGGAGACTTACCAGACGGGGTTGCTTTAATAATCTCTGTAATTTTGGTTTTAGATAAACCCTCATCTAATGAAGTACTAGTTGTCTTGGATACTACCGACAGGGACATTTTCTGAACATAATTTGCAATCTTGGATTGCAGGGCATCAGGAGTATGTCATCAAAATCCCCTTAGCCCCTTAATGCCACAGGACGTAAGTTTACGTCCTGACAAGGTGGTAGTTAATGCAACAGGACATAAACTTATGTGCGCCTGCACCATCCTGCAGCAGGAGCTGTCTGTGACTAATACCCGGCCTTCTGCTGTAACAGCAGGGATTACTGAGAGCACTGATCCCGCTGTTAACCCCTTCATGTCGCAATCAATGTACATCACAGCATATAAAGGTTTCACAAAGGGTGTCCCTCTCTGACATCATCAGCCCTCCATGATGTAATCACAGAGGACCAATGGGTTGTCGTGGCAACCGGACGCCAGACACTGGTGACCGGGCCTGCCATGGCCTGTGATCGCTATTTTGAATGATAATGCATTGCAGTACAGAAGTACTGTAATGCATTATCATAGTAATCATAGTTTAAGGGCTCATGTCCACGGGGAAAAGAAGAATTAAAATCCGCAGCGGATTTTAACTCTTCTCCCGCGCGCGGATCCGCACCCCATAGGGATGCATTGACCACCCGCGGGTAGATAAATACCCGCGGATCGTCAATAAAAGTGATTTAAAAAAAAATGGAGCATGAAAAAATCTGGACCATGCTCCATTTTCATGCGGGTCTCCCGCGGGGACGGCTCCCGCGGGCTTCTATTGAAGCCTATGGAAGCCGTCCGGATCCGCGGGACACAAAAATCATATTTTACTTACACGCTCCGGTTCTTCTCTTCGGCGCCGCGCCATCTTCTCTCAGCCGCGGCCGGATCATTTTGCTTCGGCCCGGCGCATGCGCGGGGCACGTCATCGTGCACATCCGCCGAGCCGAAGAATGAAGATCCGGCCGCGACGAGAGAAGATGACACCGCCGCGAAGAGAAGAAACGGAGCGGATCGGAGGTAAGTTTATTCTCATTTATTTGTATTTTCAGCGCTCATGTCCGCGGGGCAGGAGGGACCCGCTGCAGATTCTACATGTAGAATCCGTAGCGGGCCCGATTTTCCCCGTGGACATGAGGCCTTAGTGTTTCAAGTCCCCTATAGAGAGATAAAAAATAAATAAGTACAAATAGTGTAAACAAAAGCACGTACAAAATGAAAAACAAAATTGAGGGCACTTTCCCATTTGTATATAAAAAAAAAACAAAAACACAAATTTGGTATCATTGCATCTGTAATAACTAGAGATGAGCGAGCACACTCGTCCGAGCTTAATGCTCGCTCGAGTATTAGGGTACTCGAGATGCTCGTTACTCAAGATGAACACCACGCGGTACTCGAGTCAATTGCATTTCTTTCCCCGTATGTTTAGCGCCATTTTCTAGCCAATAGACATGCGGGGAAGGCATTACCACTTCCTGCTGTGACATGCCAGACCTCTCCCCCCCCCCCCTCACAGTAGTGAGTGGCTGGCGAGATCAGGTGACCGCCTAGTACTTAAAGCGGTCGCCTCAGACGCATGCTGGCAGAGGTTAGGGAAAGTGCTGATGCTTATACAGGGATAGTGTTAGAGTAGGATCCAGTCTTCAAGAACCCCAACGGTACTTCTTAGGGCTACTCCTCATCGTGTGCATTACAGTTGTGGCTGGCTGGGAGCAGTAGTGCACCAATTTTTTTTTTTTAAGCATCTCGGGCTGTGCAGGCCATTTCAGCTATACTGTTCTGTGTGTGCAGTACATGAGGCAGAGTGTAAGGACACAGCTACTTATATAGGGAAAGTTTTACACTACAGTCCTCCTGATCCTCTGTACAAGAACCCTAACGCTCTTTCTTAGGGCTACATTTCACCGTGTGCATTATAGTTGTGGCTGGGAGTAGTAGTGCATCAATTTTTGTATTACGCATCTAGGCCTGTTCCCACCCTTTCAGTAATAGCTTTCTCAGCCTGCAGTGCTGTACAACGAGCTCTCACCGTGAAACTGCACTCTAACATTTCCTAGCCTACTGCAAACGACTTCAGTTATACCGTTCTGTGTCTGCAGTGCATAACGCAGAGTTTAGGGACGCAGCCACTTCTATAGGGAAAGTTATACAGTCCTGATCCTCCGTGCAAGAACCCCAACGCTCCTTCTTAGGACTACATCTGACCGTGTGCATTATAGTTGTGGCTGGCTGGGAGCAGTAGTGCATCAATTTTTGTATTACGTATCTAGGCCTGTTCCCAGCCTTTCAGTAATAGCTTTCTCAGCCTGCAGTGCTGTACAAGCAGCTCTCACCGTGAAACTGCACTCTAACATTTCCTAGCCTACCGCAAACTACTTCAGTTATACCGTTCTATGTCTGCAGTGCATTAGACAGAGGTCTCACCGCTAAACAGTACTGTAATATTTCTTGGGCCACTGCAAAGTATTTCAGCTCAGCCGCTGTGCAGAGCGTCTCACAATACCCTTTCCTTGGTGGGGTTGAGATAGCCGCAGTTACCAGCACTATCCACTGGCTTTAGAGTCTTCTCCCACTCCACACAGCCTCTATTATCTACAAGTCTCTGCGAGCAGTAAATTACCCCTAGATATCAGCGCAAGACAGTGGGTTAATTTTTTCAGGTCACAGCATAGAGCCTCCGCTAACTACAAGACTCTGTGTGCGGTGAATTAGCCACAGTTGTCAGTGCTGTACAGTGGGGTAATTTATTTGGGCCCTGCTCTATTCTTAATCTGCCATGATGAGGAGTAGGGGTAAGGGTCGAGGACGCGGACGTCCAAGTGAGGGTGTGGGCACTGGTGAATCACAGCCGACTGCTGTGGGATTAGGAGAGAGGCAAGTTTCTGGGCTCCCCAGCTTCATATCACAATTTACGGGTCCGCGTGGTAGACCTCTATTACAAACAGAGCAGTACGAGCAGGTCCTGTCGTGGATGGCAGAAAACGCGTCCAGAAATGGATCGACCACCCAGTCTTCTACGTAGTCCACTACTCCCGGCCTAGGGACTGCACCTCTGAATCCTCTGGCTGCTGCTCCTCCTTCCTCCCAGCCTCCTCACTCCATGAAAATGACATATTCTGAGTACGCAGACTCCCAGGAACTGTTCTAGGGTCCCTGCCAAGAGTGGGAAAAAACGGTTCCTCTCTCACCTGAGGAGTTTGTCGTGACTGATGCCCAACCTTCGGAAAGTTCCCGGAGTCCGTGTGATGAGGCTGGGGACTTCCGGCAACTGTCTCAAGAGCTTTTTGTGGATGAGGATGATGAGACACAGTTGTCTGTAAGTGAGGTAGTAGTAAGGGCAGTAAGTCCGAGGCAGGAGCGCAGAGAGAATTTGGAGGAAGAGCAGCTGGACGATGAGGTGACTGACCCCACCTTGTTTGCTAAGCCTACTGAGGACAGGGGGAGGCAAGTGCAGCAGCAGGACAGGTTGGAAGAGGCAGTGGAGTGGCCAGGGGTAGAGGCAGGGCCAGAGTGAAGGATCCCCCAATTGCTTCCCAAAGCACCCCCTCGCGGCAAGCCTCCGTGTAGAGGGCCAGGTGTTCAAAGGTGTGGATGTTTTTTAGTGAGAGTGCGGACGACCGACAAACAGTGGTGTGCAACCTGTGTCGCACCAAGATCAGCCGGGAAGCCACCACTACCAGCCTCACCAGCATGTGCAGGCATATGATGGCCAAGTACCCCACAAGGTGGGACGAAGGCCATTCACCGCCTCCGGGTGACACCACTGCCTCTTCCCCTGTGCCCCAACCTGCCACACAGATCCAATCCCCAACGCAGGCACGAGCGCCTCCCGGCCTGCACCCACACCCTCACCTCTACCGTCCTCCACTCCATCCAGCAATGTCTCTCAGCGCAGCGTTCAGCTGTCGCTAACACAAGCATTGGAGCATCGGTCTCATACAAAAATGCTCGAGTCGCCCATTGACTTCAATGTGGTTCGTTACTCGAAACGAGCTCTTGAGCATCACGAAAAGTTTGACTCGAGCAACAAGCACCCAAGCATTTTGGTGCTCGCTCATCTCTAGTAATAACCTGTACAATAAATTGAACACACTACCTTTCCTGCATGGCAAAAACGTAAACCCCCCACCCAAAAATACAATAAAAGTGATCAAAAAAGCTGTATGTTCCCCAAGCCCTTTGGACTTGTCCCAGCAGAACGTTTTCGGACAGCCTGCTACAGAGATGTTTTCTCCATGCAGAGAACTGCGACTGCTCCCTGCCGGAGATGTGCCAGCTGGAGCTCCTACAAGGTGACCCCAGTATTATTGGGGAGAAAACCCACAGCTGCTGCCCTTGCTTCTGCAGGACTCGCCCACTTCTTTGCCAAATGAGGGACCAGCCGGAGACACAGAAGCTGATGCAGCTGCAGGGCCTGCTAGCCCTATGTGTACTTTCAGGGTGGCAGATGTGATGGCTCAAGCAGAATATCTGCCGTGGATCCTCATTCACAGCTGTAAGGGACTGTTTGCCAGACCTCCTGAGGTACTTCATTGTGGAGTATGAGGACCAAAATTTCTCTTTCTTGCTTATGGGAGCGCGCTGTATTTTGCCAAACCTGCCTCTGTGGCCAACCCAGCGCTGGCCCGCTATGTCGTCCATCACTGTAAAGGACACTTCTTCAGAGGAGGAATCTATGCTGATGTCACTTTCCACTGTCAGTTATACAGTGCCCAAATGATTAAAATCCCCACCAGAGAGAATCTGCCAATGCCCATTATCATCACCGACACAGAAAGTGAGGACCCTCAAGAAATTCTACTTCCCGGTCTGGTCCAGCCAAGAAACCATTTCCAGTTTTGAAAAGCAAAGGACTCTTTGTGTAAGAGACATTATTGTTTTTCCCTGTTAAGCCCCTTTTAGCTGAAAAGGACTGCAAAGTTAATTTATTGTGTCCCCTTCTCATAGTCTACTGCTATTGTCAATATTTCATATTGAAAAATGTTCTTGTTGTTATGTTATGTTTTGTTCAAGTACTGTGCAGTAGGTAGACCAAATATGCTCATTTCTTTAGTAAAAAAATTGTTCAGCTTCACAAAACGCTACTGTCTGAATGAGCTTGTATGAATGGTATGCATGATTTTATGTGTATGACTGGAGGTTCTTTGTTCCCCATGTCGCGTCTTTTGTACCAGTGTCTGTCCACCATTCTAGTCTGTCTCAGTAGTTGGGGCATCCCTTTCACCTTTTGTCTTAGGACAGCGGGTATTGACTTAAGCTACCACCCGTCATGGAGTCTTTTTCAGGGAGAGTGATCATTCCACTTGTCTCTTCTTTTTACTGCCAGTCACCCTTCTCTATTTTGAAGTTTTTCATCAGCGTGTATCTTCTTTTTGTCTGAGGAAGTGATGTTCATTCCACTTGCCTCATATTCTTTGTCTTTGGGGAGAAGAGCCATGTATGTGCCCCATAGCTATACTAGTGCATCCTGAATTCTGTTCAGCCTAGTAGAAATATTCTCAAATGTACTTGCAAGTCATAATTTCATACACACTGTCATAATACAATGCTTTACTCAGAAAGTGACATTCAATGGTAGTCAGAGAACACCGGAATGGATTAATCTTTTTATAGGTAACCGGAGGGTAGGAGCTGTGTTTACAGGTTTCGCCTTGCACACTTTGCAACTGAGCAGAGGCTCTAAAGGTGAATGGGAGTAGTACACTGAGATATCCCTACTCCCGATATTACACTCTGTTTTAGAGGTGCCGGGGTGCCAGGGTCGGTTTATTTCAAGTAGAGGGAACTGTAGTGGCCCAAAACACCTATTTCTGGCCCCTCCATAAATGTCATACATGTCATGTCTTTTGTGTAGATGCACTGTGCAAACTGTCTAGTCTTTTGTTATGTGTATTGCACAGCTGCAGCAAGTGAAGAATTCATGTCTGAATGTGGCTGGGATATGTCTGGAAAAGTATCAATTATGTCCTGGTGTGTTAGACCCTAGTAGGTTGCAGCTGGTGGTGAATAAAAACAATGTAGACAAGTGGAAAAAGTAACCAATAGGCCGCCTGCAGACGAGCGGGTCGGATCCGGCAGCGAGAATTCTCGCCGCGGGACCCGACCCGAGAGCCTGCAGGGACGAGCGTGTACTCACCCGCGCCTGGCGGCCCCGGCTCTTTCATGTGCGGCCGGGTGAGTGCGTGCCCCGCACAAAAATAGGACATGCCGCGGTTTGTTTGCCGCGCGAGATTTCGCGCGGCCAAACCGCGGCCGTCTGCATAGGAGTGCATATTGTAATGCACTCCTATGCAAACTTTCAGTGGTGGAAATCCCGCGGGAAATCCCGCCGCGGGATTTCCGCCCGTGTGCAGGCGGCCATAAAGACAATTACACTCTTTGTCAAAAAAAACCCAAAAAACAAGCACCTAGAAGGAGTTGTTGTTTTGCTGCAAAACTCGGCATGCAGTTACATCTGAGGCAGATATGCAAATGATTAGAGTTGTGACCTGATTATATGAACCATCTGGCCACCTAAGGCCCTAAAAGTGGTTTAAATTTTGGCCTATAAAAAGGTTCTTGGATGCTACATGTGTGTAGTGGACATCTGTTTCCGCTTGTGTAGAGCTTGTTGACCACTAGATGCCTCTGTGATGCAATTGAAGAGATTTTGCCCAGTTAACAGAGTTTGAGATGGGGTGCATGAAGTTGGATGCTTGTATAGAGAAATTGCCCACAACCTTGGAGGTTCTGACTAGACTGTTAATAGTGTGACCAGTGAATGCATGCGGGCACGCATACAAGGTGGCCGAGCTCAGAACATCTTTGACAGACCACCAATAGAGAGGATCATCTAAGTATCCAGAGATAGGTGGCACCATCATTACAGGCCCCTGTGTCTGTCAGAGCCTTTTCCAAGTGCCTGGCTGAAAGACATTTGTCTGACAGCTTCCATTACATGTACTGATATACATCCACCATCGCCTTCATTTGCAGGGGTGTTGTGAACAATGAAACTAGACTGTTACAGAGTAGGACTGCGTGGTATTATTGTACCTTGACGCCACCGGAAGCTAGGGGTTTGACAGGAGGAAGGAAGGTCCTAACAGGCAGTGGAGATATTTCTGCTGGCTTACGGTGACGGTTGGAGCAGTTTTTATCCTTACTTTATTACCTGTAAATGCTGCCATGTTACCGCTGTAAGATGGCAGCATTTACATGTAATTATGTATGGCTAAGAACATTAACCCTGAGACTAACCCTCAACAGCCGGCAGAAATGTCTGCACTGACTGCAGCGTCTGAACTCAGTAATGGCCGGCATTTCTCCTATTGCTTCCCACCCGTCCGCCAGCACACCGCTTCGTCACTAGGGATGCCTCTGGGCTCTGTCCCGACTGCAGGCAGACAGCATTGTGCCGGCACCCGCATGTGTGCTCTGTTACCCGCGCTCTTCTGCTGACACCTGCCAATGCAAAGGGATTGTGTCGCCAAAGCCCAGTATGTTCGGTTTGGTGTCCCTGTTGGCCAGTGTGGGGTGGCTGCGCGGAAGTGACTTTCAGCTGTGGATGTGCGGTTGCACCGCCGCCGGCCTCTTTATGCCTTTTGTAGCACTCTTCAGTGCCCTTCCAGGACCTGATGCCAGAGAAGCAGTGCAGCCAATCAGGGACAGGGGGCATCACCCCCCTGTCAATCTTGACTCCACCAGGAATCCCTGGTGGCATCGAAATGCAATAATTGTTGTTTTCAGCAGCAAATCCAGGTTTAGTTTGGGCACTGATGATGGCTGTGCTCGTGTCTGGATACTTAATGGTGAGCTCCTCAATCCTGCCTTTGTTGTGGAGTGGTACACGGCCCCTCTTGCTGGTGTGATGGTCTGAGGGGCCATTGCATATGACAGTCGGTCACCCCTAGTAGTGGTATGAGGGACAATGACAGCTCAGCAATATTCTCAGGACATTCTACAACCACATGTGTTCCTCTCACGGCGGCTTCCAGGAGGCATCTTCCAGCAGGATAATGCTCGGCCGCACATAGCAATGGTGTCACAAGAATTCCTTCATAACATTGCCACACTTCCATGGCTTTCTACATTGCCAAATTTATCACCAATAGAACATGTATGGGACCATCTGGGAAGACAACTTCAACAGCCTATGAGTTTGCATGATTTAGAGCCTCAGTTACAGCAAATGTGGACCAATATGCCGCAGGATACCATGTATGCCTCCATGCCTGCCTGTGTTACATCTTGGATCCAAGTTATAGGCAGACCAACAGGGTACTGGAGCCTCCATGTCTACCCATATCACATCTTGTATCCAAGCTAGAGGTGGTACGATAGGGTACTAGAGCCTCCATGCCTGCCTGTATCACATCTTCGAACCATGGCAAACCCGGATGTCACTGTCTGGTGTCCGGTTACCATGACAACCCATCGTCCCTCTACCATTACATGGCTGAGGGCCAATGAGTCCCAAAGGGAGCACCCTCCATCTGTGCGCACTTGCAGCGATCAACATTGATCATGAAATGTAAGGGGTTAACAGCAGGGATCAGTGTTCTCACCAATCACCACTGTTGCAGCTGGAGGCTGGCTGCAGTCAAAAGTGGCTCCCATATGGATGGCGTTGGCTCAGCTTCTGAGTGCACACCATCCATAGGATGTAAGTTTATGTCCTGGAGCAGAAAGGGGTTAATGTCTAGCAAGAAGGTGACCAGATTTTCCCAGGGTCAAAGTGGAACAGAGAGGTGTGGTCAGTGGCGGGGCTTATCATGACGTATGATTTTACCACTGTTTTTATAAAAATGACAGGGTTCTTTAAAGAAAGAAAGGGAAGAATGCCCTGTGTTTTTTTGCTATCTGGAGCACTGGATGGGCCATTTATATATGCTTGTGGCACCGTATAGGCCTACTCTCTAATTCTGGTTATGATTGTATGTGTTAAACTGGCTACCTGTGTATTGTTTCTGGCATGTTGGATGCTGGTTGCCACCTGTCTTGATTCTTGGATTCATGACTTGGATTACGTTTGAACTCTGCCTGCCCTGACATAGGACTGTATTCTGATTTCAAACTGTTTTGCGGTGCTTTGCACCAGTGTTGCCGACTCTAGTGGGTCAGCTACCAACTACACCGGGATTACTCTAAGAGGTAGTGGCCTACTCGCTTTCCCATGGCGAAGTCCAGATCCCTATAAAGGAATTAAAGGGGGAAAACCGATCAACCATCAGGACAATGCCCTTAGGTTTAAACCAAAGTCAAATCAGTTAGTTGGCACAGTGGTTTCACAGTGATTATCTGGAACAGTATACTCGGGCCATGGACCCTGCTACTCCCTTGCATATAAATTGTAAATATATTGTTCCTCCCACCAAGCCATCATCAAATGTAATAAATATTCTATTTTCATTACGATAAACTCTTGTAGCAATCTCCAGGCACACACCAAACCCAGATTCAGCTATAAGATTGTCCAGGGTCCAGTGGCCAGTGCTTGGCATTGTACATTATGACCTTAGGCTTTAGTATGCAGCAGCTCAACTAGGCAAAAACACATTTCAAGAAGCTCGCTAAGCACAGTTCTTAATGTCACTGAGCTCTTCAGTACAACCTATACTACTACCAATGTTTGCTTATAGGGATTGCATCACTGTGTGCTTAATTGTATGCACATGTTAGGATGAAACACCTGAACTCAGTAAATAGGTAAAGTGATTTTGGCTGTATTGTGTATATCAGACCCCACCACTTAAGGTATCCCCGTATGTATCAAGTTACCCTCCCCTTATGTAGACCATGTTAGCTTCTATTAATACTTCAGCAACACACATTTCTCTCTTCTTGGTGGTTTTGTACAATGTAGCATTTTAAAGAACCATGAGCTTTTGGTCCCATCTGCCTCTAATTTGAGAAGTTTTTGGTTTACCATCAAATAATAATAAAGCAACCCTTGTCATAATAGACTGCTTTTGGTTCCTGGTTCACATGGACTGGAATTTCCCAGTTAGTTACTGAGAACTCAATACAGAATAAGTAAGTGTTTGGCAGCAGTTTAAAACATTGCACAAAACAACTTAATATAACTCATATCAATCAGCTATTTGATAGAAAGCACTGGCGCCAGTTTGGAGGATGCATTGTAATCCATACTTTATTAAAATGTCTTTTCTATTACGTGTGAAGTTGTTTCTCTTGATCAAATGCCAAAAAACGTGTCTTTGAGAAATATGAATAATTAAAGGGGTTGTCCCGTGGCAGCAAGTGGGTCTATACACTTCTGTATGGCCATATTAATGCACTTTGTAATGTACATTGTGCATTAATTATGAGCCATACAGAAGTTATAAAAAGTTTTTTACTTACCTGCTCCGTTGCTAGCGTCCTCGTTCCCATGGAGCTGACTAATTTTCGCCCTCCGATGGCCAAATTAGCCACGCTTGCGCAGTCCGGGTCTTCTGCTCTCTTCAACGGAGCCACTCGTGCAGAATGCCGGCTCCGTGTAGCTCCGCCCCGTCACGTGCCGATTCCAGCCAATCAGGAGGCTGGAATCGGCAATGGACCGCACAGAAGAGCTGCGGTCCACGGAGGGAGCAGACCCCGGCGGCCATCTTCAGCAGGTAAGTATGAAGACGCCGGACCGCCGGGATTCAGGCAAGCGCTGAGCGGTTTGTTTTTTTAACCCCTGCATCGGGGTTGTCTCGCGCCGAACGGGGGGGGGGGGTTAAAAAAAAAAAACCCGTTTCGGCGCGGGACAACCCCTTTAAGGACAGGTGATAAATCATCATTACCTTACTAGACTCTGCAAACACCTAGGGTACATTATAGCACTGGCTATGTACTAATTGAATAATGGGGTTCATCCACATCATGATGGAATAATCCACAGATCCTATTCATTTCTGTAGGACTAACTAATACCAGAGTGCACAAGTTTGCATCCAACTAAAAACATATGGTAAAAAAGCCCTTATAGGGATGCAGTCTAATACCATTATACAAAGACCAAATATTACCAATATACAATAACTGAATAATGCCACTATAGGATGACAAAATATTCTCTCCATACCGTGACTGCATAATACCATTCTACCATGACAAAGTATTAACACCATACAATGACTAATATCACATTATCATGGCAGAATAATAGCACCATGCCATTACCAGCATACACTATACAAGTGAATACAGTGCTGATGGGATGCAGTCAAAGGTAGAACAACAACAGTAAAATACAATAATGCAGTTACACGACCCACAGCAAAAGTAATCCAGACATCTGACCCTGCAATTAATTCAGACTCTTAATGTTAGAACCCACTATTAATTTAGCCCTCAGATTCATACATTAAAATTAATTCAAACCTTAGATGTCAGACCCCAAAATTAATTTAGATATCAAACCCTAACAATTAAGACCGAATACTGTAAATTTAATTTAGACCTCAGACTTCAAAATTAAATCAGATCCTGTACAGCAAACTAAACTCAGATCCCAGACATCAGAACCCACAATTAATTCATACACCAAACCAGACCCCAAAATTATTTCTGACCCCAGACCAGATACCTAGATTAATCAGGCCAGATCCCTACAGTAATTCAGACTCTGGACAAGACATCTAAATTAATCAGGCAATAGACCAGACCCCTAGATTAATCTGATCCCAGACTAGTTCACTAAATCAAATCAGACACCAGTCTAGACTCTAAATTAATTCAGACCATCAGACCAATAAATCAATTCAAATCAATAAATCAATTCAGCTGGGCGTGTATTTAAGAACATGCTGGACTCTGCAAACAACTCCTAGAGGAGTCCTTTTACATGTAAATGAAGATGATAAAGTGTTAATGGCCATTAACACTTTATGGAAATAAATAGCTAAATCATTCAATTTTTCAGTCATTTGAAAGATTATCTTTGCTTGTAAAAAGGCCTTTACTCAGTAGGGATCATGTATTCAATGTTTCTGTTGTGAGGCAGTCAGCCACTCAAAAATAAGGCTAAATCACTAACGTAGCTTTTCCTGCTCCTACTATCAGTAGACTCTGGAGTCTTGATTCAGCTCACACCCAACCTCAATCTTACAGACCTTCTGTACTTCACTCCGGAACACCATGCAGAGACACTTACAATGACCACAATTGTGTGCCACAGCCCAATTTCTTTACCACCTATAGGCACCTACCTGCATGCTGAGCCCAATATACTGTGTTCAAAGAGAGATGTCAGGGTCTGAAACATAAAGCAGAATCAAACCGTTACACATCAAATATGAATCCACAGTATCAACATAACAGCAGTGCTTGTACTTACATATCCCTACTAGAGATGAGCGAGTATACTCGCTAAGGCACATTACTCGAGCGAGTAGTGCCTTAACCGAGTATCTCCCTGCTCGTCTCTAAAGATTCGGGGGCCGGCGCGGGTGACAGGTGAGTTGCGGCGGGGAGCAGGGGGGGGGGGAGAGATCTCCCCGCTCTCCCCCGCCGCTCCCCGCCCACCCCTGAATCTTTAGAGACGAGCGGGGAGATACTCGGCTAAGGCACTACTCGCTCGAGTAATGTGCCTTAGCGAGTATACTTGCTCATCTCTAATCCCTACACATCATCCATACAGTTTTACTGTATCCGATTCAGAGTTATTTCTTTTTCATAAAGGTATAACATATCATTTACAGATATATTTGAAGCTTAGTTGTAATTTTACATCTTCTTAATTTACTCACCAATCTGAAGCCACTTTAGCTAGTAATACGTCATATATTGTGAATTACCTTCCAGGACCCACGTGCTGTTATGTGATTACCCCCTTAACAGCACAGGGCATATATTTATTTCATGACTGTGTGGGATTTATATGGAGCTGGATCGCTCATATAAGGCAGGTGCTGACTGTCTCTAATAGTAGAGACAATTCTGACAGCGGCATTTAAATGCCCCAATCGTTGTCTTGGGGTTCCGTATAGCCCCCTCACAATGCAATCGTTGAGTGCCCTTTGGTTGCCATGACAGCTGGTGGCCTTTAGTAGGCCCCAAGGGTTACAGCCACGCCTTCATAGATTACCTGTCAAAATGCAATATAATGTAACACTGTGGTGTATTACATTATACTGCATGAGTATTTAAATGATTGCAAGTTCAAGTTTCCTGTGGGGACTAAAAAAAAAAAAGTAAAAATAAAGTTTTCTTAATTACTGGGAAAAAATAAAGGAAGAAAAAGTTTTTAAAAAATCCTTTTCGCAGATTAAATAATTAAAAAAGCATATTTAGTATCACTGCATCCATTAAAGTCCAATCTATCAAACTAAGGCTGCCTGCAGACGGCTGGGTCGGATCCTGCTGTGAGAATTCTCGCAGCGGGATGCGGACCCATGCCCCTGCAGAGGCCTGCGGCTCATTCGCTCCCAGCATCTCCCGTCTTTGCTATGCACCGGCTGCCAGCCAGCCGGCGCACGCGCAGAGTGGAGCTGACCTGTCACTACTGACATTTCTGTGCGGGCCTCTGCGAGACCCGCACAGAGATAGAATACGCACCGATTTGTTTTCCCCGTGTGTTTTCACGGCTGTGTGCATAGGATTGCGTTTTGCAATGCAATCTATGCAGGCGGGCACGGGCAGAAATTCTGTGGGAAATCTCGCTGCAGAATTTCCGCCCGTGTGCAGGGGGCCTAACACATAATTTATGGTGAAAGATAAACAATGCCAGAATTGCACATTTTTGGTCACGCCATCTCCAAGAGAATTGAATAAAAAGCGATCAGAAAGTCACACAAACTCCAAAATTGGTACAAATAGAAACTACAGGACATCCTGCAAAAATTTAGCCCTTACTCAGCTATATGGATAGAAAAATTAAAAAGTTCTGGCATCAGAAGATAGCGGCAGGAAATAATTAAATTTTTTTTAAAAAGTAGTACAGCAAAGGTAAATATATACATTTGGTATCATCATAATTGTACAGTCCCAAAGAATAAAATGCTATTTTTGCCGCAATGTGTATGCCGTGAAAACAAGACCCCCACCTCCTCTCAAAACATGGCGGAAGTTAGTTTTTTTTCCCCATGTCCCTTCACTAAGAGATTTTTAAAAGGTTTTCAAGTAAATTATGTGGGACATCAAATGGTACCCTAAAAAATACAGCTTGGCCCGCAAAAAATAAACCCTTATGTAACTATGTGAACAGAAAAATAAAAAGAGTTATCATTATTTTAAAGTGAGGAGGAAAATCGAAAGTGAAAAAAAAGTCTGTGTCCTTAAGGGTTTAATAAACAGCCATAAATAAGGCTCATTGTATTTGACCTAACAATTGTTTGGCATATTATGTGCTTAGAAACAAAGTTTCAAAGAAGCGTGCCAAAATGTATAATCCGATTGGTGACATTGAGAAATTTTTCCTATACTGAATTCTCTGCATATATGCAGGGGTTGTTATAGAATATTACATACTCCTTACACAGAGGGTAGGCAGATAAGTTCAGGCAATAAGCACCTGGCATTCATTCTGGAGCAGATATCCCCAAAGATCAACACCTTTCACCATGAATCTCCAATGTCTGATCATCTTGCTCTTGTGCGATTGGAGCTTTTTTACTACAACTATGAGTAAGTATCCTTAAAATATACAGAAACCTTCATTTGGCTTATTTTATTTATGTAAATTGAACTTCAATTGGTTGATATACTGCAATGTATTTAGTGACCCTCCGGGCCCGAACAAACAAGGGTGGCCACACCGCTTATCTGACTACCTGATGCACACTGTGTCTAGGACACAGCATGCTGATATGATTTTCAGCACAAGTAAGTCAAAGCCTGTGTAATGTCTTAGACTACCAATGCATACTAATATACAGTGTTCATCAAGTAGTCAGAGATGTGGTGAAGCCATCTTTGCTTCTCCAGGACTGGAGGGTCGCTTTAATGCCGTATTATGTGGCCCTATACTGGGAGGGTGTCGGAAAATACTACAAGCAGGCTGAGACCTAGACCATGTCTGTAGAGCTATTTAGAGCTTCACACTATCAGAATATTTCTATTATTGGATAATATGATTTCCCTTTTCTCAGATTGGGAGAAAATTGGGAGGTTTTGACTTTTGCTGCACTAGAAGCCAACTTCAAATTGAGGTTCCTTGGGCCCATCACAGTAAATTATATACCCTGTAAATGTCCACATAGTACATATATGAGTGTTTCCCAAACCCCGGTTCTCACCCCACCAACAAGTCAGGTTTTCACAATTTCCATAGTATTGCACAGGTGATGTCATTACTGTTAGCACTTCAGGAATTGCTACAGGTGTTCTCCCTAAAATATTCTAAAAGATGTGACGTGTTGGGGGCCTGAGGAACCAGAATTTAGAAAACACTGGTCGAACAGTTACTTGTATTGTATATTATAAAATATAGATATTAGTTGCAAGTATTTGGCTCCAAAGTCAGGGTCAAATGATATAATGTGGAGCTTCGGGGCTCTGTTGAAATAGAGGCTCATTACTATTTCAGGGTCTGGGTCCACCAGAGGATCCTTCACTTCCTTCAAGGCCGATGATGTATACATTATTGCCGCCGTGACATTTTGGGCACAAATAATCGAAGCAATAGGAAGATTAAACACAGTTGCTATCGTCACATCAGTAAAAGTCTGAACCATTATATTGATCATTTGTCCCAGGTGGTGAATGCCATAAAAAAAATTACATAAAGCCAGACTTGTGTTTTTTGAGCACCCAACCTCTAAAAAAGCAAATTGAATAAAAAGTGATCAAAAAAAAAAAAATCACATGTACCTCACAATGTTATCAATAAAAACTGCAACTGGTCTGGCAAATAATAAGCCCTCACAAAGCCCCAATGACAAAAAATGTAAAAAGTTATGGGTGTAAAAATATGACAACAGAAAGCCAATTTTTTTTCAAACTTTATTTTTTAAAAGTAGTAACTTTGTTATCTCCGTAATCATACTAACACGCTAACAAGTCATTTTAACCGCACCATGAATTTAATAAAAATGAATGGTTACAATGGCTATATTTATGGTGCCTAATACTTGTATGACTGTATAAGTTACACTCATAACTTATGCTGATTAAAAGTGAGTTTTAGAATGTTGAGAGCCCAAAATATTTGGTTCTAAAAGGAAATTACTTACTATAAGTAGACACTGAGGCCAATTTCACAAGCTTAGTCTAACACATTTGTAATACAGATCCGTAATACAGACATATTACGTCATCTGAAAAAAAAAAAAGAACGCCAGAAATGCACTTTTTCAGTTACCCTCTCTTCCAGAAAAAACGCAATAAAAAGCGATCAAAAAGTCTTATGTATTCCGAATTGATACTATCGGAAACTACAGGGCATCCCGCAAAAAATGACCCCTTGCTGAACTACGTCGATGGAAAAATAAAAAGGTATTGTGCGCAAAATGACGGCAGAAAATAATTTAAAAAAATTAAATGTCTTTGAAAAAAAAAAAGAGTAGTACGGTAAAAAAAAACTATACAAGTTTGGCATCGTAGTAATCGTACTGACTCATAGAATAAAGTTATCATGTCGTTTTTGTTGCAGTTTGTGCGCCATAGAAACAAGACGCACTGAAAGATGACGGAATGTCGTTTTTTTTTATTTTACTTCACTTACAATTTTTTTAAAGTTTTTCAGTACATTATATGGTACAGTAAATAGCACTATTTAAAAATACAAGTCATCCCGCAAAAAACAAGCCCTCAGGGCTCAGTCACACGGGCGTTTATTGCCGCGATTTGCGCATGCGCATGCGTCCGGCGATTTTTTAAAACCATTGCTTTGCAATGGTATCGGACACATGAGCGCTTTTTATGCGCTCGTCCGATAAATTAGAGAACAGAAATCGCAGATCGCACCTATCTGCGATCTGCGATTCCTGTTCTCTTCTCTATATGCACTCAATGGGCCGGCGGCAGCAGCGCCGACCCCATTGAGAACATATAGAAGACAAATCATTCTTCTCTGCCACAGCTGTGGCAGAGAAGAACGATGTTTGCCCATTGAATTCAATGGAGCGGCAATACAGCCGCTCCATTGAAAGCAATGGGCTGCCGGCGTGCGCGGGGTTAATAGTCGGGAAGGGGTTAAATATATAACCCCTTCCCTGCAATGCATCCTGAAAAGTGAAAAAATTAAAAAAAAGGATGTATTCACCTGCTCCCGGCAGCCTGAGATCCCAGCGGCCGTCCTGCAGTGGGTGTGAGGGGGGTGTGACTCAGGCTTGCCTTTGATTGGCTCAGCCTGAGCCAATCAGAGGCTGATCTCAGTCACACCCATTCATGAATTCATGAATGGGTGTGACTGAGACTTGCCTCTGATTGGCTCAGCGCTGAGCCAATCAGGGGCAAGCCTGAGTCACACCCCCCTCACACCCACTGCAGGACGGCCGCAGGGATCTCCGGCTGCCAGGAGCAGGTAAGTACATACATTTTTTTTATTTTTTCACTTTTCAGGATGCATTGCAGGGAAGGGGTTATATATTTAACCCCTTCCCGACAATTCATCCCACACTCACCCGCAGCGCTTGCATTCAATGGAGGCGGCTGTATTGCCGGCTCCATTGAATGCAATGCGCTGGACAGCTCCTGAGCCAATCAGGGGCAAGCCTGAGTCACACCCCCTTCACACCCACTGCAGGACGGCCGCAGGGATCTCCGGCTGCCAGGAGCAGGTAAGTACATACATTTTTTTTATTTTTTCACTTTTCAGGATGCATTGCAGGGAAGGGGTTATATATTTAACCCCTTCCCGACAATTCATCCCACACTCACCCGCAGCGCTTGCATTCAATGGAGGCGGCTGTATTGCCGGCTCCATTGAATGCAATGCGCTGGACAGCTCCGGCCCGTTTCTAATGAAACGCGGCTAGGAGCAGATTTTCGGGCGATTTTTCGGCGCCGGTCACGCGATTTGCGCATGCGCATCCGTCATGCGATGCGCAAATCGCATGAAAAAACGCCCGTGTGACTAAGGCCTCATACAGTGACGTCGATGGATAAATAAAGGAGTTCCAATTTTTTTTGAAGGGTGGAGGAAAAAATGAAAATGAAAAAAGAAAAAGGGGCCGCGTCATTAAGGGGTTAATCTATAGTTGCTCAATAAGTAATAAAAATAAATGCAAATTCAGAGGCAAAAATGGACAAAAAT
This sequence comes from Eleutherodactylus coqui, assembly GCF_035609145.1. Taxonomy (NCBI): domain Eukaryota; kingdom Metazoa; phylum Chordata; class Amphibia; order Anura; family Eleutherodactylidae; genus Eleutherodactylus; species Eleutherodactylus coqui. The sequence goes on from NC_089844.1 coordinate 112,861,619, forward strand.
AGGTCCTGCTGCTTTTTAAAAAATAACCATAAACAATATAGCTCCTTATAATGGTCCACAAATACCCAAGGCCGTTTTTAGACGAGTTCTCTATTATGGCCCATGTTTCGGGGACTGTAATATGGAACTAATGCAAATCTAAGTAGCTATTCACATGGCTGTATTGTTCACGGCTGTTTTTTTTTTAAAACACAACATGACCTGTTTTTTTTTGGGGGGGGGGGGGGCTACGTTTGGTTTTCTATTGGTCAAGTACGGATCAGTATTTGCCCAGTAGAACACCAAATATACAGAGACAAAAACATATCAAATACTGATGACATACGGTTAAAATATCATCTGTAACACGTCTGTAATACGGACCCGTATTATGGAGATAATTAAATACGCTCGTCTGAAACCGACCTGAGGCTGCTGTCACACGGCTGTGACGCACAAATCTCGCACAAATATGGGGTTATATATATGCAATATAGTGCAGGAAAAAAATCACAGCATGTCCTATCTTTAAGCATTTTCTTGGAACACCTTACTAATTGTTTTCAATGGGGCTGGTAAAAAAATTGTATGGCGTGCGAGGTGCATGCAAGTGTGATGCAAGGTTTCCCATTGAAAACAATGGCAAGCACTTGAAGATCCTCTGGCGTGGCTGAAAGCTGCGCTAGAGGATCGTTACTTCCTTGAAATGATGGGAGGCGTTTTTGACACAGATGCCTCGCGTGTGCAGAAAAATCACACATTCCCATGCTTGCCCATTTGAAATTAGGCAAAAGCTAATTCTGGAACATTATATCTAGTTGACAACGATATTTGTTGATATTACGTGTGATTTAAATGTACGTTTTTTTTTCGCAGGTCAAACCATTGTTAATAAGGATTGTGAATCCACAACAGGTATTGACATATACATAAAGTAATATATGACATATGGCAGCTATGATGTTGGGTTTAACTTTTAATCAGTTTATTGAAAGTCTGAGAATTTCCACATTTCAGTTAATTTAAAAAAATGGGTTACGACTGTTGGTAGCTTAATGGGATGCTTTTGTAAAGTTTATATTTCCCTGTCCTGTATGAAGAATAAATAAGGTATCATTGATTAGAGATCGACGTGTTGATGCTGGTTACCTCCTGATGATCGGTCATCAATAGTGTTTCACTGGAAACCCCCTTTAAGAAGGATTACCTATTTTATGCTTCTTTCTTTTTTTCCATCACAGAATCCTCTTCTCTCACATATGTGGTGGATGTAAGTGCTTCTATGGGCGATGATTTAGCTGAGTTAAAAAAGGTGAATGATTGGCTTCTCGACAGAGTTTCAGAACGTTTTACATGTGGCGTCCGTAAATATACCATGGTGCAGTTCAATGATCCAGGTAATATACCTTAAAGATGAGTTCACACATTGGAATTGCTGTGGAATTACGGCTGCTGAATGCAAACTAAAACTGTGCAGTACAATGTAAGTGAATGGGGTTTTTAACAAACTCCAATTACTTACAGCGGAAAAAAACTGCAACGGAAAATAGTCATGTGGTGCAATTTCAAGTTGTGGAAATGCTGTGGATTGTCATAGAATATAATGAGTAAATTCTGCAATGAAAATCCACACCAAAATCCACATAGTTCAAATTTTCTTCATAGTGTTTGCTTATTCACTAACTATTATACTTTGGCTATTTGCATACTATACAGTAGAGGCTCAGGCGCAACTGACATCAGACAGCACATGTATACTAGTCGGGGGACTGTGCAGATCCCGTGTATATTGAACACTGACTTGCATGAGCATGTTTTATTTCTGATCCATGGAATGGCTAGAAATATGACATGCCATGAGTTTTTCATGTGAACCATTGGTCTATGTGAAAAAAAAAATCTCCAAGTGTCTTAGGCTATAATGGGGCCAGGTAGTATCCATGGAATTACACAGACAGCACATGGATCCAAAATACACTAGTGTGCTGTAGGCCTAAGGGCTCCTTCACATGGGCGTATTTTTCATTAGTAATTTGTGAGCCAAAGCCAAGAGTGGTTGCAAAATACAGAAGAAATGCAAATCTTTCTATTATACTTTCTCTGTACATTCTACTTCTGGTTTTATGAAAATTACACCCGTGTGAAGGAGCCCTTAGTCTTGTGGTTTACTACATTAAAATGAAGGCCTGTGAGATAAATACTGTATACCCTAATGAAGAGTAAACATACCATAGCCATATAATGCTACTTATGTTTGACATAATTTGTAAAATAACTGATATGTATGGACATGCGTTACAGGGCTCACATAGTATCTCCTTTCAAGACCATTTTAGGGCATTGGGTGCACGGAAAGCAGAGATATTGAAAACCTTAAAACTGATTACCTAGGCTGTTTTACATATCTCCCTCACTGTTTCTTGTAAGGTGGGCAATTTGGAAAGCAAAGAGGTAAAACAAAATAATAATGAAGTCAACAAGCTCAATTACAGATATACCTGTCTGTAGGGTGTGTGGTTTTTAAAACTCATTTGCAGAGCACAAAACTGAGTTCACACTAGAGCAGAGTTTCCCAACTCCAGTCCTCAGGGACCCCCAACAGGTCATGTTTTCAGGATATCCTATAGTAAGAACACCTGTGGCAATGTCTGAGGCACCGACAATAATTACATCACCTGTGCAATACTGAGGAAATCCTGAAAACACGACCTGTTGGGGTCCATAAGGACTGGAGTTGAGAAAGACTGCATTGCCCTAGAGTATAGTGGCTCCCATCTCCCTGTTCCATTTCTGGAATTAAAACTGAAATAAACCGATGATTTCAATGGGTTTTGAAAAAAACTGAATGCTTTCCATTTGCTTCAGTTCCGTTTTGTTTTCGTTTTTTTTTTATTGGAACAAAAAAAGCAATCTTTCTCATTCACACTAGCGCTTTCAACTCCGTTTTGCTGTGGGAATGGATTCCCAATCAAAGTGTGTACCATTAATAACCACCCTCTGTTTTCTATCCTTGACTTTGGAAAAGTCTAGATACACAATATCCAATGACTCTCCCTGGTCAAGTCTAGACCTTACCTCCTTGTAGAAGCTGATCAGATTGTTTTGACAGTAGTGACCCCTCATAAACCCATGCTGATATAAAGTTATACAGCAATTTTCCTTGAGTTACTCCAAGATAGCATCTCTTAGAAACCCTTCAAACATTTTCTCAACAACAGAAGTAAAACTTACTGGTCTGTAGTTTTCCGGCTCACTTTTCACTCATTTTTGAAGGAGAACCACATTGACTATGGACCAATGAATTGAATCCGTCACTATAGAGTCCCTAAATATAAGAAATAATGATTCTGTCTATCACCTTATTTAATTCTAGAGATGAGCGAGCACCCAAATGCTCGGGTCCTCGTTATTCGAGTTGAGCTTTTCGTAAAATTCGAGAGCTCTATTCAAGTAACGAACCCCATTGACTTCAATGGGAGTCTCGAGCATTTTTGTATGAGACCCGCTGGGAGCTGAGCTTTTTTTCTTTTCTTCTTGTGTTCTCTCTCTCTCTCTCTCTCTCTTCTCCGCCCAGCCAGCCAAAAAATTGCTGTTGACGTGCGCAGCGTCACAGCATGGAGGGGCCAAAACTGGGGCGGGGTCAAACACAGCGTGATGCTCGCTCGAGTAGCGAGCACTATCAAGTATGCTAATACTCAAACGAGCATCAAGCTCGGAAGAGTACGTTCGCTCAACTCTATTTAGTTCCCTTAGAACACAGGGGTATATGCCATCGAGACCCTGCGATTTTCCTATTTCAATCTTTTAAAGGCGACTTTGCACTTCTTCCTGGGTTAAACTGGTGCTATTTAATGGAGAGTTTACTTTAGAATTCTGTATTTCACCTGACATTTCCTTTTACTCTGTAAATACACAGAAGAAAAAGCTATTTAAGAAATTTGCTTTCTCCTCCTCATCCTCTACAATTTTCCCTACATTACTTATTAAAGGGCCAACACTTTCAGTATTAATTTACTACTTATATAATTGAAGAACAGTTTAGGGTTATTTTTACTCTTTGGCAATAAGTCTCTCTGTCTCCATCTTTGAAGCTTTTATCTATTTTTTACATAATTTATTTTTTTCCTTAAATGTTTTTAGTGCTTCTTTGCTGCCTTCTTGTTTCTTTTTGTTGTTTATTGCCCCCTTTTCATCTTTATTGAGCCACGTTGGTTTTCTCCTATTCCTAAACCTTCAATTCCAGTAAGGTATGAAATGCCCACAGTAAGTATTTAAGATGTTTTTAAACATTTCCCATTTTTTGTCTGTACTCCTATTTCTGAGGACATTATGTCAATCAATAATTTTAAGGGCATCTTTGACTACACATGTTTATGTCCTTCACATATATGTTACTGGAGTGGGGGGCTTTAAACCATACAGTTTTTTTAATTTATTTTAAGTGTATCCCTATTGATTGTTCTGCTAGTTGTGTGCTAACCCCTCCCATCACTCCACCCCCATTTCTATTATTTAGTTCCAGAAGTCAGTCTACACTATTTTTCCCTCTATCTTTTTGGTGGCTTCCCCCCAGGCCATAGTTTAAACACTCCTCCAACTTTGCCTTCTAGCCATCTTCCCTGCCAGCACAGCTGAACCCTCCCCATTGAGATGCAGCCCATTGCTATGGCAGAACGTGTAGCCAACAGCAAAATTAGCCCAGTTCTCCAGGAACCAAACCCCCTCCTTCATACACTAACTCTTGAGCCACTTGTTAACATCCCTAATTTCCCGCTGCCTTTACGGTGTGTCACATGGTAGCGGTAGCATTTAAGAAAATACTATCTTGGAAGTCCTTGCCTTAAGCTTATATTCTAGTTCCCTGAAGTCGTTTTTAAGGACTCTCCACCTGCCTCTAACTCTGTCAGAGTGACTACCCACTGCAGGTTTTTTTCACTGCGAAATTCGCAGGGTTTTTTTTCTGCAGGGGTCTATGGGACTTGTAATGTTAAAATCGCGATCGCACAAAATCGCGATTTTGCAGTAAATTTAGTTTTTATTCCCATTCAACTTCAACATTTTTAACGTTTTTCAGTACATTATATGGTACATTAAATAGATCCATTGGAAAATACAACTCGTCCTGCTAAAAACAAGCCCTCAGACAGCTACGTCGATGGATAAATATAAGTTATGATAAAGTTATGGTAAAAAACAAAAACAAAAATGCAAAAAAGGGCCACACACTTAGGGGTTAAGATTACTAAGCCATATCATATGTCATAACTGTATAATTGTATTTGTTTCAGATGTTGGACCTACCAATTACACCAATTCACGAAGTGAGTTTGGAAATTTTTTTCAAAGTCTGCACGCATTTGGAGGAGATGACTGTCCTGAACTGGCTTTGGCGGGCATTAATTTAGCCCTGGATATTTCCCCTTCTAACTCATTAATAATGGTCCTAACAGATGCATCAGCAAAAGATTACAACGATCAAACTTTAATAGATGGCATAAAATCAAAAATAAATCTCACAAGTTCCCAGGTAACCTGTTTATTCTTCATTATCTACCCATGGCCTTATATTGATTGCTGATGACAAAAGCCCTGGGCATGAACCTTAACCAAGTTCACAACAAATCAGTAAGGTTCTGTTCACATATGTAATTGGGTTTCCATCTTCCTGCTCCATCATAGGCATAGGAAAATAGAATCCCTGCAGAGAACAGTTCTGTCCCAGACTGGCCCCACTGACTATAAATGGGGTCCATCTGGGTTCCATCATGCTCTCTAGCTTTTTCCTGCATGACACAATACTGAATTTTGTGACAAATATGCACCAGAGGCCCCAAATGGAATCTCTGATGCAGATGTGTACAGATCTGACACTAAAAATGCCAAACTGATACCCGCATAGCCTTGCATTTAAAGGGGTTGTCCCGCGCCGAAACGGGTTTTTTTTTTTTTCAACCCCCCCCCCCGTTCGGCGCGAGACAACCCCGATGCAGGGAGGTAAAGAAAGCTCACCGGAGCGCTTACCTTAATCCCCGCGCTCCGGTGACTTCTCTACTCACCGCTGAAGATGGCCTCTTCCTCCGTGGACCGCAGCTCTTCTGTGCGGTCCACTGCCGATTCCAGCCTCCTGATTGGCTGGAATCGGCACGTGACGGGGCGGAGCTACACGGAGCCCCATAGAAGACTGCAGAAGACCCGGACTGCGCAAGCGCGGCTAATTTGGCCATCGGAGGCCAAAAATTAGTCGGCTCCATGGAGACGAGGACGCCAGCAACGGAGCAGGTAAGTAAAAAACTTTTTATAACTTCTGTATGGCTCATAATTAATGCACAATGTACATTACAAAGTGCATTATTATGGCCATACAGAAGTGTATAGACCCACTTGCTGCCTCGGGACATCTCCTTTAACCTTCTAAGGGCAGTGCTTTCCTATCCAGTTTTAAAGGACTGACAAGGATGGAAACTATGTCCAAGAAAAGAATCTGTGAAAGCTACTTCAGATGCAGATTATACTATAATTCTATGTTTATTCCTCCACAAATGCATTTATGAAGGAATAAACATATCCTGCATCCGGAATTGCTGTCACAGATTATTTTCTTGGACATTATTGGGTCTGTGGATTCCAGGTTCTGGTGTGGGTGCAAACACCCACATATTTTCTGAATGGAGAATACTGCTTACAACCTCTGTGTCTTGAGGGATGGAAACTATATAATGCTTCTCTAAAGCATTTGACACCGTGCCGCATAATAGGTTGATAACTTGATATACAAAATGAGGCAGCTCGGATTGGGTGAAAACGTGTGTATCTGGGTAAAGAATTGGCTCAGAGATAGAAAGCAGAGGGTGCTAATAAATGGCTCATACTCTGATTGGACCACCGTCGCTAGTGGGGTGCCTCAGGGTTCAGTATTGGGCCCCATTCTATTCAACATATTTATCAACGACCTGATAGAGGGGCTGCACAGCAAAATATCAATATTTGCAGATGACACAAAATTATACAAGATAATCAGTGCAACAGAGGACAATGTACGGCTACAAACGGACCTAGATAAGCTGGGGGCTTGGGCAGAAAAATGGCAAATGAAGTTCAATGTGGATAAATGTAAGGTAATGCACATGGGCAGGAGAAACGGATGTCACCAATATACACTAAATGGGATACTGCTAGGGAAAAGTGATATGGAAAAAGACCTGGGGGTACTAGTGGATTGTAGACTAAACTGGAGTAACCAATGCCAGTCAGCTGCTGCAAAAGCAGGTAGAGTGTTAGGGTGCATTAAAAGAGGTATAGAGGCGAGGGACGAGAACATTATCCTTCCATTATATAAGGCACTTGTCAGGCCTCACATGGAATACTGTGTACACTTCTGGTCACTGGTGCTCAGGAAAGATGTTACAGCGCTTGAGGGGGTTCAAAGAAGGGCAACTAAATTAACCCCTTAAGGACCAGACACTTTTTAGGGATTTTACCCATGTGGTGGTTTTACTGCTCCATTTTTTTCCTTTAGCTACCAAAATTATTTTTGCTGCATTTGTTTTCCGTGACATATAGGACTACTTTTTTAATATCTTTTTCACTGACTTTTTTTCTAGTTTTTAGTTTTATTCGGGCTAAAATGCTTAAAAAAAGGTTTTTTTTTTAACATTTAGTTTTTTTAAAATTATTTTTATATTTACACTAAAATAAAGTATGGAGATGGGTTCCTCTATTTATTTCAGACGTTTTGATATATATTATGTATGGTTTTGGTTTACAGGGCGCATACGGCGACGGTTTTTGTTGGCGTCTGCTTTGTGTTATTCTCTTTCTTATGTATGTATTGTTGTTTTATTCTGTTATTTTGTCTTACTGATGTATGTAATTGTGTATTTTACTATCTATGTCCCCCATGACGTCACATAAGACCTCTGGGGGACATTCTTTTTTTTTTTTTACTTTATTTGACACTTTTCCACTGTAGCTAGGGCGTCCATAGGAGCCCTAGTTGCAGGAGAAAGCAACCCCTGTGGTGACATTAGTCACCTGCAGAGCTGCCAGAGTCTAGTCTTACCCTCCAGCTCTGCAGTAGCAGGGAATCCCGGGAGGTCACATGACCCCCCGAGTCTCCCATAGGGAAAGACATCTTACTTTCACGTTCCCTATACAGTGCTCATTGAGCACTGTATATCAGGGAAGCAGAAGGCAGGAAGGGTTAAAAACCCCTCCTGCCTTCTGCTCCGGGTTATCAGCTGTCACTAACAGCTGATCACCCGTTCCTGCCTCTGACTGATTGCAGAGCAGGAGACTTAGAGCACCGCCGTAATTTTACTATCGGCGGTGCTCTAAGCCCAGGACCAGCCGCCGTATATATACAGTGGCTGGTCCTAAACGGGTTAATAAATGGAATGGGAGGACTGAAATACCCAGAGAGACTATCAAAATTGGGATTATTTACCCTGGAAAAAAGACGGCTAAGAAGCGATCAAATAACTATGTATAAATACATGAGGGGACAATACAAGGATCTCTCCCATGATCTGTTTATACCCAGGACTGCGACGGTAACAAGAGGGCATCCTCTATGTCTAGAAGAAAGCAGGTTTCATCACCAACACAGAAAAGGGTTCTTTACTGTAAGAGCAGTGAGACTGTGGAACTCTCTGCCTGAGGACGTGGTGATGGTAAAATCCATAGAGGGACTGATTAAGTGGACTGAAGTACTATTATCACTAAAAAGTAACCTATTGCCCGTCCAAATATAGGGCAATATATCAAATAGGCAGAATAGAATAATGATGGATCAATTCACCTATTTGATATATTGCCCTATATTTGGACGATTGTAGTCTGATCAAGGATTTATTTCGTGTTACATATACCTTTCTCAAAGCCACTATCCAGGTTAATTTGACTGGAATTATCTACTTCTTTGCCCTTGAGGAACACACTGTGGTGGGGGAAACACGGAGGGCAGAATTAATCGCTCAGGTCTCTTTTGTGTAGTCATCCAATTCATCGGGATGACGCCTGCGCTGTACTGATTGAGAATTTCAATGATACTTGTCAGTTTCAGACTAATGATATGAACTGGATAAGCAGACTACTTGTTGCTTAACCTAATTAGTCTGTACCCTTTTGTTTAAGTGGCCTAAATTGGATTACATTAATAATCTTGTCTATCTTCTTAATACTTGTATTTGTTTGTCCTTCTGAATTTTAACCAAGGCTAATAAAAGGTTACTTTTTAGTGATAATAGTACTTCAGTCCACTTAGTCAGTCTCTTGATACTATTTTTGGAAGTATACTGCCCCTGTGAATTCTCTCAAAATCCATAGAGGAGTTTAAAAGGGGACTTGATGTCTTTCTAGAGCAGAAGGATATTACAGGATATACATTTTAGGTTAATTGTTAATCCGGGTATACAGGTAGGTAGGAACTATTAGGGGTTGATCCAGGGATTAGTCTGATTGCCATTAGGGAGTAGGGAAGGAATTTTTTTCCCCCGAAAGGGCTAATTGGCTTCTGCTTCTTGGGAATTTTGCCTTCCTCTGGATCAACAAGGAGGTTGAAACAGGCTGAACTAGATGGGCATTGTCTTCATTCGGCCTTACATACTATGTTACTATGTATGTTAAGATGGTGCCGTCCAATTTTCTGCATGGAGGATGGAAACCAGAGTAGAAGTGGCACTGGATTCAGAAAATGTAGTCTGAAAAGACGTTTTCAATGTACATATCACAATTTTAATAGCGCTACAGTTTTTCTTTGCCATTGATACTACAGATGTTGCTCTGGTCATCACCTATTCTATTATTACTTTATCTTTTCGTTAGAGCTCACTGTGTAAGGCCTCCCTCACACAGACGTTTTTGTACAGCGTTTAGCATTGCCTTTTCAGCACTGCGCTAAACGCTGTATAACGCTCTAATCACAGACGTGACTAGTACTAAAACTATAGTTTTATTGAAATAAGATTAAAATACGAAAAAAGGGCACAACACTAACAAACATACATTAACCAGGTGAGAAAAACCACAGAAGGTAATAGTACCTGTGGTAACCTGGATTGTGACACTCAATGAGTATTTTTGTCTAAAATAACAAACACTTCACAAAAGCGAGAATCGAATAGACCCTCAAAAAATACAGGGGGAGGGGGGGGGGAAGGATTGGGGGCTCGTTTGATTATGATTATAGACGAGCCTAATGGAGTCCTTTAGGATCTCAAAACCCCACTCAAACCCTGTAAAGAAACGTGTTGGGTGGATATCAATTTTATGATCTACATCGGGCATAAATAGCTCGATGCAGGTGCATAAATTAAGTTTTTTTGGGGGTCCTATAAGGACAATATTTGGCACGGTGCTATAATGCAATCACCCCCCCCCCCTCCCCCTGTATTTTTTGAGGGTCTATTCGATTCTCGCTTTTGTGAAGTGTTTGTTATTTTAGACAAAAATACTCATTGAGTGTCACAATCCAGGTTACCACAGGTACTATTACCTTCTGTGGTTTTTCTCACCTGGTTAATGTATGTTTGTTAGTGTTGTGCCCTTTTTTCGTATTTTAATCTTATTTCAATAAAACTATAGTTTTAGTACTAGTCACGTCTGTGAATTGGGCCCTAAATTACCTAGTTTGACTTTACTGCCTACCCTCTGAGAATTTTTCTGTATAACGCTCTCATTCATTTCAATGGGGCTGTTCACACAAGCATCAAAACGCAGCGTCTTCAACGCTGCGATTTGACAGTGATGCATGTTTTATCTTTGGCAGTTTTTCAGCCCTGTGTCGCCCATTGAAATGAGTGTGCATCAGTTTCAGCACTGCTGAAAACGAGGCACAACTTGGTGCCGCCTTTTTTGGCAGTGTTAACCGCACACCGATTTTTGGGAGGAGGGCTTGAAATATAAGTACTACCCTGAAAACCAGCCTTAGCTGCTCTAGATAGAAAAAAAAAGCATTACTCACCTAGCAGGTGCTGTCAGGGTCCCCGCCACTGATCTCTGGCGCTGTTCCAGGCTTCCCTTGCTTGCCGGCTCTGATTGGCTGAGCCAGTCAATGAATGGCTGTGATTAGTGGAACGAGCCATCGCTGTGAACCAATCACAGCAATCTATTGCTGGAGGCAGGGTTCTCAAACCTCGCTACCATCAACAGATGATCTATCAGGGGAAGAGCTTGAGCAGTGCCAGAAATCAGTAGCGGGGATCATGACGGCACCTGGTAGGTGAGTATTTTTGCTTTTTTTCCATCTAGTGTAGCTAGGGCTGATTTTCAGGGTAGTACTTATATTTCAAGCCCTCCCTCTGTAAATCGGTGTGCAGTTAACACTGCCAAAAAAGGCGGCACCCCTCCCCAGAGGGAAGGCCAGCTGGGAGACTGTGCACTGGCCCGTGTGTGGACACATGGCAACCCCCGAGGACTGTGACAGCAGGGCCGCTAGCGGAGATGCAAGGCTGCTGGGGACTACTGTGACAGCGAAGCTGGCAGGCCAGCTGACAGCAGTGGAAGCAGGGGCTGGGAGAGGCCGTCGGACATCAGGCTCTAAACAGTGACAGCAGCGGGTTTGGGAGCTGGGAGATGCCAGCGGGACACTTACAGCAGCGGCCTCCGGTGCAGGTGTGTGTCTCTGCCAGCCAATCCAGAACTGTGGGCATTTCCTCTAGCTCCGGCAGCCCAGCCCATGTCTCCACCCATTACTGTGGTGGAGACAAGAAACAACAGTACCTGAGCATTGCTTTTTTTTTAGCTTCCTTTGCTGCGTTTTTAGCTGGCAAGACGCATGCCAGCGCTGCTAGAGCCAGGCTGAATTTGCAGTAAGCGCAGCATTGATAAATGCTGTGTTTCTGCAAACGCCTGTGGGAGGGAGGCCTTACAGCTTTTACTCACTAGCGATATTTTTTCCTGCGATGCAAGAGCGATGATTATGAAACCAATGATTTTCAATAAAAAAACAAAGGGAGTATATCGCGGACTTCTGCCATAGCTGTCACAGCTGTGGCAGAAGTCCAGGATGTGCAGCTGATCGGAGCTGTTATTCCTTTAAATGCCGCTTTCAATTCTGACGGCAGCATTTAAAGTTCCCAAACGGCCCTCTGCAATAAGATCGCAGGGAGCCATGTAGATGTCATAGCAGCCGGGGGCCTTGTGAAAGGTCCCAGGGTTGTCATGGTAGAATGCTTATCAAGCCATACCTGTGGGGTGGCTTGATAGACTGCCTGTCTGATCGCAGTATAATGTAATGCTGCGGCATTACTTCATACTGCAGGAGCGATCAATGCATCACAAGTTGTTGCTCCCTCTGGGGACTAAAAAAAAAGTAAAAAATAATATCAATAAAGTTTTACTAATTTATTTAAAAAAAATAAAAGTTTTAAAACCCCCATTTTGCCATATTTATGCTAAAAGAGTTTAAATAATATGACAAAAATTAATATTTGGTATCATTGCGTCCGTAAAAATCCGATATATCAAAGTAATGCATTATTTACCCCCCACGATGAACGTCGTCAGATAAAAAAAAATACAACGCTAGAAATGCACTGTTTTGGTCACCCTGTGTCCAAGAAAAGATGCAATACAAAATACTAGTACAGCAAAAAAACTATATGTTTGGTATCTAAGTAATCGTACTGACCTTTCAAATAAAGTTATCATGTAATTTTTGTTGCAGTTTGTGCGCCGTATATACAAGACGCACCTAAAGATGGCGGAATTTCATTTTTTTCCCCATTTCTCTACACTTTGAATTTTTAAAAAGTTTTTCAGTAGCTTATGTGGTACATTAAAAAGTACCATTGAAAAATAAAACTCGCCCCACAAAAACAAAGCCCTCATACAGCTACGTCGATGGATAAATAAAGGAGTTTCGATTTTTTAAAAGGGAGGGGGAAGAGAAAACAAAAAATGGAAAAACGAAAAAAAAACAAAAAAACGCTTAGTTACTAAGGGGTTAAAAGGGATTTCCAAGATTTGAAAAACATGGTTGCTTTATCTGAGAACAGTGCCACACTTGTCCATCCACAGGCTGTTTCTGGTATTGCAGCTCAACTTCATTCACTTCAATTGAGCAGCGCTGCAATATTAGACAAAACCCACGGACTGGTGTAGTACTATTTCTAGAAGACAGCAGACATGATTCCTTAACCCTGGACAAACCCTTTAAGGCTCTATAGGACTTCATAACAATATCAGCATGTCTATTGTTTGACTTTTTCTTTAAGATTGGCCTTCCAACATATGTCATACAATGTTATATAAAATGTATATTGATGTATATATATTTGCCATATTGTGTAGTACATATCGTATTTCTTTATACTAACCCCTGTTTCTCATTTTCAGGTTTTCTTTTTAGTCACTGGTCTGTGCGGTGATTCAAATGACCCACAATTCTTGATCTACAGAGACATTGCTTATTGGAGCTTTGGCCATGTGTTTCTCATTGATCTTTCAGATATGAGCAAGGTAACTAATCACACGACCTTTGTTAACATCTGCACAGTATACCAGTATATCAGTAAAGGGGTTTTCTCATCAGAGATCAACTCCCAGCAAACAGCTAATTTTGCCAAGGGAATATGTGGACAGCCAGGCTTTAAAAAAAAATAAAAATTAAGTCAGCTCACCCAATCCTGCATTTCATGATTACAAACAGTTTCCAATGCTGGAGAGTGTATGGATGCTCCAATGGACCTTTGGAAATATATCACTGTAATCAACTTTTCTTTATAGAAATCCCAACACTTCTGTTAAAGGAGTGCTGGAATTTTTGTAAAGAAAAGCTAGGCTTTTTCCATGCAGCAGGCACAGTAGGGCAAATGTAGCATTACATGGCAGCTATTCAGATGAATGGCCATCCATATAATACAAGAATGGCTCTAGTCCTCCAGAAGAGGAGCCACTCTCATAGAGTAGCTTTCTCTTCTAGCTCATAGAGGGGGATCCTGAGCATGGTACCCACCTATATGATGTTCAAATGGAGAAGAGACTGCCCTTTTAATTTACTAAATGGTATGCAAATTGGGAAGAAGGCAATGTGATTACATAAATTGTTTTAGCGATAATCGGTGCGTGTAAACACGCACCCCTCGTTCTCGTCCCCCCTGCACTATTTTCAATGAGGAGAGGCAGGGCAGGGGCGGAGCTAATTCCCGGAACTTAGCCCTGCCCCACCTCCTTTCATTTCAAATAGTGCAGAGGGGCGGAGAGGGGGTGGAGAGGAGGCAGGGGGGGGGGGGAGCTCAGAGCACTGCTCCCGTCTCTTCCAGCCTCCTCCCACTGCAGAGAGAGACGCTGTATATTGGCCGGCGTGAATACCCAGCCGATATACTGTCGTCTGAATGCACCCTTAATTGTACAAATCAGTGTAGGAATAATCCTCCATAGTGCCACCTATTAGAATGGTAGCTACCTTATGAGTCAATATCCAACATTTTAACAGGCCTTTAATATGGCTAGAGTTATGAGCCAAATATCTATGTACACATGGCTATTTCAGGGTTATTTCTCCTCATTAGTATACATTAGGATTCTGGCTTGGCAAGGTGAGAGGCCATCAATGTGAGTTAAGGCCCATTTACATGGCCCGAGGATTGCTCAAAGATCGCTCAAACGACAGTTTGAGTGACAGCTGTAAGCAATCATTTTGCATAAACTATTAAGTAGCTACTCTGCTACCTAAGAGCAATTAAGTGTGCAAATGAAGCCTTTAGCTGAAAGCAGTTAATAGCCCGAGGGCTCTTATCTGCATTCAGTTCCTTTTATTCTCCAGCGGGAAACAATGCTGTCAGCACTAACCACTGAGAACTGCTGATAAGCATGACCGACGATTTTTAGGTTGGACTGAATTTACGATCAGCTAGCAGTGCATAAAAAGTGCATGATGGCCGCGCAATTAGACACAACGATTATCGCTTAAATGATCGCCTTTTAGCGATTGTTTTAGCAATCATCGCTCCATATAAATGGACCTTTAGGGGAGAGGGGGAGTAATGTTTCTCCTGCTGGCTTTAGTTTTAATTACTAATGAGACAAAATGGGGTAACAGAAGATGAGAATAAGGGCTCCCACACACTTGCGTTTTTTTAAACGCAATCGTCAATGGGACTTTCTAATGTTAAAAACGCAACACAACACAACTTGCGAATCGTCTTTAACATTAGAAAGTCACATTGACAATCGCGTAAAAAAAATGCAGAGTTAAAAAAAACACAAGTGTGTGGGAGCCCTAAGGGTGCATTCACACAGGCTACGAAATCACGGGCGTTTTGCGTGTTGTGAAATGCACAAAATAGAACCCATTCTTTTTATTGGGTCTATTTACATGGGCAATTTTTCTCTCCCAGTGATGCAGGTGTGAGTGCTACCGCAAAAATCAATATACTTGAATGTCTGCGATGTACCGTGTATTATACGCGTGCGTAAGAAGCAATTCAAATACGTTTGTGTCAGCCTGGCGTAAGAGTTCTCTGTTCTTCAATTGAACACCCCTCTAATAGGGATATGGACTCTCCTGATAAGAGATCTCCTCCACTGTGTAGACTTTGATAGCAGCAGCCAAGAAATAGAAATTTCTTAAGCATGCTGTCTGAAGCTTGGCATGTGCTGACATTCTAAGAGCAGGGAGGCACGAACAGAGAGGAACCTTGTAATTTGCATTGCTTTTAGCTGCATATAGTTATAATTCATGAAAAACCTCTCCATGGAGTATCTGTGGAAGACTTTCAGCACCCATAGATGGATAAATAAAAATTCATAAAATATTAATGAAGCATCTTAGATCTTATGGTGCATTTACACAAGTGTATGCGTATATTGGCGCGCGCAAAACCGCGGTCCCATGTACGTGCACAAACACGCGTGAATGCTGGTCCATGCAGCATTGCTTTCAATGGGGCCGCGGCTACTGCAATAGGAAAGCAATAGAATGCCGCACCCCTGCAGTGATTTTCAGGGAAGGGCTTGAAATATAAGCCTGACAATCATCCCTAGAATGTGTTGAAATCAATGAATGGCCAATCGCTGCCTGTGATTGGCTGAGTGCTGTGACCAATCACAGGCAGCACTCAGCTGTCATTTAATGAATGGCTGAGTGCTGCCTGTGATTGGCTGAGGGCTCAGCCAATCAGATACAGCCCTTATAGCTGGCAGAGATTTAAAATCCCTGGCTGCTGAAACAGATTCAGAGCAGTGCAGGGAGAAGACAGGCTGGACACGCCTGAGCCCCGGCAGCTGAGGAGAGGTGAGTATAATTTAAAAAAAAATTTTTATACATTCTATGGATGATTTTTCAGGGAAGGACTTATATTTAAAGCCCTTCCCTGAAAATCCCTGCAGGGCTTGCCGGCAGCCCATTGCTTTCAATGGCACTACAGAAGCGCCGGTCCCATTAAAAGGAACAGGAGAAGATCGCGATTTTCTGCCACAGCTGTGGTAGGGCATTCTTTACTCCCCGTGTGGAGTACCCTTGTCACTGAACACTGTGACAGTGCTGTCACAGTGTTTAGTGACAAGGGGACTCCCCGTTGGGAAATATTGACATGCACCACAGACCTATGGTGCACGCATGTCCTATGTTTTGCTGGTACACGCCTGTAAAACACGGGCATGTGAACACACCATAGGGAACCAATGGTTCTAATAGACGTGTGGTTTTGTGTGCACATAAACACGCTTGTCTGAATCCACCCTCAATTGGTACTTTAAGCACAGTTTGAAGTTTCTGGGGACATCAACAAACCCAAATACAATGGCCCTATTAACCCCTTGAGTGGCGGGTTTCTTACCACCCTGTCAGACCTACCAGGGAAGTGTTTTTAATGGGCCAATCATTTAATTTCAACTAATTTTCCAGTTGCGTTCCAAGACCCATAACTTTTTTATTTTTCCATTGACACAGCCGTATGTTTTTTTGTGGGACAAGTTGTATTTTTTAATGGCATCATTTTTGGGTATATATAATGTATCGCATAAGTTTTGTAAAAAAATTTGTAGGGAGATTGAGGTTTATATAGTTTTTTATGTTTTGCTATTTTTGTACATTTAAAATATTTTGTTTTCTTTAAGGTTTGAAGGTTTGCTTTTGTGTCGCCACATTCCAAGAGCTGTTTCAATTAATTTTATTTTTCCATTGCCATAGCTCTAGAAGGTCTTGTTTTTTGCGGGATGAACTCTAGTCTTCATTTATCTAATTTTTGCAAACTTGTAAAATTTTGATAGCTTTTTATTCCATTTTTTCTACAGGCAAGATTAACAAAATCTGTAATTCCGGCATGTTTTTTATTTGTATTTTTCACTGCATTCTCTGGGCAGTATAAATAATATACTAAGGTAATTATACAGGCTAGTACGATAATGCCAATACCAAATCGTAATAGTTTTCTTTTTCGCTACTTTTTCACACTTAAAAAAAATGTTTTTTGATTTTTTTTAATCGCTGCATTCGAAGACCCCTAGCATTTTAACTTTTTAATGAATGAAGCTGTGTAAGGGTTTTTATTTTGCAGGATGAGGGCTTAGTTACACGGGCGCCCGTGTTACTGCAGGAAGGAGACGACCGCACTTCAGGACGGACGTCTCTCTGCAGCGCTGGAGGAAAGAACATTTGACCGGCTTCATTCTTTCTTCTGCGCTGCGGGGAGTTGTCCGTCCTGAAGTACGGCCGCATGGGCGCCCGTGTGACTAAGCCCTGAGTTGTACTTTTTATTAGCACCATTTGTTGATCTGTGCAGCATTTTGATCACTTTCTATTCCGTTTGTTGTATGGTGAGATAGGCTAAATTAGCTATTTTTGCCACGTTTTAAATTCTTTTTTTTTACATGCCGTGCACTCTGCAGATTAAATAATAACTTCCTTCTCTTGGTCATTATGAACGCAGGGATACCACATGCGTAATTTTGTTTTGAATTTTTTATATTTTACAAAGTAAAGGGAGAAAGGTGGGGTTTTGGCGTTTTTATTTTTTTTATATAATTTTTAAATTTTTTTTAACTTTTTAAAATTTTTTTGTCCCTTTAGGGGACTTGCATAATACTTTTTAAAACATTCTTCTAATACTCTGCTATGCTGAGGCATAGCAGGCTACTAGACAGGCTATGACTCTCAGACAGAGTTTGAGTGTCATAGCCTAATTTAGTTGGCAGACCCGGAGGCTATGTTCAAGCCTCCGGCTGCCACAGAGGCCCATCAGGACCCCCTGAACACATTGTGGGGGGTCCAATGGTGACAGCGGGAGCACCCTCCATCTGTTAGCCCTTTACATGCTGCAGTCGCAAAGACCATGGCATGTAAAGGGTTAAGAGCTGGTGCCAGGCTATCCTCTGACAGCCGATCACCAGCTATCCCTGCCACGGGGACCATCGTCTGGTTTCTGACAAGCCCATGGTCTCCGTGGCAACGTGTAAACAGTGCAGGAGTTCAAAAAAAGAAGCGGGAAGTTGCCAGCAGATCAGTTATAGCTTTGTGGGACTCTGCAGGTAGTGTGTGTGCAGAGCACAATGCCACAGATTATGGCATTGTGCTCTGCAGGTCCCATAGTGAAACATAGCCCGGAAATCTTCGGGGCTATATCATTGTAGGCAGTGGAGCTAGTCCTGGGACTGCCACTGAAGGGGTTAAAGGCGTCTTTCTTTAAAACAATATGTCATGGGCAGGGAATGGTGTGAAAAATGTATTTAAAAGGCATAATCCCCTTTTAAATATCCCCCAACCCGCAACCCACCACAGCTGTCAACCTCCCAGAATATACTACAACGTCATGTACCGTTCATTGTTCACGTGACTGCTACAGCCAACAATAGGTTTCAACAGTTATAATGAAATGAATGGAATGTGACCACTGTGATTAGCTGCAGCGATCATGTGAACACTGCAGCTGCAGTTCACATAACATCCTGACACTATATGACATCAGGATATGGTGTAATGGTGCCCAGTCAGGACACCAACCACAATGCCACAGCTCATATCATTGTCCAAAGATATGCTGAGCGCATTTCCATGGGTACTTGTAGGAGAAGTCCTTATTTCCAAATTTGGGGACACATTTTTAATTTTGGGCCCCACTTTTCCTTAAACAGGCCCCGATAAGGTGTTTTGGTGTGGCTTGGGGAGTGATTAAGTGTTTGCATTGAGAGTGTATAAAGAACCTATCAGGTGCGAGAGAAGTAGGACTGTTAGGGAAATGATCAGAGGGATTTCATAGTGTTTCATTGTCTGGTCTCAAGTTAAGAGAAGCAGTGTACACCGATCACTGACACAGTCTGTATCATCCGACAATGAAAGCTCTTCTGGCTTTATTACAAAGCAGACAATGTATATAACAGTTCTCTTACCTGTGATCAGAAATACACACCCCCTGTAAGCAGAAGAACTCATGATTGGCTCTAGGAGCTAATGGTTTAACGTATGTTAACACCTCAAGGCGTGTCACTGCAAACACGTAATTCCCAGGAATAGAAACTGGATCCTAGTATACACCATTCTACTATTTTCTATATCTATGGAGAGTTCCACATCTCTAGTTATCTTTAGACATTCCTAAGCCATGACAGGAGATGGGGAAAGGATGAGCCTACATCTACATACCAGTGTACAACACGAACTGAGTTACCCATCTATACGCTGGTCATCCACCAAAGAGGCAGATTTACCAGTATCTACATATCTATATATACATATATACATACACGTGTTTGCCTAGGCTGACGTGAGAAACATGTATCATTACTATAACAAGGACATATGACTGATATTGCAGCTCAGATCTAGAGGAGGTCGGAGGAGAGGATTAAGGCCCTGTCAGCATTCATTACTGAAAAGTGACTTTGTGAATGCCACTGAGTAAATTGGTGTTGAAGTGGACTTCTGTATTACTTGGTCTGCCAGGTAAAGTCCTCTGTGATCAAAGTTCAGAGACTGAGCCAGTTTCAAGCCTATAGTGGCTTCGCTAAGTACTGTAAACCGCCCTGAGACTGCAACTGACAAGTTATGTGCCTGTTGGAGACTGTAATAGCCAAACTGTGTGCCCATTAGAGACTGTAACCACCAAGTTATGTGCCATTATTTGTAAGTGTAACACTTTGTGTCCCAGTCAGAATAAAGTTCTGTTTCAGTGAAGTTTGCTGTGTCCATCTGCATTACTGCACAATCCTCACGTGGGGTACTGTAACATGGTCCAGGGCCACACACAAATGTGACCCTCTTAGATGTTGGCTGACAATTTGTTTGGCTGGCAGCCTTTTCTTCCTACCCCTCTCATCGGACAGCTATAATGTTGAACTAGGATAGAGACTGGGGGCATTCTTACATCCCTGCTTCACGCACCAGGGGAACTTGTCCCGTCCTTATACCATATAGGTGTGGAGATAACGGACTATTGAAATAACCATAAATATTTACTTCCTGATTTGATTTTTAGTTATTCACAGGTATTTCATTATTTGGATTACACTCTTTCTAGACCAGTAAATACATCAACCCGACTCTTCTCTGCAGAGTACAGTGGTGGCAATAATACTGGCATGTTCAATGTTAGTGATAAATTCAGCAAAATTCTAATAATGACCGATGGATTAATTACTTCAATATCAGTAATTGGACCAGGTGGTAAGTGTTTATCTTTACAGATGATTATAAATCAAATATACAGAAAAACTGCAATCAATAATCTATAACTCTAAGGCCTTTTTTGGAATAATAAAAGGGGCTGTCTGAGATCAAGTTCTACTTTTTCCAAAAACAGCTCCACTTTTGCTGGGTTGTGTCTGGTACAGTTGAGCTCCATTAACCCCTTCCCACCTCATGACGTACATGCACGTCATGGGAGGAAAGCAGATGGCACACAATGCCATACATATATGTCATGTAGATGGTGTATTCTCAAGAGCAAAGTCCATAACATAAGTGGTGGAAGCCATTGTAACTGATAGCCTAGGTAAAGCTGCAATGGCAGGGAATGGAGATAACTCTAATCCTCCCCTGCCCTGTTAATCCCTTATCATTGATTGCGGTATGTAAGGAGTTAACAGAGGGAGTGCCGTCATCGTACCTCCATCATCCAATTGTGGAGGGCTCATAGGTTGCCATGGCCTCCAGGTCTGCCATGGCTGGTATTATCATAGTAAAGAGACAACGCACTGCAGAGGTACTACAATGTATTATGTTAGTGATGATAGGATCAGAGGCTCGAGTCCCCTTAAGGAACATAAAAAACTGTAAAAATTGTATTAAAAATATGCAAATTTTAAAAAAGCCCTTTTTGCGCAATTTTCTCTTTTTTTTTTTTTAAAGAATCCCTCACACAGCTCATTCACTATAAAAATAAAATAGATCTGGGTGTTTGAATACAGTGATGCCAAAAACTAATTATTTTCCCCAAAAAAAGGGTTTTTATCATTGAAAAATGTTAAAAAATATATACATTTTGGCATCATCATAATCGTACCGACCAGTGGAAAAAAGTTATCATGTCATTTGTACTGCATGGTGAGCACAGTTTAAAAAGAAAAATGGCCTAATTCATGTGTTCTTTCACCTTCCTCCGCCCAAAAATTACTAAAAGTTACACAATATATTATATGTACCTCAGAATGCTGCAAATAAAGACTGCAGCTTGCCACACAACAAGCAAAAAAAGTTATAACATTTGAGATGTTGAGATGAAAATACCCCAATATTGTCATGCCCTTAAAGAGGCATTCCCAACATTTACGTTGATTGGCGGGGGTCCATCCTCTGACCTACTTTCAGTGCAGAATTGAAAGTGTAATAGAAAGGCTTTGCTTTCATTGAAATCAATGGGAGCGATGCCTTATTTTTACTTTTAAGTGGAAAGTATAATGAAAGGTATCACCCCCCCCCCGTTAAATTAATGAGAGAGAAGTCGCTTATGACACTTCTGCTTTGATACTTGTTGCGGATATCTGGTGGATCAGCGGATCAGCAGGGATCTTGATTGGTGAACCCTCGCTAATCAACTATTGATGGGGTATTTCAGGCATGTACTATTGATGACCTATTCAGTGATGGTTTTAGACAAAATGTAGCCTTGGGCAAAGTTAAAATAGGGCCCCAGCTTTTGAAATATTGTACCAATACAATCATGTTCAGTCAACGCAGTAAATTGAAAGAAACATGATCATGTGAAAGTATATGTTTGTGCTTTTATTTATATTGCCAAAATTTCGGCCTGATTTTGCTTGCTCAGAAATGGAGAAAAGGATGTAAAATATATCTTCACATACACTACCCCTTTGCATATAGATATTATAATAGCCCTACTACCTTCTAAATTTCTGTTAAATCATATTGTTTGAATTCCGAAACTTGCATTCTACAGAACAGTAATTATAGTTTAAGAAAATATAAAGTTTGAATAACTGCATGCTTCCTAAAAAAATGGTAGCTTGACTATTATGAAAATGGCTAATTAGATTGTGAGCCCCACTGAGGACAAGGACTGATGTGGGGGAGATATTTTTCTGTACAGCACTGCAGCACTGTGGAATATGTCAGTAGTCTAGCATGTTAGCTGCCATTAACTTTGAGCAGCAGCAGTGCGCTGAGCCATGACTCATTAGCACAGTAACCTGCTAATGCGAAATGCATTAGCAGTGTTACATTGGTATGTAAATGTGATTGTTCTCAGCAAGAGAAACTAAGTCATCTTGTAGATAATGGCTAACAAAAATACATGATGTTACAGTGAGCTTTCAAACCTACTCAGGGTTCTTCCTCAGGCCTATGGAGTAGATCTGAAGAAACATGCATTTATATATACATATGAACAGGCACAGTCCTGGTGTGATTAATTTGCACTTAAATCAATGCCATAACAGGATGAAAAAGCACATACATGGAGTGATTAATTTGCACTTAAAATAATACCAGTACAAGATGGGTAGAGGAGTAAATACGTAAATAAAGTATGGGAACGGGTTCCCCATTTTGTTTCGGACGTTTTGATATATAAAAATGTACGGTTTTGGTTTACAGGACTCATACGGCGACAGTTTTTGTTGGCGTTGGCTTTGGGTCATTTTCTTTCTTATGTATATATTGTTGTTTTATTCTGTAATTTTTATTTACTGATGTATGTAATTATGTATTTTACTATCTATGTCCCCCATGACGTCATAGAAGACCTCCTGGGGGACATTCACATGACTTTTGTTTTTTTTTTTATTTGACATTTTTTCGCTGTAGCTGGGGCATCCACAAGAGCCCTAGTTACAGAGAAAAACATCCCAATAGTGACATTAGTCACTGGCAGAGCTAATCAGGGTCTTCTGGGACCCTGTAGCTCTGCTGTAGCATGAAATCCTGGTGTCTCGTGACCCCCCGACCCCCGTATTGGAAGTTACACTTCTGCTTTCACTTTTTAGTACACAGCGCTCAATGTACTTGAGGAAGGAAAAGGCACTAACAGCTGACAACCCATCCTGCTCTGATTGATTGCAGAGCACGAGGCTTAAATCCCTGCTGTAATTTTACTATCGGCTGGGCTTTAAGCCCGGGACCAGGCGCCATATATTTACCACACTTGGTCCTTAATGAGTTAAAGAGAGAAAGAGAGAATTACCTGTGGCTGGCAATATGCTGCACAAATACGTCCACGTGAATCCATCCGGACACTTTATTTAATTTAATCTTCCCTTATTTGCAGAGAAAAACAAAGTCAGTTAAGCTGTATATTATTTTATTTGCAGATGTTTCCGTTCCAATGGAAACCATTGTGTCTGAACCTTGGGGATCTGTGCATGTGATAAAGAACCCTGATACAGGAACATGGGAAATAATTATTATTGGAGAAGGACCACACTCTGTGACTGTGGAAGAAGTCACAGGTATAAGCAATAAGAAGCTTCTGATCATATAGCTTTATTATGATATTCATAATATAGAGCTGATGCTTAAAACATATCGTAACTTACTTTTCACAAAACGTCTAGGATAAGTTGCCATGTGTGTTTATATGAGGAATAACAGCATTTCTGGCCATTATATGACTTGAATCCTGTATTTTTTTATGCAGTTTTTCCCTTCTGAAGGCTTAAATTCTAATTGTCAGTTTTGCAGTGTAAGGGCATATTAACACGAGCGTATATCGGCCGGCGTTTTCATGGCTGGCCGATATACACTTCCATGTAAGCAGTTCCCCCCTTTCTCCCCCTCACCAGCTCTCTGCCTCTCTCCTCCACTTCAGCGGTTGCAATTAGAAGGGGGCGGAGCTAAGCTTCGCTCTGTCCCGTCCACTCCCATTGCTGTTCATGGTCAAGAGGCTGGAGCTTAGCTCCACCCCCATCCCCACCCACTCCCATTGCAAACCGCTTGGAGGGGAGGAGAGAAGCAGAGAGCCGGTGAGGGGGAGGGAAGGGGGGACTTCTCAGATGGAAGCGTATATCGGCTGTGAAAACGCTGGCCGATATACGCTCATGTAAATAAGCCATAAATGTCGTTCCAGTAGTTCTAAGACAGTAAAACACTTACTATTACCTGCAGCGACATCTCTGTTTGCTTCTCCATTTTTGTCTCTATCCAGCAGCTGCACTCTCCCTCTTCTGCAAAGACTTCTCTGACCAGCGGCTATAAACTGACCTCGGTGTATGGATTTTATTACTACCTGCATATTGAGTAATCATTGACACTGCAGGAGGAGGGGGAGGAGAAGAGACTGATGAGTGGAGACAGAAGCATTTTCCTTCAATAATATATGTTAAAAAGCTTCTCTTACTTGCTTGTACTATTGAAAGTTTAAAAGATTATTTTTGCTTTTAAAAATCTCACAATAGACATCCCCTTTATGTTGTAGTTCCAAAGGCCTCCTTCAAAAAGTTGTGAAAAAGGAGGGTGGAGCAAGACCCAGTGAGGGTAGTGGAATATTTATGGAGTACACAGAGTTTTCAATGATTGAGTATTTTGAATGGTGGAGGTGCTGCCAACCAGATGACGCTCCACCAGTGTGGGCGTAAGTGTAGCAAAAAGGATGTGAAAAGAACTGGTATGGAGGCGCAACACTCTAAGCTACTAGAAGATGTAGATCAAAGTCCAATGTGTGATGGTAAAAGCACTTCTTTTTTATTATTTTTTCAGAAATTAAAAACCAGCAATGGAATACGCGTTTCGGGGAAGAACCCCTTCGTCAGTTCGGCTGGATAGGACAACAGGATGCCTAGGGGTGACACGATTCCAAAGATATATTGGATGTGTCGGAGGTCCTGTGTGCAGGAGGACAGGGGAGAAAAAAGCACTTTTTTCTCCCCTGTCCTCCTGCACACAGGACCTCCGACACATCCTATATATCTTTGGAATCGTGTCACCCCTAGGCATCCTGTTGTCCTATCCAGCCGAACTGACGAAGGGGTTCTTCCCCGAAACGCATATTCCATTGCTGGTTTTTAATTTCTGAAAAAATAATAAAAAAGAAGTGCTTTTACCATCACACATTGGACTTTGATCTACATCTTCTAGTAGCTTAGAGTGTTGCGCCTCCATACCAGTTCTTTTCACATCCTTTTTCCTTCAAAAAGTTGACTTTGCTGGGGAAATCTATGGTCAGCCCAGAGTTTTCTTTACATGAATGGCTTATGCTTGCCAGAGCAATGGCTATTAGAAGCCATTAATGCTTGAAAACCGTCATTCAGCAGAACAGCTGATAAGCAGGACCGCACGCTGTGCTCTGTCCGGGGAGCGCTGATAACAGCTGATTACATTGTATCAGCTGTTCTCAGTTGTCAGCCCCGTCTGCAAATCAAAGGAATGTAATCAAAGAACAGTGAGTTGTCTCTTCCCTGACTACAGCTCCCAGCAGCTCACACGCTACTAATTGGTACTAACAGGCATTAGTACCAAGTAGTAGTTTATGCAAAATGATCACTCAAGCTATCTTTTGAGTCATAATTTTTGCAGTGTAAATGCACCTTAACATTTAAATACAACTATAATAGCATTTAAAGATTTGTAGTGATGCTTTTCATGTCACTTCAAGGGGATTTCCAACAAACACATTCATAATTTATAGACAAGATAGATGATAATTGTTAGGGCTCATTCACACTTGCGTTTAGTCTTTCCATCTCTTTTTTTGGCCTAGAGATACGCAATTAAATTGAGTTTTTCCCCATTGATTTCTAGAGACTTTCATAAAAGCGGAAACCTTTTAGTTTGCTTCCGTTCTGTTAGGTATCCTTTATTTTTATGGAACTGCGCTATTAGTTCCGTTACAAAAACAGGCCTAATGGTAGATAATATTGTCCATCACTCTTTTAACTTTTTTATATACTTGTTTAAAATTACACATATACATATATGCTGTTATTATTTTTATAAATATATACTATTATTACGTGAACGATGCATATCCAATATCTAATTGTTTTTGTCGTCACTTTCTTTTCAGCAACAAACATCTCTGGTAAGTAACCATCCCATTCCCAGTTTAAATTAGATATAACTAAACAGTTTTTCCACAAATTACCACAATTTTTGGGGGGTATTTGCTATGAGGCTTTCACAAGTGGTGCATTTAAAATGTGTTACCTGTAAAAGCCCAACAGTTACAAAACTCATCAAAAAAAGTGCATTTACATAGGGATACATTCACACAGGGTCATTTGGATAAAACTGCATCAAAAACAGTATTAATAAAACTGCATTTTAGGCCTCGTTCACACGACCACTGTTTTAGCGCAGTATTGGTGCTATTCCACCCCCCTCCCCCTCATAGCCACACTCTCTCTCCCTGTTATGGGTGATTAACCCATAGCCCCACTTTGTCTCTCCCTGCTATGGCTTAATCCCCCCATAGCCCTGCTGTCTCTCCCTGCTATGGGGATTAAAGGGGTTGTCTCGCGAAAGCAAGTGGGGTTCAGCACTTCTGTATGGCCATATTAATGCACTTTGTAATATACATCGTGCATTAAATATGAGCCATACAGAAGTTATTCACTTACCTTCCCTGCGCTGGCGTCCCCGTCTCCATGGCTCCGTCTAACTTCAGCGTCTAATCGCCCGATTAGACGCGCTTGCGCAGAAGGGTCTTCTGCCTTCGGCTCGGTTTGGCAGCAGCGGCGTTCTGGCTCCGCCCCCTTCTACGCGTCATCGCGTAGCTCCGCCCCGTCACGTGTGCCGATTCCAGCCAAGGAGGTCTTATATGAGGTCATGGGGGACATAGATAGTAAAATACATAATTACATACATCAGTAAATAAGAATTACAGAATACAACAACAATATATACATAATAGAGATGAGCGAGTATACTCCGTAAAGGCAATTGCTCGAGCGAGCATTGCCTTTATCGAGTACCTGCCCGCTCGAGATGAAAGGTTCGGGTGCCGGAGCGGGGGAGTGGTGAGTAGCGGCTGTCAGCAGAAGGGAGCGGGGGGGGAGAGAGGGAGAGAGAGATTGAGAGATTTCCCCTCCGTTCCTCCCCGCTCTCCCCCGCAGCTCCCTGACCGCCGCCGGCACCCGAACCTTTCATCTCGAGCGGGCAGGTACTCGCTAAAGGCAATGCTCGCTCGAGCAATTGCCTTTAGCGAGTATACTCGCTCATCTCTAATACATAAGATAGAAAATAACCCAAAGCTGGCTCCAACCAAAACCGTCGCCGTATACGTCCTGTAAACCAAAATCATACATATTATATATCAAAATGCCCAAAACAAAATGAGGAACCCATTCCCATACTTTATTTTAGCATAAATATACTAATAAAAAAATTACTAAATGTAATTATAAATGTAAATTATAAATGTTAAAAAAATCATTTTTTTTAGCTTTTTACCCCCAATAAAAATAAAAAACGGGAAAAAAAGTCAATGAAAAAATATTAAAAAATAGCCCTATATGTCACAGGGAAAAAAAAACGGGCAAAAATAATTTTGGTAGCTGAAGGAAATAAAATAGGGCAGTAAAACTACCACATGGGTAAAATTTCCTAAAAAGCATCTGGTCCTTAAGGTACAAAACAGCCTGGTCCTTAAGGGGTTAAATGTCCTGCTGTAAGCAAACAGAATCTGCTTTTCCTGCGCAGGAGTTTCCATAAACTCCAGCTCCCGTAGGAGTCTATGGAAACTCCTGCGCAGCTCACACCAAAGATAGGACAGGTCCTATCTTTTCACTCAGCATGGACCTTAGATACTGGCATTGTAGCCATGTATGTCCTATCTTTTGAAGGTGCGAGTATTTTGCGCTTCTAAAATTCCTTCATGTGAACGCCTCTATGGGAAACCATTGGTTCTAATAGAAGCACTCTTTTCACGCGCCTCTAATGCATGCAAACAGCACTTGTGTGAAAGAGCCCTTGGCGTGATTTTGATGCATTAACGGCTAAAAGCACAAATGTTGCAAAACTTGAAGAAATGCACAGGGTTTTTATCTATTGCATTTTTTACCACATCCAAACTGCCCAGTGTGAATGCACCCTAAGACTTTTTTCACATTTTTGCTCTTGTTTTTTTGCTGCAGCTTTTGTAATCACTCCAAAATACATGCTTTTCCACAAGTATGTTTACCTCCTCCTATACTAATTGACTTAGAACAGAGGGTTTGTTTTGTGATTCAATCAGCATAACTGCACATGACTAAGGACTCAGTCTGACAAGCGTTTTTTTTCACGCATGAATAGGTGCGTTTAAAAAACGTCTGTATTAGAACCGATGCTTTCCAATGAAAGCGGTCGCATGTCTGTTTTTTGCAAGCGTTTTAAATTCGCACCTGCAAAAAATAAGACAGCGTTTTTCAATTTGCACGAAAACGTGGTTTTCGTGCAAATCGATGTAACTTAGACAGTAGGAAATCCCACTGTCAAAGCTCCTAAATAAGCCCTAGCTGCTGGAAAAAAATATAAATAATATATCACCTAGAAGCGCTGTCTGGCTCCGGCGCGTGTTCTCCCTGAGTCACGGTAAGGCTGTGATTGGTCAAAGCGTTCAGCCAATCAGAGGCAGTGCTTCCAGGAGGTGAGGATTTTTTAATCCCTGGCCAGAAGAAAATGAAGAAGATGAGTGCCGGGGACCCAGGGAGCACTTATAGGTGATGTATTTTTAATTTTTTTTTCCTGCAGCAAGGTCTGATTTTCTGGGTAGGGTTTATATTTCAAGCCCCACCCCCAAAAATCCCTGTGAGGGTTGCCTTCATCCCATTGCTTTCAATGAATGGGGCGGAAGCAGTGCCAGCCCCATTGAAAGCAATGGATAGAATTGCGCTCCTCTGCCACAGCTGTGGCAGTGGATTCCTTCATCTCTTCAGGAAGTCCCCTCATCACTGAACACTGTGCACTACCCACGGTAATGAACGAATCCTCTGCCACAATTGTCATAGCTATGGCAGAGGAGCGTGATCTTCTTCCTATGTTTTCAATGGGGTCGGCGCTGCTGCCCCCGGCCCCATTGACAACAAGGTGAATCCCCTGGATGTGACAGCATCCAGGGGTTTCACATCCAAGGAATTCCCTGTTGCAGCTGTCACAGCCACAGCAGGGGATAGCGATCCTCTCCCATTGCTTTCAATAGGGCAGCACTATATATGCGGATTTTACAATCGTGTGACCGCACAACAAGTGCGAATAAAAAACGTGTCTGAAGCTTCAGTAACTTGTTTTTTATACATGCGTTCCGTATTTTTTCTTTAACGCACCTATACATCCGTGAAAAAAATGCTCATCTGACTGAGCCCTAACAGGAGCGTATGTGCTAAAACGCTCACAGCAGCACAACGTGCTTGTGCACAAACAAGGTTGAATGAGGTACATTTGCATCTCTACACATATTACTGTACTTTTTGCGCATGTAGGTCCAGTTCACATGTGCATGACACACCCTTTCCACGGATTATAAGGCTAATTGACCTAATGAAGTCCAGATGTGTTCTTTTATTCACATTTGTGCAGTGTTTCATGCTTCCCTTTGCGCATTTATGCACCTCTCATAGACTTTTATGGGGCTGTTGGTGCGCAAATATGCAGAAAGATAGAGCAGGTCCTATTTTTTTCATGTGTTCAAAATGTGTGCGCAAAACACGCTTATTAGAACAATCCAGTTATAATTTGTGGGTTTTATTCTCTGTGCTCTGTGCACACAAACTTTGCGCATGCAAATACCTCATCATGTGAAGGAACCCTCATGTCCAAGGGCATAATTGAATTGCGGATACCGTGCGTCTCACCCACAAGTGTGATCCACAGTTCAATCTGCCCATAGAGAAGCATTGGGCATCTGCAGGTAATTAAATACCTGTGGATGCCATTTTTCCCGATTTCCAGCTCGCACGCGCGGGTTAAAATTCGCAGCATGCTCCATTTTCTGTGGGTACACGCACTGTGGATGTGCCGTGGATCCATGGGAAAGCAGAATATTAAAAAAAAAGAAAAATGCACAGTGCATGCTTGTGGTGCGTCGCTTTCGCACACAACCGCTGCGAAGAAGAAAGAAGACCTGGCTGGGACGGAGAAGACGTGCACCACATCCGGACAGGTAAGAAAATGTCCATGGCTGTGGACACGGGCGGATTCTGTGCGGGGTTCCGCACTTGGAATTCGCGCTAGCTGTGGACCGAGGCCTAAGACCTAGTGCCCACAGCTGTGACGGGCTCCGCAAGCGGAATTCCGCAGCGAGTCCATCACGGCGCGCCCCCAGAGACCCCATACTCACCTCCGGATCCGCTGCCCGATGTCCCGCATCCCGTGCCCACAGGATCACATGACGCACTGGCCGCGTCATATGACGCGGGCGTCAGTGGTCGGGGAAGTGTTTTCACGCTATCTACGGTTGTGCTACAGTGGAAGATAGCGTGACGGACGGCTTCCATTGACTGCAATGGAAGCTGTCCGCGCATACGCCCACGGCAAATAAAACATGCCGCGGGTGATTACGGGTGATTTCACAGGGCGGAATTCCACGGTGCAATCCCGCACCGTGAGCATGGCGCTATTAGGTTCAATAGAACCTAATAGCTGCGGGGCAACGCCACGGATTTCCACCGCATGGTGCGCGGCGGAAATCCACCCATGGGAATTAAGCCTAAAGGCTCTGTTCATATTGTGTTTGTAAACTATATTTGGCATACCAACTATGAAAGCTTCTGTGACATACTCTAAACTTATGCAAAAACACTAGGCAGGTATATCAGCATACCCTTTTTTTTGCTGCATATCTTAGGGCCCTTTGACACAGGACAATTGTCAAGTGCTAAAGGGCCTGACGGTTGTCGTTAAAGGGCTCTTTAGAGTGTGCTTTTAGCGCATTATAGGCGCGTTAAAAGATCGCATCTATTAGAAACAATGGTTTCCTATGGATATGTTCACATGAAGGAATTTTAGATGCACAAAATACTCTAAGGTCCGTGGATCGTGAAACGATAGGACCTGACTTGTCTTTGGTGCGTGATGAGTGGGAGTTTCCATAGACTCCTATGGGAGCTGAATAACACACACCACGCACCTCCTGATCGTGTGAATGGGCAATTTCACAGCTAATTAAGCTTGAGACTTTATAGCTGGAATTCACCCGTCCACAAGATCTTTAGTGCAGTATAGCCGCAATCTTTTCACACACCTATACTGTGCTAAAACCACGCTCGTCTGAACGAGGCCTAATACTGGGCGTCCAAAAAGAGCTAAGTTAACAAAATCAACTCTGTAACATCTATAATTTCGTTTAGTAATAAAGATGAGTGAGTATCGTCCTTTTCGAGTACCTGCCTGCTTGCCCGCAAAGATTTGGGTGCCAGCGGGGGTGAGTGCTGTGTTGCGGGAGTGAGCAGGAGGGAGCGTGGGGGGAGAGAGAGATCTCCCCACCGTTCCCCCCCACTCTCCCCCGCCGCCCCCCGCTGGCACCAGAATCTTTGCGGGCGAGTAGGCAGGTACTCGAAAAGGACGATACTCGCTCGAGTATCTGTCCTTACCGAGTATACTTGCTCATCTCTATTTAGTAACCCAACATTTAGCAAATGGCCTTTGTTCTGCAGATCAGCAGGGGTCCCAGAAATTGGACCTTCAGTGATCATGCCTCTTCTTCATCATGGACATGTCCTTACATGTTCCTAGAGATTAGCAGCTATCATCTTGCAGTATGCATTAGAGTCCTTAGAACCATGTCAGCAGAATGTTGAGATATATGTCATTTATGCCATTTTTGTTTTTCCTAGCTACCACTGACTGCTCCAAATGTCACCCTAATGCCACGTGTGAAGAGTTCTCAGGCAGAAAAGAATGCAATTGTAATGATGGGTTAATTGGCGATGGATTTAAATGCTCCGACATTGATGAATGTGCCTATTCTTGGTCCAACAACTGCTCTGGTCTCTGTATTAACACGTATGGGTCGTACAGATGTGAATGTGCCTATGGATTCATCGAAAGCCCTTCAAAAATTTGTGTTGATATTGATGAATGTTCTGACGAAAAACTCAATTCATGTCATTCTCTAGCATACTGCACAAATTATCCCGGTGGCTACTCGTGTGCATGTCCATACGGCTACTATGGAGATGGTAATCATTGCGAAGTCAATGAATGTATAAGAGGAGATTGTGGTCGAGACAAGGACTGTACAAAGTCTAAAGGATCTTTTAAGTGTTTTGACCCTTGTTTTAATTATGTTATACGTAATGATCCTTGGAGAAGCATTAACAGTAGTTCTACGTATTACTGTGATAGCGACTTATTTGGTTGGTACAGATTTATAGGTACTGGAGGCATTCGGATGTCAGAAACTTGCATGCCTGAAAGGCAGTGCGCTACACAATTCCCAATATGGGTAAATGGAATACATCCTGTAGAAAAAGAGGGAATAGCAAATCTTACTGCCTGTATTAACTATATTGGAAGCTGTTGTTATTGGTCAACCTCTGTCCAAATCAAGGCTTGTCCAGATGGATATCATGTATATAAAATAAATGGAGTGCCGTTCTGCAACTCAGCTTACTGCACAGGTACAGTACCTTCATCAGGTTTATTATTGCTTACTAGAGATGAGCGAGCGTACTCGTTTAGGGTGTTTTTGCACTCGATCACCGCTTTTTCCGAGTAACTGACTACTCGGATGAAAAGATTCGGGGGGCGCCAGGGGGCGGCGTGGTGGAGGGGGGGTAGCAGTGGGCAACAGGGGGAGCTCTCTCTCTCTCCCCCCCACTTCCCTCTGCAACCCCCCGCTCACCCCCGGCGCCCCCCGAAACTTTTCGTCCGAGTAGTCAGTTACTCGGAAAAAGCGTTGCTCGAGTGCAAAAATGCCCTTAACGAGTACGTTCGCTCATCTCTATTGCTTACCATTGTTGTAAAATATTCAACTAATGTTATGTTGCTGTGTTTTAGACCCAGGTACATTAAAGGATGTATGCCATTGTACAGAAGATGAAGAATGCAGAATGATTCGTGGGGAATACACATGCGCCTGTAAAAATGGACATGAAGTCAAAAGTATGTGAAACTGACTGTCAAACGTTTGTTGCATATTTAATAAGAATAATTTACAGCTTTTCCATATAGAGGCTGCTAGAAGAAGTAGTGCACTACTTACTCTTATGGTTGTGGTTTCTTTTGGATATGAACAGGGTAAAGAAAATCCCATGTATGTGCATTCAATGTAGACTGTCATCGGATTTCAGGCAGATTTCACGTGGAATCCACACCAAAATACATATCAAATCCTGAATTTGTGTAATGGGCACAAAACCATTTGTACAGACACTGTATGGTAGCATGCAAAATTTCTAGGGTTTTGTATCATACATTAGTACGCAGGAACGTAGCTATAGGAGGTGAAAAGAAAACAGTTGCTCTTAGGCACTGGTGCTTCAGTAAGTCAAATGCCCTATCGCCACATAATAAGACTGTAGTATTACATATGGCATACGGTAGGTAGGGAGGACCATGTTACAGATTTTGCTTTTGGGGCCTAGGCACTGTAAGGGGCTTCTGCCAAGACACAAACCCTGTGTGTTAACACACAAACCCAGTTCATGCGCTTGGTCACTCGCACGGTGCCAAGATTGTGAGTCCCCTCTATAGGCTGGAATGTCCTGGCATCTTGTAATATTACATCTCCTCTGCTGCGCCAGAGCAGAGGAAATGACTGGCTGGCAAAACCCGCTGTTTCTCAGGGGTGTCGAAAGCGGGATCCTATGTGATCAGCTGGTCACCCCAGGAGTGGGATACTGTTTGGGGGTACTTCAGTACAAATCACTCAAGGGGTTACTCGACCAGCTCCAATTTTTATGAAACTTGGGGCAAATTTGCAAAGGTCACTGAGAACCATAATTTTTGATAATTTATATTTTGGAAACTATTAAACATAGCAAGATGTGCAATGCCACATTCTCATTAATCTGTAGATTTATAACATATTCCTAACACTGTAATTCCCATAATTTCTGAGATATAAATTATTAAAATTGTGGTTCTCAGTGACCTTCAAAAAATTTAGTCCCCTGCATTTCTTGATCCATGACCTGATGGACCTGAAAATTGAGATTTTAATGTACATTCTACTGATTAACAAATGTGCTAACTTTCATATAAATTGGAGATGGTCGGGTGTTACCCCTTGGATGATTTGTGTGAT
Organism: Eleutherodactylus coqui; assembly: GCF_035609145.1. Taxonomy (NCBI): domain Eukaryota; kingdom Metazoa; phylum Chordata; class Amphibia; order Anura; family Eleutherodactylidae; genus Eleutherodactylus; species Eleutherodactylus coqui. The sequence continues at coordinate 112,896,148 of NC_089844.1, forward strand.
TTTCCTGGAATGACCCAAGGCGCTCTCGATGATGGGATAACCCTTTTATGTTATACCTTTGGTAGTAGGCACTTCTTGTGCTACCATACTATTCTTCCACTGTATTCTCACTGGCACTGAATTCTTTCATTACATAGTGGACATTGGAACATGCCACAAATTTATTTTTTGCTCACAGATCCCATATGAATGAGGCATACAGAAATACAGCATGAGTGCCTATATTTCTATGGGTGCTGTATTTCGAATCCATAATATGGCCATATTAATGGGTCCTTAAAGGGGTTTTCTGAGCACAAAATGGAAATTCTGAAAGTGTTGAAATCTAGGCGGTATAGCTAGGTAGTAGCTTTAGGGCTAACTCCCATGGGCGGATTTCCGCCGCGTATCACATGGTGGAAATCCGCGGCGTTGCCCCGAAGCTATTAGGTTCTATTCAACCTAATAGCGCAATGCTCACGGTGCGGAATTCCACCCCGTGAATTCTTCCGTACTCACGCGCGGCATGTTCCATTTGTCGCGGGCGTACGCGCAGACGGCTTCCATTGCACTCAATGGAAGCCGTCCGTCATGCTATCTTCTGCTGTGTAGCACAGTGGAAGATAGTGTGAAAAAGCTTCCCCGCCTACCGAAGCATCATGTGGAACTTCAGGTGGCAGATCCAGAGGTAAGTATGGGGTCTCTGGGGGGGCATCGTGACGGGCTCCGCTGTGGTATTTCGCTTGCGGAGCCCGCACGGACGTGGGCATTGGGCCTTAATATGCCACTCTGGACCCTCTTCCTCATCCTATGCAGTTGCCGATCTGCTGATGTGTTTACATGTATCACTTGTACAGTAAACACAACAACAGATTGTTACCTACAACTTCTAGCACGCGTAGAGCTTGTTTACCGGCCAAATGCTGTAGCTCCCACAGCTCACAGGTCCTGCAACTTACTAGCATGATCCTCCCTCTCACTGAGAGTGCTTTCTCTCCTGTCCTCCCATCATGCACTGCTCACAGGATGTTGGAGGCTATGAACAGGGGAGGAAGTAGCAATTACAGACAAGATGTCAGAGGAGCTGGAGATATTTTTCAGGCGGAGAGTCACTTAACATTGATAGAAAATGAAGCTAGACCAAGTTCAGTAAACCTTAAGGCCCATTTAGACACAACGATTCTCGCTCAAAATTCGGTCAAAACCATCTTTTGAGCGATAAATGTTGCGTGTAAATGCAGGATTGGTTCCTCGCTCAATCCTAGTTTTCTAGAATTGAGCGATAAACTCTTATCAGCGGTGCAGGCTGCTATCACAGTTGGCAGCGCTGATAAGATTCTTTCAGCTTGTGTCCTGCTGGTAGTTCACAGCGGGACGCGAGCTGTGAGCTCAAAGAACAATGCAGCTGTTTGCTTTTGCAAGTGGCAGTGTCCCGCTCCAACTGCATAGCTCTTTAGTAGTTAATTAACTACTACAGACTATGCGAAGATGATTGCTCAAAACTGTCACTCAGACTGACATTTGACCGATTTTTGAGCGATCATCTTTCAGTGTAGATGGGGTCTTAGTCTGTGCCCGCAATGTCTCTTTAAGAGACATTAATAGAAATTCATTGAGTAATGTCATGAGCATTCATTGTGTAAGTTTATTATGCTTATTACAACACATACAAGACAGAGTTCCTACAAAGACACTGAAGTTGAAGAAAGATGGTGATTTTGATTTCTTCCACAGCCTTCCACAAGTGATTGTGAGAGGACATGACTTATGGGGTGTATATATACAATATAGTAGTCAAAAAGTAAAATATATTGAAATAGAAAATTGAGAGCAACAGCAATGTCCCAAATGTAGATAAATGCAACAGGTCATCCTGGATGATAAGTAAGTACCAACTCACCCAAATATCATAGAGTGCAAAGAAGAACTTAATTCGATGTCTAATTTGAAAAAGGCTCTATTGCAAAATGTTTCTGCGTACATTTGATTTGGAATACATATTTGTATACTTTAAATTGCTGATGTCCAATCAAGTTCAGAACATAATTTTGCATTTGCTTATGCCAAAAAAAGCTAAAAAGTCTAAGTATAATTTCTACATGAATAAGATTATTCCAATTTCACTTTTATAGATATCAGGGACTTGAAGCTTGATCTACAGTGTGGAGCGGGGAAAATTAAAGCGTCTTTCCGTACATGCCAGCTGAGAAGTCTGTACCTTAATGTCACCAGTATCTACCTTCTAAATAAAAGCTGCATTGGTTATACAGAGGGGAACAACACTGGAGTCATTTCAGCTATTACTCCCCTTCAGCAAGGAACATGTGGAAATCGTCGCACAGTAAGTATGCTTATACAGTGCTATTGCCAATCTGAGACAAATACGGCTGTCAGAAGACGGTGGCATCCCTCTGATACATCCCTTGATAACAGACACCTGGGTTATATTATAGCACCCTCAGGTGACTGCTGACATGTTGCTTGCTGTATTTTAGTATTTCAACATACAGTAAAAAAGACCAATTCTGTGGTATAGCTTTCATGGGGGATCTGGTTAGTATTTTGGGAAAGGTGGCACTTTGTGGACATATTTGCTTGAGATACTGTGGCTCATAATTATGGGCCCATTCTGGTTGGCACCAATGCAAGAACTGGCTGATAGTGCCATGGTGATATATGATGGATCTAATAGAGCACCCGGAGTCCTTAGAAAGTGAACTTGATCACAGTGTGGACACAGGCTCAGAGGGATATGTAAGTATGGAGTGTCAATTACAGCAATTGTACACGTTTTTATAGGGAAAAGGCTGGCTAAGTGCTTCCACACACTTTCGTTTTTTTTTTAACACTGCGATATCGCTGCGCTTTTTTAGCGCGATTGTCAATGGGACTTTCTAATGTTTAAAACGCATCGCAAGTTGGTGCTTTGCAATTTTTGTGCGATGCGTTTTTAACATTAGAAAGTCCCATTGACAAAAAAACAGCGATATAGCGTAAAAAAAAACGCGCAAGAAAATGCGAGTGTGCAGGAGCCCTTAGTAAGTGTTAACGCTATTGGCTCATGTTATGTTCTTCATTAGACGAAGAACCAGGAAGTATGTTACTTTCACTTACAAAAGAGAGGGGGGAATTAATGGTGGACTGCAGCTATAGCTTTCTTGATATCCGATTACAGCAGTGTCTAATAAGTATAGCTCAGCAGCTCTATGTAGTATTGTTAGAAAGAAGCATCTTGGTCCCCTGCAAGCGGGCAGAAATTCTGCAGCAGGATTTCCCACAGAATTTCTGCCCGTGCCCACCTGCATAGGATTGCATTTAAAAACGCAATCCTATGCACACAGCCACGATCTGTCCGCATGAAAACACACGCGGAAAACAAATCGCGGCATGTTCTATTTCTGTGCGGGTCTTCTAAACCCTGCTGTCTCCCTCACTCGGTAAGGTCTGTGCCCGGTTACCGCACTTCCTTCATATGATGGATCATCTTGGTTTGCATTAAATTTTTCTGTTTCTACTGTGTTTCCTCCAAATTAAGACCTACCCTGATAATAAGACCTACCCTAGTTTTGGGGGGAGGCTTCAAATATAAGGCCTCCCCTGAAAATAAGACCTAGCTAATTTGCATTAAAAAAATCTATACCCACCTTGTATGCGGCGTCCCGATGCCTCCGATGGTCTCCAGCGGCACTTCGGCAAACTGTGTCCTCCCCGTCTGATAGCTGAGCTTCTTCCTGGTGACGAAGCTTTGAATACCCCGCCTCCAGCAAAGCGAGTGCTGTGATTAGTTCATCGAGCGCCAGCAGGCAATCACAGCCGGCGCTCGATGAGCCAATCACAGCCACTCAGTGATGCAGATTACATTATTGACAGCAGCACATTCCCTGTCTAAATGAGGTGATGTGCTAATAGCAAATCATTTTTATGCCCATATAAAAGATGCAATAATTGACAAATGGGCGTTTATCACTTGTCATTCGATTGCTGGGCATGTTCTCACTGGGTAATGTTTATATTAACATCGGGTGTGTATGTGGGTCTGAACACTGTTTCTTACTATATATTCATGAATATGAAAACTATGTTTAGCTGTTTTTGAAAGTGCCATAGACATTGAATGGAGTGGCACTGCCCATGATCCACTGCTGCTCCATTCAAACCTTTACTTCCTGTTTAGCAATTGTGGAGTGTCATGGAATATAATAGTCTCAGAGCTTTGAGACTATTTGGTAGATGTCAATAAGTCTTAAGTATTTTCACCTTTGTACCGGAAAGCTACGTAACACTAATCTTTGTACCAGGCAACATTTGGATACGTCTTCTTCATTCTGTATAAGAATTGTCAATGCTCACAATAAAGTAGAATTCATTGATTCTCATGGAGGTGTCTTGACATAACATGGAGTGATTTCATGCTATTGATAGATAATGCTAGCAAAATCTCCTCATCACGGGCTTTCATATCTACCAATTTGGCACCTGGCAACGAGGTCATCAGATCGGTACCGATGTGGTCCGATAACAGGAGGGCCCACAAGTCGGACACCCAACGATCTAGTATTTCTCCATTGCTTCTGGCTGAAAAACCATTTTAATGTAACTTTGCTATTTTTAGGATAATGGAACACATGCTACTTACAAAAATACAATGCTTGTGCAAATGAAGACAGACGGAACGGTTGCAAGAAGCTCCAGAGTTCAACTGGATTTTTCTTGCACATATCCGCTGGATCTGGTGTTGAGTCTGGATAAAACACTAAAGCCAGTTATAAGGTAATGGTATCTCTAAATGTTGTATTTTAAAACCCCACCTTGTAAAAGTAACAATAAACCGTACTTAAATGTGTCTTGACAGAAGGACTACACCAAGGTGCCCCTGACCGTAATTGCAGCTGGACTGTGCACTGGAAATGATTGTGGCCACTAAGCTATTCCAAGAGCTGACCACAGATTAGAGCCACATATCCAGCTTGTTCGTGATGATCACAAGTTTTTTAACATGTATTTTTATTAATATTTAGACCAACAGAGAAGTCTCTCTAAAAGACAACCTCTTTGAGAAGACCATCCCCTTCTCCAGACCAAATTTCCTGTAATAGCTTTTCAGTTCCAGTCTATATTAACGTATACTGTCCATCTTCTTTCAGAAGACCAAGCCCCCAGAAGACACACTTTTCAATGCAATTTTGGGTGGTCACCTTAAAGACGTTTCACTGAACTTGGATCTTACTAATTTGACGCACTAAAGTACTTCTCTATGGCTCCCTGCACACTGGCGGAAATTCCGCGGCGGGATTTCCAGCAGAATTTCCGCCTGTGCCCGCTGCTATAGGATTGCATTAGAAAATGCAATCCTATGCACACAGCCGCAATTTGTCTGTGTGAAAACAGACGCGGAAAACAAATTGCGGCATGTTCTATTTCCTGGAAGTGGGTGAGCCGCAGGTCTCTGCAGGGGCACGGTCCACATGCTACTGCGAAAATTCTCGCAGCGGGATCTGACCCGGCCGTCTCTAGGCGGCCTATCATGGAGGCATCACAGCGGTGCTCTGTGCTTTATTATTAGGACATCATAGTAAAGGATTTGCAATGAAAAAAAATTGGCATGGATTTTTGGGGCATCTGGATTTATAACTATATAGCAGACCTTATCTGTTGTAGATTTTTCAAATTGCCGATCCCGAGCTCGTGGACAGGGGACGGCGCTTTTTGTAGCAACGCTATGGAAAGCTTCAGACAGCGTGGACAGCTTTATAAGACGCACTTTTTCCCCCTCCAAAGCGGGGTTGGGGGGGGGAAGGTTGCTGCGTCTTATAGGGCGAATGTGCCAAAAAAATTTGTTCTGGTCGCCATTTTTAGAGCGATCGCGAATTTAACGCACGAACGCGATTTAGTTAGCATGATTGCGTGTTCAACTCGCGATCTCACGAACCAATGTGTGACCAGTCTCCTCCCCACTGCCGCCCATACATACCTCTGATTGGTTGTGAGCACCGGCGGGTACTACTGCTGCTCTCCGCCTCCACCAAACGGCTTCCTTCCTTCCTCCTGCTGCACACAAGCGCCGCTTTGATATGGAGCGCCGGTTTTTCAGGCCTCTGCTGCTCCCTCTGCTCCGTCACCTGGCACTAACCCTGCGCTGTCCCTGGGTGAGTTCAAATTTTTTCCGCCCTATTTTCCCACTATAAAACGGGGGTGCATCCTATAGACCGGTAGGTCTAATAGAACGAAAAATACAGTATGTCATGCTTATGTTACAATTGATGGTATTTCATCACATGCAAATACCATGTTATGTAGCTATGCAACCCTCTATATTATATAATAATATTCAGAGACCTTCTCAGTGCCTAAGGGGGCTACTGAGAGGCCACCAATATGATAAATTACACCTAAGGGACATTGGGTAAGATTTGGGGTAAGATAAGTAAGGAACTTTGCTACAAATTTTGTATTGAGGCCCAGAAACTTCAAGTTATGCTTCGAAAGATACTGGTTGCATAACTATATTACAATATATACCATGTACAAATAGTTTTAGTGTCCTTTGATTTTTTCCTAATTATGATCCAAATTGTTTTAGAAGTTGTGGGGAGAGAAGTTCATAAAACCACATGTGGTGGGAATGGGATTTAGGTAAGAGATTCTGGGGTGAATTAACTAAATTAGTGTATAAGGTAGTAGGTGATAGTGATAGGCTAACCTTACACAGGTGAGCGCAATATGTGGCCGTTAATCATGCCCCCAATATTGCACTCCCCACCATGTGAAATACCAAGGGATAACTTCGGGGATGCAGGGATCCTGTCACAGCCACAGCAGAGGATCGCAGAGTTTCTTCCATTGAAAACAATTGGGGTGCGAGATCACACAGTCAGATAGAACATGCTGTGATTTGTTTGCATCGAATCACAGTGCCATGCGGGAAAACATCGATCATGTGTATGAACCCATTCAAATGGATGGGGTTCAAATTTGTGTGAAATCTGTGCATCTCAAAACGCACAAATCTCACGCAATTGTATCACCCGCGTGAAGCCGGCCTTAGGGTACAATTTCTACCAACTATTTTTTTTTTCGTTATAGTGAGGTAAAGGTTTCTTTCAGGGTAGAAAAAAAATGATAATGCATATATTGGCTACTGGTAGAGCAAATATAATGAGAAAATGGAAAATATATTACTGTCTGATAGAGTAGAGGAAATAAATGATATTGTTTGGGTAATAAATTGTTTCAGAGATTGGACTGGATGAGTTATTTTGATTTGATTTGGAATAATTTGATGTTGTTCATAAAATTGGAACAATGTTTGAGGGGAAAACTAAATTTTTGTGTTTTGATTTCTTTATACTCATCTTTATATTCTTTGTACTACTGGATTGCTTGTGTATTTTCTTCTTATTTTTTGTGAACGATTCAGAAAAATTAATAAATGTTTGGAGTGTAAGTAAAATATTATTAATTGTCCTTGGACCCTGCAGAGAACATTCTGATGGTCCATTTGATCATTGCACACACATACTCAACAAGGTCAAAAAGTTGTGAATTAAGCCATGCAAGCTTATATACCCAGCGTTGCCCGTGTTTCCACTTGTACAACACATTACAGGAAACTCCGTTTTAAATTTTTTTTTGAGCTTTAGACCAGTATAAGATCTTCTGGTGGGCCAGTCTGATTCCGCATATTTTCTATCAATGTAGCATGCATTGCACAAGAAGACGTATGTTTCTAAAGTTCAACTGATGTTAAGAACTAAGTTTAGTGATGACATAGTTTTAATTCTTTTTGTTCCTATTATGTATAAAGCGCTTATAATTAGAGATGAGCGGGTATATTCGCTAAGGCACATTACTCGAGCGAGTAGTGCCTTAGCTGAGTATCTCCCTGCTCGTCTCTAAAGATTCGGGGGCCGGCGGAGGGCGGCGGGGGAGAGCGGGGAGGAACGGAGGGGAGAGCTCTCTCTCCCCGCCGCAACTCACCTGTCACCCGCGCCGGCCCCCGAATCTTTAGAGACGAGCAGGGAGATACTCGGCTAAGGTACTACTCGCTCGAGTAATGTGCCTTAGCGAGTATACTCGCTCATCTCTACTTATAACCTTTCTTGGTGCTGAATTAGTGACTTTTGATTATAGGGCTCAGATATGTCTATGTATTGCTTGAGCATTAGTATATTGCTTCAGCAGTTATACAAACGTCAAGGGCCAAGGCCCTTTTAGACGGAACGACTGTCAAGCAAATGATGCCCGGCACTTGTTCCCGCACATATTAGCTCTTGTGCACCTCCACAGGAGCTAGTATCGCTAGCTCACAGCAGGGCGGCTGCAGGAGATTTCTTTCCTAATGCTCCCCCGCCCCTTTCCATTGACATAACACAGCGGCTGTTTAGTACTGAACAGCAGCTATTTACACTGAACAATGAGCGATCAGCTCATCGTCCATCATTTATGCTGACTAAACAATGCATGATGATCTTATTGCTCATCGTTCAGGGTAAATAGCAGCCGTTCAGTACTGAACGGCCGCTGTGTCATGTCAATAGAGAGGGGCAGAAGAAAGCAAAGATCGAAATCTCCTGCAGCCGCTTCACCCCCCCCCCCCTGCTGGCCCCTCTGTGAGCGACCCAGCACTACTAGCTTCTGTGCAGGAGCATGGGAGCAAGGACACACAGGGACGAGTGTCGAGCATCGTTTAGTCCACCTTTAGTCATTTTCAGTATCAGTAATTTAGTTGTTATTTTTACAGTTCAGTGACATTGACCATTGAAGGTGCTGGAGAATTCAAAGCAGAAATGCTGCTCTATAAAGATGACACTTATGAATCCCCGTATGACGGTTCTGAGATTTCAATGTCAACAGAAGACACACTGTATGTTGCAGTCACTCTTGATGGTGAAACTTCGGATCAGTATGTTGTGGTGCTGGAGAACTGCTTTGCTACTCCAACAAGAAACCCTGATGATCCGATGAAATATCATATAATAAAAAATAGGTATGTTTAAGAAAAAGTAGCTACAACATGCATAACACATAAAGAAATGATGAACTGAACTCCGATATTGTGCTATAACCATTACCAGCATAATTCCTGGTTAATGGTATGTCTATTAGGATTATGGGTACACATTATGGGGATCTTGTGTCTTAGATTTTATTGGGACCCTGTGTCTCCATCCCTGTATGGATTTTCTGTCACTCACCTTGTATGCGGTTTCTGTACGCATAAGCAACCCTCTGGTTTTAAGACAAATTCTATCAAGACAGGAAGGGGAGGAGGGTTTATTACATGCAGCAATTCTTGCTCTGCCCTTCTGATATACCAGTTCTGAGCCCATTTTTGGCTGTCTCAGATGGCTGCAGCAATTATTAGTTACTCAATGAACACTGCATGTGCACTGCTCTTTCATTGGCCTTTGCTGATTACATGAGCAGTTCTGGCCAATCAGAAAACATGTATAGTGTATTGGTAGAGTAACTCTACCAATGCACTTTGGGGAATAGGTGGTCTGAAGATTGCGTTGGCCATCTGGAAATGAATCTGGGACAGCAATATCGGAGGGACAGAAGAGAACAACTACTGCAGGTAATATACAACCATCTCTGCAGCGTCTTGGGAGCAGGCCCTAGCCTAGGAGACAGTGGGGATTGGGGGTAGGCCCTTATCATGGTGGCTCTAGTGTCTCCCACCCGGAGGGTAGCCAGGAGCCCGTCCAACAGAGACTCGGGCAGGCTATTAAAGTGTGGGTAACCGGGGACTTGGTTACCTGGTTTCTTCTGCTGGATTGTCATGGGTGACACCACTGTTTCTTCATCTGCGGTGATGCTGGGTTACAGAAAGATAGTCCATACGCAGAGGAGTTGAAAACAAAGCCGGGAACGGTTGGCGATGTTGCTTTACTTGTATTCCAATATTAAACAGTTTAGAAGTACAGAAGTCTAATATAGCACAGCTATAGACAGAATTAGTAGTGAGACAGGGAGGCAGAACACAGTATGAATATTGGGCCCACAGTCCTAGTTATCTGTGCAGCTCCGCTACTGGAAAATCACATACTCTTCCCTCTCCGAACTCTCAACCTGTCAACACTCACTTGTCAGACACTTCTTAATGCTGCATGGGAAACTCCTCTTCCTCACATAGGCTTGTAGTTATCCTGCGGTCTCCTGAGATCAAATAAGTCCAAGGGAGACGGGTGATACCTTTTGGCCTCCTCCATTTCTAGTAGTTTAGGCCAGATTACTTTATAGGGACTCAGATTAGACTCCTCCCAGGCTGCTTCTCCTTGCAGACCTGTTTCTGACTCTCTTGCTAACCAACTCGCATTCGCACTCTGCAACCACTAATATAAAGCATGGTCAGGTGACCACAGACTCACAACACAAAAAGGTTACGTTTCCAGACAGAGACAGCTCATGCAGAAATTAACTCTTTCAGTGCTGCAGAGGTGCACCATACATACTTCATGCACACAGAAGTTGCTGACAATACAAAAACACAAGACAAAAATAAAAGATATTCTGAAGTGGCCTATAGGTCTAGTGATGGCAATGATACAGACTAGGCCATAGAAAAGTAGGCTGGCACCACTTTCTTATGAAAGCTGTCTGAAAGAAAATTTGTCTTTGTTGCCCATAGCAATCAATCACAGCACAGCTTTAATTTCTTATACTGCTGAGGCAAAATGAAAGCTGCACTGTGATTGGGTACTATGCGCAACATAGATTTTCTTTTAGACACCTTTCATAAGCGTGCGGTGCCGGGCTTATTTTCTGTGGTTTACTGTGTATTTAGGCACTGACTGTGGTTTTCATGTGCATGTTTGACAAAATCCTGCACATACCCCTCGGTCTGTAGATATAAGAAAATCATAGCATGTTCATTTTGAGAGTTTGTGCATTGTTAGCAGTTTATTTAATTACTATGTTTTTTTTTTATACAGATGTCCTAATCGGAGGGATGTATCTGTAAATGTCGAGGAAAATGGAGTCTCCCAACGAGGTCTCTTCTCTGTTCAGATGTTCAAATTTGTTGGAGATAACGACGCAGTATATCTGCACTGTCAGTCAAACATCTGTGACACCACAATAAACATATGTAAACCCGTAAGTGGAGTGCCTTTCACTGAAAACATTTTCAAAAGCTATTATACCTATTTGTTAATTGCATTTTAGATGCTTTTATTCATTTAGTAAACCTCATAATTAGAGATGAGCGAGCATGCTCGTCCGAGCTTGATGCTTGTTTGAGCATTAGCATACTCGAAAGTACTCGTTACTCGAGCAAGGAACCACGTGGTGTTCAAGAAAATTTCACCCTCTCCTTCCCCCATGTTTAGCGGCGTTTTTAGCCAATGAACATACAGGGAAGGCTTTGGCACCTCCTGCTAAGACGTGCCAACCCTGTGCACGTCTATAGCAGTGATTGGCTGGCCGGATCAAGTGACCTAGGATCATAAAAACTCAGGTCACCTGATGCTCGCCTTACACGGCGGCTGGATTAGCTGAGGGACAGAGCTGCTGTGAATGAGGGAGAGCGTTAGTGTAGGTTAGAAGGAGCGTTTAGGCAGGGATCCATCTTCAAAGAACCCAATGGTCCTTTTTAGGACTACAACTCCACTTTTGTGCATCGTCAGTTTGGCTGCCTGGGACCAGTATTGTGCACAAAGCATTCACAAGCATCCCGGCTGTATACTGTATACTGTTACCGGTTCTATACAGTATACTGCTACTGGTGTACACAAACTACATAAGAACTAACAAAACTCCACTCATTTTTCATTTTTTTATTTGTTTTTGGCTGAAAGCATTTGCATAAAAGGCCAAAGTGTGTGTCCTGTCAATCCACACTATATAAAAAGACCTTACGCATTTTACACTGTCTATTTTTGGCTTAAAGCGTACGTAAAATACCCCTGTGTGTCCTGTTAACTCGCATTATTTAACAAGACTGCACATTTTACACTGTCTATTTTTTGCTATAGTGTACACAAAATACTCTTAGTGTGTGTCCTGTCCATCCGCACTATATAACAAGACTGTACTCATTTTACACTGTCTATTTTGGGCTTAAGGCGTACGTAAAATACCCTTAGGGCTCATGTCCACGGGCAAAAGAAGGATCCCATAGGGATGCATTGACCACCCGCGGGGTAGATAAATACCCGCGGATGGTCAATAAAAGTGATTTAAAAAAAAATGGAGCATGAAAAAATCTGGACCATGCTCCATTTTCGTGCGGGTCTCCCGCGGGGACGGCTCCCGCGGGCTTCTATTGAAGCCTATGGAAGCCGTCCGGATCCGCGGGAGACCTAAAATAGGGATTTAAAAGAATTTACTCATCCGGAGCGGACCGGGAAGGTCTTCTCTTCCTCACGGCCGGATCTTTCTTGCTTCGGCTCGGCGGATGTGCCCGGCGCTTGTGCGCGGCACGTCGGCGACGTGCCGCCAGCGTGACGAATTCATCCGCCGTCCGAAAAAGAAGATCCGGCCGTGAGGAAGAGAAGACTTTCCCCGCCCACTCCGGATGAGTAAATTCTTTTAAATTCCTATTTTCAGCGCTCATGTCCGCGGGGCAGGAGGGACCCGCTGCAGATTCTCCCTGGAGAATCCGTAGCGGGCCTGATTTTCCCCGTGGACATGAGGCCTAAGTGTGTGTCCTCTCGATCTGCACTATATAAGAAGACTGTACACATTTTACACTGTCTATTTCTGGCTTAAAGCATATGCAAAATACCCCTCTGTGTGTCCTGTCGATTCACACTATATAACAAGACTCGTTCCAGTTTCATACGCCCACAGAGTCCACAAATGTATCCCAGTGCAGTGTCCAGCTATCTGACACCGAGACAGAATGAATTGTCCTGGTTTGGCCACTCTAATTTCTTTATAGTACATGCTGTCTTTCCCTAGGGCACTGGTTAAAAAGCCCCTCGAGGAGAGGCAGGGGCTGGGACAGGCGGTAGGTTGCCTGGCGGTGGACTGCCACCTGGATCCCATTAAGCAAGTGCGAGCTCTATGTTAAAAAAATATTTTAGGGGTTCACCTGCACTCTGGGTAAACAAATCTTTCAGGGGTACACCTATACTCTTGGTACACAAATACCCTGCACTCAAAAAATCTTTCAGGTTCTCACCTGCAATCTTGGTAAAAAAAAATTCTTCTTTTTAAAATGGGTTGTTTTCTTCATTAAAAATGTAGAAGTACTGGCCTCTGAGTCCCCCTTATGCCTGCATTTGTGGCTAATGAAATGCTGCGACAGAGGTGGCATAGGATGGCACTTACAATCATACATTAATTTGTCTGCAATTTGTCAGCTATGAAGCACAATTTTAAAAGGGTCACACGGCGTACGGAAACGTATCCCAGCGCGGTGTCCATCTTTGGCCACTAATTTCTTTACAGTTTATGCTGTCTTTTCCTGGGGCACTAGTTAACAAGCCTTGCCTGTCGGTGGACCGCCACCTGAATCCCATTAAGCAAGTATGAGCTGTCGCTCAAAAAATCTTTCAGGTCTTTACCTGCACTCTTGGTAAACAAATCTTTCAAGGGTGCACCTATACTCTTGGTAAACAAATCCTTTAAGGGGTTCACCTTTACTCTTGGTAAACAAGTCTTTCAGGGTTTCACCTGCACTCTGGGTAAAAAAATCTTTTGTTTTAGAATGGGTTGTTGAATTGTGGAGATGTGTAGAAGTACTGGCATCTGAGTCCCCTTCATACCTAGGTTTGTGGCTCATGAAATTTTGTGATGGAGGTGGCATGGGATTGGAATTATGATCATACGTTAATTTATCAGCAATTCTCATCAGCATTGTGGGCTATCGCCCACAATTTCAAAGATGGTTGCTGGCAGGCCCTGCCAACCCTCTGCAGTGTGTGTCTCCTGTTCCTACTCATTAAATACACACTTATAAAAAGACATGAGGATGGTGTGGCTATCAAGTGACCGTGTGGCATGATAACAGCAGAACGCTGCGCTGGGAAAAATTTCAGTATGCTGTAGACGCAGGCTCGTGCCTGCGTCCTGGGGGGATTGGACAGCAATGCCAGCATGTAACACAAGAGAAGAGGCAGTGGTGTCACCCGCAGGCGATGATTGGCCTTCCTTTCACCTAGTGTGGTGCTTAGCTAAGATGTGCCAGCACGTGGGCCTTGCTGATTATGGTCTGGCCCAACTAAATTGTTAGGGGGTGACCACCAGGCTCTTGCCCACAATTTGGCTTAATAGTGGGACCTGGGAGCCTCAGATGCAGCCATGCATGCTGCCCCTGCTGTTCCCTATCTATTTCTTTGGTGTTTTTTTTATCACTTTCTGATGTTTTTAGGTTAATCACACACACTCCCCTATGCAGAGCACCTTGAAAAATGCTCAAGTCTAACATTGACTTCAATGGGGTTCATTTCTCGAAACGAGCTCTCGAGCATTACAAAAAGTTCAGCTCGAGTAATGAGCACCCGAGCATTTTGGTGCTCGCTCATCTCTACTAATAATCCATCATGTTAATTTAAAAATTTACACTCATTTTACGGTCATATTTCCTATTACCCTGTACCTCCATTATGTAATTATATCTGGTCTAAGGTGGTGAAGAAATTAATATTGATATACATTATAAATAGTGATCTAAGGTATTTACGGATTATTATATAGTATCTCTGGAGGCCATGGATGGTTTTACATCATGAAATTCCATCTGCGTGTAGTTGTTCACTGCATAGGACAGGGGTATCAGACTCATTGTCACAGAAAGCCACATCAGCCTTATGGTTGCCTTCAAGGGGCCGATTGTAATTGTATAGTAAGCACTCATTCACGTGAGCATACTTGTGCAGCATATTATGTGCGCAATTTTTGTGCACGTAATATGCAGTAATTAGAACTTATTGATTTCCACAGGAGCGTATTTTTTTGCGATGTCTAATTGCATGAAAAAATGTGTGGCATAACCTATTGTGGTGCGTATTGTGCACCGCAACAGGCCATTAAAGTTAATGGGCGGAGGCAAATATGCAGTGAATACGCAGGAAACCTGCGTATTTGGCATCATTTCAATAAGCCTTACTGCAGTCCTTTTTGTGGGTGCAAATACACAGTATTCTTGCACACATAAAAACAAACCAGAGCAGCCGAAAAACATTGGCATAAGCAGTTTTTGGTTGCACAAATAGACATCGGTGCGGAAAGGTCAGCGGTCACAGACTCTGCACTGTGCCACTGGCGTCTATGCCAAGGTGAGAGGTCAGTTGTCATAGACTCAAAAATCTCACAGCATTCAATGTGATATTTCTCAGGAACTTCATTTCTATAATTGTATTAACATGTAAGTACAATATGCTTTCCTTGCAGTCATGCCTTGGCTTCCGCTCAAGCTCCCCTGAGAATGATGAAAATGCTTTTGCTTTGAACGTTGGTCCCATATCAAGGAAGTATTGAGACAATTGTTACTGGAAGGATCGAGTTTCATCGACTACTTTCTTCAGAATATCAGAGGTTCCCTGCAGGAGAACAGCCGCTGTCACATTGAGGTCCTCCAATTTGATCCTGTTCTGTCAAAACCCAATAGCTCCTTTAACCCATTTAGTGGCACGCCCAGAAAATCTCTTTCCTCCAAAATTTGGAAATGATTTTAAAAAATTGTTAGAATGTATTCTTTCATTATGAAAAAATGTTGCAATGTGATTGTTGCATTCCTTAATAAATACTTGTGAGATTAAATTGCATTGTTGACTTTTATTTAAAAAACTTGCCCTGTGAGGTATGACATGGTAATAATAAACCTGCCATTGAAGGGGTTAAGAGATCTGCTGCACAGGATGAAATATTGAGTCCCGAAATATATGCTGTTAACTTGCTGATTTTGGTACAGAATTGAAAACAGCAGAATTCAGCTGGCAATTCTGCATCAAAATCCGCAGTTAGCAGTGCAGATTTTGGTGCGGAATTCAGAACCGGCGTATTCCCCAAAGCTTTTGTGGAATATTCCGTTTTGTGTGAAAAGTCCCTTTCACTAATCTTTAGTATGCAGGCAGTTTAGATTATAGAAAATAATACTTATACATACTATTCCCATTGTCACATTTGTATTTACTGGAAAAGCTGCATCATAGTCAATGCTAAAGCTTATACTGCTGTATTCTAAAACTGCTCCAATCTGTAGTGAAATATTGATGTAATTAGGGCTACAGACCTATTTTGTCTCCAACCCCTAACCCCCTACTGCTGTCTGTCCCTTCTCTGTTCTTTGCTGTACACTTGTTAATTTATCATGTTTGTAATAATATCCTAAAGTTATATTGTATTTCTTCTTTATATTGAAAAGAACCTCCGGATCCTGTTCCTTCTGACGATGTGTTTTTCCACGTGGCTATTTTCAAAATTAATAAACTATAGTTTTATCGTTTTGATTGCTGTTGACCTGTATACAAATATCATTTAATTCAAGATGTTTGTACAAAACATCTTAAACAAAAATAAATACACGTATTCTGCAGGTTCGTATAGGGCAAAGAGGTATCCTTTTTGAATAGGTTTCACATGAAATATACCAATCCCTTGTGTTCCCAATAGTCCTATAGGCCCTCTTACTGGTTATAAAGATGTTTGGTATCCTGCAGTATATCGGTTCACATTTGCTGTAACTGAGCCTCTAGATCATGCAAACCTGGAGGCTGTTGAAGTTGCAGAACACTGCCCCCACTGCTGGTGTGCGATCGGCAAGGCTACACTGTACCTGCAAACTTTGGTGTTGTAGCTAAAGTTGCAGTGTAGGCCTAGCTTAAAGTAGCTGCTTGCCCTTGTCCTCCAATGACAATAAAGTAGCAAAGTGCACCCGCCACTGCCCCAATGATAATGAAGCAGCCTAGTCCCTCCATGTCAATGAAGTAGTCAGGTGACCACCCCCTCTGCTCCAATGACAAGAAAGCAGCGAGGTAACCCTTCCTAACAACAATAAAGTAGACAGGCGATATCGACTTCTACTCTAATGACAATAAAACAGCCAAGTGACTCCTCATCATGACAAAGTAGCCAGGTGACCCCCCTTCCCTCAATCACAAAGTAGCCAGGAGACACTCCCTACCCCAATTACTGTAAAGCAGCCAGGTGAGCGCCCCCTCCCAGCAGTGCGGTTCATACCTAATTGTACTGAGGAGAACATAGCAGGATGAGTACTCAGTTGTAGATCATCATCCAGCTCCTTCCATGCAGCCTTTGAGGCAGGGGGCAGGTCATCTAGCAGGCGGGTTTTGCCTGTCGCATGTCATCTAGATGGAGAAATCATTCTTACAGCACAACTGTGCATTGATGGCATTGCTTGCAAATGGTGACAAGACTAAAAATAATAATGTAATAATAATAATCTTTATTTAGCGCCAACTAGAGATGAGCGAGCACCAAAATGCTCGGGTGCTCGTTACTCGGGACGAACTTTTCGCGATGCTCGAGGGTTCGTTTCGAGTAACAAACCCCATTGAAGTCAATGGGCGACCCGAGCATTTTTGTATTTCGCCGATGCTCGCTAAGGTTTCCTTGTGTGAAAATCTGGGCAATTCAAGAAAGTGATGGGAACGACACAGCAACGGATAGGGCAGGCGAGGGGCTACATGTTGGGCTGCATCTCAAGTTCACAGGTCCCACTATTAAGCCACAATAGCGGCAAGAGTGGGCCCCTCCCCTCCCAAAAACTTTTACTTCTGAAAAGGCCTCATTAGCATGGCATACCTTTGCTAAGCACCACACTACCTCCAACAAAGCACAATCACTGCCTGCATGACACTCCACTGCCACTTCTCCTGGGTTACATGCTGCCCAACCGCCCCCCCCCCCCCCCCACTCCCACAGCGCACACCAAAGTGTCCCTGCGCAGCCTTCAGCTGCCCTCATGCCACACCACCCTCATGTCTATTTAGAAGTGCGTCTGCCCTGACGAGGAACCGCAGGCACACACTGCAGAGGGTTGGCACGGCTAGGCAGCGACCCTCTTTAAAAGGGGCGGGGCAATAGCCCACAATGCTGTACAGAAGCAATGAGAAATAGAATCCTGTGCCACCGCCATCAGGAGCTGCACATGTGGGCATAGCAATGGGGAACCTATGTGCCACACACTATTCATTCTGTCAAGGTGTCTCTGCATGCCCCAGTCAGACCGGGCTTTTTAATTCATAGACACAGGCAGGTACAACTCCCTATTGTGAAGTCCCTGTCGACCGACAGCATGGGTGGCTCCCTGGAACCCACCGGCGATACACAAAAATATCCCATTGCATTGCCCAACACAGCTGAGGTAGTAATGTCGTGCTTAATGCAGGTGGGCTTCGGCCCACGCTGCATGCCCCAGTCTGACTGTGGTTCTTTACAAGTGGAAACAGATGCATTTATAATTCCCTGTGGACCCACAGCATGGGTGGGTGCCAGGAAGCCACCGGCGGTACATAGAAATATCCCATTGCATTGCCCAACACAGCTGAGGTAGTAATGTCGTGCTTAATGCAGGTGGGCTTCGGCCCACACTGCATGCCCCAGTCAGACTGGGGTTCTTTACAAGTGGACACATGTAGGTTAAACTCCGTGTGCACCTACAGCATGGGTGGCTCCCTGGAACCCACCGGCGGTACACAAAAATATCCCATTGCATTGCCCAACACAGCTGAGGTAGTAATGTCGTGCTTAATGCAGGTGGGCTTCGGCCCACACTGCATGCCCCAGTCTGACTGTGGTTCTTTACAAGTGGAAACAGATGCATTTATAATTCCCTGTGGACCCACAGCATGGGTGGCTCCCTGGAACCCACCGGCGGTACACAAAAATATCCCATTGCATTGCCTAACACAGCTGAGGTAGTAATGTCGTGCTTAATGCAGGTGGGCTTCGGCCCACACTGCATGCCCCAGTCTGACTGTGGTTCTTTACAAGTGGAAACAGATGCATTTATAATTCCCTGTGGACCCACAGCATGGGTGGGTGCCAGGAAGCCACCGGCGGTACATAGAAATATCCCATTGCATTGCCCAACACAGCTGAGGTAGTAATGTCGTGCTTAATGCAGGTGGGCTTCGGCCCACACTGCATGCCCCAGTCAGACTGGGGTTCTTTACAAGTGGAAACAGATGCATTTATAATTCCCTGTGGACCCACAGCATGGGTGGCTCCCTGGAACCCACCGGCGGTACATAGAAATATCCCATTGCATTGCCCAACACAGCTGAGGTAGTAATGTCATGCTTAATGCAGGTGGGCTCCGGCCAACACTGCATGCCCCAGTCAGACTGGTAATATGTACCTTAACAGTAACCGCGTTGGTGGTAATGTGGTGGTGACTGCGGACCTAGTAGCGCGGTTTTATTTTGTTTGTTTTCGGAATGTGGCCAGGATTAAGTGGGCCGTGGCGGGGGATGTTTTGGAGGCACTACGTGTCCTCTTCACGTGTCCGTGGTTATATGCACCTTAACAGTAACAGCGTTGGTGGGAAATGGCCTCGCCGCCATCATGTCTTTGGGAAGCCTCTGTTTCCACACCCCAGAGACATACCATTAGCAGCGGTATAGGCAGAGCCCAGAATTAGTAACATTTCAGCCGTAGCATTAGCGACAGGCCCCACTAACATATCACTAGCAGCATTATAGGGGGAGCACAGTCTTAGTTCCATTTAAGTCATTGTAGCAGCCTACACAGGCCCCAGGAACAATTCCGAAGCAGCAGTATAGGAGGAGCATAGTCTTAGTTCCATTTAAGTCATTGTAGCAGCCTACACAGGCCCCAGGAACAATTCCGAAGCAGCAGTATAGTGGGAGCGCAGTCTTAGTTCCATTTCAGTAGCTGCAGTATAGCCAAGGCCCAAGTTACATTTATGTAGCTAAAGTGTAGGCCAACCCCGCACACACTTCTGTACCATGAGTGCAGGTGAAGAACATACAAATTGCTATGATTACACTGTAGGTGAGGGCCCCAAAACATTGGTGTACCAACAGTACTAATGTACCTCAGTAAAAATTGGCCATGCCCAACCATGATGGCAGGTGAAACCCATTAATCGCTTTGGTTAATGTGGCTTAAGTGGTAACTAGGCCTGGAGGCAGCCCAGTTTAACTAAAAATTGGTTCAAGTTAAAGTTTCAACGCTTTTAAGAGCATTGAAACATATAAAAATTGTTTAGACAAATTAGATGAGTGAGCCTTGTGGCCCTAAGAAAAATTGCCCGTTCAGCGTGATTACGTGAGGTTTCAGGAGGAGGAGCAGGAGGAGGAGGAGGAATATTAGACACATATTGATGAAGCAGAAATGTCCCCGTTTTGGATGGTGAGAGAGAACGTAGCTTCCATCCGCGGGTGCAGCCTACGTATTGCTTACGTATCGCTGCTGTCCGCTGGTGGAGAAGAGAAGTCTGGGGAAATCCAGGCTTTGTTCATCTTGATGAGTGTTAGCCTGTCGGCACTGTCGGTTGACAGGCGGGTACGCTTATCTGTGATGATTCCCCCAGCCGCACTAAACACCCTCTCCGACAAGACGCTAGCCGCAGGACAAGCAAGCACCTCCAGGGCATACAGCGCGAGTTCAGGCCACGTGTCCAGCTTCGACACCCAGTAGTTGTAGGGGGCAGAGGCGTCACGGAGGACGGTCGTGCGATCGGCTACGTACTCCCTCACCATCCTTTTACAGTGCTCCCGCCGACTCAGCCTTGACTGGGGAGCGGTGACACAGTCTTGCTGGGGAGCCATAAAGCTGTCCAGGCCCTTAAAGACTGTTGCACTGCCTGGGCTGTACATGCTGCTCGATCTCCGCACCTCCCCTGCTACCTGGCCCTCGGAACTGCGCCTTCTGCCACTAGCGCTGTCGGATGGGAATTTTACCATCAGCTTGTCCGCCAGGGTCCTGTGGTATAGCAACACTCTCGAACCCCTTTCCTCTTCGGGAATGAGAGTGGGAAGGTTCTCCTTATAGCGTGGGTCGAGCAGTGTGTACACCCAGTAATCCGTAGTGGCCAGAATGCGTGTAACGCGAGGGTCACGAGAAAGGCATCCTAACATGAAGTCAGCCATGTGTGCCAGGGTACCTGTACGCAACACATGGCTGTCTTCACTAGGAAGATCACTTTCAGGATCCTCCTCCTCCTCCTCCTCAGGCCATAAACGCTGAAATGATGACAGGCAAGCAGCATGGGTACCGTCAGCAGTGGGCCAAGCTGTCTCTTCCCCCTCCTCCTCATCCTCCTCATGCTCCTCCTCCTCCTCCTGAACGCGCTGAGATATAGACAGGAGGGTGCTCTGACTATCCAGCGACATACTGTCTTCCCCCGGCTCTGTTTCCGAGCGCAAAGCGGCTGCCTTTATGGTTTGCAGGGAACTTCTCAAGATGCATAGCAGAGGAATGGTGACGCTAATGATTGCAGCATCGCCGCTCACCACCTGGGTAGACTGCTCAAAGTTTCGAAGGACCTGGCAGATGTCTGCCAACCAGGCCCACTCTTCTGAAAATAATTGAGGAGGCTGACTCCCACTGCGCCGCCCATGTTGGAGTTGGTATTCCACTATAGCTCTACGCTGCTCATAGAGCCTAGCCAACATGTGGAGCGTAGAGTTCCACCGTGTGGGCACGTCGCACAGCAGTCGGTGCACTGGCAGATTAAACCGATGTTGCAGGGTGCGCAGGGTGGCAGCGTCCGTGTGGGACTTGCGGAAATGTGCGCAGAGCCGGCGCACCTTTACGAGCAGGTCTGACAAGCGTGGGTAGCTTTTCAGAAAGCGCTGAACCACCAAATTAAAGACGTGGGCCAGGCATGGCACGTGCGTGAGGCTGCCGAGCTGCAGAGCCGCCACTAGGTTACGGCCGTTGTCACACACGACCATGCCCGGTTGGAGGCTCAGCGGCGCAAGCCAACGGTCGGTCTGCTCTGTCAGACCCTGCAGCAGTTCGTGGGCCGTGTGCCTCCTATCTCCTAAGCTGAGTAGTTTCAGCACGGCCTGCTGACGCTTGCCCACCGCTGTGCTGACACGCCGCGCGACACCGACTGCTGGCGACGTCCTGCTGCTGCTGACACATCTAGATTGCGAGACAGAGGTTGAGGAGGAGGAGGAGGGTGCTTTAGTGGAGGAAGCATACACCGCCGCAGATACCACCACCGAGCTGGGGCCCGCAATTCTGGGGGTGGGTAGGACGTGAGCGGTCCCAGGCTCTGACTCTGTCCCAGCCTCCACTAAATTCACCCAATGTGCCGTCAGGGAGATGTAGTGGCCCTGCCCGCCTGTGCTTGTCCACGTGTCCGTAGTTAAGTGGACCTTGCCACTAACCGCATTGGTGAGGGCGCGTACAATGTTGCGGGAGACGTGGTCGTGCAGGGCTGGGACGGCACATCGGGAAAAGTAGTGGCGATTGGGAACTGAGTAGCGCGGGGCCGCCGCCGCCATCATAGCTTTGAAAGCCTCCGTTTCCACAACCCTATACGGCAGCATCTCCAGGCTGATAAATTTGGCTATGTTGACGGTTAACGATTGAGCGTGCGGGTGCGTGGCGGCGTACTTGCGCTTGCGCTCCAACACTTGCGCTAGCGACGGCTGGACTGTGCGGTGCGAGACATTGGTGGATGGGGCCGAGGACAGCGGAGGTGAGGGTGTGGGTGCAGGCCAGGAGACGGTAGTGCCTGTGTCCTGAGAGGGGGGTTGGATCTCAGTGGCAGGTTGGGGCACAGGGGGAGAGGCAGCGGTGCAAACCGGAGGCGGTGAACGGCCTTCGTCCCACCTTGTGGGGTGCTTGGCCATCATATGTCTGCGCATGCTGGTGGTGGTGAGGCTGTTGGTGGTGGCTCCCCGGCTGATCTTGGCGCGACAAAGGTTGCACACCACTGTTCGTCGGTCGTCAGGCGTCTCTGTGAAAAACTGCCAGACCTTAGAGCACCTCGGCCTCTGCAGGGTGGCATGGCGCGAGGGTGCGCTTTGGGAAACAGTTGGTGGATTATTCGGTCTGGCCCTGCCTCTACCCCTGGACACCGCACTGCCTCTTGCAACCTGCCCTGCTGCTGCCCTTGCCTCCCCCTCTGAAGACCTGTCCTGAGTAGGCGTTGCACACCAGGTGGGGTCAGTCACCTCATCGTCCTGCTGCTCTTCCTCCGAATCCTCTGTGCGCTCCTCCCTCGCACTTACTGCCCTTACTACTACCTCACTGCAAGACAACTGTGTCTCATCGTCATCGTCCTCCTCACCCACTGAAAGGTCTTGAGACAGTTGCCGGAAGTCCCCAGCCTCATCCCCCGGACCCCGGGAACTTTCCAATGGTTGTGCATCAGTGACGATAAACTCCTCTGGTGGGAGAGGAACCACTGCTGCCCAATCTGAGCAGGGGCCCGAGAACAGTTCCTGGGAGTCTTCCTGCTCCTGAGCATGTGTCATTGTAGTGGAGTGAGGAGGCTGGGAGGAAGGAGGAGCAGCAGACAGAGGATTCGGATTTGCAGCACTGGACGGCGCAGAACTCTGGGTGGATGATAGCTTGCTCGAAGCACTTTCTGCCATCCACGACAGGACCTGCTCACACTGCTCATTTTCTAATAAAGGTCTCCCGCGTGGACCCATTAATTGGGCGATGAATGTGGGGACGCCAGAAACGTGCCTCTCTCCTAATCGCGCAGCAGTCGGCTGCGACACACCTGGATCAGGAGCTCGGCCTGTGCCCACACCCTCACTTGGGCCTACGCGTCCTCGGCCGCGTCCACGTCCTCTAGGCCTACCCCTACCCCTCAGCATGCTGTATTACCAGTGATTTCCCATGCAGGAAAAAAATTGGCGCAAGCCTGCAGCCAAAATAGAATTTTTTCCCTTGTTTTTCAAAAGGACAAGCCACACTGCGTGTATTCAATGAATACTACTACGTTTAATCACTGTGTTGTGGCCCTGCAAATGTGTCAGAGAATTGCAGTGATGCAAAGTTATTCGCTACAGTAGATCAGGGATTTCCCATGCAGCAAAAAAATTGGCGCAAGCCTGCAGCCAAAATAGAATTTTTTCCCTTGTTTTTCAAAAGGACAAGCCACACTGCGTGTATTCAATGAATACTACTACGTTTAATAACTGTGTTGTGGCCCTGCAAATGTGTCAGAGAACTGCAGTGATGCAAAGTTATTCGCTACAGTAGATCAGGGATTTCCCATGCAGGAAAAAAATTGGCGCAAGCCTGCAGTAAAACGTAGCTGGCTGCGTCTGATTATTTTTAACGTTCTGCACGCAGCACACACGTACCCAGAGCCCTGAGGACTGTCAGAGGCAGGCGAAATAGAATTTTTTCCCTTGTTTTTCAAAGGACAAGCCACACTGCGTCTATTCAATGAATAATGTATGTCTTCTGGCCCTGCCTACACAATTCTATTCCTGTAGTATTAATGCCGGGTGCAATGGTCTGCACAGCCGGTTTTGAGATAAAAAAAAAAAAATGCAACACTGCTAACAGCAGCCTGGACAGTACTGCACACGGATAGATGTGGCCCTAGAAAGGACCGTTGGGGTTCTTGAAGCCTACACTCACTGCTAACACTCTCCCTGCCTAACCACCACTTCTGTCCCTATTGCAGGGCGCAATGCTCTGCAGATCCAATTTTGAAAAAAAAAAAAAATTACAGTGCTAACACAGTACTGCACACTATTAGATGTGGCCCTGAGAAGGACCGTTGGGGTTCTTGAAGCCTACAGTAACTCCTAACGCTCTCCCTACAGCAGCTCCAGCACGATACCACTGTCCCTCAGCTAACTCACAAGGCATCTGAGCCGAGCCGCGGGAGGGGCCGATTTTTATACTCGGGTGACATCTGATCGCCCCAGCCACTCACAGCAGGGGGGTGGTATAGGGCTTGAACATCAGAGGGGGAAGTTGTAATGCCTTCCCTGTCTTTCAATTGGCCAGAAAAGCGCGCTAACGTCTCAGAGAGGAAACTGAAAGTAACCGGAACACCGCGTGGTACTCGTTACGAGTAACGAGCATCCCGAACACCCTGATATTCGCACGAATATCAAGCTCGGACGAGTACGTTCGCTCATCTCTAGCGCCAACTTATTTCGCAACACTTTCAATCGTGGGATAAATGCAAACAATACAACAATTGCAATGTGAGGTACGATCAATTTGAAACAAATGGGATGGGGGTGGTACAGGAGGTACAGGGGGGGGAGCGTGTCATGAGGAACACAGACAGTAGGGGATCTTAGAAAGCAAACGGGTTGGGGCGGTAAGGAGATGCAGGGGTAGAGGTCGTATGTGATAGGCAGGGTGAAAGGTGTGGGAAGCCATAGGAAGGGGCGGGGGACTAGGTCAGGGGATTTGGTATGCCTTCCTGAAGAGATGCATTTTAAGGTGCATCTGAAGTTTCGTGCATCGGGAATTGTCCGGATGCCTTGGGGTAGAGCATTTCAGAGGATGGGTGCTGTGAGTCTGGTGCGGGGGAGGCCAATGAATAGTGAGTTGCAGTAGTCAAGTCGGGAGTGGATGAGGGCGACCGCGAGTGTCTTTAGTGTGTCCGTGGTGAGGAACGGACGTATTTTAGCAATATTTCTGAGGTGCATGTGGCATGTTTGGGCCAGAGATTGGATGTGGGGGGTAAAGGAGAGGTCAGAGTCCAGTGTGACCCCAAGGCAGTGGGCATACTGTCTGTGGGTTATGATAGTGCCAAAACATGATGGCTGCATTTCTTTTTACCATTTATCCATTGCATACGTGTATACATTTTTCCCGATGGAAAAATTCTATTTTTTTTGTTTTTTAAACCACTATTACTTGATTTTCAGAGAAGGGCTTATATTTAAAGCCCTTCCCTGAAATCAATTGCTGGCAGCAGAATCCTCTACCGCAGCTGACCTGTGTGACAGCTGCGGTAGAGAATTGAAGAATTCCTCTGCTGCATCTGCCACAGATGTGGCAGATGTAGCAGCAGAGAATTCTTTTAACTGGTGGGGATGAAGGAAACATCTGCCGCATGCGGCAGATGTGTTCTTCATCCCTGCGGGAGACACAGCAGCGGTGGACAGGTAAGTAATTTTTTTTTTAACACTAAAATTTTTCTTTTTCAGGGAAGAGCTTATATGTAAAGCTCTTCCCTGAAAAACAATTCAGGCGTGCCAGCAGACCATTGTCTTCAATGGAGCCACTGGCAGCAGCAGCGGCTCCACTGAAGTGAATGCCTGCATTTTTTTTTGCACTAAAATTTTTCTTTTTCAGGGAAGAGCTTATATGTAAAGCTCTTCCTTGAAAAACAATTCAAGTGTGCCAGCAGACCGTTGGCTTCAATGGAGCAGCCGGCAGCAGCAGCGGCTCCATTGAAGAAAATGCCTGCAATTTTTTTTTTACACTAAAATTTTTCTTTTTCAGGGAAGAGCTTATATGTAAAGCCCTTCCCTGAAAAAGAATGCAGGGAGCCGGCAGACCATTGTTTTCAATGGAGCTGCCGGCAGCAGCCGCGGCTCCACTGAAAACAATGCGTGCATTCCCTATGGTGCACGCATGTCCTATCTTTGCAGGCACGCACCTGCAAAGGACGGACATGTGCACACACCACAGGGAATGCAGTGTTGTAAATACAAGCACGCACAAAAACACGCTTGTGTGAACGCACCTTTAGGTAGAGGTCAGCAGTGAAAGTCCAGTGAGATGGTAAGAGGGATGAAGAAATAGTCCATGGCTATGTGCAGGTGTCTGGGGGTAGTGAACGAATTTCAGAGCTGTTAGTGAAAATATTTTCAGGTATCCAAATAATAGTTTATGATCGAGCATCAAGGAAGCTTACAAATCACACACACATTGGATATCATTGGAAGTCATCTGTTTATTCAATTAATAAGCAGTATATATACAAAGACATTTAAAACTAGGCTAGAATACGCCTCACTTGGAAGAGTTATAATTTATTATAATTAATTTATCATCATTGGTTATTAAAACTCAACAGAAGAGGGCCGTTTTAGCTAAAGGCAGGACTTGAAGACGGCCTTGTATTCTTATAACAGAACAGTAATATGAGCTAAAGAAAGACAGTGAATAGCTGTAACAAGAGCAGGTTACAAGACATAAAATGGAGTATAGGAAATCTTACAGTTTCCCTCAGGGTGCATTCACACGAGCGTGTGCGTATGCTTACATAGGTGCGCACAAAACCGTGCCCCCACGTACGTACACAAACACGCGTGAATGCAGGTCCAAGCCCATTGCCTTCAATGGGGCTGTGGCTGCTACTGGCGGCCCCACTGAAAACAATAGGCTGCCGGGAACCCCTGCAGTGATTTTCAGGGAAGGGCTTGAAATATAAGCCCTTCCCTGAAAGTCATCCCTGGTTTGTGCAAAAAAAAAAATGTGTGTGTGTATATATATATATATATATGTGTGTATATATATATATATATATATATGTATATATATATATATATACCTATCGGCCGCTGCCGTATAAAGATTCCCTGCAGGGAGTAAAGAATCCCCTTCCTCAGCTGTGACAGGCTGTGGCAGAGGATTTTTTCAACCCTGCGGGATAAAGAAATCAGACGGCTTCCATTGACTTGAATGGAAGCCATCTGTGCGGGAACTGCACAGAAATAGAGCATGCTGCAATTGGTTTTCAGGACCAAAAGGTCTGCCCGCTTTAATTATTTTGCGGACGTCCATGCTTTTTTTATGGGTGGCTTGATTAGCGGATCTTCTACACGGATTCCGCAAATCAACCACACCCGTGGACATTGAGCCTTAGGCCGTTTGGAAAAAGATGTCTTACAGCATTTTAGAATGGTGGTTTTAAACGCGTTCAACAGCGTTTTTAACGCACCCAATCATTGCATTAATGCAGTTCACTAAAATTAAATATACATCGTTGAACTTAGCAAGCATTAAAAACGCCGCGCTAAAACACTCGTCTGAGAAGCCCCACTGAAATCAATGGAGGCTCAGTACAGCATTTTTAGCGGACGTTTGAAAGGCTGGCTAAACGCTGTATGAATTAGTCTGTGTGAGGGCGGCCTAGGGGCTCATATCCACCACTGTGTTTTCACTGCGTATTACGGTGATACGCGGTGAATGGAGTCAGTGAAAGTCAATGGACTATCATTGATTCATGCATATGAGCGTGTAGACACTGCCTGTAGATACGCGTGAGAACTAAATCGCAGCAGGCTCTATTTCTTGGCGTACCACGCAGCCTGAGCCCTATACATTGGTATAGGCTGCGTATGATTTGCTGTCCCGTTGCAATACATTGTGTAGGTGCGCCATTTTCTCACGCAATCTCGCAATGAAACAAAGCGGGGGATTTATAAAATAGAGTAACACTGCGCATGTCCGTGTGCGTATGATATATGGGCATGCACACTCGCAGCCATACGTGCTCTCTGCCAAATGTCCATTGACCCCATTCACCACGTACCATGAGCTTTTTGTCTATTTGTGTTCCTTCTAATTTGTGAAGGGCTGTGGAATCTGTTAGTGCTCTATAAATAAAGCATATTATTAATGAGTTTGTGTTTATTACACTTCTGTGTCCTCGTGTTAACTGAAGGTCAGCAGTGACTCCTGAAACACACTTCAAGCTGTGCATTATTAGTGCTGTTTTTCTCACTTCCAGTGTTTTCCTGGTCCATAATATTTTCAAAAATCACTAAAATGGCTACATGCAGTAATCCCTCCGCACCGACAGATGGCAGCAGCACCATTTCATGGTTCTCTATGGAATCGTGGCTATAGTAACAGCCATACTCTAGCCGGCTAGCTAAGCGCATGCGTGGAAGAGTCCGCTCGGCCGCATCTGACACCTCTCGCTTGTGTCAGCAGAAAGTAGCAGATCGTGTGAGGCCGGCAACGTGCTGCGTGGCCGGGAGAAGGGAACCAACCGCGGGGATGGCCGGACGGGCGCTGTGGACGGTGCTCTGCGCTATATGCCTGCACTGCGGGCTGGGAGCCGATGACATCGTGGTGGGGTGCGGGGGGTTCGTGAAGTCAGACGTGGACATCAATTACTCACTGATAGAGGTGAGAGGCGGGGTCACGGCCCGGGGACGGTGCGCGGGAGGGGTCAGTGCGGGGTCACAGCCCGGGGACGGTGCGCGGGAGGGGTCAGTGCGGGGTCACAGCCCGGGGACGGTGTGCGGGAGGGACCATGTCAGCGGTGTATGGACAGGCCGCAGCCTCCATTCATTCGCCGCTGCTCTGACCTTTGAACTTTGCCCCCCGAGGTCATACCTAGTAGTCCACTTGTGGTTGATTAGCGGTCACCGCCATCCGCCAGTTCTGCTCCGTGTGTGCCTACCATTAGGGCAGCTTCACACGGGCGTATTTGCATGTCCGATATGCAGAGAAGAGGAACCCATTGACTTCAATGGGTTAATTTGCGCTACTATTTTTTGCGTACGCATTTCATGCACACGAATAAAGGCAATGTGCTCTTTTTTTTCCTTTTTTGTGCACGTTTGCTCACCAAAAATCCCCATGAAGTCTATGAGTGTGCCGATGCACCCAGTACGTGCGCAAATGTGTAATACACTGCGAAATTCTAGGGGGAAAAGAACCACATCTGGACTTCATTAAGCTAAATAGTCCCAAAGCCGCGTGAACTGGACCTGTGAGCGCAAACAGTACAGCAATGTACATAAACCCGCTGTGCCCACATAGGCCGCTCTCACAGGCATTAGCAACACGCCGCGTCTGAAATTGCAGCATTTCACCCCGATTTTGATCTGTGTTTTCGAACACATTGTTCAGCGGTCAGCAGCTTTTTTTTTAACACACCCAATCTTTGCGATGGGTGCGTTAAAAAGCACTAAAACACACGAAAAGTGTGGCGTTCGAACGCTAGTCTGCGAGGCGCCATTTAAATCAGTGGGAGTGTTTTACAGCGCTTAGCGTGGCTGGAGCTGCAAAAAGCGGGCTGTGTGAGGGCGGCCGCCAGCAGCGGAATATTAATTGCGGACAGGCTGTTGGGCAGACAGCTTCCATGGACTTCAATTCAAGCGGTCTGTGCAGAATCCGCACAAAAAATAGCGCATGCTGCGATTTTACCTCCGCGGACAGAAATGGCAATTGACTTCTCGCACGCAGGAAGAATCGATTTCCCATAGAATGCAATGGACGCTATTTTCTGCGGATCCGCTGTGCGGACGTCCACCGCAGATTCCGCAGCAAAAATCTGCCCGTGTGCAGGCGGCCTTTATGGTTGTAGCAGAATGGGCGCGGTATAAACAGATCCTGGGCACACGATGCAGGAATGAACTTGCGAACTTTAAATCTGTAGTCATTATTACTACATTCACACGGGTGAACTTGGTCTGTAACAATCGGTCCGGTTTTCTTACCCAAGCGATCGCCATTTCTTTGTGCATTTGTTTTTTTATGTGCGTAATAAAAAATGCTTCTTAATTTTTTTTTATGGTCCCCATGATTATACGCGTTTCAAACAGATCGCCCTTGCATCATGCGAGCGCAGTCTGTTGTGTGTTTTTTGTTTTTTTTAAAGGTATTGTATCAGAATATCAAGTCATCACAGAGTAGGAAATAACTTGCCGATCAATGGAGGTCCCACCACTGAGACCCCCACCAATCTGGAAAACGGGACTCCTCTGTCCCGCTCTTCTGTCACCCTGGGGGTTGTTTCACCCCCTGCAGTGACGTTACTCTGAATGGAGCGCTGGCGGAGAATGTGTGATCAGCACTCCGTTTATTTCAATGGGAGTGATGGAAATACCCGAGGTAGTGCTACTTGGGTTCTTGACAGTCCCATTGAAAGTGAATGGAGTGCTAGTGCACTTGCATGACCAGCGCTCCATTCAGCCGCATCCTCATTGCAGTGGGTGCAGTAACCCTACAGTAAGGGGGGCACAAGACCCCCGTTCTTGAGAACGGCTAGGGTGTCAGCGTGACACCCACTACTGATCAACAAGTTATCCCATTTCTTGTGGACAGGGGAGAACTTGCTATCCTGCTGGATGCAGAAGACAATTGGCCCCGCTTGTCTACTGCACCCCCCACTCGGAGCTCTCTGCTGTTATACAGCCGGGCGTTTCGAGCAGAGAACAGCTGGATGCAGAAGGCAAGTTGCCCCGCTTGTTATCTGCATCCCCCGCTCGAAGCGCTCGGCTATTATACAGCTGGGTGCTTTGAGCAGAGAACAGCTGGATGCAGAAGGCAAGCATCCTCTGCTCGGAGCACAAGGTGATTGCTCATCATTTGAGCGATCATCTTATGGTGAAATGCACACAATAATTAGCGCTCAAAAGACATCTTTTGAGCAATAATCGTTGTCTAAATGGACCTTTACATGGGACGACTGTTGCTGCCATTCTCTCATACAGCAGCTATAGCAGTTTCGTGAATGGAGGCGGAGCAGGCGGGAGATCGCTCCAGCCGCCAGATAGTTGCTCAGTTTTTATGTAAGCTAAAAACCAAGTGACTCTGACAAGCGAGTGGTTTTTGCGCAGTGCCGTCAGTAGCTGTGTGCACAGGGCGACTATCGCCTGAGATTGCCTTTACCAGTGATGATTTGGGCGACAACCGTCTGGTCTAAAGGTATATTGAGGATTTTCGTTACGGATTTCACACTTTGCAATGCCATGAAACTGCAGCAACCTCTGCAACATTTGGCCTGTTTTTACCCATACAGGGTTCTCAGTGGATTTTCCACTGCGAAAGGAAAAAAATTTCAGCAGCCCCTCTCCGCACCCCGAGGAGGGGCTGAATTAAAAGGATTGTGTCTGTGGCAGACAATTATCAGGATGGTAGTCGGGCTCTTGTGGTCCTCTTATTGTGACAGAAGTTATATGTTCGTCCATCCAGAAGACCACCCATTTGTGCTACAAGCTCATCCCTGTAGGTCTGTCTTCTCTAAAGGCCCTTTTACACATGGAGACCCTCATCAGTCTGTTTTGACTAATTACATCTCCTGGTTCGGTGTGGGGTTCCTGCTTTCAGGGATTCAGATGGGACCTGGGGATATAGAGTTATATGTGATTGCCCCCTATTGTTGGACCCTGTAATGGATGGGCAAGCTGGGTTGTCCAGCGTTAGAAGCTTGGCTCCCATTCACTTCAATGGAGCTGAGCTACAATATCACACCAACCTTATGTTATCACCTGTTATAGCAACCTCTTTAATGTTTGTTTGTTTTTATATGTTTCAAGAAAAAAAAATGCCAGAAATATTTCAGGAAGTAATCGCTCCCCATAATAAGGCCGACTTATTTCCTCTCTTCCAGATCAAGTTGTACACCAAGCAGGGCACACTGAAGTACCAGACAGACTGCGCTCCTAATAACGGATACTTCATGATTCCACTTTATGACAAGGTGAGCAACGGGCGCTGAATACGGACAAGGACAAGTACCTTCTTACTCTGTGCTTGTTCCAGTCTAAGGGCCCTTTTACACGGCTGATCTGTAGGACAACAGATGCCCGACAGGTCGGCCCAGCGATCATGTACTTTTGCACAAAGGACCATCACTGACTGACTGGAGGTGGAGAGGGCCTGGGGATCATTCCAACCCGCCCGCCTCCATTCACTATAAGCAGGCAGTCGTTCAGAAGTGAACATCTGCCTGTTTACACAGAATAATCCATCGTTCAGTTTTCTGCATGCAGAAATTGAACGCCGAAAGAGAAACAAACAAATTGTCATTCGTTGTCCTTTCAAGGCATGCATTTACACTGGATGATCATATGCTTGTTGGTTCGCAGGAATACAATAAATTGTCACCCATCCCAGGTCGCACAGCTCCAGCTCTGCCGCAGCTTTCACCCTGCTGGGTCTGCTACCAAGCTGCAGAGGTGGCCTGTGAACAGAACATCACAGGCTGCTGTAGCCAATCGCAGACCTCAGTAGTTGACTGCGGAGACTTGTCATTGGCTGCAACAGCCTGTGATGTCCCGCTAAGAGAGTAACTGCGGCCTGTAAACACATCGCCAGAGGGAAGCTGTGGGAGTTGGCAATGGAGGCGTGGGCACTAGAGATGAGTGAACGTACTCGTTTAGGGTGGTTTCACAATCGAGCACCGCTTTTTTCGAGTAACTGACTACTCGGGCGAAAAGATTCGGGGGTGAGCGGGGGGTTGCAGAGGGGAGGTGGGGGGGGGGGGGGGGGGGGAGAGCGCTCCCCCCTGTTCCCCACTGCTACCCCCCGCTCCACCACGCCGCCCCTCCGGCGCCCCCTGGGGGCGGTGCTCGATTGTGAAATCGCCCTAAACGAGTACGTTCACTCATCTCTAGTGGGCACAGGACGGATTACTATAGGCTCATTTATTATTCTAGGGCATGGGCAGCTGTATCTAGTTTAAAAAAACAAACAAACTTCAGAAAGGCTAGGATCAAAACCAACATAATAAATAAACGATATGTAGCTGACCCCCGCTGACCTGAGGACATAGCAGGTCCATTTAAAATCTATAGGGAACTGATAGTCTCCAGTGTGTATTCTATGTAACTCTTCATCATACAATGAATAATCCTTGTTTGCTAAAAAGCGTAATACCCTTCTAAAAGGAAACATTTTCAAGATGGTTCAGTAAGAACCAGAAAACCTTAAACCAATTAATGGATATTTGTTCCAGCAGTTAAGTACTAAAGACATAATGATAATTGTTACTGATGGCCCTTGGCTTACAGTACAGCTCTCCGCGAACACGTGACTGATAAGTCCTGGTGTGGGTATGGGGCGCCGGCATAAGGTTTTCTCCCCATAGGCAATGTGTGACCGTAAGAGTTTCACCTCCTTGTGTAACCTGGCATTACACAATACACCCTTGGTGGTTGCTCTTTAGTATAGATTTCCTGTTTCAGCAAACGAAGCTTATTCGTTATGAAATTAGAAGTTGTGCAATGTCATCCTGCCCAGCCAGATTCCCTTGAGTGACTGTATGCATGGGCAGCGCTCCTGTATACTGTAAGGGCTCATTCACACGACTGTGATTTCAGCATGTATTAAACGCACAATGCACGGCCGCGTGACATGCGGTTAAAAGAGTCAATGAAAGTACATGGACTTACATTGATCCATTCACACTGGCATGTGAACACTGCATTTAGATACATTCGTGACAGATGGCAGCATGCTTTATTTCACCGTGTAACACACAGCTTCTGACATCAGAGCGCTGTCCTGCATACTGTTAGAAACATGTCGGACGAGGGCCGACACTAAATTTGAAAGGATTAATGAATTTTCCTGCTGCTGGATTACTTATGCCTTTGCCATAAGAGCAGGTAGTGGGCCAAAATCTACTATGAGGTACTCACCTGTCCCACCGCCCCAGCAATCTGCTCTGATTCTCGGCACTTCTGTGTTGGATGTGTGGTTGTGTGACTACTGCTGCTAAGCATTATCCTCAGTGGTCACATACACCTTCCCCATTGGGAAGGGGGTATAGGCCTTTGCCAGACAGTGTGGTAGTGGCTTATCTGCCATGAGAACAAAGGATTGGGCATGTTAGATTTCAACATACCCAATCCTTTAGGGATGAGCTGGGACATTTCTATACACGTTAGATGGTTAGCGGAAACTCTATGTATGGCTGACCTTTATCTAATGCAGTGGTACCCAACTCGGGCGCCATGACACCAGAGGCGGATTGGGAAAAATTCCAGTGGGCCTGTCATTTCCTGGGGCTACCTGCAACTACCGCTGCAGTAGCTGATGTATTATTAATAATGGGTCAACAAGGGGGGGCATTATTAACAATGGGGCAGCAAAGGGAGCATTTTTAGTGATGTGGATAATACCTGAAAAAAACACATGTCCATCCAGTTCAGCCTATTACCCCCCCCCATGTTAATCCAGAAGAAGGCAAAAAAACCCCCAATGATGTAAAATCCAATTTTCCCCATTTAAGGGGGAAAAAAAGTCCTTCCTGACTCTAATCTGGCAATCTGAATACTCCTGATGGGAGCATTATTCCTGATGAAGGTCTAAAAGGGGGGCATCATTACTACTGGGCCCACTGAAAGAGGGGGCTATTACTACAGACGCCAATGGAATAACTGAGGTAAACACCTACATCCTCATAAGCTACGTCCACTGACTTCACCCCCTTTTTTGTAGGGGTGCCCTGCGATAAAAAACTTTTCCCAGTGGTGCCCCAAGGCTGAAAAGGTTGGGAAGTCCTTATCTAATGTGTTCAACCGCCTTTAGAAATAAGCAATCGCTTTTTTCTTTTTCGTCTTGTTGGCAGTCATCATCGGGCTGCAGAGACTTGTCTTACAGCACGAATTTAGCCCTTGAGTAACACATGGGTATATATCCAGAATAACTGGTTCTGGTGCCCTTGTGTACTTTGTCTTGTCCATGTGCCAAGCAGAAGTGACTAATATATCGGAGCCTCTCTGAGTTGTAAAGTGCTGCAGTATATGTTGGCGCTATAAGCAGGTTATTATGTATGATGCGTGTGTAACGTACAGCATGATGATCTCAGTCATTTTGTGGTTTTGCAGGGGGATTTTGTTCTGAAGATTGAGCCCCCCCCAGGGTGGAGTTTTGGTAAGTTGCTGTAATCACGGTGTTCCTGTCCCTGTGGCATTGTGTGTGTTTATACTTTCCAATTCCCAGTTTCTCCTATTTGCATTTGGTAGATGTGATCATTAAATCCCCCGACACCAGAGACGCGTCACATAATCCTCCTGAAACCTCTTTGTGTGTCGTGTAGAGTGCAGATACGTTGGTAATGGCCCACAAATATATTCATGGGAGATAATTCACATTATCCCCGTACTGTATGGAACAGATCGCGTTAGAGACAGATGTATTCGAAAATTGCATAAATACCAACTACCTAATGTGCTTTTTCCCAGTCTGGAGGAATATTCTAATAACGCAGATGAAGGACTGCAGCAGGTTTCAGTTTTTTTTTCGTTGCCCCACAACTTTTCCAGCAGGCTGTCATCGTCAACGACCCTAGTGAAAAAAGTGACGGGGGTGCAGCCATGTTGGTGGGCTGTCTTTAATTGGCGTTTCAATTTTTAAGCAACAGGTTTAAAAGTGACAACTATTATTGTGTCATCCTTGTCACTTTTACAAAAACGGATGTCCTAACTGACCTGTTGCTGTTGCCTCTATGTCTATGGACAGGTGTAGATTGGTGCCAAAATTTGTCTAAAACTTTTCGACCCGCTAACATTTCTTGACACTTTTAAAAACGGCCTACTGTGATAATATGTGATTTGTGAGGTTTGAGCTCAGTTTAAATGTTTTATATGTATTTTTCTTCTTTTCTATACAGAGCCAACTAGTGTTCCCCTACACGTGGATGGAGTGAACGACATCTGCACCAAAGGGGAAGATGTGAATTTTGTTTTTACTGGCTTTTCAGTCAGTGGAAAGGTACAGAAATGAATGTGGTGTTAGCAGTAAGGCTGCCTGTCCACGGCCATGATGGAATATCGCTAGCGATATTTCACCGTGGGTGAGGAGGGGGGAGCACTGACAGGTCTCTGTGATGAGCCTATCTAATAGAAAGTCTCACCGCCGCAAATTGCAGCTTGCCGCAATTTTAATCCCGCGAGCGGAGAATCGCTATGATTCTCTCCTTGTGGATATCGGGCTGCGCTTTCCATAGTTAGCCTATGGAAAGCTTTTCATAGCGTGATCTGCGGGCGATTATCGCCGCGGATCACGCTATGACTTGCGCGTGTGGACAGGCAGCCTTAGAGTGTACTCTATTTAAACGTCGTGGCTGGAGGTGCATGTAGTGCTTGGACTTGTATGCCGTTAGTTATATCTCGTATGCTTCCTTGTGTAAATTGATGAGCATTGTATAATGATGTTGATTTTTAGTCTTTTATTTAAACTTGCACATTAAAATCTAAATCTTCTGTTTTCAGGTTCTCAGCAGGAATCAGATTTTGGGTCCAGCTGCAGTTCAGATTGCATTGAGAAGAGTGGGGAGTGGAGGGAACATACAGACAACTGTTACTCAACCTGGTGGGAAGTAAGTTGCAGGAGTTAATGAATTGCCAATAATTTTCTACCACTTGAAACCAGATAGTGAAACTCATCGAATTTTTCTAGTCATTTTATTTTCTGATTTAGATCATTTAAATCTTTTTTTTTTTTTTTGTACATACATATGGGGACAGCCATCTTGCCTGAGCTGCAGTTAACTGCAAATAGCAATATTCTTTACAGCAGCCTCGTGGGCCACAGATAATTTAAACTGAAGGGGAATGCATTGACCTCTATGGGAGAGTGTTGTGGGCATACTTTGTAACATGTGCAGGGAAGAGGAGGAGGTGAGCTGTGATAATCAGCTATTGTGAATGCTGGATCCTGCGTTCTCTTTATAGAAGTGTTACTTTTCTTTGTAATCTTGTCTGTGAAGATGGTGAGAGAACTGCTGAAAAAGTTTCTCTACAGAACAGGAAGTATCAGCTTATTATTAGACTATGTAGTCTGTGAAATCTGCTGGGCTTGAAGATATTTATGGTACCGTGTGGAAAATGCTGCAAAGTAGGAATGCTTTCAAAATAGAAGTGTTTATAGTTTATTTTTGTAAATTAACAAAATGCAAAGTGACTGAACAAAAGAGAAATTTAAATCAAATCAATATTCACTTGACTGCCTTCAAAACCGCATCAATTCTTTTAGGTACACTTGCACGCAGTTTTTGAAGGAACTCGGCAGGGAGGTTGTGTCAAACCTCTTGGAGAACTAATCATACATCTTCTGTTTTAGATCTTGTGATATGATGCAGATACACATAGCTGCCTCTCTCATCAAATTGCGCAGTCCAGCAGTGGGATACGTGGGGTTGGACAGGGGGATACACTTGCCTGGGTATATTCTGTTTCAGATAAACATAACTGATATTCTCCTTTTACAACTTGTATTGTTTTCTTTAGGTTTTCCTTCAATAAAGTGCTTCCAGGAGAATATGAAATTATTGCATCGCACCCTACTTGGGTCTTAAAGGAGGTATGATCATGAACAGTTTGGGTATCGCATCGCTGTATCATCTTGTACTGTATTCTGAGTATAGACAGATGCCACGTTATTTGTGAGAAGCTGTCCATATGGAGACGCATAAACCGAAGATTGATTGTTCGCTTTGTCAGTCAACTAACTTCTGTTTCTTTATTTCAGGCAGCAGCAATAGTACAAGTGAAAAATTCCAATGCCCAAATATCGAGCCCACTTCTTGTTGCGGGCTATGATGTGTCTGGTTCAGTTCGTAGTGATGGCGAGCCAATGAAGGGCGTCATGTTTCTGTTGTTCTCATCATCTATTAGCCGAGAGGTACAGAACTTCACAAAATGCATAGCTGAGTTGTATTGGTCAGATGGTATGGATTATTATTGTGTCCTACTACAGCTGACCCAGGATCTGTTATAGAACAATCATCTGTAAGGGATCTATCAGTAGGACCTTTAAAGGGATATTTCTGTCCCTCAAAGTGAGGGCATGCCACTAGAATATGTCACCACTTTATGATCAGTGGGCGCCCGACCTCTAAGAGCCCCACCCACTCATAAGGTGGTGACTTATCCTAACAGTAGATGAGGATGGAGAGACCACAGCCCTGAATCAGCACTGCGGCCGTGTTACAGTTTTGCTATGCACAGCAGCACCCAGCGAAGTACCTGTGAAGCGGATGTAGTGCTGAGACCTTCTTTCTCAGCATCACTGGGGGGTCCCAAAGATACGCTGTCATTTTATGAGATGGGAATACTTTAGTCATCTACTAGTTGCTCAAAAAAACTAGCCAACAGGTGCTACTAAGAAGCATATCCTATATGTTAATTTAGTACAGCGGATGCTTAATATACTAAAGTCCTGTGGGTACAATTTTATGGTCCCGCTCAGCGGGAAGCCAAGTTAAACAGGATGTCTGTCTCTGCTGAGGCAGATGGGTGACAAAGGGAATCCAATATATAATTTAGGACAGGGTATATAACCTGCACTTGATTTTCCCTCCTGTACTTCTGAACTATGGTAGCTGCCATCTTTAGACTACCTTTCACCTACAGTGCATTGGTAGTGTTAGGATTACCAAGGCACAATGCTTTACTCTCTGATTGGCCAGTTCAGCACTGGCCAATCAGAGTAGTGCATATTGTAGTTTGAAAATGTTGGCGGCTATCTTGGCTGCTCAAAAAACAGAAATGGAACCATCTGAAGGAGGGATAGCTGAAAAGATAAAGTACAAGTAATATACTGCCTCCACTCTCTAGTCCCAGGTCAGAGGTTTGTTCTGAAACTAGAGGGTTACTTTAACACAACCCCTGTGTGCTAGAATGAGAGTGGCTCCCACTCTCACATGCTCAAGCCGGCCATGTTTTACATGGATGGCAATTCACTACTATATGACATTGTTGCTGCAGGGGAACTGTCTAGCTGACTTTGGCTTTCCCCCTCAAGGTAAACTGTTTGCTTGGAGACCTACCTAATCAGTTTTAATCTTGATCAGAAACCCCAAATGGTAGTGACCGATCCCCACTAAGGGCTCCTTCACACTGGCCAGCGTGATATGGGACCGTGAATATCACCCCATATCATGCCCCCTGCCCTGTGGATACAAGGCATTTTCACAGCCTCGGCAAAGAATTGGAGAGTTCTCCCACTGCATTTAATGGCGCCGGCCCCATTGAGAACAAGCTGCGATTTGTTTCCTGCATAGCATCGTATCGCGGTGCCATGCAGGAAAACTTCGCTAATGTGTATGAACCCATTTAAAAGCATTGGGGTTCATATGTCTGCGAGATTAGTGCGTCTCGCAATGTCCAAATCTTGTGCGGTTTTTTTCATGCCATTTTGAAAGCAGCCTAATGCTTTGTTTAGACAGAATGATTATTCAGAAAATCGTTCAGACGAGTATCAATTGTTCCGTTTAAACACAGCCAATGATTGAACGACGAATGAGAATCGTGAGCTTCTCGTTCGTCATTCATTTTCAGCCGGCATAAAAGTCAGCGCCGGCTCGTGTACTTAATCGTCCAGTTTACATACTGATCGTTTATTGTTGCATATAGGAATGTGAAACCCTAAACTAGTAGTGCACGAGAACTGCACGATTCTCATCGAGAATCGTGCAGTCTAAACAGGCAGCCCGAGTGCAGTTGAGCTGGTGATGACGTCACCAGCTTGTTTGCTTCAACAATAGAAAATCATGCAGATCTCGTCCCGTGTAAAATGAGCATTAGTAGTTATGGTTCCTATAAGGGGGTGATTTAAGAGCACACTGGATTCTAATTGGAGTCTCCCTCAGACTGGCGGATCACAGCTTTAGCAAGCTGAAACTTTGTGTAAAATGGTGTGTATGGTAGCATCATCTTTTTGAAAACTGATAGACAGGATGAGATCTCATCACCACTCTATTGGAAAGGAAAAGATGAAATTACCTGTGACAAAACATTTTAGTGGTCACGGATACAACATAGAGCAGATGAGAGTTATCATACTGAAAGGCAACTTCAAGTGACAGAAGAATTTGGGAGTATAAGTTTATGGCCATGTTTGATACCCCCAAGAATGGAATGAACCTCAGCCTGGGATTCTTTTTTTTAATTAAAGTATTTTTTATTAAACTTTTTCACCTTTTGCATATTTTAAAACATTTTTTTTAACAAATCTTTGGTTTCCCCTCCCTCCCTCCCCCTCCCCCTCCCCCTCTCACCCACCCCCTTCCCCTCACCCCCCTCCCTCCCCCATCCCCCCTAAGATCTCTCTCTCAACGTTCTGTTCTTTGGGTAAACTGTCTCTGAATGAACACAGTGTTGTGTCGTAAACAATAATAACAGTTCATGTAACGTATATTTGTTTTCTTCTTTGGTCTTCGTGTTGCTTATCTTCTTGCTGTTTTCTTTTATTGATTCAGGGTTAGATTTTTTGTTGCATTCGAGGGGGGGGGGGGGGTCATATTTCTTTTGCCCGTTGCCCGGTCTCTCTCTCTCCAATCCCTCCTTTCTTAACTTTTCCCTATTACACCTTACCACTTTATTTTATTGTATATCAAGTCTGTAATTTGTTCTACATTTCCCAATAAACTTTATATATATCCATTACATACGTTGTTATGTCTTAGTAAATCCCCGGTTTACTGGTGCCTCCCCACACGGCTCACCACTCCCTATGTATTTGATCCAACATTACTGCTCTGGGCGTGTATCCATCTCAGCCATATGTCCTGATATTTTTGACTGGTCTTACGCTTAGTGTAAATACTCCTTTCCCACGGTAAAATTTGGTTGACCTTATTTTTGAATTCTCCCAGCGTGGGTGGTTCTTCGTCCAACCAGCGCTGGGCTATTGTTTTTCTGGCTATATACAATAGTCTGGCTACCGCTAGTTTTTCATGATCATCTAATGTTAGATCCTGTATGTATCCCAGAATGCACACGTATGGTGTAAAGTCCATACGTATGCCAAATGCCGCGTTAATTGCATTTCTTATTCCCATCCAATATCTGTGCAATTTCGGACAACGCCATAGCATGTGGATTAGGTCCGCCGTGTGGGTTTTGCACCTTACACATATCGGGGAGGTTCTCATTCCTATATTGTGTAAGAAGGCCGGGGTGCGGTACACTCTGTGTATTAGAAATATTTGTGAGACTCTGTGTGATTCGCTCAGAGATAGCTTGGGTGTCATTTGTAGGATTTCCTCCCAGTGCGACTCCTCAATGGGCCCTATGTCTGCCTCCCATTTTGCTCTTGTTGATAACGGGTTGTGTGCATTGACCGTGTCCTGTATATGGGAATATAGTACAGATATTTTCCCCGCTGTGGTGGTGGCTTTTCCTATTATGTCCGCTACTATATTTATTACCATTGTTATTTCCGCCGTGTTTTTTTCCGCTTGTATAGCGTGTCTAAGTTGCAGATATTTGTAAAAGTCACTATTGGGGATGTCGTGGTTTTGCCTTAACTGCTCGAAGGTTTTTAGTTCCCCCCCCTCCAGTATCTGGTCCATTCTCCTAACTCCCCTGTCTTTCCACCCTTGGAATCCTTTTAGCTTGTTGATTTCTGGCAGGTGCGGGTTATTCCATATGGGGGTATGTTGTGTGCAGTTTTTTATATCAAGCATGTTTCTGGTCTTCCACCATATTTTATGTATCAATAATAGCGTGGGGGCACTTTGACCGTTTTTTTTAAACGCTCCACGTTCCAGGGTTTCAAACAAATGTGATCCGTTAAAGAGATTTTTAAGGATTCTGAAACTAGCGTCGTGTGTTTCTTCTGTCTCCCATCCCCTGAGATGTTGCAGCTGGGAGGCCATGAAGTACGAGAACGGATTGGGCAAGGCTAATCCTCCCTTTTCTTTTGAATTGTATAGCAGTTCTAATTTTATCCTAGGTGTCTTTCCTCCCCATATGAGTTCTCTAAACAGTCCCTTGGCCTTGTGGAAAAATTTTTGTGTTATCCAGTGTGGGGAGTTGTGTATTAGATACAGTAATTGGGGCATCCATATCATTTTTATTAGATTCACTCTTCCTATGATTGTCATGGGTAGTTTTTTCCATATGTGAAGTTTTTGTTTCCATTTTTCCATAAGTGGTTCCAGGTTTATTTTCCCGTACTCACTAACCTTTTTCGTAATTTTAACTCCCAGATATTTAATTGTTGGGGTGCATTTCAGGGTTAATTCTCTGTTGGCAACTTGCATGTCTGGGGTGTCTATTGATAGTATTTCGGATTTGGTCCAATTGATAGCGAGTCCTGAGAAGGCTCCAAATTCTTTTATTGTTTGCATCGTGGTTTCTAAAGATTTTTCCCTGTCCCCTAAAAATAATAACATGTCGTCTGCATACAAAGCGATTTTCTCCTCCATGTTTCCTCTTATGAATCCCACTATTTCCTGGTGTGACCGAATTTTGCATGCTAGGGGCTCTATTGCAAGTGCAAACAGGAGTGGCGATAGTGGGCATCCCTGCCTTGTCCCTCTGTGTAGTGGGAATGTTTCTGATGACCCCCCGTTGATGGACACATCCGCCTCCGCTCTAGCATATAGGAGTTTTACTCGTCTCACAAATATTGGGCCACAGCCCATTTTTTCTAGTACCTTCCACAGGTATTGCCACTCAACGCTATCAAACGCCTTGGCCGCGTCCAGTGAGCATATGATTCTGTCTCCGGTATTATCTACGGGTATTTGTAGGTTTAGAAATACTCTACGGATGTTCGTTGCTGTTGATCTTGCTGGTATAAACCCACTCTGGTCTGGATGCACCAAGGTGGATGCCACTTGTGATAGCCGCTTGG
Organism: Eleutherodactylus coqui; assembly: GCF_035609145.1. Taxonomy (NCBI): domain Eukaryota; kingdom Metazoa; phylum Chordata; class Amphibia; order Anura; family Eleutherodactylidae; genus Eleutherodactylus; species Eleutherodactylus coqui. Next base: position 112,939,291 of record NC_089844.1, read on the forward strand.
CTAAAACTTTTGCTATAATTTTGACATCCGCGTTTAACAGCGATATCGGCCTATACGAGTCCATCAACAGGGGGTCCTTTTCTGGTTTTAACAGAATTATTATTTTTGCTTTTCGCATTGTTTGTGGTAGTTCCCCTTCCTTTTCCGCCCCCGCCCATGTCTCCAGGAGTTGTGGTAATAAAGTGTCTGCATGTTGTTTGTAAAATTCTATTGGGAAACCGTCCTCCCCTGGGGCCTTGTTATTTTGCATATCTTTTACTGCCTCTTGCATCTCCTCCAAGTCTATTGGTGCATCTAGAAACTCTCTCTGTTCCTCCGTCAATTTATGTGTTCTTATATCCGCCAAGTATTCCTCGATTTGTTCTACCGTTTTTTCCAGTTTCGAGGAATACAGAGAGGAGTAAAATTCCCGTGCAATCTCTCTTATGGATGTTGCGTCCCTGACTATCTCGCCTTGTGCGTCTTTTAGTTCAATGATGTATGTGGGGCTGGTTTGTGCTCGGGCTATAACTGCCAGCATATGTCCCGTTTTTTCTCCCTCCTCATAATATGTCTGTTTCCTGAACCCATTTTTAGTGGCTGCCGTTTCTAGGACGTATTTATTAAGGGCCTCTTGGGCCTGTTTCCATAGGTTGAGTGTTGTTATAGTTTTCTCTTTTATGTAATTTTCTTCTGATTCTTTTAGTTTGTCTCGTATTTTTTGCCCTCTTTCTCTATGTCCTTTTTTTGCCTGTGTGATTTGCTGTATGTATACCCCCCTCATATATGCCTTCATGGCCTCCCAGCAAATCGTCATACTTGTGGTATCCTTATTTAATATGAAGTATTCCTCTAGTGTTTTTTTCACTATTTCCTTGTTTAATATGTTTAGCCAGTGCGAGTTCAGATTCCATCTTTTTTGGGAATGACTCACAGTGTTACTGTGCTGTATGTCCAGACGTAGGATGGAGTGGTCAGAAACAACTCTTGGTAGATATTCTATCGAGGTTATATCTCTATATATCTGAATATTCCCTACCGCTAGGTCTATTCTAGATAAGCATTGGTATGTGGATGAGTAGCAGGAGTATTGTTTGTTTGTGGGGTGCCGTGTTCTCCATATGTCTATCAATGATATCTCGTTTATTAGTTTACCTAGTGGTGTCAGGTTCCTTTCTTCGTTTGCGTTTCCTGCCCTTAGTCTGTCCTGTGCAGGGTTAATGACCGAATTAAAGTCGCCTATGATAAGGACTGGAATGTCCGGTTTATCTGTTATGAAACCTATAACTTGCCTCATTATCATGTTATTATATGGTGGCGGGATATATACTGAAGCTATAATGCATGTGTAGTTGTAGATTCTGCAGTGTAGGCATATAAAGCGGCCTTCTGGGTCAATTTTTCGTGAGAGACATTTAAACGGTATATTTCTGTGTATCACTATGCTGACCCCCCTGGAATACCTCGTGTGTGTGGAGTGGAAGCTCTGACCCATCCCCCCTATTTTGAACGTGTCCGTATTTTCTTTTGATAAATGTGTTTCCTGCAAGCATATAATAGCCGGGCCTTGTTCCTTTATGACTTGCAGTACTGCTGATCGTTTTGTCTGGTCACTCATACCTCTCACGTTCCACGATACGACCCTTATCCTACTACCCATTTTCCTTGTTTTTTGTTTTCCACAGGGTTATTATTTTCTGGGCGCCTCCACCCCTTTTTGTTTTTATGAGTGAGTCGCACTGGGAGGGTCCCCATCTCTGTATTTGTGTCTCGCCCGTGTCGCCCCGTATATGTGTATGTGTATTACTGTTTGTTCTCCGCATAGGGCTTCTCCAGTAACATTTTGGTTTGGTCCCCCACATCCCCCAGTACAGACATTTATCCACATTTACTATACATATTTTCGTTATTTGCAACACATTTATCATTTGTACATTTACGTTGACATTTCTTCCCCTTATCCCACCCTGAATCATTTTTCTATCGTTTAACCTTATCCCTTTTAACTGTATCTTATCTAATATTCCCCTAATATGCGAGAGAGAGACCAAACAACAGACACCCCCAACATTTAACTCACTGATCCGTTGTCTCATCGGATCGGGGTACCAGTCCTCCATTCTCCTACGCGATGCATCCTGTCGTCCCAGGAGCTCCTTTCAGAAATTTTCGGTTCCCTTTGTGTGAACATTACTTTGGGTGCAGCCTCTTCATGGTGTCTTGCGCGGCGATCTTCCCCTCCGAATCTGTTCTTCATTTTGATCTATCCAGGCACCTGCATCTTTTGGGTTTTCAAAGAATTGTGTCGTGCCCAGCGCCGCCACTCTCAGTTTAGCCGGGTACAGCATCCCGTAGGGCACTTGTAGGTTTCGCAGTCGTCTTTTTATTTCTACAAATGTTGCTCGCTTCTTTTGTATTTCCGTGGAGAAATCTGGATAGAAGGAGACTTTCACGCCATTATATTGGATTTCACCCTTTTCGCGGGCCTTTTGGAGTATGGTATCACGGTCTCTGTAATGCAGTACTTTGATGAGTATCGGTCTGGCTGGAGCCCCCGGGGGGAGGGGTCGTGTCGGTACACGGTGGGCTCTTTCGACTGCAAACATTGCAGTTAGAGTGTTTCTTCCGAACAGTTCGGGCAGCCATGTTTCAAAAAATTCTGCAGGGTTTCTTCCTTCCGTCTTTTCTGGGAGGCCCACAATCCGCACGTTGTTCCTTCTTGACCTATTTTCTAGGTCGTCTACCTTGTTCTGTAGATATTGTATGTCATGCAGATTTTTTTCCACGTCTCGCTGCATCGGCTGTATTGCGTCTTCTACGTCGCTTATACGTTGTTCAGTTTCTGTCAGACGCTCTGATATTTTCCTCATATCTTGCCGTAGCAGGTTTACATTACTTTGCATCGCCCCCATCTGCATATTAAGGTTGTTCAGTGATGCGTTGCCTTTAGTGATTTCGCTGAATATTTCTTTCAACGTAGGCTCCCTGGCGCACCTTTCGTCCTCCTGCCTTTGATCTTTTTTGGCGGCATCTTCTGCACTTTGGGAGGTGTCTCGTATAGTGCTTTCTGAGGTGTCTGCGTGATTTGCGCTGTGCGTGCATATGCCTGGGCTGCTTGCATTATTCATGCTGTCTACTGTGTAGTGTTCGTCTGGATTGACACTGTTTGCACCTTTATTTTTGTAGTTGGGGTTGTCTGCCTGACTTGTGACTTCCTGCTTATTTCCAGCATGATCTTGTACAGCATGTAGACTATTTTGTTTTTCCTTGTCCTTGCTGTGTTTAGCAGGATCCGTTGTTGTGTTTGCTTTGTCTGCTCTTTCCTTTTGACTTTCACTTTCTGCAGGTACTGTGTCTGCAGTTTCTTCCTCCCCTCCTGCTCCCTCCGTTTGTGTGCTTCTCTGTGGGCTCTCCCGCTCTCCCCTCTGTTGTTTTGGGCTTATGGAGTCCTGTTTTCTGCCCCCCTCCTCCCTGGCATACCCTGCCAGCTTACGTGCTGTGTCTGCACTGTTTGTGCTGGGCTGCGGTATGAGCGTTCTCGGCTCCCTCCCTCCGGCGCCATGTTGTTTCTGCCGGCCCCTGGCTTCATCTGCCTTCCCCCGCTCCTTGCCTCGCATCATTAACTCTGCTGCTGTCTGTTCTGTCTCCGGAGCTTGCTACTGTGCCTCCGCTGCTTTTTGATTGCCTTTCGGCGTCTCTGGGTCCCGTTAACAGGATGGGAATGTCGGATCTTGCAGGAGCTACTCTGAGATGCGACTATCTACATCTCCGGCCAGGCTCCGCCCCCTCAGCCTGGGATTCTTAAGTGCAGAATATGAAAGGTCTGAGGGAGGTCAAGACCGGTATCCTCTTCCCAATCATTGTCTTTTTTCTTTTTGCTTTTCTCATTGAAATTAAGAAATTGATTGTAAGAATGTTGCCATCCAATAGGTGGTGCTGCAGCGCTAGTGTTAAAACATCCTATTCCATGTGCAGTTCAAGTAGAGATAAGAGACATCATGAAACTGTCAGATTCCTCAGCTCAGTGGACTGATTAAGCATTTATCTCTTTCCTCAGATTGCTGTTATTTTAAGTCTCAAATTTCTGTTTGTGAACATTTATTTAGATCAATAGGCATGTCCCCCTCCCCTCTGCATCTGTATGTTATAATTGTGCCCCATCCAAACTAGTTTCCTTCATTAGCCTGACGAATGGTTGATAAGAACCTGAAAGCTTGCTGTAACATCATGAATTTTGTTAGCCATTAAAAGGTATCATATCTACAAGATTACCTGGTTTCTCCTACTGAGAACAATCACACTTTATTCTCCTGGCTAACACGGTACAAACCTGGTCAGTCAGCAGTGATATGTAGAATATCATACAACGTGCTTTTGGAAATGACTCATTATCAGGTCATTTACTAGTATTTTATGTAACTAATTTGTGGACACCTTGTATTTACCACTACAGGACATTTTGGGCTGCCATCTGTCACCAGTTGAGGGCTTTCAGGAAAAAGATGAATCAGTTTCATACCTGTGCCATGCCATATCTAAAGAAGACGGATCTTTTACTTTCCAGTCGCTGCCGAGTGGGGATTACAGCGTGGTAAGTGAGGAAGGTGTCTCTTCATATCTTATGAACCATCTGTTCTTAAGTTTAGACTAGACAGTTAATCTCCTCTTACTGGAGGAATCTGTGGGGTGCTTTATTAGCTAAATCCGCCAACAAAGGCTCTCGCTCATTACAGTAATCCGTTTTCTTTTGCTACAAATAAACATACATAAGTTCAGCCAGCCATACATACTAGAAAAAAGCAGGCGGTAAGCTGCCCATACACATTAAATAGGTGTTGGCTAAGTAGTTTAGCCAACAGTTGTCTTGATGGATGCTTAGCTGGCCAAACGTGTATGTAGTCAGAATGTAGATAAGGAGAAAGTTGCTGCAAGACGCTTGGGCCTCATGTCCACGGGCGTAATTGAATTGCAGAATGCGCGTGTGTCACCTGTGCGAGTGATCTACAGTTCAATATGAATGTTCCATAGACTATCATTTGGCATCCTCAGGTTTTTAAATACCTGTGGATGTTGTCTTTTTTTTTTGCCCTGGATTTTTGTGGATTTCGCAGGGATGGCTTCCATTGAAATCAATGGAAGCTGTCCGGTTTGCGGCACGCCCGCAGCTGACACTGCGGACGTGCCGTGGGAGATTTAAAAAAAAGAAAAGCATGGCGCATGTGCTCTTCCTGTGCCAAGCGCATCCGCCATGCAGAAGAAAGAAGATCCTGACGTGACTGAGAAGACCTGTGCCGCGTCCAGACGTGAGTAAATGTATTTTTTGCCTCATATCTGCGGGCACAGCAGGAATCCGCTGCAAGATTCCACACTCAAAATCCGTGTGCGCCAGTGGACATGAGGCCATAGGCTTTTCTGGCAGAGGCTTAGATCTGGATCTGGTAGTTGAAGTTAATTTGCCCAATCCTTATCTTCCCCCAACCGTAGCTGTTAGGAGGGAGGCCCCCATACACGTTAGATGATTGACTGATCTACATCTAATGTGTATGGCTAGCCTTAGACATCTGGTCCATCAAATGTGGACCGACCTCGCCACAGACAATAAATAGCCAAAAAAATCATATATATTTAAGCATCTTTCATATTTTTGGAAACCTTTGGCTAAAGTGGTCAAAATGTATAGCATTACTCTCAAACTATGTATTTTGGCATCCTGACCGCAGTGCTAAACATAAAGAGAAAAAAACATTCTGACTGCCTGCAGCCACCACTAGGTGGCAGGGGATGTAGGAGCTCCCTGCACATTGTACTATTATTGAGTTTAAGGTGTAACTAGACATGTAGATAATGCTGACATGCTGTAGTGACGTGTCAGTTTTCGTCGGGTGGCCCAGTTGCTGAAACTTCACCCATCGCTCATAGAAAGGGGCAGAAGTCCTCAGTTAAGCTGTGTTGCTCGATCACCGCTCTGACCAGAGCCAAAAAGTTGCACAGACTCAATAGAAATTCTGTGAGTGTATTCTGCTTATGTATCACAGCCATAGAGGCTTTGTTATAGCGATGGGTTGGAGTCTATGACACCTCACTATTACATGTCAGAAGTTCTCTAAACGTTTAGTTACACTGTAAGCATTAAGCTCTAATGGTTGTTGCAGGCAGCCAAATTATATGTTTTAAATCTGCATATGCAGAGAATTGCAAGCTGTATGTCAATTTAAAAAAAAACACTAGAAAGATAGTAAGATAATTAGCATAGAATTTGTGATCTATAAGGAACATGATAAAAAGTGAAGATTTGCTTTCAACTGTTCAAAATGTTTAATTTTAAACTTTTAACAGTAATTTGTGTTACAAATGTAATGGTTAGAGAACGAGACCTAAGCATTGACTAAAGCTGACAGAACGGGTATTTCTATCTGACTCTCATGAGAATTTCTCCCCATCCCCCCCAAATACTAAATGCAAGCATTTGTTGTATGTTGCCCCCATCCTAACATTTGAAGCACATTACTCACCATGAATGTAGTAGCCAAAGTCAGATGTTGCAATCTTCTTTGTTCTTTCAAGTGACCCTCCGGTCCTGGATAAACAAAGATGGCCGCATTGCTTTTCTGACTGATGTATACTATGCATTACTATCCATCTTTAGATTAGGACTGGAGATGAGCGAGCATACTCGGTAAGACGATATACTCGAGAGAGCATCGCCTTTTTCGAGTACCTGCTGGCTCGTCCCTGAAGATTTGGGGGGCCGTGGGGTGAACGGGGAGTTGTGGAGGGGATCGGGAGTGAGAGGGAGAGAGGGATCTCTCTCACTCTCCTCCCCGCTCCCCCTCGCTGCCCCGCGCCGCCCCGACCCCCGCGGCCCCCCCCGAATCTTCAGGGACGAGCCAGCAGGTACTTGAAAAAGGCGATGCTCTCTCGAGTAGATCGCCTTACCGAGTATGCTCGCTCATCTCTAATTAAGACTCTGTGCTGCTCCGACTGGCCAGCGCTGTTCACATGGACAGCACTGGCCAATCAAAGCCGTGTGTTGTGCCTTAGACGTATGATGCATACTAAAGCATAATCAGAGAAAGGGTGCCACCATCTTTCATTTCTCCAGGATCAAGGGGTTGCTTTAACAACTGTGTAGAATAAATGGGTCCCTATAGTGTTGTTTTTTTTTTTTTTTGTTTTTTTTTAAATGTATATATTATAAAAAAAAAAAAGTTCCATAGATTGTTGTTCCCTAAAGTAACAATTCACTAAATGGAATCTAGTCAGTGACTATTTACATGGCTATGACTATTGTGCATATGTTTTAAGCAGTTTATTAAGGCACTTGTGCTGTTAAATTTAATAGATTAGATATTATTATTTTTCTTTGTTAACTGGGCTTTTAACTTCTTCCTGCACTGTTATTGTAGATCCCATTTTACAGGGGAGAGAGGATTACATTTGACGTTGCTCCATCCAGGTTGGATTTCACTGTAGAACACGACAGCCTTAAATTAGAGGTAAATAATCTAATGATCCTATACTGTCTGGCTTATGTTCTCCTACAGTTACATTTTGTATAATCTTCTAATTTTCATTAGACTAGCTCTAACTTATCCAAAACGACGTCAAACGTCTGAACATCCAAAGAGCCATCGGTCTCTCTAGCCAAAAAAGTTTACTAAAGCTCCCGTTACCTAATTTTACACTTACCTTAAAGGGCTTGTCTCATGAAAACAGCCACTTTCTAAATAGCTGGCCTGTCAATCAAATGATCACTGCCTGGTGTCTCTAAGTTGTATCTGTCCAACAGAAGTATGACATGGCAGTCATTCGAATAAATGACCAGGATTTGCCTGAGCATGAGCCGTTCTTTGTTAGCAGCTCTCCTATGGGGCTCAGATCAGGGAACCCCTCCGCTCTGCTTTCTGTATGCCTTAAGGGGGTATATGGAAAGAGTTGGGACTGAAGGCATTCAGTGTAACATATGGCAGTAACCGGACATCTGCAAGGGCTAAATACTTTTTAATATTTTTGTACTTTTAGGTCTCTCAGCAGGATGTCTACACTGGTTTATCAAATTAACCCATTTTTAACTTTAAATCTTTATGTATTACTAGTATTTAGTCAAATCTGTGCATTGTATTCTTTGATTGTGTAACAATTGATATAATATGACCTTTTATCTGCCAGTCTTTTGTGATGAAAGCTTTTTATTCTCCTTTTAATCTAGCCGCTCTTTCATGTAATGGGATTTTCTGTGACTGGACGTGTATTGAACGGACCAGATGGTGAAGGTGTTGTGGATGCTGTGGTGACACTTAACAACCAAATAAAAGGTAGGTGGAAAATCCTTTGATCAATGCGACGCAGCCCTATTCTCTTAACTGAAGTTGTGTTGCAATGTTCTACATAAGAGGTGGCCGGGAATGCTGCTGTGCAGGTAATAAGCCTTGGAATAGGATGGGGCCCAGTAGGGTCGGTCCAGCAAAATACTTGAAGGGGTTTTCAAGGAATTTAGTATTGATGACTAAAGAGCCATTTACACGGGATAATTACCATGCAAAATTCATTCTAACGAATGCTATCCCGTGTAAATGGGGCGTTTTCCTCAGGATAGCCGATCAGCTGATTCTCCGCAGCCAGGGTTGTTACTGCAGGCACAGCTCCCATTGAATTCAGTGCATTGCCAAGCTAGGCCTCTACAATCTGGAAGAAGCTGTCTGCTTCCGGTTCTGTTCACACCAACAGTGGGTGCGCAGAACAGTTGATTGATGGGAATCCCAAGCAGTGGACCCCCGCTGATCTATTTGTTGATGACCTACCCTGAGTTAAGTCCTGCAAAACCCCTTTAAAGCTCAGATTGAAGCTGGTAGTATTGTTACTTGTGATTTCTAAATCAACACACTTGAGATTGTTTTGGGATTGTTCTTATGTCCAAAAGCCAGTCTTGACAGGCAGAGCTGCAGTGTAAAGAATAAGGAAGGATTTAGCAGTTAGTAGTCATTTACTGTTCTCCTTAGTGTCCATCAGGGAGATAAAGGCTTTAGATGGGGGTAAAGTGCAGACTGAGTATTGTGAGGAGCTGTGTACGAAGTTATAACTTTGTGATCTCCTCCGTCTTAAAATAGTTCTGACTAATGCTGATGGATCCTTCCGCCTGGAGAACATGACCGCCGGTACATACAGTATTGATGCACAGAAGGAACATATTTTCTTTGATACGCTCACTGTGAAGATTGCGCCAAACACTCCGCAGCTCGCAGACATCATAGCAGCAAGGTAAGAAAGTTATCCTGGAAATCACTGGCGTGTCTCGAAGTTCGAGTAATTCATCTGTCTCTTGTTTTCCAGATTCAGCGTGTGCGGAGACATTTCTATCACACATTTTCCTGAAAGTATTAAGACAATGAGTAAATATAAAGTTTTATTGACCTCACAAGACAAGGAAAGGGCATCGGTCCTCACAACAGAATCGGATTCACATGGAAGCTTCTGTTTCCAGGCTAGAAGAGGGTCCTATAATATACAGGTGACTTACTACTTCTTACATATCAAGCTATATATACTTGATGTGGTAGTTTTGGCCGTCGCTACTAAAGTGAGATGACAAAAGCTGCCAATAATACCCATAGCTTAAAGGATTTCCTATTGATCCCTATGATCCTATTGATCCCTGAGAACAATCACTATTGATCCCTATGACACCAGATGTGGAACAAAGGGGTCATTAACTCTTTCCAATCCCCATAATAGAAAAGTTGATACTTCTATTTATACATCTTACTATGTTTTCATGAGTAGTTGGTTATGGTTGGTTCGTACCTGCATTGGGGCTTTCAGTTATAGTTAAAAAAGGCAGTTTGCAGTGCTATTTGTTTCTCTAAAAAACCAGAACCGCATCGGAACGGAAATCAATGGGGAAAGAGGAAACTCTTATTTCTGTTTTAATTGCATTTCTTCGCTCTCAAAACGGAGCAGACGCAATTAGAACTAAAAGTCATAACACAGGAGTGAATGTAACTTTTATAAAACTTTGCAGCTTTCAGCTTCACATAACAGTAAAATGAATTTGAGATCGTAGATTGCCATTGTCTCCACTAGAGGGCGCACTGTGGTTTATACTGTTATGCAGCTTGGATTAAATATTCAAAGACTTAATTTTCAGACCTAGAAGAGTCTATTGATGATAAGGTAAACCAGATTGGCAGGAAACAGGTTTTCCTCTGAGTTTTCCGTTGGAGGTTACTGTCAGTCTATATTGAACATGTTCAATATGTCTGTAATACAATGAGTGAATAAACTCAATAGAACACTGAGGAGGGTGAAATGGTGGACGTCGTTGCGTCTTTTCCTAATAGAAGGTCTCCAGGTACTTATGGGTTCCCCATTAAATGGTATAAAAATAGTGCTAATTCTCAGCTCCCAGAAACTTCTGATACACTTCAATTCCATCCTGAAGAATGGCCCGTTGCCGGCTACTATGTGTAAGGCCTTAGTTGTTTTGATCCCTAAATCAGAGAGAGCCCCAATGGATTGTGGTTCTTACCACCCCCATTTCCATCTTAAATACTAATGTCAAGATTCTAACTTAAACCTTAGCAATTCGCATTTATACCATTCTTAGGGAGATTATACATGCTGAGCAATCGGGTTGCATGCCAGGTCAGAGCACGGCTAGGAACCTTTAGGTGATTCTTCACTAATCTTACACATGAGCACTCTAATTGTAGGGAACTGACTCTTGAATGCATTGATCAGGGTTAAGGCCCTTGATTTGGTGGAGTGGAGGTATTTGTGGGTGGTGATGGCTCGGTCGGTTTAGATTTGGGCCAGTCTTCATCAAATGGGTACAGATCTTATCTAGTTTCCAAGTAGCTAGTATTAACATTGATATCCATATTTAAACACCATTTAACTTGCATAGAGGTACACGACAGAGTTGCCCCCTGTCTCCAGCCCTGTTTGCCCTCACTATCAAACCACTTGTAATCCAGGTACGCACATCCTCAGCAATAGTCAGGGCACCCTTCTCTTTTTGCAGGATTCAGAGTCCTGTCCTCCCCCTGCGCGATCTATTTTCAAGCTTTTGGTTGTTGCTCTAGGATAAGACTCCTCTACTGGCAGTTAACTCGGCAGCAGGCAGCTTTGCTCCCATTGCCTGCTCTACTGCAATAATTGGATGAGGCAGACCCCTGCGTTCAACAACCATAATCTTGCTCTTCTAGATTGGGCTGCGTCATTGGCTGCACACTGAGTTTTCTTTCCCTTGACTCAGGAAGGCCAGGTTAACTTATGAAAGTATTGCCTAAATTTCTATATGTTTTTCATAATTCTCTGATTTGGGTCCTTAAAACGTTTTCCCGTGCCCTTCGTAGGATAGTGCTTCATATTCTATGCTGAGGTTTCCCTCCTAGACTTTAAAGTAGAAAAGCCTCTCCCTTTCGGTAGACTGGGGGGAGACTTACACTCTCCCATTTCTACTACTATTACTTGGCTAGCCAGCTAGTGTATGCTGTCTGATGGTTAACCTCAAGTGACTACAACCCAGTGATTGGCTTAGAGTGCAGGGTGGTTGGTCCGAAATAGAGTTTGAAGGGCTACTGTTGAGGGGTTCTACTTCTTCTCCTACGATTCTCTTGCCTGCACCTATAATGGTGATCCTTATGGTATGGTCTATTGCTCTTCATATGTTTCCTGAGGAAGAGGCTAAATGTCTCCAAGTACTCTTCTATGGTGTAACCCGCATTTGCCCCGACTACAGCACTTTACGGAATCAGCATTTTGGAGGCTTCACGGTGTTGCTACTCTCTTGGATATTGTGAGGGTACCTTTTGTATGTTTTTGCAGCTCCAGTGAGCTTTCAACATACCAGTAAATTTGTATCTCGGATACTACTAGCTACTCCACACTGTCGAGATCCTGACCATTTCCCCCCCTTTGACCCTTTTTAATGGCCTGACCCAGATGTCCCGCTTATTGAAGCAGTACTTCAGTTTTTACAGCTACCACATTTATCCACAGAATTTATTATATCCCTTCTTGTTTACACTCTATGGGTCTATCCTTGGTAGATTGCCCTTGATATCTGACCACTGTGGGCATAGTCATGCACGTGTTTTGGGAGTACATTGTTTTACTGGAGAGATGTACTTCTATTCAGGGAATCTCATTTACGCCTCATGCCCACGGCTGGGTCGGATTTCGACTGCGAAATCTCACAGCGGAATCCAAGCCAGTGCCACGGCTGTGACCCCTGCATACCTGTCTGGCACTGCAGCCTCTGTGCTCCAGATGTGCCGGCCGGCGCTCCATTGCGCATTAGGCACTGGGCTGTGACGCGGATTCCTGCGATACTTTCGCAGTGCTCACTGTAGAAGTGCCACGGGACTGATGGCTTCCATTGATTTTAATGGAAGTCGTCCAGGCGGAAATCTGCACAGAATAGAGCATGCTGCGATTTTCCTCCCGCAAGTGGAAAATTGCTGTTTATTTCCGCTCGTGGGCAGGAAAAGCGCTTATTTTTTTCCCCTCTATAGCATGCTATGGGCGGTATGTGCTGCGGGATTTAGAGGCGAATGTCCGCTCCGGATCCCACAGTGGGGACTCCAAGGATTCTGCATCCTAAAGTCTGCCTATTCGGACTGGTGAGCGATATCCCAGTGGATATAGCTTGCCCATACCCTTGTATAAAGTTTTTGTTCTTCTATGCTAAAAGGGTAATTTTGCTGAATTGGAAGCATTATAAGAGGCCAACTAAAGCTGTTTGGATCCTATTCTGCTTCATTTTGTTAGTCTCTGCTGTGGACCGTGAGTCGGGTCCTTGGAATCTCTGCACCCACTATTGGCAAACGATCACTGTGCTGCATTGTTCATTTGGATATACTGAAGCATGAAAAATAAAATATTCCGCTAGGTCCACTGTGGTATAGTTAGACAACAAAATGTAAAGTGATATTATACAAGTAATTTCAAGGGTTTTATTATCTAATATAATGTTCCTTTTACAGGTCTCCATACCAGAAGCTGAGGCTAAGGCTGGTCTGGCATTGAAACCGGCTGTGTTCCCTGTGACTGTAACAGACAAGCCAGTTACTGATGTGTCATTCTCCCAATTTATGGCTTCTGTTTCTGGAAAAGTATCTTGTCTTGGTATGTTTAATATGGAACACCGAAAATAGGGTGGTATTTCTGGAGCACTTCACTGAACTTTTCTCAGTGTTTGCAGGATTAAAAGCTATGGGAACTTTTGTGTATGAAAATTCACACATATCTTTCTGCTATCTTCTGTATCCATTTTTGCATTGAGTTTTCCTACTCATGCATTTAGAAAGCCTCATACCTGATATTCGGATTGCTAAATTCTGGTTCCTGGGTGGAGGGGGGATGTCAGCACTGATCAGCTGGGTCTCTGTCATGAACAAGCACAAACTGGGATCCCTCTGTTCTCTCTGAGGCTGTGTAGTCATGCTAGAGCAGTGCTATACAATGCTATCTCTGTCTATCTCAGTTACAATTGTGCGATATGTTAGTGGTGGAACAGACAGGCACTGCGTAGTTGATTACTATATAATGCTATCTGTAGATCAAATGACAAGGTGGTGGGAGATGAGCTGGATTAAAAAAAAAACGGCCTAATTTTACTATGGGCAGGTGGGTGGCGACAGGTGATCTGGAGAGCAGAACACAAAAAAACTGTAGTACTACAAGGCACAGTATCCTAGGACTTTGGGGCTGGTGAGATGATTGACCTCTCCTGACACTGTCATACAGCCCTCTGTAATATTAGTTCTCTTGCTCCAGATGAGGTTTTTCATCTTTTTTGTTTTAATTAATTTATTTTTTTACTACTACTACTACTACTAATAATAATAAACATATTCCGCAGCGCTTACATAGACAGAGGGGATACAGAAAGACAATACAAACATTACAGAACCACGGTTACATAGTAATCAATTGATGGAAACAATAGGGGTGCGGGTCCTGCTCCAACGAGCTTACATACTACAAGTAATGGAGTGATACAGAAGGTAAAGGGGCTGGCAGTGTGCACGGTATGGCGAGCTGGACAGTGAGGGATGCTATACACATAGACAATGGTCCGACATTTAGCCGTGTGACGGCAGAAACAGTATGACTGCAGGAGGGGTTTATGATGGCTAGCAGGGATTGCAGTCAGTAGGTCAGAGAGCATGTTATCAGGCAGAGGACAGAGGGGTTTGTTTAGGGAATGCGGTATGCCTCCCTGAAGAGGTGCGTTTTTGGAGCACGCCTGAAGTTCTGCGAGTCCTTGATTGCTCGGGTAGCCTTTGGTAGTGCATTCCAGAGGACCGGTGCTGCTCTGGAGAAGTCTTGGAGGCGGGAATGAGAAGTTCGAATTAAAGGGGCGCTCAGTCTGGTTTCGTTAGCAGAGCGGAGAGCCCGGGCTGGTTGATGTATTGAGATGAGGGAGGCGATATAGGGGGGCGCTGCACTGTGGAGGGCTTTGTGGACGAAGGTAGCGAGTTTAAATTGAATTCTGTATTTAACGGGCAGCCAGTGCAGTGACTGGCACAGGGCAGAGGCGTCCGAGTAGCGGCTGGACAGGAAGATGAGCCTGGCTGCCGCATTCAGTAATGACTTGAGGTGAATTTTTAATAGAAAATAACAGGATGCTTTCCATAGACTGTACTTTCCTATGTGGTAGACTCATATGAACTTACAAATGACATGCTGCCTTCAATCTGTCACTACAGAAAGCCACTGAGTGGTCGTGTTTCAGAAATTCCTCAGTGTGTAACAGCATTCGTGGAGCAGGCCAAGGGAGGGCTGAGAAAACCCTTCAGTTTACTATGACTGATGGGATTAGCTAAGATTTTCTAGTCTGCTGTGCATTTGAAAGCAATACAAGCAGCACACCAAACAATCAAAATTTTTTAATGAAAACCAATTGCTAAAAGCCTTAATTTGCCAAAACACATTGTTTAAAGAGAGAGTGGAACGGTGTACATAGCCTTTAAAGGGGTGTTACACTTTCAGCAAGCTTCATTTATAACAAAAAGTTATACAGTTTTCTTATATACTTTTCTGTACAAATGCCACTCTGTTTTCAAGATCTCTGCTTGCTGTCATTCAGTAAGAATGGTTCCTTGCAACCAGAGGCGTAACTTGAAGCTCCTGGGCCCCAATGCAAAACCTGTAACAGGGCCCCCAACGATAATGCTTTCTTTATCCATTGTATTGGGCTCCCTTTATGAAGGAGAGGCCTTATGGGCCCCCTAAGGCTCCTGGACCCGGGTGCAACCGCATCCCCTGCATCCCCTATAGTTACGCCAGTGCTTGCAACGCTAGAGTTATCATAGTTATTGCCTTTTTTTTTTTTTCTTATGCAATTTTTTTCCTAATTTTTCAGACACCTGTGGGGATCTGACTGTGACGTTGCAGTCAGTGAGCCGGCAGAGAGAGAAGCGTTCTGTACAGGTCTCTAGCAAAACTGAAGCGGTGACTTTCACTTTTGAGGATGTATTGCCCGGCAAATACAAAGGTAGATAAATAAATATCTAATGTCTACAAGGAATGTGCTGCCTTCATGATACATAATGGCCTATTCTAGCTACCTGTGACTTCGAAAAGGTCTTACTCTAATCCTTACGTGGATTGCGGCCTGCCTTTCAGCAGTGTTGTCATATTGCCTGTTCTGTCCTAGTACAGAGCGCAGCGTATGTTAAATTGTCCATTTTGAATCCGTATTTGATGCGGAATATGTTAATGTTGTACATATAAAGATTATCATATCCCTGAAATTCATAATCCTATTTTTTTTTTCAAGTGAGTATCATCCAGGAAGATTGGTGCTGGAAGAATAAGTCTCTGGAGTTTGAAGTTACAGAGGATGACATTGTGGGCATAGAGTTCAGACAGACTGGCTACATGCTTAGATGCTCCCTCTCACATGGCATTACACTGGTGAGCAAAGAACATCTTAAGATGCGTTTTTAAATTCCATCCTGTGTTCTCTATTGTTCATCTGGTTGAATGTCTGCTTGATACAATAGAATTACTTTAATAGCTTTTTACATGGCCTGATATTGAGCAAATGTTCGCTCACCCAATTGTTACCCCTAGTGACAGCACCACAAATCATTTAACAAACGACAAACAAGATTGTATCTTTTATGCAGCACCAAAAACCATCGTTGTTGGCAGCACATCTCTCCATCTTAGTATGGGATCTGCTGCTGACGAAAGTGTACGAGGGACGAATGATCATATTACCAACCGTTCATCCCCCCATGAAGTCCTCATCAACTTGTATGATGGCCATTTATGTGAACGCTGACCTCATTGATCAATGCTAGTCCTCTGGCTCAAATTGAACCATATAAAAGGCCCAAACCTACAATAGCGGTCTTATCTCTTAATACTCAAACAATGGAGATGATGTATTAAGGGCCTTTTTACAGGGAACGATTATCGTTCAGATCCTTGCTGGGTCATGAGAATCAAACGATAATCGTTTAGTTGCTGGCAGCATTTATACTAAACAATGAACCTCTGTAAACAGGCAGTCGTTCATCTATGAACAACTTCCTGTTTACTATGAACAACTTCCTGTTTACTATGAACAACTTCCTGTTTACTGTGAACAACTTCCTGTTTACTGTGAACAACTTCCTGTTTACTGTGAACACAGGAGGGTGGCCAGAACAATCATGGCAAGTTTTAGGACTCACTGAAATGTTCTCCTCCACAGGAATTTTACCAGGATGGAAATGCCCCAGAGCATGTTGGCGTGTACAATCTGACAAAAGGAGTCAATAGATTCTGCCTATCTAAACCAGGTAATTGTCACAGATTTTGCTTTGAGATTCCGCATTACTGAAATGAAAATCTTGAGCACAGGTTTAGTTGAGCTGCGCTTGTGCAACCGGAAGAGGCCATAACTGTTTCACTTGGCCACCTCAGTGTAGAGAACCATGGATAGTATATTGAGCTTCTCCCTTCATGTTCCTGATGCACTGAAATAAAGCTTGGGCAAAGCGTTCTAGGTAAACCCTGCCTAAGCATAAAAGCCCATGATGCACTATCCAACAAAAGTAATTGGATACCTGACCAAGAATAAAAAAAAGTAATATTTGTTTACGTTATATATTTTTTCCCCATCTACACCTGAAAATATGTAATACAAAATGATGCAACACCTTATATTCACCCCAGAGTGGTGCCATTAAAAAAATACAAGTTGTCCTCACAAAAACAAGCCCACATGCAGTTATGCCAATATGTTATGGCTCTTGAAATGCAATGATAACAATCACTTGGTCCTTAAAGGGGTTGTCTCACGCCGAAACGTTGTTTTTTTTTTTATTCAATAGGCCCCCTGTTCGGCGCGAGACAAACCCAAGGGATGGGTTAAAAAAAAAAAAAAAAGTTTATTACTTACCCGAATCCCCGCGCTGCGGCGACTTCTTTCTTCCTTTACCAAGATGGCCGCCGGGATCTTCACCCACGATGCACCGCGGGTCTTCTCCCATGGTGCACCGTGGGCTCTGTGCGGTCCATTGCCGATTCCAGACTCCTGATTGGCTGGAATCGGCACACGTGACGGGGCGGAGCTACGATGACGACGCGGGACCAGCTCTCCGGCACGAGCGGCCCCATTCACCAGGGAGAAGACCGGACTGCGCAAGCGCGTCTAAAAACGCCAGAAGACAGCGAATTTAGACGGATCCATGGCGACGGGGACGCTAGCAACGGAGCAGGTAAGTGAATAACTTCTGTATGGCTCATAATTAATGCACGATGTATATTACAAAGTGCATTAATATGGCCATACAGAAGTGCTGAACCCCACTTGATTTCACGAGACAACCCCTTTAAACCAAAATATAGGCTTGTCACTAAAGGGTTAAGGAAGCCCTGTGTGCCAGATATATTTTACCTAAAATACACATTAAAGTTCTATAGTAAAAGTGCTGTTTTATTGGAGCTTTTTTGAAGTCTCAAGGTGACTAAATGGCAATTCTCTGTCAGTGTAGGCGATCTTTTATTTAATACAAGGATTTAGTTAAAATCGTGTATTGGCTTTTATAACTTACAGCTGCAGATTTCCCATTTTTTATTCATTTTTTGTTTCCAGGTGTTTACAAGGTCACCCCGCGATCCTGCCATCGCTTTGAACATGCCTATTACACTTATGACACGTAAGTGGTATATTTTGCGATGTAACATGTCAGTGATTATTAGCAGATGTCATTCCAGTCTTCGATTCTGATACTTGGATGTCAGCGAATGTCAGGAACCTTGATGCTGGGTTTGAGATTCTAAATAAATGCATTTTGGTAGTAACTGGTCAAAGCATAGGGTTAGGGCTAACCCTAATAATAATGGGCAGAAAAGGGCTTATTCTATGCTTGCAGACTTTAATGAAGCAGGGGGTAAAAGGATTTAAAGCTTGTTCTGCTAAACCTTAATGTCACTGCATTCTTTCCCCAGATCCTCTCCTAGTATCCTTACTCTGACTGCAGTACGACATCATGTCCTCGGGGCCATTACAGCTGATAAACTAATGGATGTGACCGTCACTATTAAGTAAGAGCAGGATTAATTGCAGCTTCAATCTGTATACTATGCTGAGCAATGATGGTCTAATAAGAGAAACTGTCTGCTTTTTTTATTTTCCTTATTGTCTCAGGGCTGAATTCTCCTTGGCCCTGCTACTTTTTCTCCACTGGGATTGCTGTAGTGCCTAAAAGCCTTCATAGCGAAGTCATGGCACAATATACAGTAGGAGAGGTTATTGTCTGAGAGCTTGCCATACACTGTGCTGGTGCTTAAAGGAGTTGCCCAAGGCTAGGAAAACATGCTGCTTTCTTCCAAACACAGCGCCAACCTTGTTTGTGGGTTATGTGTGGTATTGCAGCTCGGCTCCCACTCACTTCAATGGAGCTGAGCTGCAATACCACGCGCAACCCTATAGACAAAGGTAGCGCTGTGTTTGGAGGAAAGCAGCCATGTTTTTCTAACCCTAGACAACTCGTTTAATCAAAGATGTCAGCACGGTCTTTCTGGTTATGCGGGCAGTTGTAGGTTGTTGGCGCCGCTTAACAGTGGCTGTCCCTTTTCCTATGTAGAGGCAGACAAGAGTGGCGATAGCTAGAGGACTGGCACAATTTTAGGGAAGTACTTTTGGATGTCAAATATAACACTTGTATAGTATGGGGTCTTCAAAGATTCTGTCAAATGAGCATGAACGTATAATTTAATGTGTTTACTTGTTTCTTGCCTTCACTTAGATCTTCCATAGACACTGAACCAGCCCTGGTCTTGGGACCCCTGAAATCTATTGAAGAGACACGAAGAGATCAGCAGCTGGCAGAAATTGAAGCTCGCAGGTTGGAAAGAGAGAAATCCGGTTCCAAAGAGGCTGATGCCCAACCACCGGTTCAGGAGGTTGTAGAAGAACTCCAGGGGCCCTTTACATATGAATTCTCTTACTGGGCACGGTAAGGTTTAAAGGCCCATTTACACCAGCCGATGATCGCTAAAAAAATTGCTAAAAGGCGATCGTTTTAGCGATAATCGTTGTGTCTAAAGGTACGCCCATCGTGCACCTTTCGGGCACTGCTAGCAGATCATTAAATTCAGTCCAACCTAAAAATCGTCAGTCAGCCTTATCAGCAGTTCTCTACGGGGAGTGCTGATGGCATTGTTTTCCCCTGGAGAACACAGGGTCTGAGCTCAGATAATAGCCCTCGGGCTATTAACTGCTTTCAGCTAAAGGCTTAATTTTCACACTTAATTGCTATTAAGTAGCTGAGTAGCTACTTAAACGTTTATGCAAAATGATCGCTCAAAGCTGTCACTCAAACGGTCATTTGAGCGATCTTTTAGCGATCATCGCTCCGTGTAAATGGGCCTTTAGTGGCGGAAGATGTTTGGAAGTATTTGCTCTGATAAGAGATTAAAAGAATAAGGGTCTCTTTACACTCGCCAATTTATTCTTTGAACGAGCGACCAATATCAGTTCGCTTGGGAAGGCTGTTTATACAGGCAGATACATCGTTGGGTCATTCACATGAGAAATCGTTCAGTTGTTCACATTCACTGTATAAGTGAATATAGGAACTGAATGATCGGTATTTAAACCAAACAATTGGTGAAAGAGCCTGTGATAATTTTTATGCCTGCATAAAATGAACGAAAAGCGAATGATTGCTTGTTGTTTGATCGTTGGCTGCGTTAACTCTGAAAGATTACTATTCATTTTCTTTTGTTTGAATAATTTTTTTAAACTATAATCGTTCTGTGTAAAAGGACCTTAAGGCTGGATTCAGACAAACGTATATCGGCTCGGTTTTCACGCCCAGCCGATATACGTCGTCTCTCTCTGCAGGGGGGGGGGCCTGGAAGAGCCAAGAGCAGTGGTCTGAGCTCCCGCCCCCTCTCTGCCTCCTCTCTGCCCCTCTGCACTATTTGCAATGGGGAGAGGCGGGACGGGGGCAGGGCTAATTCTCGGAACTTGGCCCCACCCCCTGTCCAGCCGCCTTTCATTGCAAATAGTGCAGAGGGGTGGAGAGGAGGCAGAGAGGGGGCGGGAGCTCAGTTCCTGCTCCTGGCTCTTCCATTCTCCCCCCTCCCCACCCCCCCCCTGCAGATGAGGACACCGTATATCGGCTCGGTGTGAAAACCGGGCCAATATACAGTCGTCTGAATCCACCCAAAGACTGTAAGTAACTCGTTTAGCCATAAATGTTTTCACCTGTGTCTTTACATATGTGTGAAAAGACATTAAATTGTCCTAATATATGGTATTTTGGTGATTTTCCAACACTACTATTATCATGCAGTCTTCATTTGGCTGAGCTTGCGTGTTTTGTTTTAATGCTTGAAGTGGATTTAGTGAGAAAATGGAGAATTGAGATGTTGCATGCAGATACTGCCTTGTAGCTACACATAAGTGCAAACTACCATATTAGTATCACATTATTAAATAGGACCTCCTGGCATGTGTGTAATAGTAAATTCTTTCACTTTCAGAACTCTGCCTTGTGCCATCCTTCTGTTAATCCTCCTGGAAATGTCTCAATAAATTAACAATCGTGTTATACGCCTTGTTAGTAGGATTGTCCCAACACTGTTGGCGCAGACTGGATAGTGTCAGACCGTGTGTGGATATGCCGTATTGACAAGGGGAACTGTAATGCCTATTCTAAGACTGTATAAATGATGGAAGGAAACAATTTATTATAGATCCAGTTGGTCATTGTGTGTTTATTGCTGTAGCATGGATTTGTGTCTTAAAGCCTCAAATATACCCCAACACGTTATCATTGGAGGATTTTCCTGAATGTTATCAGGTGTGAATGAGAGGTGGAAGGTTCAGTTAAAGGTGTAGTATCGGCTCATAAAGGGATGGCATATGCCTAGGATTGGTAGGTGTCTGACATCTGGGCTTCCCACTGATCCTAATAAGTAAATCCTTAGTTTTTTCCTGCACAGTGGCTTCCAGCCACCTAGCTATACAGGGAAACTGCAGAAAAGGTCCATTTAAGTGAATGGGGCTGGCTTTAGGTCCCTATGCAAGAATAAAACAGTGACGGAGTGACATAGCGGCAGTCCCTTCATTTTTGGCATCTGTGGGGGTTTCCTAACATTCCTAGTGATATGTCTTCACTTTATGAGATTGGAATGCCCCCTTTAATCTTGGCTGTGACACTTTATTTACAGAGTAATCCTGCTAACAGCTATGATCCACTTAAAGAACTTGAGGAGAGAGACACTGACTCAGGAAGGACTTCTTTTATTGAAAGTGAATTATATTTTATTTCTGTAACTTTAGATCTGGTGAGAAGATCACGGTGACTCCTTCATCCAAAGAACTTCTCTTCTATCCCCCCTCTGTGGAGACAGTCGTCAGTGGAGGTAAGTGGCTGTCATGAAACATAGAAGACTTGTCTTGTTCAGCAATATTGCTGACACAATATTTCCATGCAGTGGGCTAGAAATCGTGGATTTCTCTATTTCAGAAAGCTGCCCAAGAAAGCTAATAGAAATTCACGGGAAAGCTGGCTTGTTTCTGGAGGGACAGATTAACCCGGAGTTGGAGGGTGTGGAAATCGTAATCAGTGAGAAAGGGGCTGCGTCGCCTCTCATTACCGTTTTTACAGATGATAAAGGTTCATACAGGTTGGTGCAATTTATCTTTTTTTGCTTTAATGTTTTTATGCTACACGATTTCCCAATATATCAGTAAGACTATAAAGCAGTAATTGATACTATACAGAATATCTATTTGTAAGACAAAGTAGTGGTGAGAATTAGATTTATTTAGGTTAGATAATACTCATTCAAACCTCTGTCAAAGGTATATATTGGAAGTATTTCCTGATTTTATATACCTGCACTGGAATCCTCCAGTAATGTGTCCTACTTTTACAGGAGGCTATGGTATTGAATAGCGTAGTAAACTCTGCTCTTCCATCTAGTAACAAAAATGGCAGGAAGACACATGACGCACATGTCAAAAACATGTCAGATCAGTGGAGCCCTATGAATACGTTTGGCGCATATGGTAAACATAATGGTATATTTATTTTAGAATAAACCAGAAAACCTTAGTTGTTACCATAGTACCCTGAGAACAAGTGATGTTCCACCAAATTCTCCAAGGTTTGGCTAATTGTTGTAATCCCTAGTATTGTGTGTTCCCAAAAAACTTTCATACTCTACTGTTCTGTTACCAGAAATGTTGTTCATACCCTAAATAACTTTTCTGCCAAGGATTTCTGCCTGTCCTGCCCACTCCCATTGCAAACCGCTCAGATGGTAGGAGAGATGCAAAGAGCCTGGGAGCGAACAGGAGGGGGGGGGGGGGCTGCTTGGATGGAAGCGTGTATATATATATATATATATACACTCGTGTAAATAAGCCCTTAAAGGGGTTGTCTCGCGAAATCAAGTGGGGTTATACACTTCTGTATGGCCATATTAATGCACTTTGTAATATACATCGTGCATTAAATATGAGCCATACAGAAGTTATTCACTTAGCTGCTCCGTTTCTAGCGTCCCTGTCGCCATGGTTCCGTCTAATTTCGGTGTCTTCTTGCTTTTTTAGGCGTGCTTGCGCAGATGGAAATTCTCCCTTCGGCTCGGAAGCATTGGCGTTTTGGCTCCGCCCCCTTGTACGCGTCATCGCGTAGCTCCGCCCCATGACGTGTGCCGGTTCCAGCCTCCTGATTGGCTGGAATCGGCACGTGACGGGGCGGAGCTACGCGATGACGCGTACAAGGGGGCGGAGCCAAAATGCCGATGCTGCCGAGCCGAAGGGAGACGGCCCATCTGCGCAAGCGCGTCTAAAAAAGCAACAAGACACCGAAATTAGACGGAACCATGGCGACGGGGACGCTAGAAACGGAGCAGCTAAGTGAATAACTTCTGTATGGCTCATATTTAATGCACGATGTACATTACAAAGTGCATTAATATGGCCATACAGAAGTGTATAACCCCACTTGATTTCGCGAGACAACCCCTTTAAAGAGAGACTGGAAAAATAAGTGGTACTAATGAAAAACAGGTGGAGGGTCAATTTTTTTTACTAGGAGCATAGAAAGAGCATTTTGCAGAGGCAGAGTCTCTCCGAAGCAAAGCTGGTCAGAATTTAACCAATCTGTGAAAAATTGCATCTAAAAAATGTTCCACAATGTAAAATGTACAGTGCATAATATCCTCAAAAGATTCAAAGACTGGAGAAATTCGTGTGCACAAGGGACAAGGCCGGCTGTCAATAGAGGATGCTCGTGATCTACGAGACCTCAGGCGCCGCTACATAAAAACAGGCATGATTCTGTAATGCCAATCACTGTATGAGCTCAGAAATACTTCCAGAAATCATTATCTGTGAACACAGCTCGCCGTGCAATCCACAAATTCAAGTAAAAGTTGTATCATGCAAAGAAGCTATACATCAATTCAATCCAGAAACGCTGGCATCTTCTCTGGGCCAAAGCTCATTTAAAATGGACTGATACTAAATGAAAAACTGTTCTGTGATCAGATGAATAAGAATTTAAAATTCTTTTTGGAACCCACAAACACCGTATCCTGCAGACTCTAGAGGAGCCATCTGGCTTATCAGGGCACAGTTCAAAAGCCTGCAGCTCTAATGGTATGGGTTGTATTAGTGTCTATGGCATGGACAGCTTACACATCTTGAAAGGCACTATGAATGCTGAGCAGCATATAGAGGCTTTAGAACAACATATGATCTTACCCAGACAACATCTCTTTCAGGGAAGCCCTTGCATATTTCAGCATATAATACTAAACCACATACTGCATCCATCACAGCAGCAGGGCTTCCCAGAAGAAGAGTCCGGGTGCTGAACCGGCCGCTCGCAGGCCAGACCTTTCACCAATAGAAAACATTTGGTGCATTATGAAACGAAAAGTCCAGCAAAGACGACCCGGGAGTGTTGGGCAGCAGAATCTTACATCAGACAAGAATGGGACAACATTCCTCTCCCAAAACTTGAGCAGTTGGTCTCTGCACTTCCCAGATGTTTACTGACTGTTGTAAAAAGAAGTACGGATTCTTCACAATGGTAGACATGTCCTGTCCCAATTATTGTGAGATGTGTTGCTGCCCTCAATTTGTAAAATGTAGTTAATTATTTTTTTTTTTTTTTGTTTGTAATGAAATGGGAAAAATGTCTCCCTTTCAACTTCTGATATGTGTTCTGTTAATAACATCCAGTTAAATATTACCAAATCATTGCATTTATTTTAGTGTCCCAACTTTTTTGGAATTGGGGTTGTACGTAACATATAGTTGACACTGTGGAGGGCACAAGCTCAGATCATCATACATATACAGTGCATTCAGCTACCCGCTAACCACCTGACATCAGCAATATAACAACATTTATACATATATATATATCATTCCTTTCATATATTCAGTTTGTGTTTTTGTATTCATATTTATATACATTGTACACTTTGTATTTAAAAAACTAAAATAAAAATCCAGCACCTAGGAGTTGTCGTTTTGCTGTAAAACTCTGCATGCAGATATGCAAATGATTATAGTTGTGGTGTGAGTAGGTAAACGGTCCTGTCACCTGAGGCCCTAAAAGTGCTTCCACCATTGGCCTATACAAAGGCTCTCAGAGGTTCCTTTCTGCTTGTGTAGAGCTTGTTGACCACTAGATACTCCTCTATGAAGATTTTGTCCAGTTAACAGAGTTTGAGAAGGGCGCATTATTGGAGTGCGAGAAGCTGGATGGTCGTATTGACGAATAGCCTGCCGCCTGTTTGGAAGTGTTGGGACAAGTGGATGCTGGAGGACATGCACACAAGGCAACCGGGCTCAGGACACCCTCGACAGCCCACCAGTAGAGAGGATTGTCAGATCAACCGACAAGCCAGAGCAGTTCTGACTGTTTCATGGTGTGCCATCCAGAGACAGGTGGCGCCGTTGTTACACCCCTTTGTCTTTCCAAACCGTTTTCAGGTACGGTACTTGGGACCCTTGCTGATCCGCTTATGAGAAGCTGTTGCAGACTGCTAGAACACTGTCCGCAGTGCAGAGGCCCGCTTTGTTATTGCTGCACTCGCACAGTGAAGTGTCTGCGTTCTGAGTGTTCCGGACGCACACAGCAGCTCTTCATGAGCTTGATCAGCAGGTATCCCAAGTGGTGGACCTGTTGACTTGCTATTGATCACCTGTCCTAAGGATAGGTCATCAATAGTTGGTAGCCTAGAAAACTCCTTTAAGAACTTTTATATAAAGTGGTTGACATGTGGGAGGGAATGCTAATTAATTCTCGATCGATTTAAGCAATCCTAAAGAAACCCTAAAGCCTTGTAAAACACAGTTGAGATTAAACTGAACATTAAGCAAAGAATTGTTTGTTTTTTAATCCTACAAGTGGCCTTATGTTGATTCTAATTGTACCTTTTAGGTTTTGCTGCCTTTTATTGATTATGTGGCTTTTTATTGCCGGTTTATTCCCACATGTAACTGTTAAATGGCCTTTCTGTTTGCACAGTGTGGGACCTTTACACAGTGACCTGGAGTACACCATCTCGGCTCAGAAAGAGGGCTTCGTGCTGACTGCTATTGATGGAACCGTTGGAGACTTCAATGCTTTCGCCCTTGCAGGAGTTACATTTGAGGTATACGTATAGGTCACTTCAGCCATTGTTCTCCTTGCCTTTCAGAATTGTACATACTGTATAACTTTATTTCTAACACTAACTTTAGTGCTTTTTGATTCTGCGTAGATCCGTTCAGAAGATGAGCAGCCCCTGGCTGGAGTTCTCCTATCACTTAGTGGAGGAATGTTCCGTTCCAATCTCCTCACCCAGGAAAATGGGATGTTGACCTTCTCAAACCTGGTAATGCAGGCATTTTATTTACCAAGTTCTGTTCTGGGCAGTAAAACTCCTATCATCCGGTGATAGTATATTTGTTCCACTTGCTTTGGTTTCAGAATTTCTTTGTAGTCTGGACCCATTTAAGATGGGGATTGGAAAACTGACGGGAATTAAATGATTCTCTTTTTCATCTCCTTTTAATATCCCTTTTGTACTGTATCATTTTCATTTCTTCAAAAGATGGTACCATGTACAAATCCTATTACTGCTGCTTTGTGTGGAAGGTCCATCTGGTAGCATTGGTCTGGTACGTAAAGTGGCATTCCGACTACAGAATCTCTCCTTGCTGTGTCATTTTAACAGGCCTGGGCACAGAGGGTAAACGTCACGTTTAGGGTGAATGCACACGGGCAGATTTGAATAGCAAAATCCAGAACAGGCGATTGACCGCCTCTTGATTTCATAGCAAATACCACCCATGGCATGCAATGCATAAGTGATTCTTCATGCAAACGAGTGGAAACCAGCATGCTCCGTTTTACTGCGGATTTCACATGGACAGCTTCTATTGAAGACAATAGAAGCCGTCTAACACGTGGCTCGTCTGCAATTGACATTGCAGGTTTTGCGGGAAAAGCAGAAGTTTAAAAAATAAATTAAATCTGTACTGCGCATGTCCGACAGTGAGCCGTGCGGACCATCCACAGTACAGAAAGAAAAAAATGAAAGCCGGTACGAGTGGACACCGCTGCTGCCAGGGCCAGACTCTACTCCGGGATTCTGCATTCGGAATTCGACCCACTTGTGTGCATGTGGCCTAAAGTGATTTTCCACCACTTTGATATTGATGGCATATCCTTTGGGCAAACAATAAGTTTTCAGACCAGTATGACTCCGAGACTCGGCACCCTCATGATCAGCTGTTAAAAGAGACAGCAGCTTTCAGGTGATCGCTGTGACTTTTTCATTACTTACCAGGAATAACTTTGGTGCTGTGCATTGGTACTATGTCAGTCCCATTCAAATGGCGCAAAGTACCAAATATACAGACCTGGCCTCAGAAATAATAAAGGGGTACAGAGCTCACCCAAGTGTCGCTGTCCCGTCAGCTGATCGGTGTAGGTGCCTGGAGTTGGACCCCAGAATTTTCACCGCAGCTGCACCAATGTTTCCTGGGGGGGAGGGGGTGGGGGTCATGAATGAAATGCCCTATTTTGACAGATTATCTTTGGCATTTGCTACCTTGTGGATATAATTGTGTACAGAGATATGCTAATTGATCTCCTTTTCTCCTTTCAGAGCCCTGGTCAGTATTACTTTAAACCCATGATGAAGGAGTTTCGTTTTGAGCCTTCCTCTCAGATGATAGAGGCGCAAGAAGGACAAAACCTGAAAATTAAAATCACTGGCTACAGGACAGCATACAGGTCACTTTCTTTACTGCTTTATTCATATGTCTAACTCCAGATGTAGTTCCTGACAGAGAACCTGCCTTTTTTTTTTTTTTTGGTCAATTACTTACACTAGCTTAATATTCCTTTTAATCTTTGGTCATTTAAAGAGGGCTTGTCGTGTCCTCTGCGCAGTCGGGCTGGCTCTACAGCCACAGCTTGGATAACTCTCACCTACTTTTTTTCTATACACCCTCCCCTTCCCCGACCTCCATTAGATTTGGCTCCTGGAGCTTCAAATCAGTTGAGTGGGCGATCTTCTCCACTTACTGTCCATTGGTTT
Source organism: Eleutherodactylus coqui (assembly GCF_035609145.1). Lineage (NCBI taxonomy): Eukaryota > Metazoa > Chordata > Amphibia > Anura > Eleutherodactylidae > Eleutherodactylus > Eleutherodactylus coqui. The sequence continues at coordinate 112,967,347 of NC_089844.1, forward strand.
CCTCCACCCATTGATGTCCCCTATTAACAGTAAGCGAAGGAGACTTGACTGGTTATAAGACCCAGGAGCATTGACTAATGGAGGGCAGTATGGGGGGGATGTACAAAGAAAAGAGGTGCGATGGAGTCATCGGGGCTCCGGTTGCAAAGCTATACAATCGGCCATGCTGTTTTAATGATATGTACAGCAATATCTTCATTGTCCATCTTTCCTAGTGCACAAGCTTACACTATGGAAAAAAAAATCTAGTTTCCAAAATCATGTTGTAAAACCTTGTGAGACTATTTCAGAAGGGGCTGCTAGTCAAGTCTGTTAAGTCTGTGAGCGATTGGTAGAGAAAGTAAAAAGGTTCTTTGTAGGGTAAAGCTATGGCAGCACGGTGACTTTGACCACAACACATGCCGCATGCCCAAAAGTCGCAGTGTGTTTTTGCCCGTATGGCATGTATTATATGTGAATATTGTCATATTGTGACCTGCAAGTTACTGCTACTCGGCAGTTCCAAGAAATCCCAGAAGGCCTGGTTTCTTGCAGTCGTCAGGCTGCAGCAGCTTGTGAATTACAACACGACCACATTGACTTGCCTTAAATGCGATGCAGGCAGGGTGACAAGGTGATGTTTGGCAATGTGTTGTGTATCTCTGGCGAATTTCCTTGTAGCCCTAGCTTAGTATCATCAGAGCAACGTGTGAGAGTTCAGTTCCAGAGGGGTTAGCACAATTACTCTGTTAGTATGCTGAGGTCGGGCACCCCATCATTGCTACGAGGATACCAGGACTGCAGATCTGTGTCCGATGTGGTAACCGCCATGGTCATACAGAAATGCAATGAATAGGTAGATTAACCCATTAAGGTCCAAGCGCTGTAAACTTAGTGCTTGGTCCTAGGCTTCAATCCTGGCCGATAGTAAAAATATGGCGCAGGATTAAAGCTCCTGCTTTGCAATCGAGCAGAAGCAGGACTGGTTGTCAGTTGTTGGTCACAGCTGAGAACTCGAAGGAAAAGGGAGAATTGGTTTTTAACCCCTTCTGCCTTCTCCTTTTCCTAGCGAGCGCTATCTACTAAGAAGTGAAAGTGGAAGTATAACTTCCACTACGCGAGCCGGCGGTTACGTGACCACCGGGATCCCCTGGCACAGCAGAGCTATAGGGTCCTAGCGTACTCTGATCAGCTCTGCCAGTGACTATTATCACTACAGGGGATGTTTTGCCCTGTAACTAGGGCTTCAATGGGTGCGACTCCTATGGATGCCCCAGCTACAGTGGAAAAATGTTAAATTAAAAAGAAAAAACAATTTTTTGAATATCCTCCAGAGGTCTTATATGACGTCATAGGAGACATAGTAAAAAAAAAAATTACATAAATAAGTAAAACAAAATTGCAAAATAAAATAAAAATATATATGTAAAAAAGAAAATAACCAACTGTCGCCATATGCGCCCTGCAATCCGAAACATACATATGGTATATCCAAACATCTGAAACAAAATGAGGAACCTGTAAAAAATTACTATAAGTGTTAATTTTATTTTATTAATTTTTTTTAGCTTTTTACTCACAAAACTAAAAAAAATGGGGGGGGGGGGGGGGTGTAAAGTAAGTAAAAAAGAAATTTTTTTAAAAATCGCCCTATATGTCATGGTAGAAAAAATAATTTTGGTAGCTGAAGGAAAAAAATAGGACAGTTAAACCACCACATGGGTAAAATTCGTAAAAAGTGTGTGGTCCTTAAGGTACAAAACAGGCTGGTCCATAAGGGGTTAAATATGTACGTTCAGGCACCTCCAGAGTAACTCAAGGGTCCGCACCAGAGGGTGTGGAGATAAACTTCAGATGAGATGCCTTGCATACTGGTTTGATGGCCAGCCTGACTCCTTCATCAGATGCATGGAGTCTGAGACGCTCCCGCTTTTCTCCCAGTTTGTGTTCTTCGTCATATAATCTTTATCTTGTGTCCTCCGAGTTGTGTTAGGAAACATATGCTCAAGCTAGAGAACCGAACACAACACGATGCTTAATCCACAATTTACAACAGGTCCTTAAGCTAAAGATAAAATAAATGATGGCTTCAGTAAATGATGGCGGAAAAATATGATTAAATTATAAATCTATTGGTGTGTCCATAAAATAAACCAGCCTGGTGTGCAGTTTAACTTTATGGAGTAGAAACCGCTGAAATGTTGTCAGGTGCGGCTCGGGATCATTCCCGATAGACTTCTACATGTGGTTTATGACTCCTGAAAGCAGCAGCCTGTCGGTGTCTGCGAGTTACCGCTTGCTACACTGCTGATTGCTCTATCTAATTGCATTAAAAATATATTTCTTCCATCATTGATGCTGGCGACTCCTGTTTTATGACTCTTTTGTGTAGATTCCTGTATTCTACTACTTTTTCAAATAACACATAACTAATCGCATCGATGTATCTGGAAATACCAGCATGAAAGTGGTAGGATCCTGCGCCTATGGTTTTGTCCCCAATGACATGACTCTCTTTTTTTCCTCTCTTTGCAGTTGTTACGGAACCATTTCCTCTCTAAATGGGGAACCTGAGCAAGGAGTGTCGGTGGAAGCTACGGGCCAAGATGATTGTTCGATTTATGGGGAAGACACGGTTACGGATGAGGAGGGCAAATTCAGGCTTCGCGGGTTAAGGGTCAGTATGGATGTTCTACTTGTAGGCAACACAGTTACCATTTATCATGCATAACTCTCCTGTTCCAATACATCAGAATAAATAATGGAAATGGTACATTTATTGCTACTAGGATACCAGGACTGCAGATCTGTGTCAGATATGGTATCCTAGGAGCAATAAATGTTACCATTTGTTAACAGATATTCATAGAATATACAGTGATGAGATGTGGAACCCTAATGCAGGCACCATCCTTGTAGGATTTCTAGAAATCCAGGTGTGAAGATTTTATTTGAAATTCTTTCCATTTTCTTTCCAGCCTGATTGCGTCTATCATGTTCAGTTGAAGGCTGAAGGAAATGACCATATTGAACGTGCTTTACCTCCATATCGGGCAATACAGGTGAGTTGTAGCCAAGCAGCAACACTAAATAAGTAGTAGATAAATAACGTGTCATTTAAGATGAAGACTGGACAGTCCCTTTTAGTTAGCGGTTCTGGGACTTCATAGAAGAGTGTGTCATTCTTTACATATACAGTACAGTGATCTCTCCAGTTACAATAGTCTGAGGATACAATATTTTCGATATACAATGATCTTACCTTGCTCAGAATCTGCATACGTCACGCAGCGTACCTTCAGCAGGTGCACTTTGCTATATAGTCCATACAGTCAACATGGGTATTGAACCCCTGTAATTCCTGCCGTTCATGAACTAATTGACTATTAGTTGCCTCTCTATAGTAGAGCACGGTGCTACATGTTCAGTACTGCTCTTTATATGCCAGGATGAGCTGAGGCTTTGGAAACCAGAAGAGGACTACTGCGTTTTTTTTGGTACATTGTGTGTTCTGTACAGACCCTGAAGAAGCGCCTGTCCTGATTTATATAGTGATTTACATCTTCCAGCAGCTTTTTCTGACCTTTTATATGTAAGGACCTACTTGAACCCTTTCCAATCCAATTTCCCTGCCACCCCACGTACTCCCCAACTCTTACTTATTTTGGATGGGAGAGCACGTTGTGGATTCCTTTAAAATTTCTCAGCAGAGACACATAAAAATGATGTGATTTTATTAGCAAATTTTTGAAAATTAAACATGACTTATGAGTGTTTCAGGAAGAGAATCTGCATTACATACATCATTTTTAATATCTCTAATGATGGATATATAAATCGATATCTATTTCTGTAATACAGTGCCATACAGACTCATTCTATAACTGCATTCAATGGGTATCACACATGTTTCTAACTATGCAGGACAGCGCTCCAACGTCTGAGTTCTCTGCTGCATATGTATGTTCTGGTATGTAGAGGAGAGGTCCGATCTCTGAGCTCTTATCTGCATAGTATTAGAAACACGTGGGACCTTGCCTGACATTGAAGCTATGCAATGAAATCTAAATATCTGACAAGGTCCGACACTAGATTGGAAAGGTTAACCCTTTGCAGTCCAATTTTGGATTCAGGGTTTCCTAGGGGGCTTTCTTTCTGCCATTTTACAATGACTCCATCTGCTGGCTAGAGCCAGTACTGCAGTATGGGATATGATGGAGAGGCCCCCGACAACAGAGTGGCCAGTAATATACAGTAAGAATACCCTGCAGGACGCCTTCCGACATCAGCTGTACAGGCTTCAATCAGAATGTTGGAAGATGTCACAGTGGATTGGAACGGGTTAATTGTATGTTATCTGCTTAGTTTTCTTTAAACTCTATTTTCTGTAACTTCGTGTTGACATTTCAGAGACTTCAAAATCAATTACCATTTTTCCAGTGTTGTTTTTAACATACACTGATCCCTCAACATACAATATTAAATAGTACTGGGATGATCATTGTATTTGGATTTTTGAGATGGAATTCAAGAAATCATGCGTCATGGTGGAGTCATCAGTTGTGGCTGAATTCTGTTCTTAGCCTGTCAATATAGCGGCTTATTGCCTATCTACATGATAGGTGATGAGTGTTTGATCACTTCTGGGAAAGCCTTTGGTCATGAGAACAGGGGCCCTGGGTCTCCCTGAATGAATGGATTAGTGATCACGGATGTGTGTTGCTGCCCCATTCATCTCTATGGGGCTGCTGGTGATGGCGAAGCACTTGCCCGGCAATCCCATAAAGTTCAATGGTGTCTTGGTGTATACACATATTCATCTCCCCTTTCATACAGGGAGACTTGGGACCCCTCTTTTTGTGATCAGTAGGAATCCCAGTGGTTGGATCCCCAGCATGCAAACACTTATCACCTATCCCGCGGATAGATAAATTGCTATGGCAAGACAGTTACGTTACTGCTAAGACATGACAGGCGACACACCCATCTAGCACAGCAATTGGTGTTCTCATCTGATGCTTAATTACTTTAGATGCACATCCCATCAGTCCTGGGGGTCAGTGGGAACTTTTCTGGGATCCATATAAATGCATCTCAAGTATGCCTGTCTAGTGGAAGCTGCAAACAACAACGGGGTCTGCAGGCGATTTGGAGCTTTGCATCCAAAATCGGTTTTTGCATCCGTTTTTTAAATAAAAAATGGCCTGATGGGTAATTCTTGTAAACTGCTGAGTGGATTATAGGCCTGACGTCTCCAGTAACATGCTATATTTTTAATAAAGGTCGGTGATAACGATATAGAAGATGTTAACATTATTGCTTTCCGGCAAATCAACCAATTTGATCTCAGTGGAAATGTATTAACTTCACCGGAACACCTCTCTACTCTATTGGTAAGTCACAGCCTTTATATACATGTGGGGAATTGCCCTCCTGTTAATATATAGATCTAAAGCCTTAATGAGCAAATATGGCTTACAGATTTATAATATAATATGGCTTGTATATGTCTGTAACCGATTTTTAACATATAATCTGCCTTTGGGGTATACTGACTATGTAATGGCACAAATTTTATATAGAATAAAGGTAAATGTTACCACCAGGGGGCACTCCTGGCTTTCGGATTCAGTGGGCATATTAATTTAAAAAAAAAAAAGTTTTTGGTCTGGCAATTTTTTGTCCTTGAAAACGCAGCATACTTAGAAAAGAAAATGTTATTGCTGCACATACCAATTACAGGAACTCATCATCTGTTAGAATGGAAACCGTTTTGTGGCTATATTGATGCAAAATCCCCTCAAACAAAAGCAAGATCGGCTCTAAGTTAATACCCATGGTTTAGAAACTTATATGGATGTGATGTCTGGGTGTTGAGATGTGATCCAGAGTGGAGAGCTGCAGGTCCCTTTATGGCAGAATAGTCCCCACCATTTATTGCTTTTGGATTAATTTGAATGGCTGTTCTGTAATACTTGATAATTTTTGAGAAGGGACATCAGGGAAATTCCAAAAAGTGGCACAAAGTTTTTCTTTTTAGCTCCACTCATTTATATAGAAGACGCTCTTTGCCTTCATTTGAAATGGAAATGGTTCATATGACCCTGTCGGCACAATCCAAAATGAATGCAGAACATGTACCCATCCCTCATATATACTCTAAATGGAAATCCCGGCCCATTATTCAGGCCACACACAAAGACCGTTTGGTGCAGCAGTGTAGCGGGCAAAATATGCTAAAGCTATAGAGTGTCCCCCCGCCCGAATACATCAACTATATAGAGGAAATGAAGACAGAATATACAGAGTACTGTGGATATACAACTTTTTTGGGAGGTCTTCCCTTTTTCCAGAACACCCTCGTATGTTTTGGTAGAGTTGGCAAATCCAGTAATGCTGCAGCGGGACTGTGTAGCCTCACAAAACTTCTTCTGATGATAGCAGCAGGAGCCAAAGAGAATCCCTCAAAGCCTGGTCCAATCATATTTCTATGATAAAGTCTATTAGTCCTAAAAGCACATAATCCAAATAACTGAGGGAGTAGACGTTCCCTGCCCATCCTATTCCGTTTTCCTAGAATATCAGTTTCACCTTCCATTGGCGGTCATTATCTGTTCTCTCATTTCCATCACCTGCTGCAACCTTTCCTTCCATCTCACTCTTGCTATGCCTTGAAGTCTTCACATCGCCTGCACTTATGTCAGTGAGAGCCTTCTATTCTGCAGCCTCTATGATTTGTACTTTCTCTAATGTCAGTCTGTGCCGTAAAGACAGACCTCTAGATAGATTTCAAGCTTAGATCAGCGTGGCGTTAAGTAGAAGGCCTTGTTTAATCCTATGGGATGTGGCAGTCGGCAACAGAGACCGTTTACGTAAATCTGTCACTTGGGTTTTTACATGCCTATTATTTTCAGTGGTTTGTGTAGAACCAACCTATTCTAAAGTAAAGCTTCTTAAAACCTGTCTGTGTATGAGAGGCAGAGCCATGCATGGATATTAAAGCCCAGATTAGTGTTTTTTTGTTTTTTTTTAAATGGCTTTCCAAATGTGGCAAAATGAAGCGGAGTTGTATAAAATGGTGATGCACGACTTGCTTGTTTTTGTTTCAATGTAGGTAAAGCTGTATAAAAGTGAAAATTTGGACAACCCAATACAGTCGGTGTCTCTGGGACAATCCCTCTTTTTCCATTTTCCTCCCCTACTCAGAGATGGAGAGGTAATTTTTAAAATATATCATTATTACTGACACAACTCATTAGGCATACACTTTAGGCATATATGGAATTATAGACACATCTTGTGTAGCGTAGCCTACTCCTTCATCCATTCAGTGTTAAACCCTTCCCAAAAGGTGTTAAACTATTTCCGTAACTCCAACTGATATCTGTGGGAGTTATAGCAACAGCACAAATCTGTCTGCTCGCCTGTTAACATAAAGGCCCATGTAGACACGATTATCGCTCAAAAGCCGTCTTTTGAGCGGTAATTGTTGTGTCTAAACGCGTACCCATCGTGCGCTGTTCGTATACTGTTTGTTCATCGCTAATTTCTAGCTTTATCAGCATCACATGCTGATATCTCAATGGGCGGGGCTGATGGCATTCTTTTAGCTGGTATCTTGCTGGCAGTTCTCAGCAGGACACCAGCTAAAAGCTCCGAGAACAAAGCAGCTGTTTGCATATACAAAGCAGCTGCATTGTTTTCTGAGCTATCACGGAGGTATTCCGCTCCACCTGCATTAACTCTTAAATAGCTAATTAGCTACTTAAGAGTTAGTGCAAAGATGTTCGTTCAAAACTGTCACTTAAACTGTCGTTTGAGTGATTTTTTCTTTTTTTTCTTTTGAGCAATCATTGCTTCGTGTAAATGGGCCTTTAGTCCCAACTGCCTTCAGACAGCACATTCAGCCGGGCTGGGGATAGTAAGGGCCAGAACTCGGAGGTAGGACCCCTTTCTATCAAACTTATATGGCTTATTCTGTGGCTATGCCATGAAAGTCTCAGATGGGAATACCTGTTATATCAAAGTTACAGCTGTAGCCGCACACTGAAAGATGATCCCACGATAACATTACATTATCCTTCAGGGTACACAATAGGTTGCACTGTCTTTAGCAAAAATACAGATAATGTGTCTATGTATATATTTCCTTTTTTTTTTTTTTCTTCTCTTTTAGACCTATGTTGTGCAGTTGGATTCCACCCTACCTAAATCTCAGTACGACTACACCCTGCCACAGATTTCTTTCAGCACACAGGGATACCATAAGCACCTCACTTTCACCTTCAATCCCACGGTCAGTCTAGCAATTTTTATTTCTGCCTGTTTTTAGGCATATTATATCATTGGAATCTGGTATTAATTCTATTAGTAACAGGTTAGAATGTAAGAAATTGTGCAACTCTGTATTTGAAGTATATGTCAGTGTATTTAGCATCTATGCACAATGCAAGAAGAAAGGATGTTCTTTAAAGAAGGTTGTGAAAGAGTTGCCCATGTATGTCTGTATATATGGAAGTGCATAATAAATTTAGCATCTCTGAGCTGTTGTAAGTATGAAGCAAAGAAACGCATTAGTCCTTTTTCCCATGCTACACATGCAGCAGGCCGCTGGAATCTACTACATGACTTCTGTATAAATTGGCTTAGGCAAGAAACTGCTTCCATGTTGTGTAACCGCATTCGGCTTGATTGTTGCACTTGTAGGATGGTGCCGGTACTTACAGCAGCTTCGAGTAGTTAAAGGGGTTGTCCCGCGCCGAAACGGGTTTTTTTTTTTTACACCCCCCCGTTCGGCGCGAGACAACCCCGATGCAGGGACTTAAAAAAAAAAAACGCACAGCGCTTACCTGAATCCCCGCGCTCCGGTGACTTTTTACTTACCGGTTGAAGATGGCCGCCGGGATCTTCTCCCTCGGTGGACCGCAGGGCTTCTGTGCGGTCCATTGCCGATTCCAGCTTCCTGATTGGCTGGAATCGGCACGTGACGGGGCGGAGCTACACGGAGCCGGCATCCTGCACGAGCGGCCCCATTGAGAAACGAAGAAGACCCGGACTGCGCAAGCGCGGCTAATTTGGCCATTAGACGGCGAAAATTAGGCGGGCTCCATGGAAACGAGGACGCTAGCAACGGAGCAGGTAAGTGGAAATACTTCTTATAACTTCTGTATGGCTCATAATTAATGCACAATGTACATTACAAAGTGCATTAATAAGGCCATACAGAAGTGTATAGACCCACTTGCTGCCGCGGGACAACCCCTTTAAGTGTTTTTATCGTACCTCTAGTGAACCACTTTCATATTCTGAAAGGTTGATTTGTAAGGCTGGGTTCACACGGAACAGATTTGCTGCGGAATTTCTGTGCGGCAAATCGTCCCCCAGTTTCTAATCCCGGGATTAGCCAGCCACGTGGACAATATTTTGCAAAAATTTTGTCCACACAGGGCTTCCAAAGCCGGGCGGAACCAGCGCGGAATTGACAGCCGCAGCATGTCAATTCTTTTTTTTTTTTTTTTCCATTGCAGCCTCTCTCCTCTCTATGGGGAGAGAAAGCCGCAATGGAATGCTAGCGGCCGAACCGCTCCGAAACCCATGGCGAAAGGCTGCAGGTTTTGAAGCTGCGGCTCTCCCACAGAAATCTAGCGGCTTTTGGATGCGGCCATGCTGTGAGACTTCCGCGGTATTTCCGTCCCATGGGAACCCAGCCTAAGTGTCTAAATTCCGTTTTCTAAAGCTTATTTTGCACTGAACAATTCTGAACGAGAATCATTTGCGCGAGTGAATGAGCTGGTTACGTCATCACCAGCTGGTTCGCTCCCGTGCGGCCTGTTTAGACAGGCACATTTATCGTTAAGAATCGTACACTTCTCATTCGGTGCTTCACATTCCTATGAACGAGAAGTGCTTACATGCAACGATGAGCGAATGAGACAATGATTATTTTTATGATTCTTGTTCGTCATTCAGCCGTTGACTCGCGTTTTATACTGGCCAACTCCTCATTCACTTTCGCTCATTTGAATGATTTTTTTTTTTTGAACGATAATCGTTCTGTCTAAACGCAGAGTTATCCAGACCTGGTAAATTACAGTCAGCATACAGCAGTTCTTTCAATGTGATAGAGTAGGAGAAAATGTAAATTCAACATAAATACATCCTCACAGCTGAGACAGCCGAAATAGCTTGAATTTATTACGCAAGTGGGAAACTGCATGCTTTCTGTGGAGTCCTGTGATCACAGCAGCATTGGCACTGATTCAAGTGAGCAGTCTCCATAGTGTAAGATGGGTGTGAACAGTGGAATATACTACAGGAAGGACTAGAAGTATAATTCGAGCTAGCAGGCCTGTAGAAACCTGTGACCATGATTAGACTATAGCTCTATGGCAGACAATGATGGCAACTTGCCCCTGGTAAATTAGAAAAACAAGAACTGTGCACACACAGCTGAGATTTAGGCCTCATGTCCACTGGCAGGTCGGATTTTGCAGGCAAGAGCCCGCAGCAGAATCCGACCCTGCCCGTGGTTCTTCATTTTTTCTTTACTGCGGATGTGTGCGAAAGCGTGGGCCTGCGAGCGTGCGCAGCAGAGGTTTTTGGTTTATTTTTTAAACTCCTGCTTTCCCGCGGAATCTGTGGCCCGTCCGTAATGACATCCGATCTGCGGGCTGTCCATGTGGGAACCGTTCTGAAATGGAGCAAGCTGCAATTTGATTACCACATCCAAAGATCTGCAAATCAAATCCGCATGCTTTAATTCAGGTGCGGACGCCCATGTCTCCCTACGGGCGGCTGGAACTGCGGATCATCCGCGCGGATTCTGCAATTCAAATCTTCCCGTGGACATTGAGCCTTATGGTGAAGAATTCAGAAATGTTTTGTACATAAAGATCTAAGCTCAGTGAAATTGTGAATGCACACACATAGTAGAAGCTGCAGAACCTCTTACTACATTGTTTATTTGTCACGGACGACCCTCCTTTGTGTAAGCCTCATCCGTTATGTCTGCACCTCATGCACATATATGATATGAATGAATAACATTTTGTTTGCACTGCAGAGAAAGTTACCTGAACAGGATGTCGTCCAGGGCTCCTACCTGGCCCTTCCTCTCACCTTACTGCTGCTATTGGCTGGTTACAAGTACGACAAGGTAACTGCAAACAAGGCACCGTGTAGTAAGAGTTAAATGGGCAGCGCATTCAAACCCACAGGGTAAAAGTGATTAATGGGCATGAAGTTTGTCATCAGGTCAGGATATTGGCTTCATCAAATATGTGCCATCCTGGCCACATGGTCCGTTCACTCCAGTAATACATTGATTACTTTGGGGGAAAACCTTGCAGCCTGTTATGTTATATAAGATGTCGTCCTTCATCCTCCCTGCGTACAATGGTAACGGGAAGCCGTCCTCACTGAGCTTGAAAGGATTAGAGCGGCTTTCACAAAACCTTAATATAAAATCCCTACTAATGTATGGATAATGCTTATGCACAAATTTCTAGACTTGCTACAAATGTTGAATCCATTTGTAGACCAACGCGCAGCACTTTCAGTTGTTCTGTAAATATCGGCATCACCGTAGCGGCTGACAGGCTCAGCCTATTAACTGGTTCAGCACCAGTACAGCACAATACCATTGTGACACTTCTGAAGGAAAGGCCAATTCATATAGCAGTCGCCTACGGCACACCTTATTACTCTAAACCTCATGTAGGCAGGGATGCAGAATTCACTCCCTCCAGGGATCCATGGAGCCATCTTCAACCATAGAATAATGTGACAAGTATAACATTTCTTTTATTTCTCCATAATAAGACAAAAAAAGCAATATTGACAAAGCTCCACATAGAACCCAAATGTTGCATGTTTTTTTTTTAATTTATTAAGGAAGAATAAAGGAAATTTTTACTTTTGGCTGGACTGGATATTGTCACATTGTTCTGTTACTGCTGAAGGGATGATCGGCGTACACACATGATTTAAAGGCCGCCTATACAGGGCGATAATTGTCCAAACGATCGTTCACAAGCATTGTTTGATGAAATGTTAAACTTGTGCAGCAATCAAACGATAGATGATAATTGGCTCGTTTGTTGATTACCTTCTATGTTGACATAAAAATTGTTGGCATGAAATCCTCATGCAAATACGCATCTGAAAGCCGGTTTTAGAAAGCAATGAGCGTAAGGAGGGGGAACAAATAAGCAAATTTTTTAAATTTTTTTTTTGGAGAGACCTTCAGTTAATGTCACATATAAATGCAAGTAAACAAGCATCAGTCAACTTGCTGCATTGTTGATTGGTGCCAGTTATTTGCTCATGTAAAAAAGACCCTTAAGGCCCCTTTACACGCAACGATTATCACTCGGATGGCCGAACGACTATGCAAAAAAGTTGTTAATTTGTTCGAAGTATCACATGAAATCATTTCTAGTTCCCTAATTTGCTAGAGTAAATGCAGTATTAGTTGTTTACTCAGGTGGGGGGTGTTTATGGGAGGCCTGCTAGATTTTAATTAGTGTGAAGAAAATCCTTCGTCTTTTCCCAGCATGAGTAAACAGTGTACTCATTGTGTTTAGAAAGGTAAGCAATTACCCCTCCAACCCTTCCCATCCTTCAGCCACAATCCCCATTCAAATGGAACGGATTGTGAACTACCTGACAACTATTTTAGTGCCTGCTAAAAACCAGCAATGAATGGCAAGTGAACGGATAGTGCATGGCTGTCTGCGTTTAAATGTAACGATTATCGCTAGTTTGAATGAATTTTGAGTGATAATCGTTGTGTGTAAATGGGCCTTAAGATATGGGGGTTGTAGAAGTGACCACTGCAACTGACCCCCGATAGTGATGGGTCAGAGTTCTAATGACACCTGATGTGACGCTCCAAATCTATACTCTATGAATGAATACATTATTGTTCTGCATCTTCTGGTTGTTAGACAGTCAATACTAACATTCACAGAAACAATAAGGGTTTTAACACGCCTGATATACATCTACTCAGAATGTGGCATAATACAGGTGGCAAGTTGGCACCAAAAATGAGCAAAATTTGAAAGGGAATTCACATTTGTAGCCAGGTTATGGAGTTATTAACTTCAGACAGTCCCATTTTGTTAGAAAGGCTGCCCAGCAACAAGCTGATCACAGGGTACCCTGCTGCTAAGAAGTGTTCAGTTTCCCTGCAGCACCACCAAAGGGGATGTGGTATTACACCATTGGCATTTAAATCAATGGACTTCCCTTGTAGTGTTTGAAGGTGCTTGTTCCTCTGTAGCTAGAGATGCTCTTTATAACTTCTTTCATCTGGCTTATATAAATGGGACTCTCCTCCACTAACTCTGAATTTGAAGTCCTCATCGGGGTGAAAATTAATTTTCTGCATTGGACAACCCCTTAGGTAGATGTCTGTATGTATGTATATATGTCTTATACACAAAACCCGAAAGTATCCAGTGAATCTCTGGCAAAGTGAAAAAAAAATCTTGTTTTTGGCAGCCAATATGCTTCTATATGTCCCGACATCACGTTGGCGTTGACATTTGCATATCGGCACTTGCGTTTGGGCCTAGACATTGTTAACCCCTTAATGACACGGCCTATTTTGGCGTTGAGGACCAAGCGATTTTTTTTTTTGGTATTTTTCCATCTCCATTTTTCAAAAGCCATAACTTTTTTATTTTTCCGTGGACGCGGCCGTATAAGGGCTTGTTTTTTGCGTGGCGAGCTGTAGTTTTTATCGGTGCCACTTTTGGGTAGATAGACAATATCGTAAAATTTTTTATTATTTTTTTTTATGATAACAGGGAGAGAAAATGCATCAGTTCTGCCATAGATTTCTTTTTCTTTTTTTTACAGCGTTAATCAAGCAGCATAAATACACTAAATTTTTTCTGCGGGTCGGTACGGTAACAACGATACCAAAATTCTTATATTTTTTTTAGGTTTTTACACTTTTTTTGCAATAAAACCCCCTTTTTTTTGGAAATCTTTTTTTTTTTCTCTATAGCTGCATTCAAAGTCCTGTAACTTTTTTATTTTTCTATGTACGGAGCTCTATAAGGGCTTTTTTTTTGCGAGACGAGCTGTGGTTTTTATTGGTACCATTTTGGGGAATGTACGGCTTTTTTGATCACTTTTATTGCATTTTTTGTGAGGCAAAATGCTAAAAATTAGCATTTTGCCTCTGTTTTTTAGTGTTTTTTTTAACGCTTTTTGTCGTACAAAATAAAAAGCGTGATCAACATTTTGTACACGTCGTTACGGACGCGTCAATACACAATATGTGGGGTTTTAATTTTTTTCCCCTTTTTTATGTTAATATTAGAAAAAGCATAAAAAAGGGGGGATTTTTTACATTTTTTTTTTACATTTTTCTTTTTTTTTTTTACACTTTTCTTTTCTTTTTTTTACACTATTTGAGTCCCTCTGAGGGACTTGCAGCACTGTGCCTATGATCGCTGTCATAAGGCATGGCAGAGCTACTGCTCTGCTATGCCTCATCGCTTGTACAGCGATTATAGGCACAGGCAATACAGGATGCCAGTGTCTGGCGTCCTGTTGAAATGGTGACAGGCCGGGCTCTCGCGATAACATCGCGAGAGCCGGCCGGAGACACAGAGGGAGCGCGATCCCTCTGTGAACTTTCCCTGCCGCGATCTACTTAGATCGCGGCAGGGAAGAGGTTAACAGTGGGGGGCGCATCTCCGATGCCCCCCCCGCTGTTGCAGTGGGACGCCGGCTGTGACTGACAGCCGGCTCCCGCTGCGGGATAGCGCGAGCGCGGGATCTTATGTGATCTCGCGCTATCCCCAGGACGTACCGGTACGTCCTGTTGCCGGAAGTACCAGGCTCCCAGGACGTACCAGTACGTCCTGGAGTGGGAAGGGGTTAAACAGCCCCTGAACATAATACAGGCCAAAAGAAGTAATCTAAATGTATAGTGACACATATGCTTTTCCACCTGTGCCCCAATAAAATGTATGTTGGCTTACCCCCAGCCATACGTCCGTGGCATATTCTAATGTATGCGTGGTATCCAGTAATGAGGATTCTCAGACTCTTACTCAACTTGGCCTTCATATTGAGTTTGGATAGTTTTCCTTGCTTCTTATAGAACTATTCCACCTTCCTAAGTCCGTTCTGCTACTTTAAATACTCTCTAGCTGGAACATCTCATTATGAGAATGACCTTTAGTGTATTGATAGTAATGGCTTAAGAGCCTGAATAATGACCACTGTGTGTCTGTGGTTTCTCATTACATGAGATGCCGGTGAGATGTGTGGAACCATTCGTCACACTTTGTTAACTTGACATGTGTAAATAGTTTTTGGCTGGAGAATAGGTCAGACTGTGTCATTAATTGCACTGAAGAGATCCAACTTCGAGAGTTTCATGTTCTCGTTACTGTTAAATTGTAGCCAGTTGTATTGGAACCTTTTCCCTTCCATTTTCTGTGTTTAAACATTTTTACAGCCAAGTGCATTAGGTAAACCCGGAGTATAATTAGGAATCTTGCAGAAGAGGATGCCAGCTTCTAAGTATGGGTCACACTATAATTTGCTTACACATATTAGGCCGGTCAATTAGAATCACAGCCGCCTGCGATTCATGCAGGGCTCATATTAATCAGAATGTAAATGCATGCTTCTGCCATATAGTTTAAGTTGTGTATACAATATTAGGATGTGCTGCATTCAAGTTGCAATGTTCTGCTTCTCTTGTGGTAGGACTCCATAGCCATGCATGCTGCATAGGCATCGGAGTGCTCTTACAAGGACATCACAAGGGCGTTTGTAGTTTTCTGTCCACACTGGGGGAGCTTACTACATTATTGGGGTTCATTGACTTCATTCAAGGGCTGCATATTACATAAATTATAATGGAATGATGCATGTCTGAGATGTAGGCAGGCAAAAATGGACACAATTCAGATGGTGTGGAGGCTGTCAATGCATTCAGATCCTTTCACTTGTTTACATTTTGTTCTGTCGTATCCTTGTGCAAATTAAAAAAATAAAATAATTCACGCTTTTACCCATCACTTCGCACTCAATACCCTATATCGACAAAGGGAAACCAGAATGTTGGAAATCTTTGTAAATTAAAAAAATAAAATAAAAACTAATATTTTGCATGGATGGAAGTATTCAGGCACTGTACTCAATACTTAGCTGAAGCATCTTTGGCAGCGATTACCAACACCTGGTTGTCGTGGATATGATGCCACAAGGTGTGCATGCCTGGATTTTAGGATTTTCTGTCATTCTTCTCTGCAGATCCTCTCAATCTGTCAGGTTGGATGGAGACCTTCAATGGACAGCCATTTTCAGGTCTCTCCAGAGATGCTTGAATTGGGTGACAAGAATCAGAGTATAGAATGGTAGAGTTGGAAGAGTTGATCTGGTCCAACCCCCTGCTCAGTACAGGATTTTCCAAATCATCCCAGACACACATTTGTCCAGCCTTTGTTTGAAGACTTCCATTGAAGGAGAAGTTGCCACCTCCTGTGGTAACCTGTTCCACTCATTGATCACCCTCACTGTCAGAAAGTTTTTTCTAATATCTAATCTGTGTCTTCTCCCTTTCAGTTTCATCCCATTGCTTTCCTTGTGCAAATGAGAATAGGGCTGATCCCTCTGCACTGCGCTATTAAGTCTCCCCTTAGCCTTTTTTTCTTTTTGCAAGCTAAACAAGTTCAAGTCAGGACTCTGGCTAGGTGATTCAAAGACATTCACAGAGTTGTCCCTAAGCCACTATTGTATTGGCACAAGGCAACGACATAACAAAATGTGTAAAAAAGGAAGGGGTCTGAAGACTTTCGAAATGCATTGTGTATTGTAAGAAAACATTAGTGAATATAAACACCACTTATTGTAGAGATTAGGGAAGACCACCCAATAGACAGAGGTTGAATAAAAGCTTTGAAGTGTTTTTACATGAATGGCAAAAGGTTATATGAAAATTTCTGAAAAGTTGGGTACCATTAGCAAATGTACTGGAGAATATGCGAAAAAATATTTTTGCCTAATTAATCAATTAATTGGTAGTTGGTTGTCGGATTGATATTTGTGCGTTCCACACCACCTCCCCTCCCACTTCACAATGGAGCATTGGGTAGGAAAAATGTTTGATATTGGTACTTATTATATTGTAACTTTGTGTTTACTAGATATTTACCTAGTTGATTTGGAAATGCATCCTCTCGAAGAAACAGCACAGCCACATGTTCCACCCCCACCTTCCCCACTTACATGAAAAAGGTGCAAGCACATGCCACTCTAGGAACAATGCAACATCCAAGAAATGGCTCAATTGATACTCGAGCGGAAGATGTTAGAGGCTGGTTTATTTATAGAGAAAACTGGACAGAACAGTTCGGGTGAATTGAGGGCTTCAAGGATGGCACCCGTGGGTCGCCAGGTGCCCACCATGCTGTAGCATATGTTAATAAATGAAAATGATCCCATAAAAGTCTTGTTAAGATTCCACTTAAAGGGGTTGTCCCATCAGGGCAACTCCTGTCCATAAGCACTGTAAGGACATATGAATGTCCTTGGGAGATAGACCCCTACTTATGTGGCCGAACTGAAAGCAGTTCTTTAATCTCTTAATGACCTATGATGAATATAACCATTATTAGGCAGAAGAGAATGAAGTGAACTCAGGACCCAAGCCCAATTCATAGTTAGTGGCTACAAACAGCTGCTGTCAGAGCTAGCTCCGATCACTGCTTTTTGAACTGCTTAAATGTCGCAGTTAATAGTGCCAGTCTTAAGTAGCTGGCCGGAGGGCGACCCCCTTTGGCACTCCATTGCACCCCCTCCCCCATGACATGGTGCTGGGTGTCGAAGGGTTGCAATGGCAGCCTGGGGTCTTGTAAAGGCTCCCAGACCTTACATGAATTACAGTGTATTAAGATGTATCTGCAGCAAGAGCTAAATAGGCTGCTGGTAAAAGCATAATATGCTGCAATACTAAAGTATTGCAGTATATTGTGCTAGTGATTAGATAGTTGCAAGTTCAAGTCCCTTTTGAGGAGTAAGTAAAAATAAAGTTTAATTTTAAAAAAATTGTAAATACTAGAAAAAACATTCAAAAACCGCTCTTCGTAGTATTCACATAAAGAAAAATCATAACCTTAAATTTACATAATTGGTATTGACAGATCAATAAAAGTCTGAAATATCAAAACCTTACACTTTCATAGTGCATGATGTATGTCACAAAAAAAAAACAGTGCCAAAACTGCATTTTTTTTGTCACATGCTTTGGTCACCATCCTATACATTGCCAGTAGCATGTAGCATGCAATGTATAGAGTAGTTTTAGAGCGTTGTGTGCTATTTGTATCTGCCTTCTTCATACACCAATATACAGAGTAAAAAGGAATAATATTTCCATAAAGTCACCTGTCTTATCAAGTCATGATTCCCTTGTCTCCCTTTTGCTAGCTGATTCCCCTGCTGCTGCAGTTGACAAGCCGTCTACAAGGAGTTCGCACTCTTGGACAGACAGGAGCTGACACTACCAACCCAGAGGATGCAAAAAGACTTCAAAAAAGACAAAAGACACGGAGGACGTGAAGAAGAGATACGGTGGTGTGAAGTGACATCAAAGTCATGCTCCAGACCCTTGGGACGTGTTATGGAGACTCTCCTTGGTCTGAAAGAAATTACAGACTTCAAATACAGTTTTACTACAGATCCCTTTTTTAACTGTAACTTTTTTTGTACATTGTGGGTGTATATAAACAGATCTTGGAATATGGTTTAACTTTGGAAATTAGGACACTTGTTTGTTTTTTTTTTTTCTCCACTGGAGATAATTTTTGTTGTCACTGAAATACTTGCTGGCTGACGACTTCTAAATAAAGCAAAATAATTTATTTTCACAACTGATTTCCCAAGGAGGATTAAATAAAAAGTAATGCGGTTTCCCTTTCTACATTGCTGTTTCTGAGTTTTATTCTTGAACTTCTGGGCCTTAGAGATGATCTTGCCTGAGGTTTCATAATGGTTCTTCAACGTAGAACATAATTCATGGTGAAAAATGGTCTTTCAAAGGGATGGTCCGTAAAAAAGAGGATCAAGGGGCAGATTTACTATGGAAAATGTGCCAGTTTTCTGGTACTAATTGCGCAAGAAAACCTATCGTACAGGCTTTGTACCATTATATATGACATGTTTTAGACACAGTTTCCACCATGTCCATGGAAGGGGGTGTGGCCTAAATGCAACCTTGTGCTGCAAAAACTGTTGCAAAACTCAGCCAACTAATAAGTGGTATAAACCGTCTAAAGATGGGCCAGATTTATCATTCAATATGAGCAGCTTTGATAAATCTGGCACATTTTATGACTAAGTTTGCCTTGTTCAAGTCTTAGGGCAGTCTCACACAACTGGATTTGCATTGCAGTACCAGTGCAAATGATCCGTGGTATTCCGCGTGTTTTCAGAAAATAGAACATTTCACTATGTCCACTCGCATGACAGCGATTATGACTTCCACTAGCGTTTCCGTTCTATTTTCTTGCAGATTCCACATGGACGGCTTCCATTGAAGTCAATGGAAGTCGTCCGACCTGCGGCCTATCTGCAATTGACATTGCTGATAGTCGTGGGTATTCGCGTCATCGCCTAGCAACGGTGCTGGAAAAATTAAACATTTGAAAAAAACTGTATGCACATGTCCGGTAGCGGTTTGCTGCAGCCATCCGCATAACAGATAAAGGCAAGCGACTGGTACGCACGGAC
This sequence comes from Eleutherodactylus coqui, assembly GCF_035609145.1. Lineage (NCBI taxonomy): Eukaryota > Metazoa > Chordata > Amphibia > Anura > Eleutherodactylidae > Eleutherodactylus > Eleutherodactylus coqui. The sequence continues at coordinate 112,987,090 of NC_089844.1, forward strand.
GCCGGCTGTGGTCAGGGCTGGATTCCGCTGCAGGCTCCCGCATGCTGAATCCGACCTGTCCGTGTGAGACCAGCCTGAGGATATTTTTACAAGTAGTGGAATTGGTGCCGATTTTTGATGCAGATCTGCAGCAGAATTCACCCCTTTAATTGAAAGCGTGGAATCAACTGTGAATCCGCGCCAAGAACCATGTCAAAATATGCAGCGGATCCGCACAAACATACGCATCAAAATCTTCTACATTTGAATACACCCGTAGACAGAATTACTAACACTGCCCCAATATACTTAAAGTTCACTGATATCCCATCTAAAAAAGCAAAGCATGCTTGTCTCAAATTTGTGGTCTATTCAAATAAATTACTATAAAGGTATGCTCGGTTGTGGCAATTTTCGGGTAGATCTGCACCAAAATCTGCCTCAAAATCCGCATTGTTTGGTGTAGATGAAGTCTGCTGCAGATCCGCATCTAAATATGTACTAATAGTACAGAATGTCCTCTGCCAAAAATCTGCACCATGCCTGCTGTGTGCGAACGCACCAAAATACTTTCTCTGCTCCATGTGAGCATTACTTTAGCTACATGCTGGAATGTCCTGAAACGCCTTGTAGTCCCATAGGTTGTAAAGAGAGAAAGCAGACCAGGAGAACCCACAAAATTGACATATCACAATGCTCTAGATCAGAGATTCCCAAGCTTTTGTATCTTGTAAGCCACATTCGACTCAAAAAAGAGAGTAATATGTAGGTTAGGGCTTAGGCCTCATGTCCACGGGAAAAATCAGGCCCGCTACGGATTCTCCATGGAGAATCCGTAGCGGGTCCCTCCTGCCCCGCGGACATGAGGGCTGAAAATAAGAATAAACTTACCTGCAGCGGACCGGGCAGGTCTTCTCTTCTTCATGGCCGGATCTTCTTTCCTCGGCCGACGGATGTACTCGGCACTCCGGCAGCGTGCCGCGCACATGCGCCGGGCATATCCGCCGGGCCGAAGAAAGAAGATCCGTCCGTGAAGAAGAGAAGACCTGCCCGGTCCGCTGCGGGTAAGTTATTCTTATTTTAGGTCTCCCGCGGATCCGGACGGCTTCCATAGGCTTGAAGCCTGCGGGAGCCATCCCAGCGGGAGACCCGCACGAAAATGGAGCATGTCGGGATTTTTTCATGCTACATTTTTTTAAATTCCCTTTTATTGACCATCCGCGGGTATTTATCTACCCGCAGGTGGTCAATGTATCCCTATGGGATGCAGATCCGCATGCGGGTGATCCGCTGCGGATTTAAAATCATATTTTGCCCGTGGACATGAGACCTTACACTGTGACTTTAGTCGCAACACATGTGTGGCCAAAGACCCCAATGGGGGCCTCCTACATGGCATCCCACAATAAGTGAATGCAGTCACCTTGCTGCAATCAACAATTGCAAAAAATCCAAACCTGACCTCTTGGAATTCATTGAGGTGGCGACAAGTTGCAACAGGGATGCATTGTAACAGAGTGCTAGTGCGATCTTTGGATGTGCAATGTGAATTTTCACCATGGTTGTTATGTAACCCTAGACTAAGGTTAACTGCACGCGGGTGAGCGCGATACCGTGCTCGGCAACAGGTGTTTTACTCACGGATGCAAGGCGATTTTTCTGAAATTTTTTGAAATTCTGATCCTCTTGAGCAAGTTTCACGTGCCATAGAGGATTGGAAGTGTTTCCCATTGTTTTTTAATGGGAAACCTCGCTTTGTACATGCATGCACATCACACAGCATGTCAGAGCCATGCAATGTATTTAAGGTCCCATTGAAATCAATTGGCGATGTGTTCCGAGGAGCGTGAAAAATAAAAGATGCATCCCTGTGCAGGAAAACGGAATTCTTTTGAATGGAGTCATACTCATAAGTGGAGTTTATATTTGCGTGAGTTTTGTGCATCTCGTAACGCAAAGATGATCCTATCCTTATTATATATTTCTTCTATTATATTTACCTATGTCATCTGTGGTCATTTCCTTTGTTGAAAGGTTTTTATGTCTTTAGTACCCCCTGCGTAAGGATTTTATTGTCTTTCCAGCCTATTTTGATTTTATAAAAATTTCCACTGAAGTACTTGCAACTAAAAACACATCACACTTGCATGCAAATTGCACGGCATCTGATTGAGATGCTTTTTTTTAACAGTCCCATGGAAAATAATGGGCGGTGCTTGAAGAATTGCGCAAAAATAGGACATGCAATTTTTGAAACTTGAACTATTGATCCAGGAGAAATATTACTTGTGTCAATTTACCCATTCAAATGAATGGGATCTTTTCCCATGCAAGCTCTGTCTATTGCAGAATCAGATCCCCTCACATGGATTAGCTGCAGTACTGAATACAGCCTGTAGGGAAGAGTGGTGCTGTTTCTGAGAACATTCGAACTCCTAATAATCATTATGACTATGGCCATATTATTTTCCTTTACCATGTTTAAATCCACTTTAACACACAGTCGTCCTGTCCTTTGGATAGCACTTGGTATGCAGGGCATGTAACTGGCCTCCAATTTATGTGTGCTAACCGGAAAGATTAATTTTCTAGCAAGATTAAAACCCGGTACTTGTTACAGAAATGAAAATGTTCCTATGCAGTATTTATGTAAGTGAACGGCAAGTGTAGGCTGAAAACTGATTATTACTTCAAATTTCTATTCTTAGTCGACTTTACAGTATTTGCTCCTCAGCAATGTGGAAATGAGCGGGGCACCGGAACGGGGAAGGAAATAGGTGACTATTCTGTAATAACTGCCTCTGGCTATGAAAATTGTACATATGGGATTTAGGAGGCAAGTTACAGATTTTGTAGAGCCTGTGCTTACATATAATCCATATGTACTGTGATTGGGGGTATGAAAAATGTTTTTTTTATATACTGGCATGTTCTCTAATACTTTTCTCAATGTCTATGTGCTATATACCTTACCAGGGTCAGACATAGAGTTCCATAGTGCCCCATAGCAAAACTCAGAATGCCCCTATTCCTCCTACTCGGATCAACCAAATGTTCTGCACCTTTCTTATATCAGTGTCACTCTTCCTTCTTTAGGTCCAAAATGCTGTGCAGATTCTACGTCTAGAAGAAAGCAGGTTTCATCGCCAACACAGAAAAGGGTTCTTTACTGTAAGAGCAGTGAGACTGTGGAACTCTCTGCCTGAGGATGTGGTGATGGCAAAATCCATAGAGGAGTTTAAAAGGGGACTTGATGTCTTTCTAGAGCGGAAGGATATTACAGGATATAAATCTAAGGTTAATTGTTAATCCAGGTATACAGGCAGGTAGGAACTATTAGGGGTTGATCCAGGGATTAGTCTGATTGCCATTAGGGAGTCGGGAAGGAATTTTCCCCCGAATGGGCTAATTGGCTCCTGCCTCTTGGGGTGTTTTGCCTTCCTCTGGATCAACAACATAGGAGGATAAACAGGCTGAACTAGATGGACATTGTCTTCATTCGGCCTTACATACTATGTTACTGTAATATATCTCTCCTATTGTTGTTTCTCACAGTGTTTTAACCTATAAATGCTATAGTTCTTGCGGTGCATTTTTGCAGCGGAATACATCTATGCCAGATGTTAGTTGTAGGTCAGTATACAGTTGTAAAATGCATTAAATTTTCCCTTGTTTTTGTTTTTTTCTTGGGTGTCTTGTGATTTTTTGCATCCATGGTGTTTCAATATCATCATGCTTTATAGTTGGTGGGTTTTTTTATAAGTCGTTTTCCCATAGACTACAGGGCATAAAGGCCTGAAAAAAAGGTACCCACAAAACTCTTAAGGAATCCTGAGTGTGATAAAAAATGGTAAAAGGGTGTGGCCTAGAGCATGATGTGAGCAGTGGAGACGCACCAGGAGAGCTCCCACCTGTTATGCTAGCTTCCTAGCTTGGTTTTCTTTCTGAGGCATGGTTTTTGACTGCTGTGCTGGCAGCCTTGCTGGTCCCTTGGCCAGTGGTTTTGCTGCACTACGGTTTCTATGAAGCAGTGATTTCAGAGGTTGGTGTGCTGCGATGTCTGTCGTTTAACCACGTTGCGATAACGAAGAGGAAAGGAGCAGGCATTTGGAAACACTACAGCAAATACTTTGCACCATGAGGCTGTCCGTGTAACTTTGGAAGTGATACAAAATTTTGAGCAGGGTGATCATGCAGAATGTATGGAATGCTTTGACCATTCTGATCGCTTTACTGAGAAATGCCGCAATGTGGTGAACAGGCTGGCAGAATTTGCTCTCTCAACTTCTCCTGCAACTTTGGTAAGAAATGCTCATGAAACATCTACAGCTGCATTTTCCTCCTGTTATGAGGCTTTTAACACATGTAACTCTGCTGAGAAGGGTAAGCATGGCCCTGTATGCTTCATCTGCCTCTGTGAATAATCTATTGTGAAGGCCTTTTTACAAGTTAGTGGTGTGGATATTCAAAATGATACACAAAATTAACCTACCTTATGCAATGTTTTTAGCAGGTCTGCGTGTAGATATATGCATTATTACAGTTGAGCCCTGTGATGAATACCCTTAGCTGAACACAACTGTATTAGGGATCTATACCAACTATATGGTCAATGTGCAGGTAGTGTGAGCACTGATACATCAAATTCCCCTTAGGGGTGAACGCGAGACCTGGATTCTGGTTCAAGAGTGGAGTGGCGGTATGTACTATTAATGCCAGATTTCCAGTCTAGGTACCATATATCAGCTATCAAGATTACAGCTGTATCCAGACCTAGTGTTATGCGCTCAATCTTCAGTTTCCAATATCCAATCGCCCAATGTTAACTATGCTGAAGTAACAGGAAAATCTGTCCTGGAGTAGGCCAAAATGCCTGAAATTATCTACCCAGCAATGTAAGACGTTGTGCTTGGCATTAGTCAGGTATTATGATGTACGCATGTGAATAGGCTGGTCGTTTAATGCTTATAGGTTCACGGATTGGTTCTGGTTTGACACGTTTCTGTTCAAACGACTCCTCAAGAACCCCAAATAAACCAAACCTTCTTTGCAAGTGCCTATACAGTGCAAACACTAATTGCCCTAAGTAAAAATTTCTAGAAGATATGCTGAAAAATCTTTACTTAGGAGTGCTGTGGAGATGCCTAAATAGGTTCTTCCTAAAGAGAACGATATCCCTAACCTAGATTCTTGCCTGGAGCTACTTGACAGAGAATAGGTTTCTAATTCTATGGCTGTGAACAATCTCTCAGTCTTTCAAATGCCTAGCTCTATCTTGATAGTACAGGGTTAAAATAACAAACAATAATGTGGCATAGCCTCCAGCCTTGATGGTAGGCTGGGGACATTTTTCAATAGAAGGAATATGATTTGGAAAACTGACTAAGGCCCCCTGCACACTGACGGAAATTTCTCGCAGAATTTCCGCCCATGCCCGCCTGCATTGGATTGCATTACAAAATGCAATCCTATGCAGACGGCCGGGATTTGTCCACGTGAAAATACACGCGGAAAACAAACCGCGGCATGCTCTATTTCTGTGCGAGTCTTGCAGAGGCCCGAACAGAAATGTCACTCCCGGCGCGCCGGCTCCGCTCTGCGCATGCGCCTGCAGCTGGCACATCACAGAGCCGGAGCCACGGGAGCAGGTGAGAGCCACACTGGTCCCTGCAGGGACGCGGGTCAGATCCCGCTGCAAGAAATCTGACCCGGCCATCTGCAGGCGGCCTTAGGAGAAATAATTTGCGACTGGTGGGAGTTGCAGAAAAGATGGAAGGATTGTATCCAAGATAATTTTTTTGAGAGATGGCTGAAATCAACCAAGATACTTTGTCAGCTTTCCTTGCTATGGAAAGGGCTCATAGAGTTCCTGGTAAACCACCTCCACTTGGTGCCACACAGAGAACTGTTTTGCTAAAACTCCTGCAATAGGCCGGGCTCACACGACTGTATTTGCACTGCTTACTATGTGTGCAATGTACGCATGTATAATAAGCAGTAAATGGCAAAAACAAAAGTACATCAATTTTCATTGTTCCACTAACACCTTCGTATATTTTTTTTGCATACGTTATGCGCATAAAAAAAAGAACGCGGCATGTTCTATTTTTCCGAGTATTACGCATGTAACAGCCCTATTGTTCTCTACGGGTGCGTTCGGTACATTGAGTATGTGCAACATTTTTTACACATGTTGCTAGAAGACATGAGAAGGAAGTAAAAAAAAAAATACCAGAAAATTGTAGGCAGACAGTGCAGGAGCCTCTAGGACCACCACACCCATCCAACCTGTTGTCTGTGGAAATTGGAGGCGATTACATACAAACTATTGCTACTTTTAATATGAGAAAACTCATTGCTTTTATGCAGGACTTTCCTATTATTTGGGACAACAATCGTTTAGATTACATGGGCAGGAATGCTTAAGACAGGGCATGGGATAAACTGGCATTCTAGATGTACAGAGGAGTGGATTATTTCTTGCTTGTGCCCGTTTTTGCACACATAAAATACACTGTGCATATGCGTATATGTGTAAAACATAAATAATGAATATCCTTTACCATGGTTCTAAGGGTAAGTATAATTTTATGCAATGTGCGAGTATGTGGGACAAAACTAAAAGATACACAGTTTTTTCATCTATTCAACAATTCTAACCAGCTATTATTTCTCTAATATTAACACGCTTAATAGAAGATACTGTAAACTTGCTTCACCATTCCATATGGGCACATTCTTTTCATTCTGTATACTTGAGTTATTCCCATCGAGTAACTATACTGATTCATAAAAATATCTCTTTTAAGCGTGAATAATCTTTTATAGATTCCGTGGGGAGATTTGTTTGTTTTAAATGTATTATTGCTCAAAATAGATATTTTGTGGCGGCAATATATATTCCTCTCCATATTCCAGCAAATGTATTAAGAACATAATGGAATATATGGATATATTCCCTGCTACATTAATTGTGGGAGAATTTAATAATTCTGCGTATCCTTGTTTGGATAGATGTAATAGAGGCCCTGCAGTGGCTTCTCCTTCCTCAACTGCTTTTGCACATTTATTAATGGAATTAGGTATATGTGATGTGTGGAGGTTATGAAATCCAGACGTTTGGCAATATTCTTGTTATTCCAGGTCACATAATACACTTTCTAAAATAGATCTCCCAATAGGTACTCCATCTATGCTTCTTTATGTTCATGGAATGGAATATCTACCACAAACTGTGTCTTATCACTCCTCACTCTATTTGTTGTTACATAGTAACATAACATAGTATGCTAGGCTGAAAAAAGACAAATGTCCATTCATTTCAGCCTGTTTCCTCCCCCCCATATTGATCACGAGGAAGGCAAAAAGAAACAAAAAACAATCAGGCAGAAGCCACTTTACCCCATTTTGGGGGAAAAAATTCCATCCCGACTCCCGATATAATGGCAGTCATAATAATCCCTCCAAGTCTGGCAGTAGGAAGATCCCCGGATCAACAACCCTTCTGACTATTTACTGTCTATATATTGTTGATTATGAATCGTGGAGGGATTTGGTTTGGATAGGGTTTGGAGGTTAAATCTCTTTTGGTTGAACCTGCTTGATGGTAATGCTAGAACGGAGGAGGCTCTATTGGAATTTTTACAGATTAATATTGGCTCTTCCTCTCTCTCTGAAGTGTGGGATGCTATGAAGGCATTTATACATGGTCATTATATACAGAAGATTAGCTGGCATAAGTATAAATATAAGGATGTTATTATTATTCAGTGACAAGCTTTAGATGCAGAGCAGACGTATTTATATTCTCCCACTAATCAGGTGGAAATTAATTGGAAAGAGGCACAATCTCAACTTGCGGAACATCTGAGAGTTGTTGCAAATAATAAGTGTCTACATAAGAAGCTGTAGACCTTTGACGAATGGGAAGCAAGGCTTTGTTTTGCGGCTTCTATAATGAAGGCACAAGAATCATCATCCTATGTTGCAGCATTGAGAACACCTGATAATTCTCTGGTTATAAAGGAGGCTGAAATTCTGGAAACATCTTTTTCTCTATTTTAAAAAACTGCCGACAACCGGCAGAAAATAACCTCACTCTCTGTACTTAGACCGACAACAGAGGAAGAAGTCCCCTGATTGTTTCCCTCTGCTCACCCCACCATCTCCGCTAGTGACCCTCTTCCCTCACACCTCCCCCGATCCCTCTCCCTGGTGGTTATCTCCCACCTTACCACTATATTCAACCTCTCTCTGATCTCTGGCATTTTCCCCTCTTCATTCAAACATGCTATCATATCCCCTTTGCTTAAGAAACATACCCTCGACTTGTCCTATGCTGGCAACTACCAACCCATCTCAAACCTCCCATTTATCTCCAAAGTATTAGAACACCTGGTTTACTCCCGCCTTATAAGCTATGTCTCAGAAAACTCTCTGCTTGATCCCCTACAGTCCAGGTTCCGCCCTCTTCACTCAACAGAAACCCCCTAATCGAATCTCTTGTCCGAACCTGTCAGCTGAACCTCAAGAACATCGTAAGAATCCATCCTTTTCTCACTGTGGAGACGCTAAAAATGCTCACTGTTGCCCTCATCCACTCTCGATTCGATTATTGCAACTCGCTGCTGATCGGCCTTCCCCGCGCCAGACTCTCCCCTCTCCAATTCATCCTGAATGCTGCAGCCAGACTCATCTTCCTGTCCAGCTGCTACACAGACACCTCTAACCTGTGCCAGTCACTGCACTAGCTGCCCATCAGGTACACAATTCAATTTGAACTCACCACCCACATCCAGAAAGCTCTGAACAGCACCGCACCACCCTACATTGCTTTCCTTATCTCAATTCAACACCCAGCCCATGCCCTTTGCTTCGCCAACTAAATCAGATTAAACGCCCCTTTAACCGGAATCTCTCATTCCTGCCACCAAGACTTCTCCAGAGCTGCACCAGACATCTGGAATGCACTTCCCCAAGCTATTCAAAACTTCAGGTGTGCTCTAAAAACGCACCTCTTCAGGGAGGCATACCATATCTCCTAAACCAAACCCTTCTGCACTCAACTTGATAACATGCTCCCTGTCCTACTAACTGCAATCTATGCTATCCGCAATCAACCGCCCCCTGCAGTCATACCGATTCAGCCACTATACGGCTTAAGTCTGACCATTGTCTATGTGTATAGCCACCCACACTCTCCACCTCGCCATACCTTGCACATCTCCAGCCCCTTTACCTTCTGCATCAACCCATTATTTGTAGTATGTAAGCTCGTTGGAGCAGGACCCTCACCCCTACTGTTTCAATCAACTAATTACTAGATGTAACTGTGTTTTTTTATCTGTTTCCCCTGTTTTATAAGCGTTGCGGAATATGTTGGCGCTATATAAATAAAAATTATTCTTACTAAGTTAAATGGGGACTGTGAGGATCTTTATGAATATTTGGCTTGGATGTAATTGCCAACATTGTCTGATGATTAGAGAGTGATATTAGAGGCTTTTTTGACACTGAGTAAGTTAAGGGATGCAGTAAAAACACTTCAAATTGAAAAGCCTCCTGGTTTAGATGGTCTTCCAGATGAATTTTTTAAGCATTACCAGTATATAGTTCTGCCACATTAATGGTGTTTATTGAATCATTGCATGTAGGCATACTTCCACCATCAATGAGAGATGCTAATATTATATTAATTTCTAAACCGGGAAAGGATATGTCTCTTCCTGATTCCTATCATCCAATATATCTGTTGACCACTGATGTTAAAATCTTGGCGAAGGTACTTGCGAATAGACTATTTTTAGTACATTTAATACATGAGGATCAGTCCCCCTTCATGCCAAAAAAATCAACTTTTTTGGGAATTCAGAGAGCATTGTATCAGGCATGGAAGCTGATTACTGCCCGTTGGATGCAGCTTGCCCCCCTAACAATTTTGTCGCAAAAATAAGAGAGGCTATACATATGTTAAGTGTGACACTTGCACCCCTAATCTTTTAAGACTCTATGGAAGAAATATAGCTGGTAGTTGTGAAGAAAAGTTGCATGGGAAGGGAGGCCCAGGCCAAGCATTTTCACTAGAGTGCATAAGCCTTTAGCTATGCCCCTGTATCCAAGATAAGGGACAGATTTATCAATGCATTGATGCCAATTATGGGGAGTAAATTCATTGAAATATATGGAGTTTTTGGTCGAATGTCATACGTATGAAGCAACAGTAGGCTATTGGAAAAATAGGTTGGGCTTCCGTATCCCACGGATTGCAACTCGTTTATTCATATTTTTTTACTACTTTTCAAAGTGGAATTAGATTTGACCTGGTATTATTTTTAGCCGGCACTATATTCATCGGCACTCTGTTCGTGAGTGACACATGCTGCAGAGAGAAGAGACACTGGCGCACAGCTTGCACATGGTGTGCCAGTATTAATGAATCTCCCCTATGTTCTTTTTTCCCCATCTTTATATACCAGTTGTATTTCTTCTGTCTTAGAAGGTCAGACAAGTTAGTCTATTATTTCTTCACAGCCGTATTGTACATTGAAGCATGTCTCTTTTCCAATTAGAATGGACAGCTTAAACCAGGTCATGTTATCATACAGAACAGCCCATGCTTTGCTAATAGGAATCCTTGTGAGCAGAGGTTGAAATGAGTGCTCTTACGGTTACATTACACATTTACCACTTTTTTTTAGTCCCTATTATAAAAGGAGGCGATTGATGGTGGCCGCACACTACATGCTTCCATGGTTGTTTTATGACATTTATTTCTTGCTGAGGGTCTGTCAAAGGTTAAATGGACGGGAGCTGGAATACCCTTATGAAAGGATTTAATACTGAACATTTCATTTCATGTCGAAAAGCAGCACATTAGCATTTTTTTACAGGCAGGGATAAATTTAGCCACACTGTGGGGACTATAAATAGAATTTGGCAGTAGTATATATGTATATATATTCATTAGTGTTATACAGTTTTTCAGGACAGATTGGGTCTATAATTCACAGGTAACAACTTTAGCTCAGTGATTCAACATATGAGAGTGAGTCAAAAGGTATCGTCACTCCAGTTATTTTAAAACTTCTGTTGGTCGCACTGTCTTATGAACACTTTCCGTTGTAGGTCACTGTCTCCCCAGTTACTGGTAAAATGGCTGCCCCACTTGTGATTTGCATGATAGAAAAGCAGCATGCAGTAATGTTTTTTGTGGTTTGAGATTGTCTGGTGCCGATATTTATCAAAGCCTTTGTGAATAGAATGAAGAAAGTGTTTTGTCTTGAAGAAGTGTTTTGAATGGATAGAGAAGTTCAAGGAGGGTCGCACAAGTGTTGACCATGAAGAAGGAGCTGGAACATTATCAGGAAAAAGGTTCAACAATCAACAGTGCCCATTACAGGGAGATGCTGACTAAAGAGCTGAAGCCTAAAAATCAAACTAAACACAGAGGACTGCTATCCAAGGATGTTGTGTTGTTGCATGTCCGCCCATACCATTGACACTCTCCGAAAACTTTGTTTAGAGGTGTCAAAGCATCCTCATTACAATCCTAATCTTGCCCTATCGGAGTATCACCTGTTGGTCTCTTGGAAGAGCCTTTAAAAAGACAAAGATTCACGTCTGACGAAGAGGTGAAGACAGCGGTGCATTCGTGGCTCGCAGCTCAACCTAAAACATTTTTTAATGCAGAACATTTTTTAAAAACAGGAAGATTATGATGAGAAATAATGTATTTGCCTTTTATAAAATTGATTAAAATAAATTCTGCAGCCAGAGTGCAAATAATTTTTGATTCACCCTCATAGATGGTGGATGATATCAGAAGACACCGTCATTGCATTGCATTGGCTATTCTTGTCTGTAAAAATTGGCCAGAATAGGACATGCTGCAACCTTTTTCACACATGAAAAATCACAGCCGGGGAGCAGCGACAGCGGGAGGTGAGGGGAAGCACCGCATAGTATAAAATCAGCTGTGGATACGCAGGTGATTTCCAGTTAAAATCCACAACAGTGGTATAGATTTTGACTGTTTTTTGGATGCAGAAATGCTGCGGAATTTACTCCCTGTCTTTTTTAAAATGGCCCTGTACATTTTATAACCACAGGGGTAAGATCATACTTTGTGATAAGCTCCGCCCCTGACCACACCCCTCTGCCCCACTTTGACCCTGGGAAAATCTGGTCTAGAAAGATATGAGATAGATAGATAGATATGAGCTAGATAGATAGATAGATATGAGATAGATAGATAGATAGATAGATATGAGATAGATAGATATGAGATATATAGATAAGTAGATATGAGAGAGATAGATATGAGATAAATAGAGAAGTAGATATGAGATTGATAGATAGATATGAGATAGATAGATATGGGATAGATATGAGATAGGATATAGATAGATAGATATACGATAGATAGATAGATAGATAGATAGATAGATAAATAGATATGAGATAGATAGACAGATAAGTAGATATGAGATAGATAGATAGATAGATAGCTAGATAGATATAGATCTTATTTTCTCCTAGGCAGATTAGATCTTTCCTCCCTTTCCATAACATCTATTTTATAATCCTGTAGCCAGTGACAGAGCTCATTAGGTAAAACAGTAGTTGTGCTGTCATAGTAATTCTATTAGTTTTTATAATTTCTCCAATAATTAGATTAAATGTCAAAGTGTACGCTCTGCAACCAGTAAGCATGAAACACCTTTATTCATATATTGTGGTATTGATAGGCATTCATTCATCAATACCAGATCTATGGGGCTCTCATCTGAACGTGACCGCCTCTTCAACCAGCTGATCGGTGGGTATCTCAAGAATTGGACCCCTACCGTTCTGATATTGATAATCTAACCTAAGGACAGGTCATCAATATCTTAGTCTCTGAAAGCCAGTTAGGGTGCATTCACACATAGCAGACTGGGTGTTGGATTTTCCACACAGAAAAATTCCCACCACTGTCTGTGTCAAAATCTGCACCATTTGGGGTACATTTTGACATGGATGTATAGCAGAGCAAATGTGCTATTTGTAAATACATCCTTCATTTGATAATAATAAATACAAACTTAAAAAAGATGGTTTTATAAAAAATGTATGGTTTCCATCTCAATTGGACATGCACTGGATATCATAGACAGAGTTAAAGGGGTTGTCTCGCAAAAGCAAGTGGGGGTATACACTTCTGTATGGCCATATTAATGCACTTTGTAATGTACATCGTGCATTAAATATGAGCCATACAGAAGTTATTCACTTACCTGTTCCGTTGCTGGCGTCCACGTCTCCATGGCTCCGTCTAATTTCGCTGGCTTCTTGCTTTTTTAGACGCGCTTGCGCTGTGCGGTCTTCTGCCTGGTGAATGGGGCCGCTCGTGCCGGAGAGCTGGTCACCGCGTCGTCATCGTAGCTCCGCCCCGTCACGTGTGCCGATTCCAGCCAATCAGGAGGCTGGAATCGGCAATGGAACGCACAGAGCCCATGGTGCACCATGGGAGAAGACCCGCGGTGCACCATGGGAGAAAACCGCAGTGCATCCCTGGGAAAGGACTGGCGGCCATCTTAGGGAGAAGATTTTTTAAACTCCTTATTTCGTCGGAACAGTGAGTAGCAAGCGGTTTAAAAACCGCTTTAATTTGCTATTTTATGACGGGGGGGGGGGGGGGGGTGTGACAGGGGGAATGGGGGAATGTTAAATGTTGATGCTTGCCGCGAGACAACCCCTTTAAGTGTTCATATACTGCGTGCCTTCATGGTCATTTTTCTTGAACCGCTCAAGACATGTTGCAATGTGGTCTGAAGATACAGTGAGCTGAACAATATTTGTTCGGTTTTGATGATTGTGTCAGAGTGCACCGTGTGGACCCTTGACCAAAAAAAATTATAATAAAATATAACTTTTATTAAAGAAATAACTAAAAGGAAGAACATACACACATAAATCTAGATCCAGGAAAACCCATGGAACCGATAAAAATGTATTGATACCACTGTCCATAAACAGTAATAGACCGGTCAGTCTGAGTATCGTTATGACTCAGCCATTTAGTGTATTCGGTCTCTTTGCAGAATCTGACAGGATTATCAGAATCTATTGTATACACGTCAACCTAATCAGGAGATGAAAAAGTGACATAAGTCCGACAGTTGGATGTTACAGAACGTGACCCAAAATCCAGAGAACAGGTTCGGTGATGTATACGTCGTTCACATCGAGAAAATAAGCTATGCCGGACCACTAAAAATTGTAAGCGTAACCCAACGCGTTTCTCCCACAACGTGGGTTCATCAGGGGTTTCAATACGCAAAAAATGGTACTTTACTGGTTTAATGACTCCCAGTCAGAAATCGGATAGTGGTACAAAAATAAAAAATTGATGAAGCCTCAAAATGTCCAGTATTGTCAAATAAATGACACACTGGATATAGAGGGATCAATCAGAGTAGAACTGTCATTTCCACTGGTGACAATTATATTACTAGATAGATTATTGTCGCCATATAAGATAAATGAACTGACAGGACTACGAAAACCCTACTACTACAATGGTAGAAATAAGAGTAGGGTATAGGTAAGAAAAATTTCTACCCTTTATGTGAGAGAAAGTTATAATTTCTCAGGGATAATAGTCCCGAGTACAGAAAGATAGAATAATTTTAGCCGTTAAGTCAAAGAGTATCCCGAGGGCAAAATTTTAGCAATCGGGTCCCTGGATAATCAGATGGCATATTCACAGCAGCCCAGAATAGCCGCCTTTTGGATAGCCATCTGATAAATTTTCGCTCTAGACCTACAAGGAAAATTCCTAAGACCTATAATAGTCCCTCAATAGAGTGGAAAGAGGATTCAAAGACCTATATTAGTCCCTCAATAAGGTGGTCACTAAGTCAGAGCCTTAATAAGCAAAAACTGAAATCAAACAAATAAACAAAACGGCGGCATGTCAGCCCTGGTGGTGGACTGACAGCAGGGCTGACATGCCGCCGTTTTGTTTATTTGTTTGATTTCAGTTTTTGCTTATTAAGGCTCTGACTTAGTGACCACCTTATTGAGGGACTAATATAGGTCTTTGAATCCTCTTTCCACTCTATTGAGGGACTATTATAGGTCTTAGGAATTTTCCTTGTAGGTCTAGAGCGAAAATTTATCAGATGGCTATCCAAAAGGCGGCTATTCTGGGCTGCTGTGAATATGCCATCTGATTATCCAGGGACCCGATTGCTAAAATTTTGCCCTCGGGATACTCTTTGACTTAACGGCTAAAATTATTCTATCTTTCTGTACTCGGGACTATTATCCCTGAGAAATTATAACTTTCTCTCACATAAAGGGTAGAAATTTTTCTTACCTATACCCTACTCTTATTTCTACCATTGTAGTAGTAGGGTTTTCGTAGTCCTGTCAGTTCATTTATCTTATATGGCGACAATAATCTATCTAGTAATATAATTGTCACCAGTGGAAATGACAGTTCTACTCTGATTGATCCCTCTATATCCAGTGTGTCATTTATTTGACAATACTGGACATTTTGAGGCTTCATCAATTTTTTATTTTTGTACCACTATCCGATTTCTGACTGGGAGTCATTAAACCAGTAAAGTACCATTTTTTGCGTATTGAAACCCCTGATGAACCCACGTTGTGGGAGAAACGCGTTGGGTTACGCTTACAATTTTTAGTGGTCCGGCATAGCTTATTTTCTCGATGTGAACGACGTATACATCACCGAACCTGTTCTCTGGATTTTGGGTCACGTTCTGTAACATCCAACTGTCGGACTTATGTCACTTTTTCATCTCCTGATTAGGTTGACGTGTATACAATAGATTCTGATAATCCTGTCAGATTCTGCAAAGAGACCGAATACACTAAATGGCTGAGTCATAACGATACTCAGACTGACCGGTCTATTACTGTTTATGGACAGTGGTATCAATACATTTTTATCGGTTCCATGGGTTTTCCTGGATCTAGATTTATGTGTGTATGTTCTTCCTTTTAGTTATTTCTTTAATAAAAGTTATATTTTATTATAATTTTTTTTGGTCAAGGGTCCACACAGTCAGTTCTTTCCAAACTAGTTGGACTTCACTGCCTCTGTTAAATTGTCAGAGTGCACCCCACTAATATTGGTCCCTGAAATTTAGTATACAATTCCTGTCAGATGGACAGACATTCATTTAATTGACCCACAATGGCTCCTGTATAAAAAAATCCCTATCGTTCTCATTTATAATACATAATCCCTATTGATCCCCATTGCCTTCACACATAGGTGTTCTTTTCTCAATGCAGGGTCGCCTGGCAGCCCTAAGATAAAGTATCTGCATGGTCCATTCGCTCCTCCAACACTTCTGCTCCATACCACACCTCTTAGGCCAGGGCTACACAACAACTTTGCTTGCAACACAAATTGTGCCCAAATTTCACTGTGTAGCCCTGCAACCTTATAACCTAAGAGAAATTAATGTTGGTTGCATTGTAACTTGCAGGTAATCATGACAGTGACCAGTGGATCATAAGAAATCCAACTTCTTGCAATCTGTGAACCACAGCCGTGGCTACTTGTGAGTTGCCACATAGGCTGTATTGACTACTATTAGATTAAGAGATTGGGGAGCTACACTGTGATCTTTGGTCACGCAAACCTTGTAGTGGCCAAAGTCACCATGTAGCCCTAGCTGAAGTCCTCATACATTGATTTATATAGTTCTCTTTAATCCCATAATTTTACTTCATTAACTTCAGTAGGCCCATCTGAAGTCTTATTACTGCATTATGGGTAACGTTCCCTCATTAATACACTTATGGGAAATGCTCATTGTGACCTACTTGGTTGGACAAAGAAACATAACAGCAAAGGAACATGGGGAAAACTATTAAGAGCAACATTTCATATGCCAGTGAAGTGCCCAGAAATTTGAAATATGACACTAGGACTACAACGGTAACAAGAGGGCATCCGTTATGTGTAGAGGAAAGCAGGTTTCATCACCAACATAGAAAGGGGTTCTTTACTGTAAGAGCAGTTAGACTGTGGAACTCTCTGCCTAAGGAAGTGGTGATGGCAAAATCCATAGAGGAGTTTAAAAGGGGACTTGATGTCTTTCTGGAGCGGAAGGATATTATAAGTTATAAATATTAGGTTAATTATAATCAGGGTTTACAGGCAGGTAGGAACTATTAGGGGTTGATCCAGGGAACAGTCTGATTGCCATTAGGGAGTCAGGAAGGATTTTTTTCCCCAAAAGGGGTAATTGGCTTCTGCTCTTGGGGTTTTTTGCCTTCCTCTGGATCAACACAGGAAGATAGACAGGCTGGACTAGATGGACATTGTCTTCATTCGGCCTAACGAACTATGTTACTATGACACATTTATGAAGAGACTCAAGCCTTTGAATAAATTTGTTGCATCTCTTGCTACCCTGTGCGCCAAACAGCCAAATCTATGCCAGTCATGAGTTAGTATAGTTTCATGTTATCATTTAGTTTCTGACATAAATGATAGTAAATTTGTCAGGCTGCCAATGACCCTGCCCCTTTCTGCGAAGCCCAACCCATTTATTTTAGAAAAGTGGCCAATATGGCTGAAAACAGCCAGAATATTGCACATTTGCAACATTTCAGCACAGAATTCTCCTGCACTGGGCATGTTAAATTTCCCCTGTTTTCTTTCACATAAACTGAGCCCCCTTCCTCCATTGGCACACTAAACTGCCACTTTCTCTGCTTACACTTTACCTCCTTCCTTGGGCAATAGTCCCCTAGTCAAGCCTTCACCAACTGGTGACCGATATGCTATGTCCATAATGCTTACTGACATTCAAGCAGGGGCGTAACTATAGAGGATGCAGGGAATGCGGTTGCACCCGAGCCCAGGAGCCTTAGGGGGTCCATAAGGCTTCTCTTTTCCATATAGGGAGCCCAGTACTACGGTATGAATAAAGCATTATAGTTGGGGGCCCCGTTCCAGGTTTTGCATTGGGGCCCAGGAGCTTCATGTTATGCCTCTGATTCAAGCATGTCATATCAACCTTTTTGTACTGCAATTCCTTACTGCACTACCACACCAAATAGGTCTACAGCAGCATAAAATGAAGCCCTTATGCTAACAATATATAACTTTCTCAGCAAAGTTTGCCCAAGCAGAGAGCACCACATCTGAGGTGTAAAATTAGATGCAAAAACAGATTAGTTTGCCACATTTCCACTACAGATGGACAGCTGACGGTGTGAAAACTGAGGGATGTGCAATGTGTCTCCTGGAAAACGTTTCTATGTGCGTGTAATGGGTCTACTGCTTATCTGTGTGAAGCTTCTCTGCTCTGATATCTATGTTCTTTTATATTATACATTGCGGCACCCTGGTGATCAGTGCTGCTGACTTAGACACCTAAGTAAAATCAGTATTCCATTGAGGAGATACATTAATGCATACAATATCCAGAAATAGAAAACTAATAACTAGTTAAAACTGATACAGTAACCAGAATCAATGGCAACTGTACAGTAAGGATGAAAGCGCAGATCTCCTGGAATAATCCTTTACTGGGACAGATGTAGCTGAGTTAACATAATACAGTATTACATTTAGGAAGGCTTACCTTATGTATGGAAAAAAGAAATAGTAATTGCGACCCAGCCCCATAGCAAATGGGGGCCCATCGACACCCGCCATATGCTGTCTCACCGCCGGCTGTATGTGGTATTCATAGCGGGCCGTTACCTGGGGAAGCCGGCAGCCAATTACAGGCTGCAGACTCCCCGGGCGCACAGTCCTCCCTTCCACTGAATAAATGCAGTTGTTATTGGTCACAACTGCAGTCTATCATTGCATTGCCAGCCGCGTGATTGGTCCAGCTGGTGGTGTACTGCCAGTGTCAAGGAGTAGAGTCCATGGGCCATGCGGTACAACCAGGTATGTATTGCATGTCATTTTGTATGTATAACTGGTATACGTTATACCAGCTGTAGATATAACTATACCATAGATATCCAGTTTACACCAGCATACTCCATATCACTATATACAGGGGGGTGTACATCTACTGTATATAGTGATATGGACCATGCTGGTATAACCTGGTATATCACTATATACAGGATGTATAACTTATACCAGCTGTACATATATAAATATATACAAGAGATACCCAGGTTAGGAATCTCCGAAGTCGAATGGCTCTGGACAGAACTGAACAGTGCCAGACAGATGGCATTGACTATGATGGGGTTCGTTCGCCTTCCGTCTGGCTGCTCGGGTTCTGGATGGAAGAGAAAGCGCTACATGTAGCACTTTTTCTTCCAGTATTTTGAGACACAGCTGTGACAGAACCTCCGGCTGGGAGGGTCTGACACAGATGTGAAACCAACCTTACACCACCATGGCTGATATCACTATATACCGAAGATGTATATCCATTTCCCTGTATATAGTGATATGAAGCATGCAAGCATTGATTGTGCACCCATAGAGAACAATGGGCCCTCTCATGAGTTATATGCTGCAAAATAGAACATGCTGCATTCTTTTTTGCGCTCACGTGTGCAAAACTGTGTATGGCAATGTATTTAAATGCCTGCGAATTACCGCATATCACACGTGCTTATAGTGCATGTGTAATACGCGGTAATCATATGCTCATGTGAAACCAGTCTAAGGGGCTCCAAATAAATTTTCATGAAGTCCAGGAAATGAGTCATGTTTGTAAAGCTTATGCCAAGGGGCTGGATCATGTATGTACATTCGTTTTGCAGATGTATGCAGCGCGGTTTAGGTATGGGTACAGTATCTATCTCTCCAACTATCTATCTATCTATCGATCTATCTACAGTATCTATCTATCTATCTATCTATCTATCTATCTATCTATCATTGTTGAATACTTTTGAGAAGAGGCATCAGGGAGATTCCAAGAAATTATAGATTGAGCATTGTGCAAAATGTTTTGAGATATGCCACACCAATTAATGTAAGGCATATCCCCAATGTAAAGCATTTGAATCCCAAATAGTGCATGTGCCCACCTCTATTACGCCCCAAAACAAGTGCATATTCAACTTCCCCTAACCAAATATCAGATCCCATGAGCAAATAGAGATATAGTCAACCTCAATTAGTATAGACACCAGACCTCCAAAATAAATAAGGACTGCAGACTAAACCCACTAAACAAATACATACCAAAAGAGATCCCCATATCAAATACAGTCCCCGTAAAACAGAACCTAAAACATTTAAAGACCCTTAACAGACCCCCTAATCAAATACAAACTCTCAAAAAATATAGACCAAAACCAGAACTCCTAGACAAACGAAGACCCTAGACTAGAACCCTTAACATATACAGACCCACTAAATATATGCTGACTTCAGACTAGACATTCTATTACATACAGACCCAAGACAAGACCCCCTGAATAAATGCAGATCGAAAACAGGCCCCCTAAACAAACAGAGCACAGACCAAGCACCCTAAAAAATAGACCCAGAACAAAAACAGATTTAGAGCATTCCTCATAAACAAATACAAACCCAGGTCAGACCCTCTAAATAAATACAGACCCCAGATCTAACCCTGTAAACAAAAATAGTCCCCAGACCATACCCCTTAAATACAGATGCTAGACCCCTTAAATAAATACAGACCTCAGACTAACCTCTGCAGCTACCTTGGGTGCTACTACATTGCCTATGCCAGCATCCAGGAGTGGAAAAGAACTGCCATGATATCAGGAGAGAATCTAGATACTGGAGGGGAAGAGAGGCAAGGAGAAGAAGAGGGCAGACAATAGATAATGCCCACCTGTGCTGAGAGGCTGAGGATGGGAGCAACGACACAAGGGACGAAGACCAAAACAATCATTACTTTTGCGTTTCTAGAACTCACACTGCTGATGATTGCCATGGTGCAGTGAGATCCTTCCTGCACTGCAAGGCAAAAATAGTTACCTGATTTTAGTCAACCGGCTATTTAAATTCATTTTGGCCTATTCTATATGGTAATTATTGATTAAATCAAGTATTTTCAATTGATTTGTGGCAGAAGACGCTATGTATAGATCCAGACTGAACGTGTCTTTATTACACATGTTTACACGGCTTAAATTTCTACCAAGAAGCCGTTGTTCTCACCGGAATCACTTCAATTAAACTTCTGCCCTACCTTTCTTTAACACTCACTTCTACAGTGTAAAACTCCTGGTGCTCATGCTTAATTGCTTTGTTCTCGTGTTGTCTAACCTCTATAAACTTGATTCCCAAATCAGCCATCTGGGACAATCACACACAACACTGAATAGAATCTGGCTCGTTCTTCCAACACGGCTATATATTCGTCATTTCCTTAGACACTGCAGTGGAAGTTCTTTTAGATTTAATTCCCTTTTACAGTCATTTTCCTGAGACTTAATGGTGTCTTATGAAAGTACAATACAGTCATAATATAGGGATTCCAAGTATTGTGTGTTGTGACTTCCAGAGTAATACAAGATGTCCTTTAATATCTATTTGCTAAATGGAAGAATTCATGCCTGTCACTTTCAGTATTGGCAAATAGTTAAGTTATCTCTTACAGGTTTTTTTCAGGGAAATACAGTACTATTGATGATCTGTCTTCAAGATAGGTCATCAATAGATGATATGCTAAGGTCCACTGCTCTGGACCTTGGCTAATCAACTGATCGAGCGCCGATTGTCAAAGCTGAAATACACAGGGGTCGGATAGGAAGTTGCTCATTTGACCCCTGTGTAGTGGCCAGGGCTTGTAATTGCAGATACAACTTGCGTTAAAATCAATGGGAGCTGCACCTGCAATTACAAGTGAAGGCCACTACATGAGTTGTAGCAGCAGCTCCCACTCTGTACCCCTGTGTGTTGTGGCACTGACAGTAGGCACCTGATCAGCTGATTGGCCAGTGTCCAGAGTGGCATACCCTTCTACCTAATTGTTTTTTTTTGCCTTCCTCTGGATCAACATTGGAAGTTTATACACTGAACTAGATAGACATATGTCTTTTTTTCGGTCTTACATACTATGATACTAGATGTTTCCATGATAAAATACTAAAGTAAACCCTATGTGGTTTGATCTTGCAGTCACACTACGTTATATCCTCTCCCTTCTTCTTCCTTACATATAATTGTTAAATTAATATGGAACAGAGGGATGCCAATATTACTGCAGGATCAGACTACACAATGTTTGTTTGTAACATGGAGATCACTGGCCTTGGAGATGGCTGGCCAGGCTGAACATAAACACCTTTATCGAAATCATTGTGAGCTTAGCAAACTAAGGGCACGTGGTATAAGAAGCAACTAGTGAAGATGTATTTATGCCTCTCACTTTCACTATAAATTAATTGAAAATTATTAAATTAACTCTTGAAAACTGTAGTGTATGGCATGGTACCAGATAGGAGCACCTCTAAATAAAGTGCAGGTCCAATTGTTTTTGTTCAAAAACATTTTTCAGGGAGAATGAAGCTACCTTACAAACCGTCTTTGTTAAAAAAAACTATTGTAATTTTGTGTATACAGCTCTTATGCAGACATATATGTCTCCATGGTAACAAACTAAAATAAACCCTGTGTAGTTTGATCTTGCAGACATGACACTGTGGCGAGCCGGACCAGACCTAGGTGGAGAGCAGTGGAAAAGAACAGGGTTGTCATGGTGGCACTGCTCCTTTCTCATACTAGGAAACGTGCGTTTCTGGTGCAGCTTTTCACTGGGGAAAAGGGTAATTGTCAAGTTAGTGATGATATTATAAAAATTAGGAAAATAAAATATTTATTTCCCCTGAAGGGTAGTCCTGTACCTCAATGTGGATGGTGAGTGGTGGGAAGGGACTCCAGGAGGCAGAATTAACTGTGAAAACATTTAACAGTTTATTTCCTTTAGCATGACAAGAATCTTCAGCTTAGTTAGTGCAGTTTCAGAATCATTTTGCATTTTTTAGTACGATTCACATTTAAATAGTTTTAAGGTTTCCTTACTTAGCAAGCATTACAGTTACTTTAGTCTTTGGCTGATTCTCTTCTTTTCCTTCTAATACTGCGATTTCCTTTTACTGTGATTTTCAGTTATTCTAGATTATTGCTGAAGCTGATTTATTTCTCCTCTTTGCTTTCCTCTTAGTTAGAATTACAGAACTTTTAGGGTACTCACACTTTCTCTCTTTTTCCCACCGCACTGGTTCTCCAGTTTTGCTTCTTTCTCCTAGCACTCCATCTTATCCTCAGTCTCTGTCAGACTCTCTCTTCTAAGTCTCCTGATCTCAACTCCTCCCCTCCTTTTTATACCAAGCTTATATTGACCAACCCATGCGCAGGACCTTGCTTCCTATCACAGGCTATTTCTCATCTAGGCTGACTCATGCCCTTAAAGTAGGCTGTACCTTGTACCAGTAAAGTTTGGTTGACCAACAATCATTAACATATTAAACAATCATTAACATATTAAAGTGACATGAACATATATTAATTACATCTCAGAGTCCACAGTTTCTATGGAGTGTACTATCCTGTACACTACACTACCTTACATCCTCTCCCTTCTTTCTTATATACAGTTGGTAGGTTAGCAAGAGCATAGATAGATAGCGATATGTCTGCAGGATCAGACTACACAGTATCTGTTTATAGACTATTACTGTGGAGATCACTGGCCTTAAAAACTTTGATCACATTGATCAAAATGAGTGTTTGCTTAGCAAATCAAGGGTACCTGGTGTAAAAAGTGATTAGCCAAGAAGTACAGAGACTGTTATTGAGAGTATGATTAGGCTACTAAGCCAAATCTTACCAGAGACTTTGTCATAACCTAATTGTGACATTGTTTAATGGCTGCTAAACATCATCTGTATTAACTTAGGTATGTTTGTATTCTACATTGTTGTTCAGGTTGCACTACTGTGTTTGTGCCACATAATCATCAGTAGATACATAAGAGAAAATTTACTAAGCTTGCTACTTCTGACTCCGTGATTAGTAAGATTTCTTCCAGCACATGAAGTGCTGAATACATGAAGAGGTGCACGCCTGTTCATATATTCAGTACATCCCCGGCACCTATGTGCACCTCAACAAAAATGTATGCCTGGTCCCGACAGTCTGGGGCGTAAATTATACATAAATCTGTTGATCCGGGGTGGCCATACCCCCTCCTGATGCCCCCCCCCACACTTTTAGGGAAAGTAATGGGGCCGGCGCAGGAGGAAAAAAAAGTCACAAAGTGTTTGTACAAGTCCTACTTTCGCAACAATGTGTGACTTTTCTATGCCAGTATTCTGGTGTAACCAGTTGGTAAATATCCCCATAGTTATTGCAACCTGTGTCTTGGTGATATTGTCACCTGTCCTCCTGCTTTCCTTACTGAAACACATACTGCAGGTTTATATAGGAACTATAGACACACAGCCTATAAAATATTATTTTAAGTTAGTTCATTTTTTTATATGCATTGGAACAGTAAAAAAACAAATGGTTGTGAAGCTGGACCTTCCCTTCCAGGCTTTCATTATGAGCTTATACAGGTTGTTTACTTTGTGTATTAGAAAGATTTTCAATTCATACAGAAGAACCCCTTCCAAAAATTACTATAGCGTCTTTCCTGCAAGGGCAAATCATGTCCTCCTAGCCCATTATACAGTTCTTGCTGAGAATGCTATAGAAAATGTTGGAACAGATTTAAAACCTTCCAGTAAATTTTACCCAGTTGAGAGCAAATGGAACCATATCAACACCTTTTACCAGAATCTTCTCAAAGACTTTACCATCTTGTACAATACTGAATCCAGACACTGTCCAAACCTTACAAATCAGCGATTTGTTCTTAAGAAACTAGCCAGAAACAAGGAAATTGGTATTTAAAAAAAAGTAGACAAAGGGGGAGGAGTAGTCATTATGGATCATGATTACTATATAAGTGAATCTTTGAAAATTTTGAGTGACTCTACCTACTATAAAAAATTAAAAAATAATCCCATAAAAGAGATAGCATCCTCTTTATATAATTTAATTGATCATGCCCTGTTAGACAATTGTCTTTTGAAGTTAGAAAGAGACTTTATTGGCATTTTAAATCTCAAGGTATGTAATTTTTATTTTTTGCCAAAATTCATAAAAATATTTTATATCCTCCAGGAAAGCCAATAATCTCGAGAGTGGGCTCAATCCTAGTGTCCTATCAGAATATATTGACAATCATCTGCAAAGTAATGTAGTACATCTACCTTTCCACCTTAAAGGGGTTGTCCCGCGATAGCAAGTGGGGTTATGCACTTCTGTATGGCCATATTAATGCACTTTGTAATGTACATCGTGCATTAAATATGAGCCATACAGAAGTTATTCACTTACCTGCTCCGTTGCTGGCGTCCCCGTCGCCATGGTGCCGTCTAATTTTAGCGTCTAATCGCCCGATTGGGTCTTTTCCTTTCGGCTCGGCAGCAGCGGCGTTCTGGCTCCGCCCCCTTGTATGCGTCATCGCGTAGCTCCGCCCCATGACGTGTGCCGATTCCAGCCTCCTGATTGGCTGGAATCGGCACATGTGACGGGGCTGAGCTACGCGATGATGCGTACAAGGGGGCGGAGCCAGAACGCCGCTGCTGCCGAGCCGAGCCGAAGGGAAAAGACCCATCTGCGCAAGCGCGTCTAATCGGGCGATTAGACGCTGAAATTAGACGGCACCATGGCGACGGGGACGCCAGCAACGGAGCAGGTAAGTGAATAACTTCTGTATGGCTCATATTTAATGCACGATGTATATTACAAAGTGCATTAATATGGCCATACAGAAGTGCTGAACCCCACTTACTGCCACGGGACAACCCCTTTAAAGATACAGGACATCTGCTAACTCTAATTGACTAAAAGGCTTGGCACAAATCGTACAATTGGTGTATGTTGGATGTAAATTCCCTCTGCTCCAATATTTGACATGATTTAGGTCTGAAAGCTATTGGACACTTTCTGAATGGAGATGTTTTAATGCGTCACAGAAGTGGAAATATAAAAACATAAAAAAAAACAATCACAGAAAATGGCCATATACTTACTGTCTAAGGAGGGCAGATAACTGCATCCCCTCAACATGCAGGTAGCAAACTACCAAATGAGGGAGCTAATTACACCTGTGAGAGACACCGATGAGACAGCACTGCCTGTTAATATAGAGGGGAACAGCTGCTTGGTGTATACTCCCACACAGAGTAGATACAAAGTGGCAGACCTTCTGATATATGTAATTCACTATGCAGACCAGCAATCTATTAATGACGCTATAATAGTTCGGCGGGTTGCCCTGCACCTCAAAAAGTGAACCACATTGGTGCTGCCACCCTGGGCTCCCCTGGCGTTTTAAAGCCACATTGCATGTGAATAATAGATAATAAATGCAAGATATTAGTTGGAGTTTGGCCAAAATACATCAGCTCCCTAACAGCGTCAAGGTTCCTTGCTTATAGTGAGTCCCTACACTAATATAAATACGTCACAGAAGGGAAAATATAAAAACATAAAAAAACAATCACAGAAAATGGCCATATACTTACCGACTAAGGAGGGCAGATAACTGCATTCCCCCATCATGCAGGTAGCATACTACCAAATGAGGGCGCTAATTACACCTGTTAGGGACACCGGTGAGACAGCCACTCACACAGCCCTTAATATAGAGGGGGGTAGCTGCTTGGTGTATACTCCCACACAGAGTAGATACAAAGTGGCAGACCTCCTGAATGGAGATGTTTTAATGCCATCTAAAAAAAACTTTTATTTTGGATTCAATTAATTTTATTCCTCAGCATAATTTTTTGTTTTTAATAAGCAATTTTATCTCCAAATTAACGGTACTGCCATGGGCACCAAATGTTCACCATGTTATGCTGATTTATTTATAGGTGCTTTTGAAGAAGCGAGTTTTAGAGTTTAAGAGGGATGAGCGAGTATACTCGCTAAAGCACTACTCATCCGAGTAATGTGCTTTAGACGAGTATCTCCCTGCTCGTCCCTGAAGATTCGGGGAGCGCCGCGGCTGACAGGTGAGTCGTGGCGGGGAGCAGGGGAGAGCCGGCGGGAGAGAGGGAGAGAGAGATCTCCCCTCCGTTCCTCCCTGCTCTCCCCCGCAGCTCCCCGCCCCGCGGCGGCACCCAAATCTTTAAGGCCGAGCAGTGAGATACTCGGCTAAAGCACATTACTCGTACGAGTAGTGCCTTAGCGAGTATACTCGCTCATCCTTAGAGATTAACTTAGACGATATCCTCTTGATCTGGAATGGGGACAGGAAAGATTTGAAGTCTTTTATTTTCAATTTAAATAAAAACTATTGGAAATTGAGCTTTACAGATATTAGCACCGCCAGTGTAGTTTTCTTACATTTCTAACTATATTCTCAGGATGGTAGGATACAGACAAGAACATATTTTAAACCCACTGATGCAAACTGTTATTTGAATTTTTCCAGTTGTCATGCCAAGAGCTGGAATGTAAACATTCCTTATGGACAGTTCAAAAGGATTAAAAGAAATGCTTCATCCAAGCAAATATATACAGAACAAGCTGCAATCTTAAAAAAGAGATTTAAAGATAAGGGGTCCTCTAAAACACTGGTTCACTTTGCTTACAATAAAGTTTTGAGAGAAAATAGAGCTATCACCGAGACAGAAGTGGTCCCAAAAAGAAATGATTTTAGCTTAAAGAGCTGATTTGTTACTAGATATAGTTCTCGGCATGCATCAATTAAGAGTATTCTTTTGAAACATTGGGGGATTCTCCAGAGGAACCTCTTTTTAACTAATGGGATTTTGGGTGAGTGATTTTCCACAGAAATAGAACATTGAGAAATATTTTGGTCCCCACCTGTCCCCGTGCCATCCCATCTGCCTTTGGAGGGAGCCTGTGTTCTAATCCACTGGTGGACTCTTCTAGGTATGGTGTCAAAAGGTGCAAATGTTGCATGTATATAAAGCTGGGCACGAAAGAGTTTTAGGATCACAACAGGAACCTATCAAATTAAAGCAATTCCTAAATTGTGCAGTGAATTTTGTCATTTACCTTATAGAATGCCCTTGTGGCTTAAAATATGTTGATAGAACTACAAATACACTGGGAACGCGTATAAATAAACACCGTTTTAATATTCAGCATGGATATATGAAACATAGTGTATCACAGCATTTTTTTTTTTTTTTTATAGTAAAGACGCATCAAAACTTCAGGTTACTCCATTAAAACATATAAAATCAAGTTAATTTGCATGCCTCAAATCAAAAGGGATGTACTGGATTTTTAGACTGAACACTCCGGTCCCTAATGGTCTAAATTAAATTTTGGGGAAAATTTAGTCATCATTACTGATTTTACCTGGTAAATAATAGATAATTTTTATCATACTGATATTTCCCCTCCCTTATTTTTGTAATATTGTCTAATAATTTTTTAATGTATTTTTTAGCTTTAATATCAGTCACCTACATCACAATTTTTGGATTTTATTGCTACAGAGGTATTGTTTATTCATTTGTATTTAAATATGATTGGTTGCAAGCATCATATTATTCTTTCCTCCAATCATTGCATAATTTAATTGTATGCATCATATCCTTGTGAGTTTGTTGATGAAGTGCTTTTAAATGATCACATGACAGTTAGCAATGCCTTGATGACGTTTTCACATTCACGGGCATCACATTATCCATTCCAGATATTGTGAAACTCACAGGGCATTACACTGGGTAGCATGTCAAACATTGTGCGACTCTCAGGGTTTCCCTGGTCTCACAATTATGCCTCGGCTTACCTTGTGTCATAAGAGCTGCAATACTTCAGCGTCATGGACCCTACATTTGATTGTAAGTGCACATTGTACAAATGTTTGGTTTTCCCATTTTGTATCTATGTTTGAAAAGGGCACCCATGTGAGCCAAAATGCATTGCATAAATCAGTTATCTGTTTGTTTGAAGATTAAAAATCATAACTTGGATAGCATCCTTCCTTGTATTTCTTGGGCATTGTCCCTAACTGGAGTTTTGGGCCTTTAGGAAGGGTTTTTTCTGTTTGATTTAGCCCTTCTTTCCCATGCAAGTCTTTCACTTTCACTTCAAAATCCTTATGAGCGCAGACACTTTTTCATACTTTTTTCAAAAGTACAAAGGCTAAATGTTGTAGATTAGCCAAATTAAAGTGATTATTTGTTTTAGATGACTGCTTTCCATAAACCATATTATGGCATAAGCCAAAATAAAAAAAAAAAAACATTGCAGAGAGCCTTTATAGATTTGGGGACCCAATTTTATCTAAGCACTACATAGTTACCCAATTTATTGAAAATAGGGATAGCTGTCAGGACTTGGGGGTCCTCAGTAGTGGAAAAGCCCACCGCCCTCCCATAATCAGAATCTTCACTAATTCAAGAACACTTTAATTGTTTTGACTTAAACCCAATAAAGATACAGTGGTAGGGACTGAAATGAGTAGTTCACGCACATAACTTAAGAACTTAAAGAACTTTAAACTGGGCTAATATTCTCCAACAGTTGAGTGAGAATGATATCAAATGAGAGAAAAAAATTTATATTATCATGATGCTAAAGTAATTCATTTTACTAAAATAACGTTAATGCTTTTGAAGGCAAAAATAAATGTTTGTATATAGTAATAGCACTAGTTACTGCTATACAAGTTTAACATGTGGAAGAAAACAACCTAAAAGTCAATGCCAAAATATCATAAGGACCACAAAACATTAATGGTTCCAAAAGCCCATTGAGTCAATTTAAGAGGATTTAAAAGTATCCTACAAAGATATACGGAGCTAATAGAGCATAAAATAGGCAGGAAACTGCAAGTCGGGTGGAGACATTAGAGAAGAGCCTTTCCGCTAATTGCAGCAATACTGCGTATGGCTGTGTAGGCCTCTGCTGCAGGCCTCTGTGGGCTGGGAAAGTTCTACAGTTAGAAAAGCAGCAGCTGGGATGTCAAATTGCAATTAGCTGTGCCTTCCAAAATCATATTACTCCGATTTCCTCAATTAGGAACTCATGCTAACCACAAAGAGAAATGTATTTCATCTGAGCACTCTAAACTAACTCACGTCAGGTCTTGTCTCCCGTGTATACAGTCATTGCTTATCAGTTCTAGGCAGCCATTGATTTGACAAGCGTGGAGAAATATTGACTGCTCTTTTCCTTCTCCAGCTGTAGCAAAGCTTCTTGGCAAAAAGATTATTTCTTACAACTTGCCGACTTTCTAAGGGAATATGTATATAGCGAGTGTGTAAAATACAAACATAGGAGACATGGGTAATAGGAAAGCCAGCACAATATGTAAAAGCGTTCCTGGGAATTATTATTTGGCTTTTTCCAAATAAATTTGTAAAAGAATGAGCACTACTGCTCACAGACGTTACCTAGTATTGTTATTATGTGATAATAAATCATGTTAAGTATCAGACATATATGTTAAGTGCACATTACATCACTGTTTTGTGGTGCACTGGTGTCATAGGATATGGGAAGAGTTACAGCCCAGTTGTACAGTAGGACACCAATTTGGCAGGTCTTGGAGATGCAGTAACATCACACATCGCATAAACCTACGTGTCACTGGTAGGGTCTGTATTTCAAAGCGTTTGATTCCTGCCATTGTACGTGGGCATTGAGATGAGCACAGAACTCTTGTTAAGAGTAGAGGCATTGCAGTAGAGGCTCCTGAACAGTTCCAGGATCTGACTATGCAGAGTAGAAGGTACATGGAGTAAATTACTAGAACAAATTGTATCAGCATAAGTGGCCCGACACTTACGATGCCCAACACTCGTCCCCGCACATACTAGCTCTCATGCTCCTGCACGGGAGCTAGTATCGTTAGCTCTCAGTGGGAAGGCTGCAGGAGATTTCTCTCCTGCCCCTCTCTATTGACATAACATAGCGGCTGTTCATAAATGAAGGACGATGAGCTGATCGCTCATTGTTCAGTGTAACTAGCGGCTGTTCAGTACTGAACGGCCGCTATGTTATGTCAATAGAAAGGGGTGGGGGAGCGCGAGGAGAGAAATCTCCTGCAGCTGCCCTGCCCCCCTGTTGGGCATTCTGGGAGCGAGCCAGCACTACTAGCTCCCGTGTAGGAGCACAGGAGCGAGGACACAAAGGTACGAGTGTCAGGCATCGTCTGCCTGACATTTGTCCCATCTAAATGGGCCCTAAGCATTGAGTCCCCCAGGCCATCTGACCTGTTTAGATTCTGTTGCTTGTATTTGTGCTAAACCAGACAGATTCTGCTGATTCATTAAAGACGCTATGGCAAGTCAACAGGTCCCAGTCTACTTTCTTGTGTGATGCTATATGGTGGCTGGAGTACCTACCCAGCTGTTTCTTACAAGTGGTATAGCTATAGAATGGTAAAGTTGGAAGGAACCTCCAGGGTCATCGGGTCCAACCCCCTGCTCAGTGCAGAATTCACTAAATCATCCAGCCGTTGTTTGAAGGCTTCCATCGAAGGAAAACTCACCACCTCCCGTGGTAACCTGTTCCACTCATTGATCACCCTCACTGCCAGAGAGTTTTTCTAATATCTAATTTGTGTCTCCTCCCTTTCAGTTTCAATTTCAGGGGTGACTGTTCAGCTTTTGAATAGGAAATGGAAGCCTTGGTAGTGTAAGATGCCATGCCTCAAGGGAAAAGTCTGGCTGAGAAAGAGACTCTGGCATTTGCTAGATCCAATGGAAGAGATCATTGGTGGTTGCTGGCTCAGGAAAAGGAAGCCTACACAAAAGTGGTGGCCAAGTCAGAAGCCCAGAAGATACATCTGAGTAAATGGGCCCGGATCATGATGGCTGGTCCCATGGCAGAGCAGACACAGAGGCATTAGCATACCAAAACTGTCTTTTGGTTCAGCTACACCCATAGGTTTGGGTTTGTAAAAGAGGATGAAGGAGTAGAAATCCTGTTTATGCATTGGTGCTGTTACGGTACTAGTGGGGTGCTTAGATACGGGGCTCCCTGATCTACACCCACGCCACTGTCCCTTCCTGGAGATAGCCCTGATGGTGGACACATCCAGGCCGTCAACTCTGACCCTACGCTTACTTGGGGGGTGGGCAGGCAGGGACCACAGTACCTATGCAAGAGACTACTACCCACTAGCACCGACAAGAAAGGCAGATGACAAGAACCAACACGAAACAATACAAACAGAACAGAGGCAGATGGTAAGGCCTGGCTGATAACAGCGAGGTCTAGCAGACAAACTGACAGAAGCAAGATGCAAACAGAGGCGGACTGGAAAACCCTGGCTGATAACAGCGAGGGCTAACGGACAAGCTGACAGAAGCAGGATACAAACAGAGGGCATTGAAAACTGAAAAATAATCGGCAACTCCCAGGCAGCAAGACCTGGATCTTATAGGGGGGCGGGGGGAGCCGATAGGTAGATAGACCTGTCAATCACAAGCTCACTTCTCAGACACATAGCAGGTTAAGTAACTTGACTGGAAAACACAGGAGCTGTTAACCCTGGCTCGTCTGGACAGAACAAGGTGTGCTGGCAAAATAAACTATGAGCTGACAGGCGTAACTGGTGCTCTGTCAAGCTGGAAGAACTGCCAAAGAAAGTTCACAACCTACAGCTATAAGAGAGCATTGAATGCACAAATGTTGTAGAGGCTGAGAGGATGGTGGGCCACAGGTATACCTTGGCCTTATGAAACACCCCACACTGAACCAGAATCGAAGTTTTGGGATGAGGGGGAGCTTCTTCAGATACTGCTGATCTGATTTCTGCTGCCAGACCAGCACTCCATCTTCAGAGAGGGGACTTTATCCATTGTAGGACTTTGAGATAGGCATGTCAGGTGAATAGCTTGTTTCTGCTGTTGCAAAGTTTCCCCCACCTACATGGCCAGAAGAGCTATATACCACAAACAACCTATGGACAGGTATGGCATTGTTTTTGGTAAAAATGAGCCATGTTTTTCTTATCCACTATAGCCCCTACAATGAGTAAATTCAATTTTGACAGCACAATAAAAGGGGTATTCTGGGACTTTAACTACTGATGGCCTATCCTCAGGATAGGTCATCAGTAGTTGATCAATGGGGGTCTGCCACTCAGGATCCTTGCCTATCAGCTGATCATTCGGCCTGCTGTCAGGGAAACAGGCTGGACATCGTCATTGGGAGTCAAGCAAGAAAGTGTAATAGCTGGTTTCAGTCCCATACCTTTCTGGCTCCTCATTGTGGTCAAGACCGAACATCTAACCCTGACTGCAATGAGGAGCCAGAAATGTAATAGGAGGTAGTACTACCATTGATTTTAATGGGAGTGAAACCAGCTATTATGCTACTGGCCCTGACCACCTATGACAGCATCTGGCCCGCTGCACTGACCGCAGACCGAACGATCAGCAGGGATCCTGAGTGGCAGGCCACTATCAATCAACTGCTGATGATCTATCCTGAGGAGGTCATCAGTAGTTGAAGTCTCAGAATAATCCTTTAAAGTGTATCCCCATTTATGTATGCTACTAAGTTTCCTGACAGACGTTCAGGAGATGCAACTGGCCAATCTGTGTTCCATCTGTTCTGGCTTCTATAGAATGCCAGAAGCCCTTTACACATGAAGCTTTGGCTTTGTATGGTTACATCGACCAGATCACTGCCTAATATATCTCTTATAAATCTTATAAACTACTAGACTGAGACACAGGGCCATCTGTAACTGATTGTGCACTTTAAATGGGAACTTTACTATTGATGACCTGATCTTAGGATAGATCTTCATTCAATAGTTCATCAAGGGAGTTATGCCATTCAGAACCCCCAGTGACCAGCTGATATTGAGCCTTCTATCAGTGGGGACAGAGCTGAAATCTAAAAGCTCCATGCTCATTGCAGCGGCCTGGGTTGGTAATTGCAGGCACAGCTCCCACTGACAGCAGGTCCCTTATCAACTGATTGCTGGGGGTCTCAGGTAGAGGACCCCTGACGATCAGCTATTCATGACCTATCCTGAGAATAGGTCATCAATAGTGAAGTCCTGGAAACTCCTTGTAAGTGTAATATTCATAATCTGAAGGGCTTTGTTAACCCCCTACCAGTCATGCTAAAATTGGAAAAACCCACATGAAAATGTCCCTTTTTTATTTTAGATTTTGAATTTATGTTTCATGTAAATATACTTAGTGCAGAATTTAATTGTCTTAAGTGCATTTTTAATCTCTTAGTGACATAATTAATTTTAGCTTTAAGGGCTTATGCTCACGGCCGTGACAGGCTCCGCAAGCGGAATACCACAGCGGAGTCCGTCAAGGCACCCCCCCAAAGACCCCATACTCACCTCTGGTTCCGCTGCGTAGCTTCCGCACGACACTGCCTGTGTGCATGCGCAGTACAGCGCAGTACAGCGCCGCCGGTGTCACTTCATGCGCATACGATTTTTTTTTAATTTATTTTTTAATTCCTGTTTGCGGAAGTGAAATGATCACAAAACCGCTGTTTTGGAATTTGCTGTCCTTGATAAATATTGTAATATTTTGTACTACAGATTGTTATGGATGTGGCATTACCAATTATTATGTGTATTTTTTTTCTTCTTCAGTATTTAAAGCCTTGTGTAAGGGGAAAAAGCTTTGCATTTATTTTCTGTAAAAACATTTTGATGCCACAGTCAGCATCTGCAAGGTCAAACTGTGTAGATGGATGATTAGATGAGCAAGCTTTCATCATTTCACTCCTTTTCTGGGAAAAACCCCACATGTTACAATTAGAGAGCAAATATGCTCTCTAAGTTTTGTAGAAGTGATAACATGAACAAAAATTCATGTCACCCCTTTTCTGGGACAGGGGCAAATGCAGATAAATCCCAAATGTTTTCTGCTTTGGCAGGTCTCCCACCCCGCTTTCCCTCTGCACTGCACATTAAAAAAACAACAGCTGTAAATTCAATATTCTCAACTTCACTTCAAATGGCTGTAGATCTGGTTCTGTATGACATGACCTGAAGAGACTTACACCTCCTAATACATTTATCACACTTCACACCAAATAGGAAGATGGAACAATACCTCTGCAGCACCACCTATTGAAAGGCAGCATTACTTCAAGTCAATGTTAAACCTTTTAAACAAGTCTTGTAACAATGACTGGGAATTTTAAGCCAAGGCAGAAACCATACACAGACAGCTGTTTCAGGTTTTTTTGCCCCTCATCAGTGTGCAGGAGGTTTCTGGCTTGGCTAGTGAGATGCCTATAGATGTGGGTCAAGAAGGGTATTGTTTCTCTTTAAGGAGAGCAACTAGATGGTGGGAGAAGACTTATAAGGCCATTCATGCTCCTCTGGTTAATATGCAAATGAAAGTTGGAACAATACATCTGCAGTGCCACCTACTGGAAGGCAACTTTACACCAACACATAGACCGGTGTATAAGGTAATCATCTAGGTAAATCTGCCCCTATGGCAGGAATATATCATCAGGGAAACTTTTGAACCCACTTTTCTGGTAGTTTTTTTCCTCCTCTAGTTAAAAAACATTACAAATGTATCAAATGTCAAATGATATTGATACATTTTTTGCATCTTTGAATATATCTAATGATGTGGAGTCACTTAGTGCAGCACCAATCTACTGGAGTGCGACTGTGACAAATTTTGTGATGTTTTTTTTAAAATTGCAATTCTTAAAGGGGTTGTCCAGTTACCAGATCACCTTTTTCAATCCGACCTTCTGGGGTAAAATGACAAACAGAGAGATACATACCTCTCTGTGGATGATGGGATCCAGCACTGCAGCCTGCAATGGTTCCGGAGATTCCTGTGACAGATGATGTCAGAGGCAATCAGGTGACTACTGCACCCAATGAGAGTCTGCAGCGACACACTGTTTAACTCCTGGAATTATGATGCTCAGCACGTGACTGCTGATGCCAGGAGAACAGGCGATGACGCTGCAGTCTGTCATTGGCTGCAGGGGTCACCTGTTTTCTTGTAACATCATCTGTCACAGGAATCTCTGGGGCTGCCATGGGCTACAGCACTGGATTCCAGCATTTGTGGAGGGGGAAGTATATTTCTGTTTGTTATTTTACCCCACGGGATCCTATTGAAAAGGGGTAGTTCAGTAACTAGACAACCCCTTTAAATCCATCCTAAAATCTCACTCCAATCAAATCCTGCTTCCATTTCTTGACACTTTTGAAAGGTGAAGTGAACGACGTAACAACTGTTCTTTTATTATGTAAATCAATAGTAAACTTGTCTAAATTGTTTTGGACTAAAAAGGTGCGACGTATGCCAGAATTTTGGTGCAACACAAGCAATAAGTATTTCTTTGTATTAACCAATGCAACACAAACATACATGTTTGACGTGAAATCAATAATTTCCAGTTTGTCCACATGAACTTGTAGAATGTACTGGAATACAGTAGGTCAACAGCTAAAAATAAAACAATTGAGGACTAATGCCCACAGCCGGATTTCTGCCGCGTGAAATGTGTCGGAAATCTGTGGCGTTATCCTTCAGCTATTAGGATCCATTGAACCTAATAGCTCAGTGTTCACGCTACGGAATGCTGCAGTGTGAAAGAAACCGTGGCATGTTCTAATTTCCGTGGAGAGGTGAGTATTGGGGTCTTTGAGGGACGCTGTGATGGACTCCGCTGCGATATTCCGCTGGCGGAGTCCGTCACGGTTGTGGGCATGTGAGTCCTAATATGTATTCTGTAAAGTGGTTTCACTCTTACAAGCAGTCAATGGCCCTAAGCCATTTTCAGGGAATGAAACATAAAAGCTTTCTTCCTTTAATTTATTCACAGTTGCCCTTTTTCTCACATAGCTTAGATAAAACAAAAGTATATTATAAAAAATGTCCGTCAGAATAAAATCTAATGATACAATCCCTTTCATGTGAAATCATTGGGATGCAATAGGTTGTGGATCTTAAAATCCTTACAGTAAATCATCCCGTTTTAACATTGTGGTGGTCCAACATTGCGTACTGGTTGATATTTGAATGCATCTTTAGGGCATAAACACACGGGCATGTTTTTGTCCCCTTATGCGACTGTGATAATCACGACCGCGTAATGGGACAAAACGAAACCATTGATTTCAAATTATTTTAATGAACGTTTTCACTATCGGGACTCCCGCCTGTTAATTGTGCGGGCGAGAAAAGATAGGACTAGTTAATACTATGTATGGGAAAGATAGAGCAGCACCTATCTTACCGCTATGGCGCAGATCTGAATGGCCGGAGAAAATTAAGAAAAACTCATTCATGCGCAACTACACTCTTTAGTGGCAAGCATAGTTACACCTACGACCATGAAACCACCCTCATGGAGTCAAACAATTCACTGGAAAAGGGTTCATATCTAGAGATGAGCGAACGTGCTCGGCCACGCCCTTTTTCCGCCCGAATACTGCGATTTCCGAGTACTTCCGTACTCGGGCGAAAAAATTCGGGGGGCGCCGTGGCGGCACGGGGGGTAGCAGTGGGGAGTGGGGGGGAGAGGGAGAGAGAGAGGGCTCCCCCCTGTTCCCCGCTGCTACCCCCCGCACCGCCACGCCTCTCCCCGCCCCCCGGCGCCCCCCGAATCTTTTCACCCGAGTACTGAAGTACTCGAAAATGGTGGTACTCGGGTGCGTAAGTACTCGAAACGAGTACGTTCGCTCATCTCTATTCATATCCATGCAAGAATAACTAAAAAGGCCATATTTACTGATACCAAGATACATGGGTAGGTACAACCACCACTTCCTAGAAACATGCAGAAAGACAAAATGCTTTACGCTGGAGGTAATTCAGGTGCAAAATACTGTTGGACCGCTACTTACACACTTACCGTTCATTGAGGGGGCTGCTTAGGGTTATACTTGCACATACATAGGACTTGTATAGGGTGCCAGTTACACACATACATGTAGTGTACCATGTAGGCTTACAGCTTAGTAGTGACACCCATGCTATTAGCAGACAAATAAGGGAAACAACTTTCTTTTGGAGGGGTGAATATGGCACAAGCTTCATACAAAGATAACTGTAATATATGTTTTTGCCAAAAGAGATCTTAAATACACCGTCAGGGATGCGTATCCCCAGCAAGTACTCAAGAAGAGGTTCACATACTTTGAAAAAGCATTTACAAGCTGGTTCTTATCAATAACTTAAGATCCCTTTTGACAAAAACATATGTTATCTTTGTCTGAAAGTTGCACCATATTCACCCCTCCAAAAGAAAGTTGCTTTCCTTCTTTGTCTGCGATTCCATACCATTACTAGGTGGGTATAACGTTTGCTAGGGTGGGCTGCACCTTCATAAAAAAAGACTTCTTCATCTTATCCCTGTGACCAAGCTCCAGGTTCGTCATTTCAGACCTTTCCACACCAGGGTTGCTCTACTTCATCTTTTTCTTCTGTTTCTACACCCATGCTATTAGATCCGGTGGGCTGTCTTGCACCTTCTAAGTTTACCATATAAGGTCCTTTCACCCCAAGCTCTCTTGACACCTCAGGACCAGACTGCTTCTGAAAATAAATCTGAAGTATTAATTGATATTTATGCCAAAATATGCAAGCTCCCAACCTGCATCAAGGGTGCTCACATCTTGTCAGTCCCTACATTAACATTAAAGACAAAATTTACTGAAACAGTGATCAAATCCATCCAAAAATAAATGAAAAGGCCATACTTACTAAAATAGAGGTACATGGGCAGGTACAAACACCAGTTCCCAGCAGCATGCAGAAAGGTAAAATTCTATACAGGGGAGGTAACACAAGTATATGGTAAGTGGGTGGGCAGCTGAAAAGCATTGACAGCAGGTAGCAGAGCCTGCAGGAGTTGCTGCCCAGGACTCTAGCAAGAGCAATCGCCAATATTACCCTTCTTGCTAGGCTAGTTACTCCCTTCTGCTCCAGTCTGGTTATGGCAGCAGCTGCACACCCTCCATCGGCGCAGACAGCGTCCTGATGCGGGACGGCGTCACACAGAATGTAGAACCCAGCGCTGAAGTGCAGTGAAGAGAAGTCATAGTAGTGGTTAGTTAAAGGGGTTGTACCAAGATTACAAGGTATACCCTATCCACATCGTAGGGGTCTCACCACTATGGGGTTTACCACAGTGAAAAGGAAGCTGAGAGCTGACAGGAAAGAACACGGGATTCCTATTCTTGAGCAGCACTGAGACCTCCACCGATCAGCAAGTTATACCATATCCTGTGGTTAGATGATAACCTCTAATCTTGGTAAATCCTCTTTAAGGATACAAGTGACTCAGTTGTTATATCTCTTTCCCCATCTTCTTAGCATTTGACCACTGACTGCCTACATCTCATATGCATACCGTGTGGATTAGTCCTCAGAAGACTTCACAAGACAAATTTCTACAATTCTTAGGTTTCTTAAATTCTTCTAGGGTCCCTTGCTAGACCCAGGCTGTATTGATATTGGCTGTCCAAATGGGATAACAATGGGGATAGCAAAACAACAGGCACAGCAAACATGGTTTCTAACAATTATACAAATATTTAATAAAAAGTTTTTTGGGGGTACTATTTTGCCTGCCCTCTTTGTGGATTCTCTACTGTGAGCCTGGTGTATACTGATATTTGTTGAATATATGGGAGTGGAGTGTATAAGCAGCAGTCTGGGAGAGATGGGGGCATAGCGAGCAGTCTGTGTATTGCTAGGGCTACATGGCAACTTTAGCCATGTGACCAAAGAGGACTGTGTAGCCCTGCAACCTCGCACTCTGATTGAAGTCAATGGGACTGCAGTATGACTTGCAAGTTGCCACAATCCACGAACCACAAATTCCAAATAATCCACCGAGGTTGGATGGGTTATGGTCACAGCAACTTATGAGTTGCATCACAACCCCATTAACTTCAATAACAGTGTGAAGTCATAGGGCTGCACAGCAATCTTTGGTTGTGTGACCTGTGTCACATCCAAAGTCACTGTGTAGTTCTAGGTTAACAGAGGGGCATGAGGAGATGTTTGTGTAAGACATGAGGGGGGGCATAGAGAGTGGTCATTAATATGTTGGGGCAAAAAGGGGCATTATTATGGTCAAGCCCACATTATTACTGTCTAGAGGGCGCAACGTTGGGAATTGTTACTGTGTGTAGCCAAACAGTGGCACTATTATTTTTTGTGTACAATGAAAAGATGACTATTACTGTGAGCACTTTTGTGTGAGGTACAAAAGATGGCACTTTTACTGTGTAGTGAGGTATTACCATTTAGGCCACAACTAATGTCTGGTGCACAAAGTAGGGTAATATCTGTTAGGAATTATTATTTTAGGGGGCATCGTCTAATCTTATTGTTTTCAGGGATGCCATTTCTAAAGCAATAACTTTTTTGGAAGATTAAGCATAGTTATGCAATCCTTATTTCTGGGGCAGTAACATACACAGAATTGGGGGTAGCTGCAGGATAGAAAATTTGTATGGGTTTGGGAAAATAGGGAGCATGCCACAAAAAGCTAGAATCCAAAGATTTAGAGACACAGGTTATGGCTGGAAGAAGTTATCATGGCGGTCAGAGATAAATGGAAAAGATGGGAAATGTGAATGACTCCAGTTAAAGGAGGTGTCATGTGTTCAGTGAATATAATTCTAGTGTAAGCACTTATACGGCCTACAGAGTGCCTGTATAAAACTGGTATCTGCGACATTTGTACACTACGTATGCTGGCAGCCTCCTAATTGGTGATTTTATTTTCCCTGAGGTTGCACTACTGGCAAATTGGACACTCGCTGCCACGCTCACCTGCAATTGATTGCTGGGGGTCCCAGCAATCAATTGCTTGTGATCATCTTATTTTTGGGGGACCCTCCTAAGACTCTGTTCACATGTGTATTAGGGGTTTCTGATCCATCATCCAAGCACTGCAATGTCTTCAAACAGCTGGTCATCAGGGGTCTTCCTCTAGAGACCCCCACCGATAGGATATTGATGAGCTATCCGGAGGATAGGTTTTCAATATTCTTCTCCTGTAAAACTCCTATAAATGCCTTATCCCTTAGCTTTAGATGCAGCATCTGTACATAGCTGATCTCTGGTGGATCTCTGGAGGTTAGAGATGTAGAGCCTGCAGAGAGTATTATAAAATAATTTCAATTTTTTTGTAATTAATTTACAAAAAGAAGTGAATAGTGTAACGGGAAGCCAAATGAAACGAAATTCTTGTATACTAAGTGAAGAAATAATTGTTGTGTAACATATGTTTTTCTAATGGACAGATCAGGTTTTACTAAACTTTCCATCTGCTCTCCTGTTATAGTAAATGAATTCTGAACACTATTTACTTCAGCAGTGAATCAAAATAGAGAAAAAGGTGTTAATTCTCCCTGAACGCTGCATATGAAGTCTAAAGCGCAGCTGTTACAATATTTCAATGTTAAGTGAACGCATTGTGTGACAGTGACATTGCTGCAGCGATACAATCACAAGTGACTTGGGTTTGCTCAACGCTGAGAATAATGCGTATATATGAATCTGAATGTTAATTATGATACGCACGCTACATGGTTGATAGGTAACATCTGGCAGTGTTATTGTGTGTCCCATCACATCCAAGCTAGAGGGTACAACAAACATCACTGTATGCAAAGTCCATTGACAGCTGTATACTTAAAGTGTGCACATCGCCCGTCAAAAGGTGTTTGAAATATGTTATCATGGGTAACAAAAACCAAATTCAGCGCTACCAACAAATAAATTAAATGCCAAGGTGCATGTAAGCCATGGCTACAGCAAAAATAATAGAAACACATGCTTAAGCACTCATACACATTTGACATCTGAATAAAATTATGCAGCTGTTGTTTATACTAACTGCATAAAAGTGCAAAGTTCTTAGCACACATTTTGATCAAAACATGTAGGCCTATCCAACATGTCCAGGCCAACCTTACTGGATGGGCTCCTAACACTAAAAGATACCTCTCTCTTGGTCAAAGGCCGCCAACTGCAGTCAAAGAAAGCAAGATACCTGGCTATATGCTCTCATTGAAGCTTCTGGGACAGACGAGTGAATGGAGTGAATGACAAATGTGTAGACAGCCAACACAAATGCTCATTCAATAAAAAACAAACTCTAAAAGAAATTCTTTCTGTGCATCCAGCAAAGAGGGTCAGTGGCGAGTGTTTCCCTTATTGCTTCCAAGCCTAAATGATGAGTTACATTTATAGTAACATTATATAGTAACACGACTCACCATTTAGGCTTGGAAATAATAAGGCAAACACTTGCCACTGACCCTCTTTGCCAGATGAACAGAAAAAAAATATTTTTGAGTCCATTCTATTCATTTTAACCGATAATTATTTCATTTCTAATAAAACTTTTTAATTACAGAACAAAGGGACAGTCATGGGGATAAAATTTGCCCCCTTACGTGAAACTATTTATGGAGATTTTCGCGTTGAGATGAGGCCTCCTGTATCATGAGAATATAGCATTTTTTAAGAGATTTATTGATGATCTCACTATATGAAGGGAATTAGCACAGAATTTGAATAATTTTTGGAGAATATTAATAATGATTGTGATCTGAGTTTTACGTTCTTTATACACTGGATAAATTACCAAATTTTGGGTAAAATTTTACCTATTAGACCGTTAATTATGTTTAAAAGAGAGAGCTTCCAATTTTAAAAGCCAATTGTCTCCTTCTTCTCCAAAGAATAAAAATTGTGATGGTTCTGGAGTGTTGAGTGCAAATCAGATAATGGTGATCCTCTGATAGGTTCCTTTAAGTGTGCTAAAGCCAAGTGTAAATGTCTGAGAATAGGAAATAATATTTAGGAGGTTTCCATTCATAACATGGGAAAATTGATATGATTAACTCAACATCTTACTTGGGCCTCAGCCCACATTCTCTACATTTCAGAGTGCCTGTGTAGGCTACAATATATAGGACACATGGTTCGGACATTACACAAGAGACTTACTAAACATACACTAATGGTCAAAGGTTTTAGAACACCTCAATGTTTTCAATTTTTGTTGATATTTGCGCAGTTTAATGTCCCAAATATGTTTTGAAATAAAAGCATAGAACAAGTAAAGAATTTAAGATGAATAAAAATAATGGATTAACTTTGTTTTACCAAAATAAATCTAGATTTTTGACTTTTCTTTCGACAATTGCATTCAGATATTGTTCAGAAGTTTCTTCCCCACATTGTTGCAGAAGTTGCCTCAAATGTGCTGCACTTGTAGGTTGCTTTGCCTTCACCCTTCCATTTCATCCAGTTACCAAGTTCATTCGTATAGGAAACTGTACTGATTGCCACCTGACTTTCTTGACAATTTCTCTGGGGGACACACTTTTAAGGGTTATAATTGTCTGTCTGTCTACTTTGATTAAAATCATAAATTCAGACGTGTTTCATCTTAAAATTTCATTATATTTTTATGTTTTTAGCTTATTTTTAAACCATTGAACAATGTCACATTATTTGCTGGACTCGAACTGTGTTAATGTAAAAAATAACTGGAAAAATTGAGGTCTTCTAAAACTTTTGACCAGTAGTGTAAGTCAAATATCAATAATGAATTTATATATCACAATGTCTTGAGATATTTTGAAACTATACATGGTGTAGATTTTAGTGAGTTAAAGGAGATGTCTCGAGGAAGCAGTGATTTTTTTTTTTGCCCAATCCCCCTAATTAAACATACATTACTAAGCCCCCCTGTAAATGACTTTCCTAGCTGGTTTGTACTTACCGTTCCAGCGTTTCAGCAACTTATAAAAGTTTCCCCAAGATGGCCGCCGGCTCTTTCCCCGTCGCTCGCTGCAGCCCGACGTGCGCGCTCCCGAGACGCTGCCAGCTGTGTCTCCATGGCAACCGGACGCCCCGCAGCCGCCGCCGACGACCAGACGCCCCGCAGCCGCCGACCAGTCACCCACCGCCAGGCAGCAGGTAACCGGCGCTAGCCCCCGGCTCCCCAGCGCTAGACCCTCAGCCCAGGTGAAGGCCCCGGAGCCCAGAGCTGGGCTCCGGGGCCTTCACCTGTCAGTGAACATCACCCCCGACCCATCACTTACCCCCCTGGCCCAGCGCTAGTTCCCCCCGGCCTAGCGACAGCCCCCCCATCGCAGCGACAGCCCCCCCCCCGGCCTAGCGACAGACCCCCCATCGCAGCGGCAGCCCCCCCGGCCTAGCGACAGACCCCCCATCGCAGCGGCAGCCCCCCCCGGCGCATCACAGTGACAGCGACGACAGCCCCCCGGCGCAGCGGCAGCCCCCCCGGCCCATCACTTACCTGGACGGCAGGACAGCTGGACGGCTTCTCCGGACGGCAGCTCCAGTTTCTGCAC
Source organism: Eleutherodactylus coqui (assembly GCF_035609145.1). Lineage (NCBI taxonomy): Eukaryota > Metazoa > Chordata > Amphibia > Anura > Eleutherodactylidae > Eleutherodactylus > Eleutherodactylus coqui. The sequence continues at coordinate 113,031,429 of NC_089844.1, forward strand.
CTTCCTCTAACAGAGGAAGGTACAGAATGGCCGCTCCAGCGCGCTCCCGAGCAGTGACAGCTCATCTGCGCATGCGCAGAAGAGCTGTAGCGGGGAGCACACTGAAGCGGCTCGTGCTGAAAGGAGAAGACCGGACTGCGCATGCGCGTCTAAAAAAGCAAGCTGCCAGCGAATTTAGACGGAACCATGGAGACGAGGACGCTAGCAACGGAGCAGGTAAGTGGAATAACTTCTGTATGGCTCATATTTAATGCACGATGTATATTACAAAGTGCATTAATATGGCCATACGGAAGTGTATACCCCCACTTGGTTTCACGAGACCACCCCTTTAAGGGTTATTCCAATAGAGGTGGTAAATGGTACTTTTAGATATTCATGTCGGAGAGAAATGTATAGGATTTTTTGTTTTAATTCTCTCTCTCTCTGTTGGGTTTAAATTATCGTATATACTCGAGTATTAGCCGACCCGAGTATAAGCCGAGACAATAGGTTTTACCACAAAAAAACGAGTATATACTAGGTAATAAAAAAACCTCCATACTCACCTCCCAGCCAGCGTCTGTGTCTGTGCGACAAGCTGCTTGAATTCTCCCTGCTGTAATCCCCCACCGTCCTCTCCTCTTGGCTCTGTCAGTGCTGTGTAAGTAAGCGCTGTGATTGGATTGAGCGTCAGCTAATCACAGCTGGTGCTCGATTCAATCACAGCACTTACTTACACAGCACTGACGGCAGGGGATTTGAAAGCCGAGCAGGGAGAATTTTAAAGCAACTGGATTGGCTATGAATAATCGAGCACCGGCTGTGATTGGCCGGCACTCGATCCAATCACAGCTCCTACCTACACAGCGCTGACGGCCGGGGATGACAGAGCCAAGCAAAGAGGACGGCGAGGGATGACAGTGGAGAGAATTCAAGCAGCCTGCCACACCGCCGTCGGAGACACAGACACCGGCTGGGAGGTGAGTATGCAGGGGTTTTTTTAAGCCTTCCTTGACTCGAGTATAAGCCGAGGGGGGCTTTTTCAGCACAAAAAAATGTCCTGAAAAACTAGGCTTATACTTGAGTATATACAGTAATCTTTGGAATAGACCTACTAAGGATATGTTATCATGGATGGCCTTTCTTTTTATAATATTTGTATGTATTCCAGTGAGTCATATGTTTTTATGTCATAATATCTCATTTAACATATGTCTTATAATTCATATTTATGTATTTTTTCTATACTTTTTTCATCCACTTAATGCATTCTATATTTGTTATTAATAATTTATTATCCATTTTTATGGGTCCCCTTGATGAAGCTTTAAGCATATATATTTTTTTTATATTTGTATATAAAATTAAAAATATATATGTTCTTTTTTATTGTACAATAAGGACTTTTTATTAGGTTCTGTTATCATTTACCTCTCTCTCTTATGTACTATAAGGTTAGCACAGTTTTGCTTTGGAGCATTTCGTATTTTTTTACAGCCCGGAGAGGATACATGTGCCTTTATTAGTACAGGTTGCCGACACAGAGGGTTGGTGTGTGTGGTGTGTTCCATGTTGGATCGCGACACACACCTTCTGGATGTGCTTTGTGTTCCAGTTAAGTGCATGTACCATTCAAGCTGGGCCATCTTCTGGCTTTCTTTCTAGTGCCAGACGCCATTGTGGTCATTGTTGCTCTTGAGGAAGGGGATTTTATATATTTTCCAGAAACGCATTGAGCAGGTTGTAGTGGCGTGGTATCAATAAAGGTACAAGCATTGGTAAATTGTCTGCTTCTATTCACCCTGTGGGATATATTTCCTGGTGGGATTTCTTAGATTAGAGGGTGTGAGCCTTGTTTTAGCATACCCTTGCCAATTACTTCACCCTAAGCGCCTTTTGCTCTGTCATTTTTAGGTATGGGTTTCATATCTGCGCTCGTGGTTTCATTTTACTGCTCTGTTTGGGGAGCAGGAAAGGGGTATCTCCATGGCCGTATGGCTCCCCAAATAGCAGAACTGAACAGTAAGGACTTTAATTGGGTCTGTTTGCTTTTTGCTTTTTCTTCCCTTATTTTGTGCCAGATCTGCAATGGAACCTCTAACCAGAGGTTCCAACGCAGATATGAAACCACCCTTAAAGAGGTTTTCTAACAGTTAAAAAAATCTATGAGTAAGGAATGGGTTACAATAAAAAATAAGGGGTACTGACCTCCCTAAATGGGCTCCCAGTCTAGCACAGTCACATCGTTCTTTGCCTCTCCAGTCCTTGAAGAACTTGCAGTAGTCACATGCCATTCATTGCACATGTGACTGCTCAGCCATTTATAGGCTTTAGTGGAGATGCTGTCATGAATGTTAAATGATCGCTGAAGCCAGTGATTGGTTGAGCTGTCAAGTGTATAATGAGCAGCAGATTACAGCTGTAGCTTCTTCTGCCAAGGGGACCAGGCCGCTGTGCTGCATTAGGGGCCATTTAAGAGCTGAAGTTCTACTTATAGAATTTTTTTTACCATCAGAAAATTTTCTTAAGCCTTTATTGTTTATTACTATTTCTGTTATTTATTTATTACTGATTATTCTGAATGCATAAGCATGTGTTGTTAGCTGTTTAGTTGTTCACCACCCTCAGTGACCCTAAACGTGAGCTCCCTCTATTTTTTTCTGTTTTGCACTGCTTCTTTCAGTTGTGTGATATTCATGCCAGTATCAGCTTTGACAGTATCAGCCATCGTGTCCTTTGTCAGCCCGGTCTTCTTTTGCCACTGATCTGTCTAAGCATTATAGATTTTTCTAGCGACCCTGCTCGCATTACATGGCCAAAATCCGTGAGTCTGAGTCGGGCCATCTTCCCTCCAGTGATATATCGGGTCTTGTACGATTCAGGACTTCTCTGTTTGTTACTCTCTTGGTCCAGGGCATATGCAGCAGCTTTCTCCAGCACCACAGCTCAAACGCATCAATCCTCCTTTTTTCAGCTTTTTTCGCAGTCCAGCTTTCACATATATACATGACTATAAGGAAAACTATGGTTTGCACTATCCTGCATTTAGCTGCTATGCTGATATCCCAACTTTTACAGATTTTGTCCATATTTAGCATAGCGCTTTACCACAATGCACTCTTACGTTTAATATCTGGCATAGATTTTCCAGCCTGGTCAATTTTTGAATGAAGGAAGATGAAGGCTCACACGCATTCTTTGGCTTCATTATCGATTTTATTTTGATTTGAATTTGGCCATTTTTTGCAGTTATCATAATTTTAGTCTTCTTTAAATTCAGGTAGAGGCCCATTTTTTCACTTTCAGCTTTAATCTTCCATATCCGCTGCTTCAGACCAGCCTCTGTTTCTGCAAGCAGAGTTGTGTCATCCGCATAACGGAGATTTTTGATGTTTCTGCCACCTATTTTAACCCTGATTTCCAATTCGTCTTGGTCCATATTTCGCATCATCACTTCCGCGTATAGGTTAAACAAGAAGGGTGAGAGGATGTAGCACTGTCAGACGCCTTTGCCAATCCTAAACCAATCTGTGTCCCCATACTGTGTTCTCACAGTGGCTTCTTGATTGGTATACAGTGATTTTATCAGCTTGACTAGATGTGCCGATATGCCCAGCTCTTGTAAGGGCTGCCATAGCTTGTCATGGTTGATGCAGTCAAGGGCCTTGATATAGTCAATGAATCACAAGTAGACATTCTTTTGGTATTCTCGTGCTTTTTCCATGGTGTATCGCAGGTTTGCAATATGGTTGTGGGTGCCGCATCCTAACCTGAATCCTGCCTGCGCATCAGGGAGCGCCGCTTCAACTACTGATCTCAGTCTTTCCTGTATAATTTTGAGAAGGATCTTGCTTGAATGCGGAATGAGGGCTATTGTTCGATAGTTGGAGCAATTCTGGGAGTCGTCTTTCTTTGGTATAGGGATGAAAACAGATTTTTTTCCAGTCCTGTGGTCATTGTGTGAATGCCCATACTGCCTGGCATAGCACTGTGATGGTTTTCACTGGTACTGGCAGCAATAGCTCTGCTGGTATGTTATCTATGCCTGATGCTTTATTTTTGGCTAGTTGTTTCATTGCCCTAACCATTCTGACTCCATAATGGAGGGCTCCAAGTCCACAGGCTTCACCTCACACAATGGTCCAGGTATGTGGTTGCATGCATATAGTTCCTCTGAGTATTTCCTCCACCTATGCTTGATACTCTGTTGGTCATTCAGTTCCTTCCCATTTTTGTCTTTGATTGTGCCATTACGTGCCATGAAAGTTTTTTGGGCCATCTTGACCTGTGAGAATAGGTCTTGCATATGACCTTTCATGGCTTCTGCTTTGAGTTGTTTGCAACCCTCATTCCAGTCCATTTCCTTGTCTTTCCTTGCCGCTCACTGAAAATTGGCATTTAGTTGCCAAACTTTGTCTTTGTTGCTGACTGCCTTTGCTGTTCTTCTTTTATCGGATATTCTGAGGGTTTGCTTGGACAACCAATAGTATCGTTTTTCCTGCTTCTTATAGGCGAGATGCTTACTGGCTGTTTCCATAACTGTGGACTGTATTTCGTGCCATAGTTCCCCTGGATGCTTTTCTTTTTCTGACGTGTCAAGCAGTTCAAATCTGTTTGCTATCTCAATAGCGTATGATTGGGGGATTTTAGAGGTGTTGAATTCTCTCACTGGAGCACCTTTCTTAATGCTATGGAATTTGATCTTGATTTTAGCTGCAAGGAGCTCATGATCAGTGCTGCTGTCAGTGCCAGGAAAGGTTTTTATTGCAATGACTGCACTTTGCCAATGATGATTGCATAGGATGTAATCAATCTGATTTCGATGGAAGCCATTGGGAGAGGTCCACATGTACAGTTGGTGTTTGGGTTGCATAAACCATGTGTTTGTTATCCTGAGCCGATTTTCTTGGCAGAACTGTACCACACGATCACTGGCTTCATTTCTTTCTCCAAGCCCAAAAATTCCTGTGATAGTTGCTTCTGGCTGGCTGCCAACTTTGGAATTGAAGTCACCCATAATATAAATGATGTCCTTCTTTGGCACTTTGTTTAGAGTTTTCTGGACATTGGCATAAGCATGTAGCATTCATGATGAACATAAATATATTCATGCGTTAATAATTCAGAAAGCCCTGGATATTAATGTGTTAATGACCTAAACTGCTCTGTTTATTTACATGTTAATAAGCCTATATCCCATTTAGAAGAGTACATCCTTGTGTACTCAGAGTACTAAATAGAGATACAAGCTATGATTATGTAATACGGGCAGAGATGTAATCAATGGAGTTGCAGTGGACAGATGGATGTGACAATTTTTGCAGCCTAACTACTTTTTCCTGTACGTATGGAACATGCAAACATGCAATACATATTTGCATACTCACCCACTATGATATATTCTCGCACACTACAACAGGTCTAGGACCCACAAGGATACAGTCTCTTACGTGAGCACCTACAGACTTTCACTCTCTGCCTCTTGACTCCACGCAGTCTGTGTCTGTCTGCTCTGGGCTGCCTTAGTATATTGCTTGTTCTGCAGTCCCGGTGATGGCTTCTCTTCTCTGCAAATATTGACTCAGGTCTACTGGCCCCTGCTGACTCTCACTCCATACTTCGCTCGTACAGGCCTTTACTTGTTACCCCTTCCAGACACTGATCGCATATCTGATCATATTTTGGCTTTCAGCAGACAGCGCACACATTGGAGTAGCCGTTCCTGCTCAGTCTTCAGGGGGAGGAGCAGGAGAGCCCCTCCACTATCTCACAGTAAGAATAACAAAATTCAAATAAGATCCATCAGTAGTAGAGATGAGCGAACGTACTCGTCCGAGCTTGATGCTTGGGCGAATATTAGGGTGTTCGGGATGCTCGTTACTCTTAACGAGCACCACGCGATGTTCAGGTTACTTTGACTTTCATCTCTGAGACGTTAGCGCGCTTTTCTGGCCAATTGAAAGACAGGGAAGGCATTACAACTTCCCCCTGTGACGTTCCAGCCCTATACCACCCCCCTGCTGTGAGTGGCTGGGGAGATCAGATGTCACCAGAGTATAAAAATCGGCCCCTCCCGCGGTTCGCCCAGATGCGTTGTGAGTTAGCTGAGGGAAAGTGCTATTGTGTTGGAGCTGCTGTAGGGAGAGTGTTAGGAGTGAGTGTAGGCTTCAAGAACCCCAACGGTCCTTCTTAGGGCCACATTTAACTGTGTGCAGTACTGTGCAGGCTGCTGTTAGCAGTGTTGCACATTTTTTTTTTTCAAAATCGGCTGTGCAGAGCATTGCGCCCTGCAGTAATACTACAGGGACAGAATTGTGTAGGCAGGGCCAGAAGACATATATTATTGATTGAATATAGTCAGTGGGCCTTCCCTTTAAAAAAAAAAAGGAAAAATTCTATTTGGCCTGCAGGCTTGCGCCAATTTATTTCCTGGCTGGGAAATCACCGCTCTGCTGCAGTTAATGTAACACTGCAGTTCTGTGACACACAGCAGGGCCACAGAACACATTTGTTATTGATTGAATATAGTCAGTGGGCCTTCCCTTTAAAAAAAAAGGGAAAAATTCTATTTGGCCTGCCTCTGACAGTCCTCAGCGTTCTGGGTACGTGTGTGGTGGGTGGAGAACGTAAAAAAATCATACGCAGCCAGCTAAGTTTAACAGCAGGCTTGCGCCAATTTATTTCCTGGCTGGGAAATCACCGCTCTGCTGCAGTTAATATAACACTGCAGTTCTGTGACACACAGCAGGGCCACAGAACACATTTGGTAATTGATTGACTATAGTCAGTGGGCCTTCCCTTTAAAAAAAAAAGGGAAAAATTCTATTTGGCCTGCAGGCTTGCGCCAATTTATTTCCTGGCTGGGAAATCACCGCTCTGCTGCAGTTAATGTAACACTGCAGTTCTGTGACACACAGCAGGGCCACAGAACACATTTGTTATTGATTGAATATAGTCAGTGGGCCTTCCCTTTAAAAAAAAAGGGAAAAATTCTATTTGGCCTGCCTCTGACAGTCCTCAGCGTTCTGGGTACGTGTGTGGTGGGTGGAGAACGTAAAAAAATCATACGCAGCCAGCTAAGTTTAACAGCAGGCTTGCGCCAATTTATTTCCTGGCTGGGAAATCACCGCTCTGCTGCAGTTAATATAACACTGCAGTTCTGTGACACACAGCAGGGCCACAGAACACATTTGGTAATTGATTGATTATAGTCAGTGGGCCTTCCTTTAAAAAAAAAAAGGGAAAAATTCTATTTGGCCTGCAGGCTTGCGCCAATTTATTTTCTGGCTGGGAAATCACCGCTCTGCTGCAGTTAATATAACACTGCAGTTCTGTGACACACAGCAGGGCCACAGAACACATTTGTTAATTGATTGAATATAGTCAGTGGGCCTTCCCTTTAAAAAAAAAAGGGAAAAATTCTATTTGGCCTGCAGGCTTGCGCCAATTTATTTCCTGGCTGGGAAATCACCGGTCTGACGCAGTTAATATAACACTGCAGTTCTGTGACACACAGCAGGGCCACAGAACACATTTGTTATTGATTGAATACAGTCAGTGGGCCTTCCCTTTAAAAAAAAAAGGGAAAAATTCTATTTGGGCTGCCTCTGACAGTCCTCAGCGTTCTGGGTACGTGTGTGGTGGGTGGAGAATGTAAAAAAATCATACGCAGCCAGCTAAGTTTAACAGCAGGCTTGCGCCAATTTATTTCCTGGCTGGGAAATCACCGCTCTGCTGCAGTTAATATAACACTGCAGTTCTGTGACACACAGCAGGGCCACAGAACACATTTGTTATTGATTGAATATAGTCAGTGGCCTTCCCTTTTAAAAAAAAGGGAAAAATTCTATTTGGCCTGCAGGCTTGCGCCAATTTATTTCCTGGCTGGAAAATCACTGGTAATACAGCATGCTGAGGGGTAGGGGTAGGCCTAGAGGACGTGGACGCGGCTGAGGACGCGTAGGCCCAAGTGAGGGTGTGGGCACAGGCCGAGCTCCTGATCCAGGTGTATCGCAGCTGACTGCTGCGCGATTAGGAGAGAGGCACGTTTCTGGCGTCCCCACATTCATCGCCCAATTAATGGGTCCACGCGGGAGACCTTTATTAGAAAATGAGCAGTGTGAGCAGGTCCTGTCGTGGATGGCAGAAAGTGCTTCGAGCAAGCTATCATCCACCCACAGTTCGGCGCCGTCCCGTGCTGCAAATCCGAATCCTCTGGATGCTGCTCCTCCTTCCTCCCAGCCTCCTCACTCCACTACAATGACACATGCTCAGGAGCGGGAAGACTCCCAGGAACTGTTCTCGGGCCCCTGCTCAGATTGGGCAGCAGTGGTTCCTCTCCCACCAGAGGAGTTTATCGTCACTGATGCCCAACCTTTGGAAAGTTCCCGGGGTCCGGGGGATGAGGCTGGGGACTTCTGGCAACTGTCTCAAGACCTTTCAGTGGGTGAGGAGGACGATGACGATGAGACACAGTTGTCTTGCAGTGAGGTAGTAGTAAGGGCAGTAAGTCCGAGGGAGGAGCGCACAGAGGATTCGGAGGAAGAGCAGCAGGACGATGAGGTGACTGACCCCACCTGGTGTGCAACGCCTACTCAGGACAGGTCTTCAGAGGGGGAGGCAAGGGCAGCAGCAGGGCAGGTTGCAAGAGGCAGTGCGGTGTCCAGGGGTAGAGGCAGGGCCAGACCGAATAATCCACCAACTGTTTCCCAAAGCGCACCCTCGCGCCATGCCACCCTGCAGAGGCCGAGGTGCTCTAAGGTCTGGCAGTTTTTCACAGAGACGCCTGACGACCGACGAACAGTGGTGTGCAACCTTTGTCGCGCCAAGATCAGCCGGGGAGCCACCACCAACAGCCTCACCACTGCCAGCATGCGCAGACATATGATGGCCAAGCACCCCACAAGGTGGGACGAAGGCCGTTCACCGCCTCCGGTTTGCACCGCTGCCTCTCCCCCTGTGCCCCAACCTGCCACTGAGATCCAACCCCCCTCTCAGGACACAGGCACTACCGTCTCCTGGCCTGCACCCACACCCTCACCTCCGCTATCCTCGGCCCCATCCACCAATGTCTCGCACCGCACCGTCCAGCCGTCGCTAGCGCAAGTGTTTGAGCCGCCACGCACCCGCACGCTCAAACGTTAACCGTCCACATAACCAAATTTATCAGCCTTGAGATGCTGCCGTATAGGGTTGTGGAAACGGAGTCCTTCAAAAGTATGATGGCTGCGGCGGCCCCGCGCTACTCAGTTCCCAGTCGCCACTACTTTTCCAGATGTGCCATCCCAGCCCTGCACGACCACGTCTCCCGCAACATTGTACGTGCCCTCACCAATGCGGTTAGTGGCAAGGTCCACTTAACAACGGACACGTGGACAAGCACAGGCGGGCAGGGCCACTACATCTCCCTGACGGCACATTGGGTGAATTTAGTGGAGGCTGGGACAGAGTCAGAGCCTGGGACCGCTCACGTCCTACCCACCCCCAGAATTGCGTGCCCCAGCTCGGTGGTGGTATGTTTGGCGGTGTATGCTTCCTCCACTAAAGCACCCTCCTCCTCCTCCTCCTCCTCCTCAACCTCTGTCTCGCAATCTAGATGTGTCAGCAGCAGCAGGACGTCACCAGCAGTCGGTGTCGCGTGGCGTGGTAGCACAGCGGTGGGCAAGCGTCAGCAGGCCGTGCTGAAACTACTCAGCTTAGGAGAGAAGAGGCACACGGCGCACGAACTGCTGCAGGGTCTAACAGAGCAGACCGACCGTTGGCTTGCGCCGCTGAGCCTCCAACCGGGCATGGTCGTGTGTGACAACGGCCGTAACCTGGTGGCGGCTCTGCAGCTCGACAGCCTCACGTACATGCCATGCCTGGCCCACGTCTTTAATTTGGTGGTTCAGCGCTTTCTGAAAAGCTACCCACGCTTGTCAGACCTGCTCGTAAAGGTGCGCCGTCTCTGCGCACATTTCCGCAAGTCCCACACAGACGCTGCCACCCTGCGGACACTGCAACATCGGTTTAATCTGCCAGTGCACCGACTGCTGTGCGACGTGCCCACACGGTGGAACTCTACGCTCCACATGTTGGCCAGGCTCTATGAGCAACTCCAACATGGGCGGCGCAGTGGGAGTCAGCCTCCTCAATTATTTTCAGAAGAGTGGGCCTGGTTGGCAGACATCTGCCAGGTCCTTGGAAAGTTTGAGGAGTCTACCCAGGTGGTGAGCGGCGATGCTGCAATCATTAGCGTCACCATTCCTCTGCTATGCCTCTTGAGAAGTTCCCTGCAAAGCATAAAGGCAAATGCTTTGCGCTCGGAAACGGAGGCGGGGGAAGACAGTATGTCGCTGGATAGTCAGAGCACCCTCCTGTCTATATCTCAGCGCGTTGAGGAGGAGGAGCATGAGGAGGATGAGGAGGAGGGGGAAGAGACAGCTTGCCTGTCATCCTTTCAGCGTATATGGCCTGAGGAGGAGGAGGCGGAGGAGGATCCTGAAAGTGATCTTCCTAGTGAAGACAGCCATGTGTTGCATACAGGTACCCTGGCACACATGGCTGACTTCATGTTAGGATGCCTTTCTCGTGACCCTCGTGTTGCACGCATTCTGGCCACTACGGATTACTGGGTGTACACACTGCTCGACCCACGGTATAAGGAGAACCTTTCCACTCTCATTCCCGAAGAGGAAAGGGGTTCGAGAGTGTTGCTATACCACAGGACCCTGGCGGACAAGCTGATGGTAAAATTCCCATCCGACAGCGCTAGTGGCAGAAGGCGCAGTTCCGAGGGCCAGGTAGCAGGGGAGGTGCGGAGATCGAGCAGCATGTTCAGCACAGGCAGTGCAACACTCTTTAAGGCCCTGGACAGCTTTATGGCTCCCCACCAAGAACTGTGTCACTGCTCCCCAGTCAAGGCTGAGTCGGCGGGAGCACTGTAAAAGGATGGTGAGGGAGTACGTAGCCGATCGCACGACCGTCCTCCGTGACGCCTCTGCCCCCTACAACTACTGGGTGTCGAAGCTGGACACGTGGCCTGAACTCGCGCTGTATGCCCTGGAGGTGCTTGCTTGTCTGCGGCTAGCGTCTTGTCAGAGAGGGTGTTTAGTGCGGCTGGGGGAATAATCACAGATAAACGTACACGCCTGTCAACCGACAGTGCTGACAGGCTTACACTCATCAAGATGAACAAAGCCTGGATTTCCCCAGACTTCTCTTCTCCACCAGCGGACAGCAGCGATACCTAAGCAATACGTAGGCTGCACCCGCGGATGGAAGCATCGTTCTGTATCACCATCCAAAACGGTGACATTTCTGCTTCATCAATCTGTGTATAATATTCCTCCTCCTCCTCCTGCTCCTCTTCCTGAAACCTCACGTAATCACGCCGAACGGGCAATTTTTCTTTGGGCCACAAGGCTCACTCATATAATTTTTCCAAACAATTTTTATACGTTTCAATGCTCTTACAAGCGATGAAACTTTAACTTGAACCAATTTTTCGTTAAACTGGGCTGCCTCCAGGCCTAGTTACCACTTAAGCCACATTAACCAAAGCGATTAATGGGTTTCACCTGCCATCTTGGTTGGGCATGGCCAATTTTTTCTGAGGTACATTAGTACTGTTGCTACACCAATTTTTTTGGGCCCTCACCTACAGTGTAATCATTGTAATTTCTATGTTCTTCACCTGCACTCATGGTACAGAAAGGTGTGTGGGGTTGGCCTACACTTTTGCTACATAAATGTAACTGGGGCCTTGTCTATACTGCAGCTACTGAAATGTGAAAGAGACTGTTATCTCCCTAAACTGCTGCAATGGGAATTGTTACTGGGGCTTGTCTTGAGTGCTACTATTACTGAAATGGAACTAAGACTGCGCTCCTCCTATACTGCTGCTTCGGAATTGTTACTGGGGCCTGTCTTGAGTGCTACTATTACTGAAATGGAACTAAGACTGCGCTCCCCCTATACTGCTGCTAGTGATATGTTAGTGGGGCCTGTCCCTAATACTACCGCTGAAATGTTAATAATTCTGGGCTCTGCCTATACCGCAGCTAATGGTATGTCACTGGGGTGTGGAAACAGAGGCTTCATAAAGACATGATGGCGGCGAGGCCATTTCCCACCAACGCTGTTACTGTTAAGGTGCATATAACCACGGACACGCGGAGAGGACACATAGTGCCTCCAAAACATCCCCCTCCTCCTCCAACAATGAAAACATTCTTGGCAAATACCTTTGCATTGGTCCGTCTGGTGGCAGTCCAAGAATTTCACCTTTAGCAACACAACAAGAGAGCACCACCACCATCCCCCCGCCACGGACCACTTAATCATGGCCACATTCCGAAAACCAACTACATAAAACCGCGCTACTAGGTCCACAGTCACCACCACATTACCACCAACGAGGTTACTGTTAAGGTACATATTACCAGTCTGACTGGGGCATGCAGTGTGGGCCAAAGCCCACCTGTATTGTATCTGACGTTAGCTCTGCTGAGTAGGGCACTGCAATGGGATATATTTATGTACCACCGGTGGGTTCCAGGGAACCACCCATGCTGTAGGTGCACACGGAATTTAACCTACATCTGTCCACTTCTAAAGAACCCCAGTCTGACTGGGGCATGCAGTGTGGGCCGAAGCCCACCTGCATTAAGCACGACATTACCTCAGCTGTGTTGGGCAATGCAATGGGATATATTTATGTACCGCCGGTGGCTTCCTGGCACCCACCCATGCTGTAGGTGCACACGGAGTTTAACCTACATCTGTCCACTTCTAAAGAACCCCAGTCTGACTGGGGCATGCAGTGTGGGCCGAAGCCCACCTGCATTAAGCACGACATTACCTCAGCTGTGTTGGGCAATGCAATGGGATATATTTATGTACCGCCGGTGGCTTCCTGGCACCCACCCATGCTGTAGGTGCACACGGAGTTTAACCTACATCTGTCCACTTCTAAAGAACCCCAGTCTGACTGGGGCATGCAGTGTGGGCCAAAGCCCACCTGTATTGTATCTGACGTTAGCTCTGCTGAGTAGGGCACTGCAATGGGATATATTTATGTACCACCGGTGGGTTCCAGGGAGCCACCCATGCTGTAGGTGCACACGGAGTTTAACCTACATCTGTCCACTTCTAAAGAACCCCAGTCTGACTGGGGCATGCAGTGTGGGCCGAAGCCCACCTGTATTGTATCTGACGTTAGCTCTGCTGAGTAGGGCACTGCAATGGGATATATTTATGTACCGCCGGTGGCTTCCTGGCACCCACCCATGCTGTAGGTGCACACGGAGTTTAACCTACATCTGTCCACTTGTAAAGAACCCCAGTCAGACTGGGGAATGCAGTGTGGGCCGAAGCCCACCTGCATTAACCACGACATTACCTCAGCTGTGATGGGCAATGCAATGGGATACATTTATGTACAGCGGGTGGGTTCCAGGGAGCCACCCATGCTGTGGGTGCACACGGAATTCCCATTGCGGAGTTGTACCTGCCTGTGACTATTTATAAAAAAACGCGGTCTGACTGGGGCGTGCAGACACCTTGACAGAATGAATAGTGTGTGGCACATAGGTTCCCCATTGCTATGCCCACGTGTGCAGCTCCAGATGGAGGTGGCACAGGATTGGATTTCTCATTGCTTCTGTACAGCATTGTGGACTATCGGCCAGCCCCTTTTATGGGGGGGTCGCTGCCTAGCCATGCCAACCCTCTGCAGTGTGTGCCTGCTTTGCCTCTGGCAGACGCACTTATAAATAGACATGAGGGTGGCGTGGCATGAGGGCAGCTGAAGGCTGGGCAGGGACAGTTTGGTGTGCGCTGTGGTCACTGGGTCGTGGGGGGGGGGGGGGATTTGGCAGCATGTAACCCAGGAGAAGTGGCAGCGGAGTGTCATGCAGGCAGTGATTGTGCTTTGTTGCAGGTAGTGTGGTGCTTAGCTAAGGTATGCCATGCTAATGAGGGCTTTTCAGAAGTAAAAGTTGTTGGGAGGGGGGGCGGCCCCACTCTTGCCGGTATTGTGGCTTAATAGTGGGACCTGTGAACTTGAGATGCAGCCCAACATGTAGCCCCTCGCCTGCCCTATCCGTTGCTGTGTCGTTCCCATCACTTTCTTGAATTGCCCAGATTTTCACACATGAAAACCTTAGCGAGCATCGGCGAAATACAAAAATGCTCGGGTCGCCCATTGACTTCAATGGGGTTCGTTACTCGAAACGAACCCTCGAGCATCGCGAAACGTTCGTCCCGAGTAACGAGCACCCGAGCATTTTGGTGCTCGCTCATCTCTAATCAGTAGTTGATTACCTGCTTGTTGACACTTTCCAGTCAGCAACAGAAGTTCTTACTAGATTTCTTCATTTGCTGACAACAAAGTCATTATGAAACTATGATGAAGTTTAACTTTGGTTTAGACTAGATTATATATTGTTAGACAAGTAAGTATGAATAAATTATTATTCATACTAAACCATATAAGTTGGAAGTGTGACCTTAAAGAGGTGATATGAGATTACAAAAAAAGTGGCCTTTCTCCCAGGAACAGCGCCGTTCTTGGCCATGAGCTGTGTGATATTGCAGCTCAGCCCCCATTGAAGTGAATTTATTTTTTATTAATATGAGCAGAGTTGAATAACTGTAAAGACACGTGGTGTAATTTAATATATATTAAGTGCGCCAGTGGAATACAGATGGGATTTGTCCATTTTTAATGTAATGGATATTTCAGAGCTTAATTGTAGCATCAAAGTAAGTAGAACATTAACTGGCATAATATATAGTGAGCATGTTCCCTGGAACTGATATTACCTTACCTGCAAGGTCTGATGAGAGATTTAACAGCATTTTTAAATGGATCCGGTAAACAGAATACAGGAAATGCCATAAAACTGAAATAGAGGCTGTGCTCTGTTCTCTACTTTTAGTTAAATGTGTTAAAGAAAACAGACAAGGCCATTGAATTGAATACGAAGAACTTGTTTTGGTAAGTGAGATCCATAAAGCTTCGGGCATTTCTTGTTTGTAGAATGAAAAATAAAATGCAATCCAGAAATCATTAGAACATTTCAGCTGGATGTGTAGCTTACACGGTGCTTATCTCCCGGTTCTCAACAGAATCTTTGTGTCCTTGCAAGTAGTAATCCTAGTAACTTTTCCAAAAATACAAATTTAAAGTCTTCACTTAGGTTTAGGCTCTTTATCTGTGTGGATTACAAATGATGGGAAAAGTAAAGACTGGTAGAGGGACTTTCTATGAAGAGTGTTCACAGAGCAGAAAGGGCCGATAGAAAAAATAAAAATGGCGCCTCTTTCTGGTCTTTATTCATGCATCATACTCCCTTCTTGGGAGCAGGAGGACTCACCACTACTTTGCCTTTCAATCCTAACCATCTCATCATTGTCTTATCCCATCGGAACAATACATTAAATAGTAACATGGTTTGTAAGACTGAAAAAAGACATCCATCCATCCAGTTCATCCTATTATCCTGCAATGTTGATCCAGAGGAAGAAAACAAAAAAATATGAGGTTGAGTCCAGCTTTCCTCATCTTAAGGAAGAAAAAAACCCTTCCTGACTCTGGCAATTAGAATTATCCCGTGGATCAACATTATCTAATGACTGTAAGCTATAATATTGTTGCACTCAAGAAAGGCATCCAGGCCTCTTTTGAACTCCTTTAGTAAATTCACCACCACCACGTCCTCAGGCAGAGAGTTTCATAGTCTGGCTGCTCTTACAGTAAAGAACCCCTTTCCATGTTGGTGTAAAAGTCTTTTTTCTTTTAGATATAGAGAATGCCCTCTCGTTACAGTCAGTCTGTCAGAAAAGCTGTCTTTTTTCTAAGATAAAAATCCCTAATTTTGATAATCTCTCTGCGTATTGTAGTCCACGTATTCCATTAATTACTTTAGCTGCCCGCCTTTGGATGTGCTCAAGCTCCAATATGTCTTTCTTGATCACTGGTGCCCAAAACCTTACAAGATATTTCCTGTCTGGTTTGACTAGTGCTTTGTAAACAGGAAGAACAATGTTCTTGTCATGTGCCCCTATACCTCTCTTCATATCTCATGAACCTATTTTCCTTGGCAGCAGCTGCCTGACACTGGTTGCTCCAGTTAAGTTTAGAGGTAAATAAAATCCACAAGTTTCTTATTTATTATGAAATGGTGACATGTATTTTCCCTGCCCATGTGTATAACCTTACATTTATGAGTAGTAAACCTCATTTGTTTATTATTTAGATCCATTTGTAAATGTGCCCTCTATTGTGTTAAATACTTTGCATAGTTTAATATTATGTAAAACAATTATATTTTACTTTGCAATCCATCTACAATGTCATTAATAAATATATTAAAGGGAGTGGGGCCCACTGGTATCACACTATGCTAGTATCGTTGACCCACTTGCTGTATGTATCATTAATAGCCACCCTCTGCTTTCTATCACTGAGACAGTTTCTTACCCACTTACACACATTTCCTCCTGACCAAGTATTCTCATTTTATATACCAACCTTTTATGGGGCAAAGTATCAAATGCTTTGGAAAAATAAACAAGATCCAATACAGCCATAAACCCATGCTGATATGGAATTATATGGCTAGTTTCATTGAGATACTCAAGCCCTATACTTTCCATGTTCACTTTTTGAACCATTTTTGAATGTTGGCACCACAATTTCTATGTCCCAATCCAGTGGAACATACTCTCTCACTGCTGTCCTTTTAAGGGGTTTTGTCAGTAGAAAAAAAAATCAATACTTACCTATTCCTTCCCAGGCAGTTTTCTTACAGCATCCTCTCCTTGCTGATCTTCTCCAGTTCCCCAAGTCACCTCACCGCAAGCGGGACGGATCCTCTTTTTGTTATGGAGCAGGCATTCTCTGCATTCTTCTTCCTGCAGGGCAGTGTACCCAGCCACTAGTGACGTAACATTCACTCCCTAGCAGGGAATGCGGATCTATTGCCGGGACTGCGCATGTGCGCTGTCTCGCCGTGAGTGTTCATATACTATTGCATAGAGACAGCGCTGCAAAAGCGCAGTCTCGACAGTAGCTCAGCATTCCCTGCTAGACTGTGAATGCTATGTCACTAATGATGTGGCGTACATTGCCCTGCAGGAAAGAGACTGCCAAGAATATACCGAAAGGAGAAGAATCGTCAGGCTGGAGGTGAGATGCTCGGGTGTGTATGCCATCGAGACCCAGCGATTTGTGTAGTTTAATCTTTTTAAGGTGCTTCTGCACTTCTTATTGGGCCAGACTGGTGACATTCAATGAAGAGTTTACTTTATCACTCTGCATTTCACCTGACATTTAATTTGCTTCTGTGAAAACATTTGTAAAAAAAAACTATTTAATAGATTTGCTTTCACCTTATCATCCTCTTTAGTTCTTCCCTCAGTACTGCATATTAACCCATTGTGGACCCGGGATCCCGTGAGCGCTGAATCTATTTTTATTTTTGGATTGTGATTGCGTGAAGACCCCTTCATGGTTAAGGACTCTTATTTGATATCAGCTGGCTCTCCAGTGTTTGCTGGATGGTGGCTCGGGAACGTGACTGGAGTTTATTGATTATATGTCTCCTTGGATACTAGGTGCCAGTGGGACCCCTTGGATAAGGTGGATCACGCTGAGCACCAGGTGAGTCCTCAGCTTTATCTTTAAAGCAGCTAATGGGGCGCGGTTTCACTTGTTAATTAATTCTTACTTACAATTTTAACCTTTTTACTATTTATATACCGGTAGTTGAATAACATATTAGGGTTATTTTTACTCTCTTTGGCAATGAGCCTATATCCACCTGCTGCTTTCATCTAGGGCTACTCCTTTCTATACCTTGCACCTGCCAGCACCTGATTGTTGAAATGTATCCATGTCTTAGAAATTCCATTACAATTTAATTCAGGGGAACTGGATAGGTATCCCTGAACTCTTACCCTGAACTATTATTTCAACAATGGGTTTGGAAGAACCAGAGAGAACTTACCAGATCCCACCCCTGGTCTCATGTTGATATTTTTCCCAAGACATGCTACTGTGATATTATAAATATATTGTATTCAACACAGTACTATTCAATACACTACTGTAACATCAAAAGTGAGGTTTGCTAGGCTACTGTAGTGACTTTATTTGGCATTACAATCCACTGCAGCTCGGTGCCCTTCAAGTAGATTGGACTAAACTGCAGTACCAGGTACAGCCACTACAACGTGTACACAGCTATGCCTGGTTAACAATGAAATGGGCGCAGTGCTAGTTGTAGCCCTTTTATTTATCTGATCTGCAGGGTTCTAGGAGTCAGAACCCTTAGGTTAGGCTATTGATAGCTGAACCTAAGGTTATTATTTTAGTATTTTAGTCCCTGAAAATTGATGATTTAAGTTTCATAGGTATAACAAGAATTTAGATGATGTGCGTATCATCCATATATCACTGATTAATGTCTAATGAGTTAAGATTTGATGACATTTTCCAGCAGCTCTTCTGAGTATTGTGGAAGGAGTCTCAGGATATATAGTTATGGATTATCTACAGCGCATGAGCTCCTTTATATTACCAAAATAGTAATATAGCTAAAGTCAGGATAACAGTGAAAATGGGATACAATTATTCTTACCCTGTCGTTAGAAAAATCGGAGTGATTGACTTCTGTATCATACTGGATGGATTATGGGAGCGTTTTATGGCAGTTTAGAGATCCTTGCCAGAAGTATAAGTGATTTTTTATTATCATCATCTAATCTAGTTCTATTAATAGATGGGAACATTTCCAAATCTTTATGAAGATATGAAAAAGCAATGTACAGTGACTGCGATGTAGAAGCCTTATTCTCAATTTGTTTTTATGAGAAGATGATCTACGACAAAGAGACCACAGTCAAAAACGTCAATCTAGTAGCACCACTAGGGGCATTGCTATAGTGGGTGCAGAGTTATGAGTCACAGCTAGGTCAAGGTGCCTAAGGCTTATACAGTATGTCACTATGTGACACCAGTATTTCGCACATAGTGGGCGGTCACTTCTGCTACAGATTTTGTATTGGTGGCCATGAGATTCAAGTTATGCCTTGTACTTGCCTACCTTGGCAATCTCCTGATGTCCGCTTGCAAATCTACATCTGCTTACATCACGTGGCCTACATACATGCAGTCACATAATTACATCACTAGTACTCTCATTATGTGGTTGCCAACATGTAGTCTGGTGGGTGCATGCTGCTGCAATTTACAAGCGGACAGGAGGGAAACACTGAGGAAGGTAAGTATGATAGTTGCATCTCCTGATTCAGTGCGTCAGCTCCTATGAGCCCATAGCTTTAGTTTCTAGCACTCGTAGAAGCTGTAAGATCCCCTTTCCCATAATTAGGAGTATAGGCGTAACTTGAAGCTTCTGGGCCCCAGTGCAAAGTCTGTAACAGGGACCCCAATGATAATGCTTTATTGATACTGGGCTCTCTATATGGAGAAGAGAGGTCTTATGGGCCCGGGTGTAGCTGCATCCTCTGCATCCCCTATAGGTATGCCCCTGGCTATAGTGGGTGCAGAGGTAGCAGTCGCACCCAGGATGTGGTATGCAGACCCAGCTCCTCATGTATATGCAAGTCTTTGAGAATACTTAATGCCCCTTCATCAAGCTAAACTCAAATACAATTGAGAAAACATTTATACAAAACCAGAGGCATAGTTTGAAGCTCCTGGGCCCCGATGAAAAACCTGTAACAGGGCCCCCAACTATGATGCTTTATTCATAGTACTGGGCTCTCTATATGGAGAAGAGAGGCCTTATGGGTCCTATAAGGCTCCAGGGGCTGGGTGCAACCGCATTCCCTGCATCCCCTATAGTTACACCCCTGTAAACAGAACAGAAACATAGTGTGATTAATTTACATTTAAAAAGGCAGGATAACAAATGGGAGGAAGAGCACAAGATTTAAATAACGATAAACTAGAGGTATATAACTAAGGTTTATGTAAGATGAAAGGAGGAGAGATGATGATTGAGGACCTCACCAATAAGGACATGCAGGGAGACATATAGCCCCAATGCAGTGTTAAGCCCACGTGTTAATGTCTGGAAAGTCCTTATTAGTTTAAATTCCCATATTTTTTAATTTAAAAAAATGAAAAATTTAATTCTGCAGATAATCCTAGATGGAGCAGATTTGGCCATTGCAGCTGCACACCAAAATTACTGTGGTTATGCCATTGCAGAAGTCCTGCAGCTTTACCCTAATATGCTAGTGCAATGAGCTGAAGTTGGCAGAAGTCACTAAAGAGAGTATTCTAACTCAGGCCTAGTCACGGTGGTGGCTACCCTGCATAGAACGTTGACTCACACAGTAGACAGGCTTTCACAAGGATGATTGATGACAGAATAGGGTAAAAATATAACATGATCCCAATGCCTCTGAATATGGTGTAACGGTGAAATAAAGAGTCCAGGCCAACGAGCTTTAGTAAAACCAGAGGTACACAATTTTTCACTGACTCTTGCACAACGACAGGTTAGAATTCACTTGGCAGACAGTAGAAATGTTAACAGTTCTTCTCTCATACATGAAACAACAGATTAGGCTTCCTGAACTCTCTCTTGGAAGATGAGACTGCTAGACTAAGTTAAAGGGTTGCAGTGCTGGGTGGTTATTTGTAGAGGAATGGAGGGACAAGAGCAGGCTCTCTCGTAAACACCCTGTTTTCTGACTCAACAGGGATGCAATAAACTCATGGTTGCAAGGCCCGATTTTCCTCCAGCTACGCAGGGTCTGCCCTGACTCAGATGCCTTCTGGTAGGTTGGAAAAAGACTCTCCTGCAGCTAGCTCCACAACTTGAATTTCCCAGGCACTGCTTGACTTGGTCCAGCCCACCTTAGGCTCGACCTGACTCACACATAGACGCCCTTGCTTTCCTTCCTTCTCTCCCCCAGACTGACTGACTCCCCGCCCTACGCAAGCTCTGACCCTTTGTACTATCCCCACCAACCAATCCTCAGCTAAAGGAAGTTCCGAGTACCCAATCCCAGGGCTGGTTAAGGGTGATTGACACGGGACAGAGTGAGTTAGGGTGAATTGTGCTCAGTTATACCCTGGTTAGTCAGAGAAAATTGATCTTTTTGTGACCTGTCTAGGCCAATACACATATGTTAACCCAATTGACAGTACACACATATATATATATATATATATATATATATATATATATATATATATATATATATATATATATATATATATATATATACACCAAACGAGGCAGCTAGATAAGTGCTGTAGGGCCCCAACTCCGGGCCACTACACTAGGACTTTTCAGCATGCAAACATATTATGGAAAATCAGCAGTCCCATGTGAATATACTCTAAAAGTTTGTAATTGTTAAGCACTAGAGATGAGCGAACGTACTCGGATAAGCACTACTCGTCTGAGTAATGTGCTTTATCCGAGTACCTCTCCGCTCGTCCTGAAAGATTCGGGACGCGCTGCGGAGCGGGGAGCTGCAGGGGAGAGCGGGGAGGAACGGAGGGGAGATCTTTCTCTCCTTCTCTCCCGCCCGCTCTGCCCCGCTCCCCGCTGCGACTCACCTGTCAGCAGCGGAGCGCCCCGAATCTTTAGCCCCGAGCACAGCGGTACTCGGATAAAGCACATTACTCGGACGAGTAGTGCTTATCCAAGTACGTTCGCTCATCTCTATAGCACATATCGTTTGCTATGGATTTAAATAATTTTACGGAAGTAAAACCCATAGGAGACGAATTGTTCTTTAAGACTGAATTATCAAGCATTTCTTTCCCTTGTCTACACAACATAAAATTGTGTGTGCTATTTCTAGGAATTCAAAAAGCAGTTGTAGAAATAGCTGTGCTTTACTGTTTGTTCTATTTGCATTCACTAGATGGCACTGCTGATGAAAGCATAAACTGGGGAAATAAGCTGGAAATGGCCAGGAGGACTTCAAAAAAGTCTGTTATTTAGATTATATTATATGCTTGTCTCACATTTGTCATAATCCCCAGAAAATGTACATCTATGCACTTTTCACATTTCTTTACACTTTTACTATTACAGACTATACAAAAATACCAGTTTGTGCAATTTTTGCATTTCTTTATCTTAATGGACATGTTCATCTTTGAACATTTTAGAGCTTATTTATAAAATTAATTTAGATAAAAAAGTCAGTACTTAAAAAAAACATGCAGAACATTACTTGTACTGATCCTGCATTACAACTTCTACTAAAGTCCAGAACTACATTCACAGTTCTGCTCATCACTATCGTAAACAGCCTTGGTATTGCAGACAACTTTCCCATTAAAATGCATGGAAACTTGACATGCAATACCAAACCAGGCCACTGCATTGGGAATGGAGCTGTCTGCTTCCTACAGAAATAAGCTCAGTCATAAGCACACTGGAAAACAGCTGATTAGTGATGGTCCTAGGTGGTGGATCGCCACTAATCTACTATTATTGGCTTATCCTGAGGATATGCCATCAGTAGTTTACAACTTGAAACCCCTTTAACGATGTTCATAATTAATTGCTAACATCTTTATTGAATTCCATTGCGTCCATGTACATGGCAAAGGTTTCCACCCAAAAGTATTTTCAGACATAACAGATGGAACTGGTGCTCTAGAGTGGCATTTATGGACCAGTTTGTCATATCAGATAGACATAGAGACTCTGAAGCCAAAATCAATGATAGGAACGGAAGTTTGGGCTAATACGGGATTGTATTGGGGGACTTATCGGAAGAAACCAGGGACACAGCTACATAGGGCCAGTAGATGTAACCTTTTTTAGGTCCCCTTCTGCAGGAGTACAGGCAGGTATGTACTTTGATATCTACCAAGCAGGATGCAGAAGAAATATGTTAGTTCCTTCAAAGTATCATTTCATTTGACCTTTCAATTTATTTTGCTTCATCATAACACAAATGGATTGAAATGACTATGGCCAGACCCAAGGCTCCTTAAGTACATACTAAATGCTGTAATAGGCAAACTGCCTGAGTCATAATTTCATTAAATTGCAAATTATTATTCTTTTGGTGCAAATTGTTTCTGTGCACACTGGCCGACACTGCCCTTAAATTAAGTTGTATTGAATTCAGTCATCATTTCTTTGTCCCTTTTTGTGATTGCATTTACAGGTAACAGCGTGGATGGAAATTCAGCTCGGAAATATAATCTTTCATTAGCCACTTGTCATGAGTGACAAGCCTGTGCCAGGAATGCAGAAAATAAAACCTTCTCCTTATATTACAGGAGCTAAAATCATTCCTTACTGAGTAAATTACTCTTATTATGTGTCTCCATTGGCCTTGCCTTTCCTGGAAATGCAAGCAGGTGCTTTAACAGGTGCGCTGTGTAATGTCCAGACAAATGCCACTAAAAATAAAATAATGGGGATAGTTTCTCTCTTGGCTTTGATGAGAACAATCAAATTTGAGCAGGTCCTTTGGATAGATTGCACGGAGCTAATGTCTCTTGGTTAACAATCACTTGAAGGTAGTAAGTTTTATACTCCAGTTATAGTCCACTTGTACAGTACTGCAAAAAAAATACCCAACTTCCTTTTTAAGGACAAATGTTAATAAGAATGGTGATAATGATAACAGTAATGAGGATATTCGAAATTGCATTTAGGCCGCAGGGTTGGCCCTGGGACCGGTGTTGTCCGCGCGTACCTGTACTTTCGTTTTCAATTTGTACTGCGGATGGTCCACACGGCTCGCCTTTGGACATATGCAGTACAGATTTTGTTTTTTCAAACTCCTGCTTTTTCCGTGTCTTCACCTAGCGATGAAGCGGAATCTGCTGTGACCTTTTTGCAATGTGATTGCGGAGGAGCCACAGATCAGACAGCTTCCATTGACTTAAAGGGGTTCTGACATGCAAAAAAAATTTTTTTACTTACCTTGCCTGGCCAGGACCGATCTCCAGGCATGTCCCATCCGTCGGCGTTCTTTACTGTGGCTTCTAGTAGCAGAGCTGGAGTGGTCAGAATGACCGCTTCCTGCTCTGCTCCGTCCGTCAGCCACTTCCGAGCAGTGCCTGCTGTGGGTGGCCCGTCCGTCCTGGTGAACTCCCGAGTGCTGCGCGTGTGCAGTGGAGAGGCGGCCCGTCCTGACTCCTGTCAGAGGGCACTTGTCTTCTGCGCGGATTCCCGGAGGAGGGTGGCTCGTCGGAGGAAGAAGAAGAGCCTGCTGGGAGATGACCTCCGGAGGACAACAACAACAGGAAAAAAGGTAAGCATAAGATTTTTATGCTTTAGCATGCCATTAATTGTTGGTTCCCTGTGTCCATTAGGCAGACCAGGGAACAATGGCTGCTAAAGCATAAAAACATTATTTGTGTCAGAACCCCTTTAAGGTTTGTTAGGAAAATCCTGTTTGTAATAACCTGTAATTTTATTCATTGATGTGTGTTCCATCAATCTTTCCAGATACTCTAATAGGGCATATCTAGGTACAGCCCTACCAGTGCCTTCCTCCTCAATTACACTACCATACTACAGTTCCTTGCATTCTTTAGTAGGGCACTTCCCAATCAGAAGGGGGTAAGCTATATAAGTTGCAGAGGTAGAATCCTGACCTGGGTTCTGGTGCCTAAGGGGCACTAAGGTCCCTCTGCTATACAATAGGCACCAGTGTCACCTCCCATTCACCTGGTATTGGTGCTCACATCCTGGGAACTTGATACTGCAGCCTCTGATTGGCTGCCGTGGTAACTGATTTCCTTGGACAGCTGTTGTCAAAACAAGTGCTGGAACCGCAGCGGGGCTTGAGTGCTGGATCGTGGCTGTAGAGGAGAGATAAGCAATGCTTTGTTACTTTAATACTGAAAATCCTATTAAAGGGAACTTGTTACATAACTGGACAATACCTTTCATAAAAATTGCTTTTATTCAGGACCAGCAAGTGTAACGTATTTTGAGGTGTCATCAGACAGCTGGATTACATATAATAGGTGCATGAAAAAACTCCTCAGGGTCCAGGTAGCGTAAATGAGTAGACCATTGGTGGCCAACAGATTTGCTTGAACAGTTGGAGGCGGTAGAAAGCACAGCATAATCTTCGATCCTCTGCTCAGCTCTGATGCTGGGTACAGTGTGTGCCATAGTGGGGTGTAGTGATTTAAATATTCCAGCAGCCACAGAGGAATAAAGTAAATTGAAGCTCCTGAGCCGGTGCCTCCACCTATCTAATAGTGATAAGTCCTTATGCTAAAGAAGGACTTTTAGATCCTCTCAGGAACCATGGCCTGGGTGCGACTGCGACCTCTGTACCCCCTACTGCTACACTCCTCAGCAGCAAAGAGATTAGTACCCCAGTAAGGGTATCCTAGCTCATGCCTCTTCCTTAGTGATACCTTCTAACACATCCCTGTGACACAACAAAAGATAAATATAAGTGGAATTCTCAGCTGAAAATTACTCAAACATTCAAGAGTTTTCTCACTGTTAGCATTGATGACATAATGATAAGATATGCAGTCAATGTCTTATTGGTGGGGCTTGGACCTCTTCAACTGCTACCAATGCCTAGAAGTAAGGAGCCATGTTACTTGGTAATCCACAATGGTCCAATCTACTTTTTTTTAACAGCGCAACTGATGACCAGTTGAAATTGCACAGCAACCCCATTCTCCCCCAGTTCTAGGGTTTCATTGCTGAGAACTTGATGGCATAGCTAATCAATATTACCTTTAGTACATGATATACAGAATATGCAATAAAGAGACTGAGAATTTACCCAAAAATGAAATATACTGGAAAATTCTGAAAATGAGCTACAATTTAAGAGGTATATTCAAAGGTGCAGAGTGTTAAATGGGTTGTCCAGTGATTTGTAGGGACATGTTCTGCAATTTTCTACTCGGTCAGTAAATAGAAACATGGAGTGGCTGAAAGCCAGCACAGACCTAGTATTTTTCACGTCTTTGCTACAATGTATATAGTCTAAGCCATATTCTGAAAGCGAAACAGCTAGGATTCCAGTTTTTTTCTGAGAAGTATTGTTAGGTTGTGCATCTGGGACCTGTTGTCCTACAGGCTTCCTGGTGCACACCTTCACAGGTAGGGGTTAATTGAGCTGGCTAGGTGTGTTATTCTCTGCCAGCCAATCCCCTTTAGTCTGCAGCATATAAAAAACAGCATCTCTCAGTAGTTGATGCTGGTCATTTTACTGCTTGGGTATCACTGTCTTGTGCCCACTCAGAGCTGTGTTTGCATGTCTGTCTGTTGTGTCTCTCTGCTTCCCTAAAGACGGTTTGGATACGTGCAGTTCTTGTCTGTAGCATATGCAGAGCCCCTCTTCCTTTCCTCTGACAGGTGTGGCCCCTTATGTCTTGTTTGTGTGTCAGACGGGTGATGTATGAATCAGTTCCCTATGTCAGTATGGTGGCTGACTGTCTATTCCCCTGGTGTGAGGACACTTAGACTTGCTGTGGTATTTCATCTGCTTGCATGTGAGCTCCGGGTGGGGTTTCTGTTATATGCACTGTTGTATGTTTGGTGTGAACAGGGACAAGTTTGATATGTCTGGGCTGGTTGTCAGACATGTTCTGTATGTCCAGTCCTGTTCTGTGTTTGGTGTGTCAGTATAGTGTCATATCCTGTGTGTCTGTTTAGTGCATCTCTCCAGCTCCCTGATCAGGGCTATCCGGGTCACTAGAAGAAGTCAGTGGGGCCGCCTTTATCGAGGTGATGACTCCGCTTTTAGGTAGACATGCCCCTCTTTCCCTGATCAGTTATGGACAGTTGTCCATTCTGTATCCTGAAGAGGTGCAATTGGTCTTTGCAAACACTATATGTGTGTGTGTTTTAAATAGACACATTTGCATCCCGCCTGTGGGGTGGCGCTTAAGTGTGCCCAGCGGATGTAACAAGTACCTAAATATGCTCTTTGTAAAAAAAATCAAGACCCTAGAAGAAGTTGTCGTATTGCTGCAAGACTCGGCATGCAGTTACATCTCAGGCAGATATACAAATGATTAGAACTGTGGCGTGATTAGATGAGCGGTCTTGCTTGAGGCTCTAAATTGATTCCACCCTTGACCTATAAAAAGACTCTCAGAGTAATTCTGTACGCAACTTTTAAAGATATCCAAATCACTTCACAATCTACTGCTACTTCTTGAGGAACATTGTTGTGGGAATCTAATACTTACCTCAGTTTCGATTTAGATTTGTGACAGCAGTATATTTCTCTTACGGACCCAGTTTTTGAGGGCACTTAGTAATATCCTGCGCATAGAAGACACTATAAAAACGATATAACAAGGTTCCACTACTTTCTGGAAACTGAAACACCTTACGCTTCACCAAGATACCGTTTTGGGCATAATTAATATTTTATGTGTGTGGTTTGATACAGTGTTTTATGACTTTATTAGAGTCTACGGTTTTATTATCTTTATAGTTTTCTGATGCTGCAGACTGAATATATTGTGGGATTTAACAACGCGACTTTCGAACACTATTAAACCGAAGCAAAAAAATCTAAAGAGCTTATTTTGTTTTAGTTCAATAACAGAATATCTTATTAAGAACAAGAGAACAAATACATTTCACTTGTCACTTCATGTTCAAAAATATGGTGGTAATAAAGTTAGAATAAAAGGGTGATAAAAAAAACTTTGCAGGTATAGTTTAGAGTTCCTCCGGGATCTTAATATTATGTTACCTAAATAGATATGGATAAAACAAATTAGTAATTTATTAGTCATAGCAGCATAATAAACCTGTTTTATGCACTGGTGGAGTAATGGCAGTGAAACTTCTAATGCAGATGGCATCATATATTGCTGCTTAAAGGGCTTGTATGAAATTAGAAATGACTGCTTTCTTCTAGAAATGTGACCACTCTTGTTGATGACCTGTGTGTTGCATTACAGCACAGACAACACGGTGTGCCGAGAGCAATTGCTATAGAAGTTGGTTAGGCACTGCTTATGTTTTTTCAAATGTTTATGTTGCACTGTGCCTTTAAACATTGTGGTGTGTGTATTTCTTATGGTAGAAGCTAGTAAACCTCTTATTGTTGCCCTGATCCATTCTCAGCTTGAAAACTGGAACTCGCTACTAATTGTTCTTCTCCTCCCTATATTCTCCCCTCTCCAATCCATCCTAAATGCCTCCACCCTGTGCCAGTCACTGCAGTGATTGCCCCTACATGACTTAATTTAATTTAAACATCACTTTCATCCATAAAGCTCTTTGCGGTGCTGCACCGCCTTATATTTCCTCCCTCATCTCTGTCTATCACTCTACTTTTGCTCTTCGTTCTGTTAATGACCTTGGACTAAGTTCACCGTAGTCTGAACCTCCCACTCAGGTCTCCAAGACTTTTCTTGAGCTGCTCCAGTTCTCTGAAATGTGCCACCCCAGAGAATCAGGATAATCCCCTACAGCCACAGTAAGTGTACCTTAAAAACACATCTTTCTAGGGAGGCATGTTACATCCCCTAATCTAAGTCTTCCCCATCTATTCTGCTTTTACACTGTCCATCCAAACGCAGCAAAGTCGCCTTGTAACCTTAGCCATACCTTGCCTTACGTGGACCTCTTAGCTTGTCCCATTGTTCTTTACCAATCCATTGTTTTCCACTCTAAAGAAGAATAAGAAAAAGCCAGTGATGTCATCACTAATTGAACATGACCAGGAGTCAGCGATGAGGATTGGAAGTTTGATTCAAGACAATGTATTTCTGTCCTGGAACTGGACCTTTGTCTGGCCGAATACCTATTGTTACATATTAGGCCAATCGAAGGTCCCATTCTGGGATAGAAACTTCCATTTTCACTACTGACTCTTGGCCCTGTTCTTGGCTCATCGAGATCCCTGTTGTTTTTCCCATTTCTCTTTATTGTCTGATGGGTGCTTTTGCTGTTCCATGGAGGGAAGGCTGCTGCTACCTAACAGGCTTTTATAGGTGTTAGGCCATTGAACGACCCTTTTAAAGTTCCAAAATTATTATCACACCTATTTATTTTACAATGATTCTACCCCATTGCACTTTCTTTCTTATTTTCTTTTACTTACTCCACAAGCTTTAGGCTTGGTCTCTGGTTTTGTTGTCTGTACTAGTCCACTTGCCCACAGGACTGGAATAAACAGGCCACTTCCCAAGCCACAAGGCAGCTAATTTCTTACTATCTGCAGGTTTCTATCTGTCATGGTTGAAGGTCTCAGGTGGCCCACATAGTCTTTCTGACTCTCTTTCTCTCTCAAGGCTGTAGACCTCACACAGTACACACAGCCTCCCATAATTGGCTACTCTCCAGGCTGAAATCTCAGACAACCAAAACAGGCCACAGGGTACTTCTCTCTGCCTTAATGCTTCTCCATAACATTCCTTTGTCCTTGCTACTGCTCTGGCACTTCTGAACCTCAGGCCTACCTCTTCTCTCTCAGGCATGCGGTCCCACTACAAACTCTCTTTGACTTGCGCCAAGCACTGCTGTTAAAGGGGTTGTCTCACGCCGAAACGTTTTTTTTTTTTTTCCATAGGCCCCCCGTTCGGCGCAGGACAACCCCAAAGGATGTGTTAAAAAAAAATTTTTATTACTTACCCGAATCCCCGCTCTGCGACGTCTTCCTTCTTCCTTCCTCTTCCTTCACCAAGATGGCCGCCAGGATCTTCACCCACGATGCACTGCGGGTCTTCTCTCATGGTGCACCGTGGGCTCTGTGCGGTCCATTGCCGATTCCAGCCTCCTGATTGGCTGGAATCGGCACACGTGACGGGGCGGAGCTATGAGGACCAGCTCTCCGGCACAAGCGGCCCCATTCACCAGGAAGAAGACCGCACAGCGCAAGCGCATCTAAAAAAGCAAGAAGACATCAGAATTAGACGGATCCATGGCGACGGGGACGCTAGCAACGGAGCAGGTAAGTGAATAACTTCTGTATGGCTCATATTTAATGCACGATGTACATTACAAAGTGCATTAATATGGCCATACAGAAGTGTATAACCCCACTTGCTATCGCGAGACAACCCCTTTAAGTAACCTCTCTTATGCTCCTTCCTACCCGTGTTGGGCACAATGTTCCAGTACAATGCTCACACCTATGTCAATG
Organism: Eleutherodactylus coqui; assembly: GCF_035609145.1. Classification (NCBI taxonomy): domain Eukaryota; kingdom Metazoa; phylum Chordata; class Amphibia; order Anura; family Eleutherodactylidae; genus Eleutherodactylus; species Eleutherodactylus coqui. The sequence continues at coordinate 113,061,507 of NC_089844.1, forward strand.
TTAGGTTCCTTTTGGGTCTACACTGATGCTGGAAATGCTTCATGCAAGTTGACAGCCAGGAGACTATCATTCCTGCTGCCCAGCTACTCTGACAAGGCATGGCAGCACCACGTATTGCAGCCCATCTATCAACTACACTATCATGCAAAAAGTAATTGGACACCTCAGCAAGAATCAAAAGTGGTATTTATTCACATATGTTAATAGTTAGTGAGGCCCCCTTTGGCCCTAATGACATTGGATAAACTATCCATGGCATACTTTATAGAAATGTCTGATACACTTCAGCTGCTATTTTCCTTCAATCATCTTGCAAATATTTTGTGAGTTTTCTCAAAGAAAATAGACACTGTTCATATTTCCTGACCCGAAGTTCCAGTTCATCCCAAAGATGTTCAGTAGGGTTCAGGTCGGGACTCTGTGCAGTCCAGTCCAATCTTGGAACATCCATATTCTTTAACCAATGTAAAACTGTGTTGGATTTGTGACCAGACACGTTGTCTTGTTGGATGTTTTACTGATTATTCCCAGAGTATTGCCACATTGTCAATAACACATTGTCTAGAATGCCATGGTACACCTCGATGAGCATGGTTCTTGCCACTACAACCAATGGAACCTTTCCCATTCTTAACTGTTGGCACAACACACTCAGGCAAAAGGCTTCTTCAGGCCTCCTCTACACCCAGGTACATCCATCTGATCTGAAGATAGAGTAATGTGATTTGTCAACCCATAAAACATTTTTCCATCTCTCAACTATCCAATGATGACATTCTCACTCCATTATAGATGAGCTTATTCATCTTCTTTGAGAGAACTCTCTAGATGTGTACATGGTGAATGAAGAGAAATACCAAGTGAAGTGTATCGGACTTTGGTAGAAAGTATACCACAAAGACTATACGATGTCATTAGGGACAAAGGAGGCCCCAATGAGTACTAACATATTCTTGCTCAAGTGTCTAATTACTTTTAATAGGATAGTGTATAATTCAGACTACAAAGTGCTCAGTGTAAGGGGCACAGTACAATGCATCATGCACATATGGACCACATGCCATGTACGCAACATATATACATGACAGTTAGAACATAAAAGTGTATCAGAAGTAAGTATCAGAGTATCGGAGTATCAGAAGTAATACCAAGTTGTAATTTTGAAACCCACCAATCATTTTTCTAATCACTATTTGGTGGGCTAACGCCTCTCCATTACAACTTAGATTTTGTGTTGTGTCCTTTGTTGTGCCCAATCGTGTTTTTTTAGACAAAACTTAATAAAATTTATTACTTTTAACCAAGTCACGTCTGTGAATACAGTTAGAACATAACATTCATAAACCATTCCATAAAGAAACAAACCCACCATATTTTATGTAAGAGGGTGGATAATGCTGATAATATTTACCTATCTTATACCTGAGACTATGCCATATAGGGAAGAAGGACACTAATGTCAAACTTTAGAGATTTTGAATAGAATTAGGATTTTAAAATGTGATTTATTACAAGTTGACACTGATCAAGTAGCGGATGGACTCTGATATCACATGTACGAGACTGCAAGCACTGAACTAGGCACCCAGCTGAATGGTATAAGCACTCTATAATGATTTTATTGGGATGGTTTCCAGGATCTCATTGGACTGTGACAAGAGACTATGGGAATCATACTATGTACTAAAACACTTTGAATTCACATCGTCCTTGTTATTTTTCTTTAATCCCTTGAAATCTATAATGCAATCATCCATCACTCTTACACTGACATTCTAGCTCTATTCATTTCTCACCATCCTTTTACCCAGTGAAAGAGTTTTGTCATAAATTGTAGTTAAATTATTAGTTTTCAAAATGTTATTTTGAGAAAATATTCAAATAAGAAGAAAAAATGAGAATTCATGTCAGTAACCGGCAATTATTATGTTCTAAAGATACATTTATTTCCATACAAAAGGAGTAGAGCTAGAGCCGTATAGCAGGTAGCTGCTCCCTGTCTACTTACTGACAGTCGTTTCATGTGGACCACACACACCGTTTTATATTAATCTAAGCCTATTAATGAAATATAAGCTCATTTTTTGCAGTTTTTAATGCGTTTTATAAAATAAACTATAAGCATTTCACTGAATAATAATATTCCTGAACTGCATAACTCATACATGGAGTGAATTGAAGCTCCTGGGCACTAATGAAAAATCTATAATAGGACTCCCCACGTACCATGTGCCATTTATAATACCCTTGTTTTCTCTAGTGCCAGGGAGGTGTTTGAGCAAGCGCTTTCTCTGCACCTCCTATAGCTATGCCGATGACTTACCTTCTATCATTTGCACACCCATCTGCGGGACACTTTAAACCCCCAGACTGATCCATCTGGGAAGGCCCACATTGCGAATTGTGAGACAATCCTGCAACAACTGGAATGCTGTGACATGTGCTATGGTATAGCTTACTTTATATGGATGAGGTGCATATATTGATAACATGTCCATGTCAGAACTTACTAACCAGCGTTTCCTGGAACTCTGGGGTTTCTTGAAACTAAAGGTGATTTTATAAAGAACTAGCTGATATACCCGGCTTCGCCCGAGTTAATTTGGTACTGGTGTTTATCTGGTGTTCACACGGAAAATCTTATGAAGTCGTGGTTACTTTAGAGATACCGGGAAAAAAATATGTTCACCATTTTGCATGGTTCTTTGCGTTACCCAGGAAACACCACGTGGAGGTAACCATGCAACGTTTCCTTTATATAAAATGACATCAGGAAGTGAGAGAATTAGATTATGTACATAAAATTTGGAGGCTAATTCTTTTGTGCTTAGAATTGAATATTTGAGTTGGGACCCATTAACTTTTCCTATTTATGACATAATCAATGCTCGTGCCAAATTTCAAGTTTCTATGACATCGGGAAGTGAGAGAATTAGATTACGTATGTAAAATTTGGACGCTAATTCTTTTGCGCTTAGAATTGTATAATCGAGTTGGGACCTATTAACTTTTCCTATTTATGACATAATCAATGCTCGTGAAAAAAAATCGAGTTGGGACCCCTTTACTTTTCCTATTTTGGACATACTTTATGCTTGTGCCAAATTTCATGTTTCTACGACATCGGGAAGTTGGAGAATTAGTGGCGAGTCAGTCAGTCAGTGAGTCAGTGAGGACTTTCGTCTTTATATATTTAGATGATTATTGTTCAAAAAACTTACTGGATCGTTCGAATTTGAACGAAAATCATTCAGTGTAACAGTAACCTTAGGGCTGCTTCAGACAAGCGGAAGTACAAAATCACTCGCTCCTGCGCAGTGACGGAGTGTTTTGTGCACGCTACTTTACATCGGTGGGGAAACCATCTCCACCCTGATTTAGATGGCTACTAAGCCAAATGAGGTTCCAGTGTGTATGGGTATGGGCACAGCAGACCAACACATCCCGATTTAAATGGCTATTTAGCTTAAGGAGTTTGAGATATGCTCTTCCTCTTATGGAATTACATAGCGTATTGCAGGCATCTATACACTTATCATAAACTTCTATGGGGACCTTTGGTTCACAAATACGCACAAAAAAATACCAGGTCCTATTTTTTTGCTAGTGCGAAAATTGTGCATGCATGTAATAAATGTGAATTAACCCATTTGAATCAATGAGTTCTATTCTCTGTGTATTGCGTATGCAAATTTTGTGTGTGCATATACGCCTGTATGAAGGAGCCCTTATGTAGTGGTCCCCTCCAGCACTATAGAATGCATGCTTTATGTATGTCTTATGTTATTGTCATGAATGTGGTATGAGTCAGTATAATGTATATTAGCACTTCAAGGCATGAAAGGTTTAACGTCTGGTAATATCTGGTGATGTGTGGAAAATGTATGTTTGTCTTGTCATGTTTTGGTCTATGTGCACATGATGTGTTGTGAGTGACGTGTCAAAGAAGAAGGTTGTGAGTAAAGAGTTGGAGTTGGTCGAGCAATGGAGATGGAGGAGAGTTGGGCTGCTGCTCCCGCTGGAGCTCAGCCATGGCAGAGACCCTCCTTATAGAAGTTTGCTCTTTCAGGGTTTTGGAACTCAGGACATGCTAAGAACGCATGTTCCTACTCAGAAATCGTACGTCATGTGAGAGCAGTGAGTATCCGCCTGATGTTAATCACAAGTGTGAAAGAGGTCTGAGTTCGTCCAGTTGAGAGAGTTTGATCCAAAAGAGAGATCCAACAGATAACTGAGACTGGGGATGTATATACCTTGGGAAACTTAAACTGCACGAGTGAAAGGAAAACAGGCGAGGAATGTAACTTATTACATATATGTATATGTACCGTGTTTCCCCAAAAATAATACAGTGTCTTATGTTAATTTTTGTTCAAAAAGGTTTAACTTTTTTACATGTATAGCTGCCTGGACACTATTTAAATTGACTTTTTCAATTAACTGTTAGCAGGGCTTAATATTGGAGTAGGGCTTATATTTCAAGCATCCTTAAAGAGCCTGAAAAATCATTTTGGATCCTCAAAAATTCTGGAAAATCATGCTATGTCTTATTTTCAGGGTATGTCTTATTTGCAGGGAAACAGGGTATTTTATATGTAATTATAATAATCTAATGCTGTACAAGTTGGTTCGTACAAGTTGTTCTTCTGTTGATTGAAAAAGACGTTGAAGTAAAATAACAAGACCACAATCCCGGTTCATGTAGAAAAAGTACTTTCTGTGTGTGGACTACTTTTTATTCAAGCTGGGTAATCCGCCACTGATTAAGGAACGTTGGCGTCACGCTGACAAAACAAGAACTTAAGGTAACCCAGGTTATTAAACGTGATCTCCCCCTGTTAGTAATGAGGTCAGGTTCTTAGCCACCCCTTTGGAGGAGACAGTAGAGCCCTGGGACAGCTTACTACTTCGTTTACCCCGCTGTCTCCATGGCTGAGGGCCTGCTCCTTGGACTCTGCACTTTTACACACATTTTGCGTGATGAGTGTTGTGTTTTTGAACACACCTATGTATGTTTTACTGTATTCTTTGCACACACATGTCGCGTATGTTTTTGCGCACAAAAAACATGCAAGCATAATCCTATTGATTTCAATATGCAATTAAATTAGTTTAAGGGCAGTTTCAGACAAACATGTATTTCTCCCATTATGCGGTTGCAATAATCACAGCCGCATTACGGGACAAAATAAAACCGCTGTCAATGCATTTCAGTGGTTTCGTTTTCACTATTTGGATTCTCGCTTGTTAATTGTACGAGCGAGAAAAGATAAGACTTGCTATGGTGCAGAGTTTGAACAGCTGACGAAGAAGAAATTTCCCTCATTTAGGCGCAACTACGCTCCGTACTGGCAAGCGCAGCTCCGCCCACGGCAGTGTGTTTTTGCCCTCAGAATATAATTTATATGCCTACACCAAGCTGTGATTTTCAGGTGTTCCCGCACAATGATAGGGCTAGGAATCCCTTGCGTGTGTGCACAGCTTGACGCTTGTACATGACTGGTTCATAAACTGATCTGTGTCACCTAAAACTATACAATACACGAATCATAGTATCATAAATCTGAGTAATGCAAGCTGACAGATCAGGGTTTCCTTGCTGCCTGTACCTATACTGCTGTCCACAAGGAGCCATACATATAAGCAGCTGCTATCTAGGTCTATCTAGGTATTGCAGTCAACTTTTTAATAATTCTTTAGTGAGAGCGATTTCAGACAAAGCTCGCCGCTACAGAGTGTAGTTGCACATGAACGGCTTTTTTTTCTTAAGACCGCATAACGGGACAAAAACATGTTCATGTGTTTAAGCCCTAATGCTGTGTTTCTTTAGATACAGGGACAATTTTAAAGGGGATTTGTGAGCTCTAATACTACAGGCATCATGTTATAGAGGAGGAGCTGAGCAGATTGATATATAGTTTTATGAGGAAAGATTCAGTATAACTTGTGTTTTATTCATTTATATCTCTGCACATTCTGAGCTTAACAGTCCAATGGGCGGAGCTATCTGTGATGGACAGCTATTTGTGTATGTAGTCATACACAGCTGTCAATCACTGATAGGACCACCCATTGGACTGTTGAGCTCAGAGTGAGCAAAAATGTAAATGAATAAAACACAAGTAATAATGAATCTTTCCCCATAAAACTATATATCAATCTCAGCTCCTCCTCTATAACATCATGCCTGCAGTTTGGACGGCATGTTCGAGCTGACAAACTTTCTTTTAAAGAAAATGGGGTCCTGGGAACACGCAAAGTATATTCCCTCCTTTGCATACCATTTTTATCAGTATTATCTTGACGGCACTGTATGGTGATATCATGCCCACATGATATCACCATACAGTGCCGTCAAGATAATACTGCCATATAGATGCCTCATAATATCATCATATAGTGCCCACCTTATACACGGTATCCTAATACTACCTTAAAGAGCCCACAACATACTGCTATGTAGTGACAAAATAATGCTACCATATAGAGATTTTAAAAATCACCACTTAATGCCCAAGTAATATAAAGTACCCTATAAGTACTCCCAAAATGAGCCCATATAATATTGCACTATATCTCATGCATAAACTGCAGTTTTTTAAGAAATACCACAATACACTGCTAAATAACACTGGATTTTTTAGTTTTCATCTGGGGTTTCTAGTCTTGAGGGAGCCTAGTAAAGAGGGCCTCTACGCAGCTTACTACTTTACCTGCCTTAAAAGTGGCCCTGTTTAAATAGAATACATAAGACAAATCATTAAAAAGGGTATTATCGTTCAAGTATTTAGTGTAACTGTAGTGATGTAGCCAAGCAATGAGGGAGGCCCAACTTCACTAATAGTTGGTGTGTGATTAGTGATCACTGTGGATAATGGAAGACGAGGGGGAAAAATGAGTGCAGATCACTGGGAGACTAAGGAAATGAGGAAAAAACATGGGGACCACAATTATCGTAAGCCTTCCATTCCATGCTTTGCTATGGGGACCCACGGTTATGCGATACACTCATGTTGTCATCCAGCAGTATAATTATGTGATGACATAAACATCAAACAATTATTCCATGTTAGAGAGAGGAAACAGCATTTTTTACCGAATTAAAATGTATGTTGATTTTGTTTCTTCTCTAATTTGCATAAATTGCCATTGGCCACAGTAGATTTTGCAAGCAGAGGAAGAAAAGTTTATGTAATATAGATGTAGATTGATGGTGAAAGTCTAAATGTTGCATAGAATTTTGAATTTTGCAGAGAGATGCACATCCAGAATCCTTTATTTGACCTTTGGAAATGGTGACCTTCTAAGTAGCCCTCAGCATTAATTATACATGCATGGCTGCATAGACTTGCAGATTTGTTATTTAAGGTTTTAATTGTGATGTTAATGTTGACCTTGATCAACCTTTTCAGCTTTGCCAGTAGTTTTTGAAATATGTAGACTTTGATTTCAGAATCAATCTCTCCAACTGGTTATCTGTTGTCAGATTTCCTTTTACACTGGGATGCATTTCCCCTATCTCCAACTAAAATATCGGTATAAACTATTCATCCATGTTAATAGAAATGAGATGCCTATTTTTTAAAACAGAGAAGGAGCAGAAGTACTCACTACAGGCAAGATATACAGTATATATATATATATATATATATATATATATATATATATATACATATATATATATATATATATATATATGATATATACATTAAAACAAAATTGAGCATACAAGCTGAGCGAGCATGCATGCTATTTTCTAAGTGTACTGTGTCTTAAGTGCGTGACTTGCAATTAGTGAATTTTGATTTTGAAACTTTGGAAGAGTAACTTATTTAATTACTGCTTTTTTATTTGATTTTTTTGCATGCATTTTTATCTAACCTATCTGTATAGTCCCTATTTAGAATGTGCTCCATGGTTGTCCAGTGTACATCTTGTGCCATGTATGCAGTCCTTGAACAGCCATTCGAGGGTGCATACTGATGTAGTAAGTGTGAGCGTATTACACATTTGGAAGCCCAGATCCTGGATATAAATGAGCAGCTTGCAACACCAAGATCCATTGGCAACATGGGAAGGAGTTTGCTGAGCAGGCACATGCTGGGGTAGATGTGGGGGTGGCTGGAAGTGCAGGATGATCAGGCAACAAGCTGGGTGAGAGTTAGAAGAAGGGATAGAGGGAAAAGATCCAGGGAGGCTAGTCCTGAACTGGCACACCCTAACAAGTTTGCTAAATTAGCAGATGGGAGAGATGCCATTAGAGGATTAGCACTGCTGAAGCACCACATGACCTCTGACCGCCAGTGGATGTCTGCTCCAGTAAGAAGAGCAGTAGGAGTGAAGGACAGGTCAGACAGGTTCTGAGAGTGGGACCCTCATAGGGGGACTGACAGGGCAATCTGCCACAAAGACCGAGATCGTTGAACGATATGTGGAATTCCTGGCACTCAATTGCGAAACATCACAGATCAGGTTGACAGAATACTGAGAGGGGCTGGTGAGGATCCAGTGGTCATAGTACACATTGGCACCAATGACAAAGTTAGAGGTAAGTTGTTGTTTATTCGTTCAGTTGCTTCCAACTCTTTGTGACCTCGTGGACCAGCCCACGCCAGAGCTTCCTCTCGGCTGTCACCACCCCCAACTGCACCGAGGTCCAGTCTGTCACCTGGAGGATATCATCCATCCATCTTGCCCTTGGTCAGCCCCTCCTCTTTTTGCCTTCCACTTTCCCCAACATCAGTATCTTCTCCAAGGTCTGTCTTCTCATTATGTTGCCAAAGTACTTCAGTTTTGCCTTTAATATCATTCCCTCCAGTGAGCAGTCTAGCTTTATTTCTTGAAGTATGGAATGGTTTGATCTTCTTGCGGTCCATGGCGCTCTCAGCATTTCCCCCCAACACCACAGTTCAAAAGCGTCTATTTTCCTTTGCTCAGCATTTCTTATGGTCCAGCTCTCACATCCATAGGTTACTATGGGGAATACCATTGCTTTAACTATGCGGACCTTCGTTGTCAGTGTGATGAGATTGGTCATTGCTCTCCTCCCAAGAAGTAAACGTCTTCTGATTTCCTGGCTGCAGTCCGCGTCTGCAGTAATCTTGGCGCCAGGAAATATGAAGTCTGTCACTGCCTCCACGTTTTCTTCCTCTCCTTGCCAGTTGTCAATCAATCTGGTTGCCATAATCTTGTTTTTTTTACGTTTAACTGCAACCCATCTTTTGCACTTTCTTCTTTCACCTTGGTAATAAGGCTCCTCAGCTCATCCTCGCTTTCAGCCATCAAAGTTGTATCATCTGCATATCTAAGATAGCTAATGATTCTTCCAGCGATTTTAACTCCAGCTTTGGATTCATCAAGCCCCGCTCGTCGCATGATGTGTTCTGCATACAAGTTGAATAGGAGGTAGAGGTAGGTGGAGGGTGCTTAAAAATGATTTTTTTTTTAGCAAACTACGATGTAAGCTTAGGATAAGGACGTCCTCCAAATAGTATTTTCTGAAATACTACTGGTACCACGTGCCACACAAGAAAGGCAGCAGGAGATTAGGGAGATAAACAACTGGCTCCAGAGTTGGTGTAGGAAGGAGAGAACTGGGCTGGCTTTGCTGTTGACTACAGGTTCTACCATAGGGATGGGCTGCATCTCAATGGAGATGGTGCAGCTGTGTTGGGGGAGAAGATGGCTAGAAGGTTGGAGGAATGTTTAAACTAGGGGAGAAGGGGAGCCAGAGACATAAAGGGGAAGATCATGTAGACAGTGACCTGGGACAAAGTATTGGAAATAGGGGTGGAGTGGTAGGATGGGTTAGTACAGTTACAACTGGCAGAATAGTTAATAGGGATACCTCTGAAGATTGCTCAGCGCAAGAAAATCTGACTCTTTTCAGATTGTGTGCACGCACTCTCTTATACAAGTCTATAGGAGAGCACGCACACAGCAATCTACAAAGAGTCAAATTCCAGTTCGCCGTGCAATCTTAAGAGGGGGACACAGTGGAATCCATGGAGCAAGTGCGCATAAAAAAATAGATCACTCAGCTCCCCGTTACCTCCCCTAACAGCTCCATAACTTAGTTTATGCTGCTGAAGGGGGTGACAGGTTTCCCTTAGTAAAGATACTGACATCAAAAGTTAAAATAAACATCATTCTTTAAAAATATGTTTAACATAAAAACTTGATTTAAAGGGTTTTTCCAGGGATAGTATAAAATGGCTGCTGTTAGTACTGCCGGTGGAAACCAGTCCTAGGATGGGAGAATTCATGTGCAGACTAGAAGGGGAAAGGGGCAGGGCAGAGGAGGAGTCTAATGCTCCACCCCATCTGCACCTCCATTCACTTGCCTCTCCAGTTTACACATGAATTCTCTTTCAGTGTACTTTTACGCTCCATTATCGGCCCCGTTTCCTTCCCACCTTTGGTCTGCACATGAATTCTTACATCCTAGGACAGGTTTCCACAGTCCACACTGATAGCAACCATTTCATAACATTATAGGCAACCCTTTTAAATAATAGGTTAGAAGATAAAAATCAAATGACGATCGGCCTGGTAGGTGGTCATTCTTTTATGAAAGTTGCCTGTTTACGAAGAATGGAGGCGAGCGGCTGGAAGAGATCCATGATCTGTGCTCCGCCTTCATTCAGTGCACGATTATTGCTCTTGCATGAAAGCACAAGAGTGATAATTGTTGGCACATCCAACAGTCATCCCATGTAAAAGGACCTGATATGGGAAAAGTTTATTTCTGTGTTAAAGGGGTTGTCCCGCGATAGCAAGTGGGGTTAAGCACTTCTGTATGGCCATATTAATGCACTTTGTAATATACATCGTGCATTAAATATTGGCCATACAGAAGTTATACACTTACCCCCTCCGGTGCTGGCATCCCCGTCTCCATGGCGCTTACCAAAGCCGCCTTCTCCCTGGATTAGACGCACTTGCGCTGAAGGGGCCGCTCCGGCGTGCTCGCGCCGCACAGGTCTTCTGCGCATGCGCAGAAGACCTCTGCGGCGCAAGCACGCCGGAGCCGGACAGAAGAGGGCAGACTGCGCAAGCGCGTCTAATCCAGGGAGAAGGCGGCTTTGGTCCGCGCCATGGAGACGGGGACACCAGCACCGGAGGGGGTAAGTGTATAACTTCTGTATGGCCAATATTTAATGCACGATGTACATTACAAAGTGCATTAATATGGCCATACAGAAGTGCTGAACCCCACTTGCTATCGCGGGACAACCCCTTTAAGGCTCCTGCACGCTGGCAATCGCAATATCGCAGCGTTTTTTAAAAACGCAAATTTCAATAGGACTTTCTAATGTTAAAAACGCATCACACAAAAATCGCAAGTTTGTGCTTTGTGATTTTTGTGCGATGCGTTTTTTTAACTTTAGAAAGCTCTATTGACATTCGCGTTAAAAAAAACGCAGCGATATCGCGATCACCAGTGTGCAAGAGCTCTAAAGGGTTAATGTACACACATTTGTGTACTGGGCCAAACTATTAACTCACTATGAGGGTAATTTATAATATTGGGAGTTTTGCTACGACTATTTGTTGAGACTTTTTTGGTTATGTTTGCACCTAATTGTTCAAAATGTTGCACATAGAATGCTAAATTAGGCGCTAATACTTTCTTTCTTTGTGGTGTGGAAGTTTGTGCTAACAATATGCCTCCTCAGCACTGAAGTAGCTGTGTGACTTTTTATGCAACTTTTAAAAAAATTATCAAATTATAAATAAGGTTTAGGCCTCTTTCACACGAGCGTATATCGGGCGCCATTTTCACGACCAGCATATATATGTTACGATCTGATGCATTGTATTCCAATTAGAGATGAGCCAGTATACTCGCTAAGGCACATTACTCGAGCGAGTAGTGCCTTAGCCGAGTATCTCCCCACTCGTCTCTAAAGATTCGGGGGCCGGTAACAGGTGAATTGCGTCGGGGAGCAGGGGGGAGCGGTGGGAGAGAGGGAGAGTGAGATCTCCCCTCAGTTCCTCCCCGCTTTCCCCCGCGGCTCCCCGCCCCCCGCCGGCCCCCGAATCTTTAGAGACGAGCGGGGAGATACTCGGCTAAGGCACTACTCGCTCGAGTAATGTGCCTTAGCGAGTATACTCGCTCATCTCTAATTCCAATGCATCAGATCGCATGGCCGTATTCCCGCATCATGAAAGCGCTCGGCCGGGCCAATATAGCGCCAAGCGCTTTCACGCCGACCCACAAAGATAGTCCTGGAACTATCTGTCGGGCCGGAATACGTCGGCCACTGCATGGGCTCCTATGGGAGCCAATGACAGCGACCAGACAAGGGAGGTGGGAGGGAGTTTAGCAGTGTGACTGCTAAACTCCATCCCACTTCTCTCCTCCTCTCTCCTCCCGTCAGACTGTTTGCAATGGGAGGGGGTGGGGCTAAGCTCTGCACTGCTCCCTCCCTTTGCTGGCTGCGGACAAGGGACGGGGAGGGGACGGGAGCTTAGCCCTGCCCCCACCTCGCCCCCTTCCATTGCAAACAGCCCGATGGGAGGAGAGAGGAGGTGAGCTGGCGAGAGGGAGGGGAGGCCCAATGGCATTGCGGCCTCAGTGTGTATGCTTCGGGGCCCGTGCCATCTGAACGGGCGTACACATATTAGATTTGTATGCCCATTCATGCATTTTTACAGCACCGGCGGGCACACGTAAAAACACCTACGGCCATGTGAAAGAGCCCTCTAACTGCTGCCCCATCTAAAACCTGCTGGATTTAGTATGATTTTTCCCGTTGCACGGTGTGCTGAATACATGAAGAAGCGCAGGCTTCTTCATGTATTAGGTGCATACCGATACCTCCATGCTTCTTTTCAGAAATGTATGCCAGGTCCAACCTAGCATACATTTCCATTATAATTTACTCCAGTTTCTGCTATAAATTATACATAAATCTGTTGGTCTAGGGGGGCCATGCACCCTTCTGATAAGCCCCTTAAAAGTCCTAGGGCCAGCGCAAAAAGAAAAAAGTCACTTGCTCAGAAATTTGTCCTAAAACCGCATGTGAACAGTGTATTTAATGAAACAACACCCTTAACATTACTTACATAGCAGCCATGCCTCTCAGAAATCTCCACCACATCCGGAATGTCAGATTACTTTGCCCATTTAGTCCATGTAAAAAGTTCTACTCCTGCAACATTTTGTATTACGTTTTCCAAAGACAGAAGTGATACAAATTTGCACTCATGTTTTTTAAAGTATTTAAACTAATCTGTAATTACTAATTTCCTTTTCTGTCAACTGTTTTCAAAGTGTCTTCTTTTCTACAAGAAGTTCCCTTTAAATTTATAGCTGTGGTTACAGTATGCTGTTTTTTTCTGTAATAATTACAGGGTGCATCAATTATTCCTAATAGCTTGAAAATGCAACACAGGGACAATGAAGAACATCTTCTAAATGTCTCTTTGAGAAATGGAAGTACTTAGATTTTATGGTCCCGTGTTGGGACTCTGCAGAACATTATCAGATCAAATTAATTATAGGATGTTGGCTGTTCTGCAGCTCTCCTCACTAAAAGATTGAATAAAATGATCACCTATAACTTTTCTACCAAAGTGGCATCAGAAAATCAATTAATGTGTGGCTCCACTTCTTTTTTTACTCAATTTCATCAAACTGAAAATTTTCAAGAGCAATCCTACATAAGTGTCATTTATTTTAGAAGATATGAGCAACAAGGTATTCAGAGTGTGCAGTATAAATGTTATATGCTCTGCAGTCTCCTGCCTGGACTGTGAACCGTTAAGCCAAATGACTTTGGTGTGAGGGATAAAAAATTTACTAAAGCTCTAAGCGCAAAGTGGCAGTCAGAGGAGAAGTTACTTCTCTTCCAAGACATAGCAGTATGAGGAACAGTGTTTTTCTACCCAGGGATCATCAACATGTTAATAGATGAGATTGTGTTCAACATCTCAGGCAAAATCTGCCCAAGTTCAGATGAAGGAATCTGAATGTTCCCATAGGAAACCATTGGTTCTAATAGCTGTGTGTTTTTTAAGCGTGTGATTTTTGCGTGCGCAGCTCATCTTTTGAAAGAGTCCTGAGATGTTTAAAAAAAAACAACTATCTGTTACATTTTTTAAGCTACACTTTTGTACACTTTGAGAATTTTTGCACAAATTATTAACTACATATCCTGAAACCTGGTAATCACTGAGATTCTTGTCCTTTGTTACTTCTCACCTACATGCTATTCACATCTTATTGGGGTACCTGTTTCATGTATAGATTAAGAAATAGTCTTATGTATACTTCTGACTGGATGCTTCTTGTGTATGCAACAGTATACCATACAGTTGAATACAACCATCATAGACCACCATTGGAAAAAACTGTAAGAAAAAAAGGTATTCCAATGCATACAAAACACTTTTTTTGGCACGTAGGATCGTACACCTTCAATAGCTGTTGGTTGAACATGTGTTTGGCCTACAGCTAATCCTACCAACTCCCCCATTCACATGTGCGCTCAATTAGGCCAAACATGCATGTGTTCTGAATGAGAAGAATAGAATAAGCAAGGCACTTCTGGGGAAGGCTTACCTTCCGTAAGAACAAAGGTCTGCTCATGTTGGAATTCAACATGCTGGATCTAACTTTTTTCCTGATATCTGCCAACAGGAGAGAGTCAGCAGCCCTCCATACATTTAGGATAGTTGACTAGTCCCATTGAAGTTGTTTGGTTCTTATAACTTTGCTCTGTGTGCAGGCTTCTTAAGAAACAACAATAATTTCTGCTGAAGGTAAAAAGTAGACAGGAAAGTTAGGGGTGGGGGAGTGACCCTGGGGTCAGCTGATTTCCATTCAATTCGAACAAAAAAAGACAACCCTTTCAACACTTATAATGGTGAAAAAGCTTGCAATGAGTTATTTTATTTCCTTGTCACTATTTCACTTCAGTGGACGTTGTTGTTGATTCTTAAGGTTCCCATACAAATAAGAGTAAATTTAACTGAACCCACCAATTTCAGTGTTATCAGACAACTATTCTGTTACGTGTGCTGCTGGGACCTGTAGTACTAAGCTTCCTAGCAGCACCGCCCTCGCAGGGTTAATTGATTGAGCTGGCTGAGTGTGGTACTTCCTGCTAGCCAATCTCCTGGGTCTGTGCTCACATATAAACCCAGCTCCTGGTCAGTCTCTGCCTGGTGTTCAGGGTGAGCAGTCATGAATCCTTGTCTGTTGAAGTTTGCTGTGTGATCTGTGTCTTGCTGGTTCATGTTCATTTGTTCATTTATATTCTGTCAGTTTTGTGTTAGTTTGCTGTGTGACCTGCTATCTGTGTCCTGTCCTGTTGCAGCGTTCTGTGTGAACTGTGTCCAGTTCTGCTGGACTCCTGGTTGGTGTAGGGACTAGCAGTATAACTAGGAGCCATGAAGTGGCCTGCTAGCTTTCATGTTTTGTACAAAATGTCAACTAATACTTGGCATTTATATTCAGCTTTCTATCTGTTACTAGTGGTTGCATTTTGGCTGCTGTATGCTGTGTGTCCTGTTGTTCAGTCCCTGTCATGTGGCATGTGAATGCGTCCTAGCATTCTGGTGCGTGGCTCCTAGGATCAGCTAGGGCTGAGATCCGAAGACCGCTGGGGTGCCCTTATTGGGGCAATGTCATCCTCCGGTAGCACAGGGTCAGTTTGCCTGAAAACTGTGTGACCCTTGTGAAACCCGTGTGCGTACCCAGTCCTCTTTGGTCACGATCATGTGGGCCCCGTGCTTGGTTTGCCCACTTGATCATAACATATTCTTTGTGATTATTCATGCATCAATTCTTCCTTGATGTCAGGAGAAAGAAGGATCGGACATAATGAATTTCAACATCCCCAATCCCTTGTATTAAATTGCTTTCGTTAAATGCTTATGCAGATACAATGAAGTTTTCTTAAGGAATTTTATAGGTTTGTATGGTATCCAAGTTAATGCAACTGGTAAGATGATGTTCTAATCTTCATACCAGGATTTAGTGATATATAATTCAAGACTGATAAATTATTATTGGGTCTAGAATATTTTATAGATAAAACACACCTTGGGTAATGCAGTTTTAAATTAATGAGCAGTTTGTTAATCTATATCCCATAGCAAATAATTCAATATTTAAGTTAGATTAAAATTACAATGATAAGATGTTTATCTGCCTTAATTCAGAATGTAGAACGCATTCTCAGCACTTGATCACACCATGAAAATTTTATTAAATATCTAATTAACTCCATTATTATTCATATGATTCAGCAACGACCGGCAAACTTCAGTAAGTTTTATCGTCCAGCTGGTAAACATCCCTGAAATTTTCCTTTCAAGATTATTTGCACACATATTAAAATGGTATGTGACCAGAATAGCAATACTCTGAGATCACTAGCACTGAGCGCAAACTGAGAAAAGTGCCTTGCTATCCTTCGGAAGGTTGTTTCATACGAGAACCAAAGAACTCAGCAATGTTCGTGTTTGGTTTACTTAATTAAAATCGTGAAGATTTTGAGGCTTTGAAGATGTTAGTTTTGTGTTCACATTTAACAGAATGACTGATGAGCATTACATAAGTCTACCAATGTCATAGGCCACATTTATAAAAACAAATGCAGACGAAATATGGGCCCATTGCTCATAGCAATCTGTAGAATTGAGCTGGATCTCTGACATTCAGATAAAAAAAGTTGCAGGGGTGTTAGAAAAATTCTGTGCCACTTTGTCTACTATTGGCTACACCTAGCTTTCTTCGTAAGTTGCATGTCATGTGTCTTGCCATGAGTTGAAGAAAAATGGGTGAAGTAAACCCGTAGTACAGGTGGGACCAGAAATATATTATATAGGCTTTGGAATACAAAACAGGTGTTGGCATGATACGGAGATGCTGCCAACCAGATGGACGCTCCACTAAAAGAGGCGTAAGTGGAAGTGAATTTAATAAACAGCAAACACTGGTGGTGCAGCACAACCTTCCAGAGACAACCAGAGGACAAAAGGTAGTAGTAAAATCCAACCTCTCCTTTATTTAAACAACCAGCAGTAAAAACACTTCAGTTTAGCTGTAAAAGGTTCAGTAAGGTCCAGGATAGGGTTGGGTTGTACTTCCAAAGATTAAAAAGGGGAAAACCAGCATGGGGAGGCAACTAGCGAACATCCTCCAACCACACGGCTGATCACTGGATGACCTCTCATGCTGGTGTTCCTACCCTTTAAACTCTACATGTGCATCTCAACCCTATCCTGGACCTCTACTGTACCTATTCCAGCTAAACTGAAGAAGAGGTCCTATATTTTGAATTTCTTTTTTTACTGCTGCTTGATTAAATAAATGTGAAGTTGGATTTTACTCCTTCTTGTCCTCTAGAAGCCATTCAGCGCTACAACTAACCCTTGAGTAATACTGCTGCTCTGTCTACATGCCTCAGCACTAGGTCTACCTTATTACTATTTTAGCCACTGACCAATAAGCACTTGGCCTTTGCTATATTGAAAGTATTCATTGGTGAATGAGAGTAGAGCTGCACCAATAAGTGCTTCCATTAGGAGGAAAGTGCTCATTGGTTGCTGCACCTAAATAGCTTGTCCCGGTTCTAACTGCAGGGCATGATATAAGCCCATTTACCTCATTAGAAAGAGGGTGCATTTGGTGCAGTTTGGTTCCATCATAGGACTGATCCATTCTCTGCAGGAATTCTGTTTTCCTGATTTTATGACCGAACAGAACAAAAAGAAACCCAAATGCAGATATGAACAGAGAGTAAAGCGTACCTGCACTCTTCAGATGAATTTTCAGAATAAGATTTGGACTCTGGAGGATGGTACCTCTGTTAAATCCCAAAATTGTATATAGGTCACCGAAACACCTTGGAGATCACTCAACGAAGATCATTTTATTGTTAATCTAACATTAGAAATGATTGAAAGATTGACTATAAGTGAACCTAATGATATGTCTTGGACCATAGGGATAGAAGCAAGGTCTTATTAGGTGCACACACTATTGACTTGATATTACAGTTGGGTTGTTGGGTTCTGTTTAATTTTTTTGTATGCACATAGATTTTTAGATAATAGTAGATATATAAATGCAATGTAAGTCTCCTAAAACAAATAAGGATGCCGATCTGCCTCTTGTCATATGTTTTCTCATATAAATGCCCAATTGCATAAGAGCCTTTATTATTTACTTCCTGAATTATAAAATTCTGTCTGGTCGCAACCACTAACTAGAATTTACTGGAGTAAAGGTGGCTTCAAATGGGTGTATTTGCACACGTTTTTGCATGAACAAAAATTTGTGTGGGCAATACGCAGAAAATAGAACCCATTGATTTCAATGGGTTTGTTCACACTTACCCTTTTTGCATGTGCATTTTGCCCGTGTGAAATGCTCTGCTTTCATGCACATTTATGCACCAAAAGTCCCATAGAAGTCTATAAGGGGGCACAAGTGCCCAATAGGCAAGAAGATGCACAATACACTGCGCAATTCTGACGGGAAAAGAACACACCTGGAACTCATTAGGCTAAATAGCAATTTAACCTCGGGCATGATTGTTTTATGTGCACAAAGAATCATGCCTGTGGGCACAAAATGTATAATAAGATACACATATATGCACACAAAAAAAGGCGTTGTTTACAGCGCAAATTCGTTGTGCCAAGTCATGCGCAATTGCGCGTATTCCTGTGTGAACTCACCCTTCTAATTACTGTTAAGCTCCATGAGAGCTTTATAAATCCCATAGAGGTAAAGTCCACTGGTCATGACTGACTCCTCGGGTAACGTCACAACACGGTGTTTTCTCGTCAGACTGTTTTTGCGGGGTGGTTTGCCATTGCCTTCCCCAGTCATCTTTTTACCAAGTAGGGTACTCATTTTACCGACCTCGGAAAGATGGAAGGCTGAGTCAACTTTGAGCCAGCTACCTGAACCATGATGGGATTGAACCCGTAAACCTTTAGGTCGTGAGTGAGAGTTTAGGACTGCATTTCTTCTGCCTTAACAGTCTATATTACCAAATATGTGCACAAAAGTAACTTGAAATTTCAGATGGATCCGTGTTTGTCAATGTCAGCAAAAAGTAACACTGAATAAAGTCCGTGTTCAGTGTGCAGAGTTGCAGATCAAGGTGAAAGGAACATGAAATACTGTAGGCTATTTAAAGGAGCATGAAGACCCTCTAAGTACTAGTAGCTTGACCCAAATTGTAGTTCTAGGCTCATTAAGCACTGCTTCAACCTAAGCAGGTGTATGTTCTCCTTCCAACTGTACGAGAGAAGTGAGTAGGTGGGAATATAAAAAAGGAAATGAATCTTGTGCTTAAAAACAGAAGGAATATAAGTTGATGCATTTTTATTGTGCGCTGCTCCTGCTGAGATGTACAGATGCAGCCTATTAACCAGCAGTAAAGTTTGATTAAAACTAAAGGAAACCTAAGGTGATACTTGTGGCAGGTTACAGAAGGGTGAACTGGGCATAATCATACATTGCCAGGCTTGTTTTTGCACTTGTTTATCTTTAACACTTTCATGACCAAAGGTGATTGATGTGCCAGGTCACATTCTGCAGTTCCGATATTCTCCCTTTCAAAAAATCATAACTTTTTTTATTTTTTGTGAGACATATCTACATGAGGGGATGTTTTTTGCAGAACTGAACTGACATTTAAAGGGTTCACAGCTGTAATCAAAGTTACCTCTGATCATGACCGTTGCAGACAGGTGTTGGCGGTCAAAGGCAGCCGAAAGCCGCCATGCGAGGTACGGGTTTCGGCTCCCGAGTCTACTCCATACACAGCATATGCTGTGGACGGCTATTTACATACTAACGGCACGGTTAGGATGTAAATAATCGTATGCGTGCCATCAAAGGGTTAAGGAGATGTTCATATCTATTTTGCTTACATTTACAGCCCGGCCATAAATCTCAGTGCAGGAATTGAGCCAAAGCACATATAAGGCATTTTAAGTGCATGACAATGAAAACTTTAAGCAAAAAACAGATAAGTGCATCATTTTTTTCAGCAGGGACTTAGTAAGATGTGTGTGTATTGATTTTTCATGCACAAAGGTTTCCATAGCCTTTAAAATACATAAAATTTATTAAGAGACACAATGAAGGAAAGTAGAGATGAGACAAAGGACAAGTCTGTCTGTACTTGTAAGTAGATGAGTGACTGACTGAACAAAGACAATTCTCTAAAACATCTTTAGAGAGAATTAGTCCGTGAGCCCATAAACTAAAGTTATTGACTTATAGAAGCTGAAGTGCTAAATTCAGAGATGTGACCATTATACTCATCTTCTTTGTTGCTGCCCTGCTCTCTGCTTACAAAGCCGTGGTTGCTCGCATCCCATGGACTACTTACAGAGTTGTCAAGTAACCAGAACTTCCTGGAAGACACCTGGGTTTACGTCCCTCTCTCCCGGTCCCCTCCTTCATCACCCAGTTTACTAGCCTATCCCCAGTCATCTGTCAAAAAATAACTATACTCACCTCTCTTTCCGTGCTCCTGGCTACTTCAGTCACTGAAGTACAGCAGGGCGCTGGTTTCCGTCTGCTTCTTGGAAATACAGTCACATGATCTGACCTTATGACCGCGGTCAACTCATGTGACCAGCTGCCGGAAGTATGCACAGACTGGCGGGATGGTGGCAGGAGCGGCCAAGATAGAGAGCCCAGAGGTGAGTATAATATTTTGTTTAACTTGGTTACATTGAAATTGATGCCTGAATGAAGGATATTTAATTACTGAGGGGGCATGTCAGGGACACTTCTTTAATGTGAGGCCATGGGTGACATCTTATTACTGTGGGGACCATAATGGGGTTGTCTTCTTACTGTGGGCTCCAGATGATAGACACTTCATTACTAATAGGGGGCCACCTCTTTACTGTGGAGGCTACATAGAAAGGTCTTATTACTTTGGGGGGCACATGGGGAGGCTTTATTACTCTGAGGGCCACATGAGTGACAACTCATTAATGTGGGAGCCACATGGCAGATAGGGAGGACCTAATTAGTGTGAGCCCATCAACGGGGCATTATTATTTTGTAGGGGGAGGTAGGATGGGGAAAGTGCGTGGAAATGAGTTGTAGCTCAAATAAGTCTTCATGATAGACTGGGCTCAGATAGAAAAGAAAAGTTAATTACTGCGGGCACAGTATGTAGTATAATGTATTACTGCGGGCACAGTGTGTAGTATAATTTATTACTGTTGGGCATGGCATATAACATAACTTATTACTTGGAGTACTGCGTGTAGTATAAGTTATTACTGGGGGCACAGCATGCCGCATAATTTTTGTGGGGAGCACAGTGTGTAATATAATTTATTAAGGGGGGGCACATGGTAGATATTATCTCAGTGCCCCCGAGATAAATTCTAATATACACTGTGTAGTATACCTTATGTAGTATACCTTATTTCTGGGGTCACAATGCATTGTATTTCTTGGAGTACAGTGTAGCATAAGTTATTTCTGATGCACAGTGAGTAGCGCTATTTTCAGGTGACACAATGTGTAGTGTTATTATTTTCAGAGGAGCCAAAGAAACAAACTCCACAGAAGTAAGAATTAGCTGGAGAAGTCATAAAGGTCTGGAGCAGATGGAGAAAAAAAGGAAGTCCACAGGAAATCACATGTGAGTCCTTCAGTGTCACTGTGTATTCTGTCTGATTACATCATATCAGTATTGTGTAAGCTTCACTGCCTTCCAGTTTGATGTGCTACACCCCCCATCATGTCTTTCCTTTTTTAAGGTCACAGTGGGAGTTGTTTCACATGAAACAATTTTTATAGCACACGATGGCTCGCTACTAATGTATAGATGTACTAAGTATACAAAAGCATTATTGGCAATACGACATGAACACTATGTTTTTTTTTTTCTCTCTTGTTCTCTCCCTCCTTCACTCTTGTGCTCTCCTGTTCTTTTCCCTGCACTCTCTTGCTGCCTCTCTCTCTCAATCTCTTTCCTGCTCTAGGTTACCATGTCCTCTAGGTTAGCCATACCCTCATAAGGCCACTCCCATCACTCTGTGAAAGGCTTTGCCAGGTTGATGTCTGTGTACTTATAGTAACATAGTAAGTAGTATGTAAGGCCAAAAAAAAACCATATGTCCATCCAGTTCAACCTATTACCCCCAATGTTGATCCAGAGGAAGGCAAAAAAAATGTGAGATAGAAGACAATTTTTCCCATTTAAGAGAAATAAATTTCTCTTAAATAAATTTCTTCCCAACTCCAATCTGGCAATAATTCCCGGATTAACAACCCTTCTGAAGTTATTAATGATTATAACATATAATATTGTATCGCTCAAGAAAGGTGTCCAGGCCCCTCTTGTACTCTTTTATTTAATTTCTCATCACCACATCCTCAGGCAGAGAGTTCCATAGTCTTACTGCTTTTACAGTAAAGAATCCCCTTCCATGTCAGTGTTCTTTCCTCTAGATGTAGAGTGCGCCTCCTTGTTACAGTCACTGTCCTGGGTATAAATAGATGATGGGAGAGATCTCTGTATTGTCCCCTGATATATTTATACAAAGTTACTAGATCACCACTCATTCTTTTTTCTAAACTAACTAACCCTAATTTTGATAATCTCTCTGGGTATTGTAGTCCACCCATTCCGTTTATTACTTTAGTTGCCCACCTTTGTACCCACTCAAGCTCTGATATGTCCTTCTTGAGTACCAGTACACAATATTCCATGTGTGGTCTGACCAGTGACTTGTAGAGAGGAAATACAACGTTCTCGTCATGTGCTTCTATACCTCTTTTGATGCATCCCATGATCCTATTTGTCTTGGCAGCAGCTGCCTGACACTGGTTGCTCTACTTAAGCTTACAGTTAACTGAAATCCCCAAATCCTTTTTCATGTCAGTTTTGTCCAGTGGTTTTCCATTCAATGTGTAATGATGACATGTATGCATGTGCAAATAATGACAAGACTAGTCCTCTCAATATGAGTGTGTGCCTATGTAGTCCATTGGATACATGCAACTTTGGCTTTCCAAACAGACAGTGGGAAAACGGTGAAGAGGATCAGTATTAGAGTCATACCCCTTGAATCAGTGCTTCAGATCCTATAGCCCCATAACTTTAGTTTATGTGGCCCACAGGAGTTGACCGATTCTCTTTAATGGCAGACTTGTCCCAGTTCCGATCCCAGTAAGAGTGGGAAGAGCTCCTCTGCAGAGCAAACTGTTACACTGGCAAGTGAAAGGCGGTACAGAGTAAGTAAGGAGGAACAAAATATACACAAGGTTTTGTTATATGGGTGCACTTCAATATCTCGAAAAAATTCCTAGGGGTGCATATTTTAGAGGGACCTTCATCTTACTGCAAATCCATTTACCTAAGCACTGTTGAAATATCCTTTGCATGTTAATATATGAATGAAAAGGGTCTGAAATATGTATTAAATTCTTATTGATTCTGTATATAATGTACTATGCTATGTACCTATTGCTGCATTTTTTTTCATTTTCTGCATTTTGCAGAAAAATAAACATTTATACATAAAGTCTCAAGAATTCCTCTTCGTCATCAGAAACATAAGTACGTATTTCTTAGATTAGACCTGCAGTAATTACAAATTGATTGCGTTTAAGAACAATTGTGCTCCTAATGTGCACACCTTCGTATTCAGAATGTCCAAAGGTCTGATTAAAGAACACAAGTGCATGCTCTAAGAGAGTGCCAAGTAATTGATTGAAGATGAATGTATATATGCTCAATCACTGACTATTTAAAGTCTTATGGAACAATCACTAAAAAGGAAGTGAGGTCTAAATATACCTTAGAGACCCCCATCAGCTATAACCAGTGCTTATAGTGCTTTATATTATAGAACTGCATAATCAGTAAGCAATCTTCAGCCTCCCTCCATTCATAAATAGGAGCAATCAACCATAATAAAGATGGCTCTTTTTAATATAAATTGGTTCAAAATAACTTCAGAATATATCTTTATAGGGATCGGAAGCGCTAGATCTAGTGGGCGCTGTACTGGGAGCAATCAGGTAAAATGTAACCACAAGCCCCGGCAACATGTTTCGCCTAACGAGACGTCAACAGGGAAAGAACAGGACTATAGTAATATTTTAGCTCAGGACTTGACTACTGCTCTGCATATTCATGTGGGGTATTGTGGCCGGAGTTCAGTCCCTCCATATTCTAGCGTTATAGGAGTCAGCTTGGAGACCTCCCAATTTCTATATCATTATGGCATGATCCATGAATACTTTAGTTCAGTGTTCCCCAGCTCCAGTCCTCAGGGACCCCCAACAGGTCATGTTTTCAGGATTTCCTCAGTGTTGCACAGGTGATGTAATTATGGTTGGTGCCTTAGACATTGTCACAGGTGGTGTTACTATAGGAGATCCTGAAAACATGACCTGTTGGTGGTCCCTGAGGACTGGGGTTGGGGACCCCTGCTTTAGTCTATATGAGCTGCAAGGGTCTTGTCATTTTAATATCTTTAGACGTGTTTTTTTCACATATAATAAAAGTTATGTTTTACTTTGATGGGGGTCATAATCAACAGGCTATTGTTTGTCTATATATACTGTTCTTGACACTATTGTCCGCCCTTTTATAGCTACTGCAGTAAATTTATTAGACTATTAGTTGCATTTTTAAAGTCCAGTTCACCACAAACAAGGTGATGGGGCATTCCTGACATTGAAATGGGGCCGTGTGAATTCTGGTTATGCCCTCTTTGTGGAGACATTATTAAATAGAAGGTTCTTGAAATAATTAGCTTTAATTTGAGATCCTCAGAAAAATCTGCATGTGCTGTCTATGCATCTGGTGTAGCCTACAGTGGTATTTGTACCAAGAGTGGACTGACTGTGACCTGAGGTTCCAAGCATTAACTATCCCAACAAACTACTATACCCATGATACATTTTGGGCAAATATATGACATTCAAGAAGCATTTCTTATGAGTTGCATATTTTTGTCAGACCTTACATTTAGAGCTAATTATTGGGCCGTGAGCTCCCACTGGCTACTGGACCTCAAGTACTGACCTAATGCCCAGATAGTTGGTGTGTGCCCTCAAACTGAAGGTTTAGTAATTTTATTGTTTACTTATGTTACATGATTTAGCACATAAGAGCGAAAGACATTCACATATTTCTGGTTTCCCAATAAATATTATCATTTCCCATTAGGATGTCTTAGAAACATGAAATATGCCATGCAATGAACTAAAGAAAAGTTTGACAAAAGTTGTATGTGCGGATGACTCTGGAAATAGATCAGTGTATTATTTATTGTTAACAGGGAATTTGTATGTGTGGGAAAGTGTCAGTCAGAAATACTGCAGGAATGTCTATCTCCTGGAGAATTTATCTACATGGCAGAGGCATACCATGGCAGACATATTAGACATATGATCTAAGATAAAGGTGGAAGCACCACCAGGGGTCCAGTGGTTTCGTTAGGAACCAAACAAAGCAATCTTTATACATGACACATTCATTTAGAGATAAAGTAGAGTCATCATGATAACCTTTAGACTTTAATTGCATTTTGCTAGTCTATGCCTGTTTGATCGATACCTTGCAAGGGGATTTAGTTGCTTTATGATAAGCATGGCTAATCGTTGTTTCACGACAGCTTAGATGGGGTGAATTAATCATGATTCTCATTATGAAGGTTTGTGTTGGTCAATGTGTGCGCTCAGGATACAGATGTGCCAGTTACTATATATTAAAAATTTCAGATGTTTGAGTGTAATGGTGCATAGATAGATCCATTGTACAGCAGATCCTGATGGATGCCATTGACATAATTCGGGTCCGTCTGGGTTCTATTATTGTCCTAACTAATATTCTGTAGAAAGATCAGCAGAAACCTGATGCCACAGACTCTAACGCCAGTGTGATCATGGCTTAAAGGGACAATTTTTTATCATTTTCTCAGGGTGAAACTGCTAGTTAGTGCCTACTAGGTTAGACAATATACTATATTGGTGAAATAGCTGCTCTTGCCTGGTCCCCCCATCATCCAACCTGACCTCTACTATTACTAGTTGAATTACACACCATCTGCTGTATAGCTAGTATTGACTTTCTCTGTTGATTCTTAGGAGAGTCTTAGAAATGAATAGAGATGGTGACTTCTGGTAGAGATGGTGACTTCTGGTCTGGAGTAGGATTCAACTAGTCACAGTGTGCGTCACACGGCAACTGGGCAGGAGCAGCTATTTCATCAATATAGTGATCGTAACACTGACAAGTGAAAATAGAACAATTTACTGTACAGTGAAAGCTCTTAAAAATCAATGACCTCCAAGAAAAGATCACTCCTGATCTAGACCATACTGAACGTAAAAGTACTTCTTCTCTAACATCCACTTTGTTCTGTAGTTTTGGGTGGCCATCTCAGACGTTTCTCTGTTATATATTTCAGAGGTATAAAAATGGGAACTTTGCTACACACATGCTGGGAATGCTCACTAGTCCAACAGTTCTGGACAGATGTTGACTTTTTTATGTTCTTACTCTTCAAATTGTCTTTAGATATAATGAAATTGTCTGGGTATATTCCACCCGCTCTTGAAGTTATTATCATGGCGACTGTCAACTGAACCAAGGAATTCATAGTTACTCCTAATTCAAGTTGAGTGAACCAAAACAGTGGAACCATGTTTCGAGTTGAACTTTGCTAAAGGTTTGGTTTAGTGAGAACCCAAACCTCAGGCAGCTGAAAGAAAAAGACGGGAAAAAAAAGAATGAAAATGAATCTTTTGTGTTCCTTTTTCCTCCTCCTCCTTCTCCTCATTTGCTTTCTTTTAGCTTTTCCTTCTTTTTTCCCCCTCTTTTCCTATACTGGGTATATAAGGTTGCTGCTGCTTCATGGCGGGGCATCAGCCACATCAGTCAGTTGCTGCATGCTACTCTATTATTAAGGGGGAACTAAGTAGCATTACTCCCTTACACCAAGATGCACAACCCTTCCCTGAATGTGGGGCATGGGGTGTTCTTAGTCCCATGCCCTGTACCCTTGGCAGTCCATTGAGCATCCATTACTTTTACCCTTGCGTTAACCACTGCAAGGGATATGCATTAATACAGGATGGTGCAATGTCTGACAGACTCGAAGGACTCTGCTCTATGACATTCATATGCCCTGAAAAGTGCAAAGCCTTTAAAGGGTGTTTTACACACAGGTTTTTTTTTGTTAAAAATATGATGTTTTTGTCACAGTTTTTCATGCAGTTTTTGAGCCAAAGCAGAAAGCGGATTCAAAAGATATGGGGAGTATAAGGGAAGAACCTAAACTTTTCCTTCCTACTGGGACAACGAAATCCAGCATCTATAGGGTAAACAAATAAAGCATTATTGATGAACTTCCATATAATCCATGAATAGACAGAGTTGATTTCTTACGTATTTTAGGTGTGCATGATAGTGGAACACTAGAAATCATGCTGTGATTACGGACATCATGCACACCTGAAACGCGCAAGCCCTCAACTATGTCTGTCCTTGGATTTTTTTGGAAGTTCATCAGTAACACTTTGCCTACACTATGGATTCCTACATGTACTCTAGTGTGTGTCTGAACACTTTCATGCATCCAGACTGTGTAGGAGGGCTGGTATATCGCTTCTATTTATCTCCTTCTTGTTGGATCCACTTCTTAATTTGTCTAAAAAACAAAAAAAAAAACGACACCAAAAACTGGCTTAGAAAACAATGGCTTCTTTTTTTTTTTTTTAAATCTCCGTGTGACAACAGCTTAAAGATGGTTTTATTCAACCCTTGTCCAGAAGTCATTGGGTTAATTTACCGTATCACAGAATCTTTCTCTATTTGACCTTGATTAATTGTGAGTGGGAAGTTAATGAAGCATTGTGGAATCGTTACAAAAAAAACATAGGCTATCTACGGATGAACTTACTGATTGGTGTGAATTTCCAGAGCACTCAACTTCATCAAGACAATGTGCAATGAATTATTATGAAGAATTCCCTGCAGAGGCCGATCATGCAAATATTTATTGGCTGCATTAAATAATAAATGGAACAGTCTGCATATTAGTAAATCTGTCATGTTACATTTCAGCAGGCAGTGGGAATGGTTTAGGTCATAGTTCATTTCTCTGGAGAACACAAGCTGATAAACTGACATCTCTATATCATTAGACACCTGAAAGAACTGCAGGGTAACTCAGCACTATTTGTAGGGAACAGAATGTTTTCTAGCCTAGAAAATGGACAATAAACATTGTGGCAGTCATGCCAGCTGCAATGGGATTCAACAAAAGGGGTCCATCTCCATACAGAGGTGAGGTGTAGTTAGTGACTATAGATTATGGAAGGAGTGAAAAATTGAATTTGACCCCGTTCCAAGTTTTGCTATGAAACTGAATAGCTACATGTTATGCCACTGTATGCATTAACCTTCTAAAGTGGCATCCCTATTTACGTAATTCCTGTGCTGTGGCATCATGATGTACACTATTCTTGCATCATATGTAAATTATAGTTCCAATTTCCACATGCTAATTACAGGCATAAATTTGAATTTAGGTGCACGGACAAACAAAAATGCAACCAATTTAGAGGTGGGCTGCGCTTACAAAATTTAGCTCAAATTACTCCAGCACATTATATGATAGACGTATGATTGTGCTGTTTGGAAATAAGGGAGATGGAACAATACCTCTGCAGCACCACCTATTGGAAGGCAGCATTCCTGAATTTCAATGTTAGACTCTTTATACAAGCCTTGTAACAATGATCAGGAATTGAAAGCCAAGCCAGAATCCATACACAGACAGCTGTTTCGGGGTGTTTGCCCCTCATGAGTGTGCAGTAGGTTTCTGGCTTGGCTAGTGGGAGGCCTGTGACGTGGGTCAGGAACGCTATCTAGGAGAGCACCTAGAAGGTGAGTGAGTGAGGAGACTTATAAGGCCATTCACGCTCCTCTGGGTAATATGCAAAGAAGAGAGATGGAACAATACCTTTGCAGTCAATGCTAGATTCTTTATACAAGCCTTGTAACAATGACTGGGAATTGAAAGCCAAGCCAGAATCCATATTACCCAGAGAATCATGAATAAGAACCTATAAGTGTCCTCACTCACCTTCTAGCTGGTGTCCAGTTTGGGTAACAGCGAAGAAAGAATCTAACAGACTCCCATCTCCCTCACCAATAATTGATGGCTACCAATGTTTACGTCAGTTTTATTCTGGGTAGGCACTTCTCTTCAGGGACGAGAAACAGTCGGTCTTCATTGTTTCACACTGACACTAGTGGTGGCTGCTAATTGGAACTGGATGTTTATTAACAGTAAAATATCTGCCTATTTTATGCACTTTTCGCTTATTCTACTACAAAGTGGCCAATTCTTTCAAGGAGTTGTGCAAAGATGGCCCCCATAAATTAAAAGCCAGAATGACAGAACACATAGCTGGACATTCACTACTACTACTAGCACTTAAAGGGGTTGTCCCGCGGCAGCAAGTGGGTCTATACACTTCTGTATGGCCATAATAATGCACTTTGTAATGTACATTGTGCATTAATTATGAGCCATACAGAAGTTATAAAAAGTTTTATACTTACCTGCTCCGTTGCTGGCGTCCTCGTTCCCATGGAGCCGACTAATTTTCGCCCTCCGATGGCCAAATTAGCCGCGCTTGCGCAGTCCGGGTCTTCTGCAGTCTTCTATGGGGCCGCTCGTGTAGAATGCCGCCTCCGTGTAGCTCCGCCCCGTCACGTGCCGATTCCAGCCAATCAGGAGGCTGGAATCGGCAATGGACCGCACAGAAGCCCTGCGGTCCACGGAGACAGAGGATCCCGGCGGCCATCTTCAGCAGGTAAGTATGAAGACGCCGGACCGCCGGGATTCAGGTAAGCGCTGTGCGGGTTGTTTTTTTAACCCCTGCATCGGGGTTGTCTCGCGCCGAACGGGGGGGGGTTAAAAAAAAACAAAACCCCGTTTCGGCGCGGGACAACCCCTTTAATGTTTCTGATGACTTTCAACACTTCAGGGGCCTACATGCAGGTAACACCTCTGCATCTCATGTTACAGCTATAGAAAGGGTTAGTCGTCCACAGCAAGTTGGAGATAGCAGAATAGGACATTTTTTCCCTCGGGATGTGTACCCTCAGTTTTCTAACTATGCCACAAGAAAGTGAAGTATGCTTTTATCCTAACTAGATAATTTAGGATTTTGAAAGTAAAATATATATCACTTGATTTGTTTACATTCATGGAGTTACTTGGGTTTGAAAAAGACACATGTGCATTAGGTTCAACCTTTCTTGCATCAACTATATATCATTATTTGCTAAATGAATCACAGTCCTTAATGCCTATTGTTATTAGATACGTATCTAGACCTTTTTTACAGCTGTCATGGTTTCTACAATTGCTACCTCTTGGGGCAGGGCATTCCATGGTTTGAATACTCTAACTGTAAAGAACCCCTTCCTATATAAATTCCTCCCCCTTGTAAATAATACCCCATGGTTCTTAGTAGAGTTCTTGGAATAAATAAATCATGTATTAATTCTATGTATTGACTACATATATACAGGTTTTACACATCTTTATAAAATCACCTCTAAGTGATTTAAATAAGGGCAATATTACATTCGGACGCCAGGTATTTATCTCCTTTTATACAGCCTAAAATCTTGTTTGCTTTTACAGCTGCTGCTTGACATTGAGTACTGCTATCAGAACACCCAAGTTCTTCTCTTGTTCTGTTATCCCAACATTGTTAACAATATTAAGGTAAAACTTTTTTTATGTTTTAGCAGGTTGTATAAAAGTTTGGTTTTGACTATTTGGGGGATGTGAGTTAAACGACTTCCCTTTAGTTTTGTACAGCTCATGTATCATTGGTAGTAAGTTTGTTCCTTCTTCTAGTACTTTATCTGTACCTTTCATATATTGGATTCTCATTAATGCAAAATTCCAGCTGGTAGAACAGAATGCATTTTGCATTTCAGGGTAAAAGATGAGCTCGAAGCAGTAGATAGACAGCCTGGACCGCCTGACTCCATATGCCTATTTAAATTAAATGCATACACAAATTTTGGTTTTAAAATTTTAATTGGATGTTGGCATTGGTTCCTAACAAATCATCAACAATATGCAGAGAACGATATGAAGAAATGTCCAGAGCAAAACTTTTTTGCGAAACTCATTTCTTTGTAAATTTTGCACCCACTTGATTAGTACAAGGGCTGTGTACCAAATATTGCCAAAAGTGGTCATGATTTAAGGTACAGTTAATGTATATGTTCTATCTAGAGTATTAAAGCGTACCTAAATTTTCAACAAGTTTTCTAAAATATACCAGGTTCTTCTTATTGTTTCCTTTACTGCTGTTTGCATCCTGTTTCATGTCTGTAAGCTCTGATACGTGGTCTTCCCCATTTTTCTGTTGCCTTGCTGTTTGCAATTCACTTTCATGCAGGGGGTGTGTAGCAAGCCTAGCATTCTGTCATTGATCAGTCTCACTGTCAGAAAGTTTTTTCTAATATCTAATTTGTGTCTCCTCCCTTTCATTTTCATCCCATTGCTTCTAGTCTTTCCTTGTGCAAATGAGAATAGGGCTGATCCCTCTGCACTGTGACAGCTCTTCAGATATTTGTAGACAGCTATTAAGTCTCCCCTCAACCTCCTTTTTTGCAAGCTAAACATTCCCAGATCCTTTAACCGTTCCTCATAGATCATGATTTGCTGACCGCTCACCATCCTGGTAACTCTTCTCTGAACTTGCTCCGGTTTGTCTATGTCTTTTTTAAAGTGGGGTGCCCAGAACTGGACACAGTATTTCAGATGAGGTCTGACTAAGCAAGAGTAGAGGGTAATAATTACTCTATGCTTCTCTTAATACATCCCAGAATTGTGTTTGCCTTTTTGGCTGCTGCATCACATTGTTGATTCGTGTTCAGTCTATGATCTATTAGTATACACAAGTCTTTTTTACATGTGCTGCTGCTTAGCCCAATTCCTCCCATTCTGTATGTGCTTTTTTCATTTTTCTTGCCCAGATGTAGGACTTTGCATTTCTCCTTGTTAAATACCATTCTGTTAGTCCCCACCACTGTTCAAGCTTTTCTAGATCTTTTTGAATACTCTCTCTCTCTTCCCTAGTGTTAGCTATCCCTCCTAGCTTTGTGTCATCTGCAAATTTGATCAGTTTCCCATCAATTCCCTCCTCCAGATCATTTATAAAAATGTTGAACAACACTATGACTAGAACAGAGCCTTGTAGTACCCCGCTTGATACATTCTTTCACTTTGATGTGCAGCCATTTATGACCATTCTTTGACTATGATCACTCAGCCAGTTGTGAATCCCCCTAACAGTTGCCTTGTCAATCCCATATTTGGTCATTTTTTCAATAAGTATGGTACGAGATACTTTGTCAAATGCTTTACTAAAGTCAAAATATACTACATCCACCGCATTTCCCTGATCAACCCAGTTGGTGATGCTGTCATAGAAGGAAATTAGATTCGAAATTAGATGACTTGTTTGTTACAAACCCATACTAGGTCTGGTTAATTACTCCACTTTTATCCAAGTACTTGTATACACGCTGTTTAATAATTTGTTCAAAGATGTTTCCCGGTATAGAAGTCAGGCTCACAAGCCTGTAGTTTCCTGGATCCACCTTCTTCCCTTTTTTGAAGATAAGGACAACATTTGCCCTTTTCCAATCTTCTGGGACTTCGCCTGTTCTCCAGGAATTTTCAAAGATTATGGCAAGTGGTTCAGCAACTACTTCTGCTGCTTCCTTTAGTATCCTAGGATGTAATTCATCTGGACCTTGTGACTTGAATTCATTTAAGTTAGCTATGTGTTCCCTCACCATCTCTGCTTATAGATAGTCTGCATTCTTTTATCCCCCCAATAGCACAGGGAAGATAAGTTGATGTTCCATCTTCTTTCTGAGAGAAAACAAATAGAAAATAGGAATTTAAAAGTTCGGCCTTCTCAACATCATTCTTAACCAATTCACCATTTTCAGTATCCTAGGATATAATTCATCTGGACCTTGAGACTTGAATTCATTTAAATTAGCTATGTGTTCCCTCACCATCTCTCTGCTTGTAGATAGCCTGCATTTTTTTATTCCCCATTTTAATGGTCGTCCTTGTAGTTAAAGTATAGTGGAAAGTCTGACAGAACAGCTCTTCCTTCTGGTTCATATGGGGAGGGCAGTCCAGAGTGGAAGACGTTCGTATGTCTTAACAGGGCATATGAACAGGGGTTGCCTTTTTTGGATAACCCCTTTTACCCTTTTCCTATGTAGGGTTACGGAGCTCTGTATTTGAAAAACAGAGCTCTGACTGTTATAAACATATACTGTGAAATTAATCAGCACACAATTTTTGATTAAAAATTTGAATTTAGATTAAAATAACAAAATGGAAGACAGTTACTCGAAGGCTCCATCTGGAGTCCTAACATCAGCATTCAAGACAGTCAATGCCAACCTATAAAAGATGTTTCTGAGGTCTGCGAACAGTCACAGTAACATTTGGCAGAACAATTGGGGCTCATAAAGTGGCACATTGACACTTGAATCCCAGTTAGAAAGGCTTTGACATAACCCATATAAAACGCCTGCAATGGGACACATATTGTGCTCACATTCCGGTAAAGTATAGCTAGTAAATAAAACCTTCTGCTCCTTATCTTGGTTGCCAGTTTACAAGGTTGAACACCAGTATTTATTTTATTGATGTTAAAAAGGTGCAACATGCATTGCTAAAGTAAGCTTCTAAAGACATAGATTTAATTTGGCAATAAAAAATAATATTTACTATGCACAGAGCAGTTGATCTTGTTTTCTTGTAAATTACTCTGGCCTCTTTCCAAAGCACATTGCTAGCAAAGAACTGATGTGAGGATAAATCATTCCAATGGCATTTCAAGGTGTCTAGTGTAACTGAAATACAGGGAATCTCATTCACAGTCACTGATGCATATGTTAGAATGCTAAATCACAGCGACTATACAGAAACAAAATAATCTGCCTGTATTCTAAATAATTACAAACTGTATATATAGGGTCAAATTGCTCTAGCAGGAAGAAATATGGGAGATACTACTCAATACATCCATCAAGACAGTCCAGGGTCTTAGCTACCTAATTATGGGCCACCTGTGATGGGTCTTTGAGGCTGCCCTTACACATTAGATAGATGTCTACTGAACACTCGTTTGGCCAACAGCTATCTTGCTCAACACCCCAATATACATGCGCATTTGGTTTGGCCAAAGATGCATGTGTTATCAATGTGAAGAGGAGAGTAATCCCTTGCCAGAACCCTCTGGTGTCTTGGATTATCTCCTGAGAACAATAGGATTGGGCATGTTGAAATCCAATTGTCTGATCCATATCTCTCCTGCCATCTACCATTATCAAATAGTCAGGAGGCTGCCATACACATTAAATAATCGGCGAAACCTACTAAAATTGGTGGATTCGACTGATATACACTACTGTGCAAAAGTTTTAGCCAGGTGTGGAAAAATGCTGCAAAGTAAAAATATTAATGCATTCATGGTAAAAGAAAAATCAAGCATCTCAGGAGTAGTCGGAATCAAATGAAACTTTATATTTGTGATTGTATAGCTCATATAAGTAAGTGATTACAACATCAGACCAAAATGATAATTTACTGTGGAAAACTGAATACTTGAAGAGAGTCTCTAGTTCCCTGTTGGGTGACCTCTAGCTTGGATAAAAGATGTGATATGGGTGGGCATGGAGGCTCTGGTACCCTGTTGTACCGTCTCTAGTTTGGATGCAAGATGTGATAGGGGTGGGCATGGAGGCTCTAGTACCCTGTTGTACTGCCTCTAGCTTGGATACAAGATGTGATATGGCCGGGCATGCCGGCATACAGGTTC
Organism: Eleutherodactylus coqui; assembly: GCF_035609145.1. Lineage (NCBI taxonomy): Eukaryota > Metazoa > Chordata > Amphibia > Anura > Eleutherodactylidae > Eleutherodactylus > Eleutherodactylus coqui. The sequence goes on from NC_089844.1 coordinate 113,096,425, forward strand.
TGTATGGTATTCTGCAGGATATCTGTCCACATTTGTTGTAACTGTGCTTCTAGATCGTGGAAACTCGTAGGCTGTCAAAGTTGGCATCCCAGATAGTGCCACTCATAGAAGTGTGGCAATGTTGTAGAGTCATTCATGTGACACCCTTGTGTATGTGGCCAAGTATTATCCTGCTGGAAAATGCCTCTTAGAAGCTGCCATGAGAGCAAACACATGTGGCTGCAGGATGTTCTGAATATAATGCTGAGCTGTTATTGTCCCTTGTACCACTACTTGGAGTGACGGACTGTCATAGGCAATGGCCCCCAGACCATCACAAAAGCAGGGGGCAGTGTGCTGCCTCACAGCAAAGGTAGGAGTGAGGCGCTCACCCCTAGGTCTCCAGACATGAACACAGCCATCATCAGTGCCCAAACTAAACCTGGGTTCATCATTGAAGACACCCCGATTCCACTGTGTAGCAGTCCAATTTCACTGTTCAAGACACCTCTGCAAACAGAGATGATGGTGAGTGTCAAAGGCAGTACATGTAATTGGCACTGTAAGACCAAATGTCCTTCATCCAAGTGCCTGCAAATGGTTCAGACAGGCACAGGGGCCTGAAATGATGGTGCAACCTTGCTCTGGATAGGAGACAATGAGACAATTGGAGCTGCTCATGCTTCTTGGATCCTCTATACTGGGGATCTGTTGAGTGCATCCTGAGCCCTGTTGCCTTTTGTGCGTGCCCTCATGCATCCATTGGTCCTAACTAGAGATGAGCGAACACGCTCATTTAAGGCAGCTACTCGATCGAATAGCAGTCTTATTGACTAACTGCGTACGCGCCCCAGCAGCATGTGGGGGGGATGGGGGAGCGGGAAGGAGCGGCGGGAGAGTGAGAGAGATCTCTCTATCCCTACTAATTACACCACAGCTCTTATTTGCATATCTGTCTGAGATGTAACTCTATGCCAGCTTTTACAGCAAAATGACAACTCCTTCTAGGACCTTGATTTTTTTTACAGAGTTTATTTTTGTCAATTACAAAATGCAAAGTGAATGAACAAAAGAGAACCTGCATTGACAGGTTTTTGTCAAGCAAAGATTTCAAAGCAGTCTGGGGTTCCAAGATGTGCTGTTTAAGCTCTTTTGAGAAATCACAAAGAAACGAGTAATGTTGATTTCATAGAAGCAGCGGTTGGCCAAGAGAACTCAGTGCAACAGATGAAAGACACATCATGCGTACTTGCCTACAAAATGTCCAGCAGTGCCATCATTTCAGAACTGTCAGAAAGCAGTGGGACCCAGGTACACCCATCTACTGTTCAGAGAGGTTTGGTTAGAAGTGGTTTTTGTGTCGGGATGTTGCATGCTACAAAACATCGCAAGTGTGAATTAACCCATAGGAAAGCATGGGCTTCACATACATGCCATTTGTAGCATTGTAGCAACGTGACAAAATCGCTCGATTTTGTCGCTCGAGTGAAGAGGCCTAAGAACTATTTTAGCATAAAGTAGAACAAGGAGTCGTGGATGATATGACCCCAAAGCCCTGATCTCAACATCATCAAATCTGTCTGGGATTTAAGGAAGAAACAGAAGGATTTGAGCAAGCCTACATCCATCTGTGGTTAGATCACCAAGATGTTAAGAACAACCTCTCTGCCGAGTTCCTTCAGAAACTCCGTGCAAGTGTACCTAGAAGAATTGATTCTGCTTTGTAAGCAAAAGGTAGTCACACCAAATACTGATTGGATTTAGATTTCTCTTTTGTTCATTCACTTTGTATTGTGCTAACTGACAAAATAAAGTATTAATACTTCTATATTTGAAAGCATTCTTACTGTGAACAGAACCTTGGCCACATATTTCCCAGCTAACTCCATAGGGAGCGCTCACAGCAGAGAAGTTATGTTTGTGTTCTACAGGAAGCAGGTGAACTGGGGACTAGTTGGAGACAGAATGATGGTCTCACCCAAGAGAACTGGCCTCCAGAAGGATCTTGACTGAGCTCAGTGAAAGCCAAAGTGCTTAAGAGGTGCCTCGGTATATGAATTATTTGCTCTTAGAGATTACATAGAGTGAAGTGAGGTAATGTCCTACATGTAGGCCATGCTGCTTATCATTTTCAAACCTTTTATACTCAGCAAAAACAACGGCATGTGAAAAAAATGTAAATCCATTTCTTCACGCTTCTGTCAAGTATTTAGAACCTGGTATTTCTAATCAAGTGAAGTGCTATTGTCACTAAGGAAGCGGAACTTTTCTCAGCTTGGTTCGCAGTAAAAGTTTGTGTTAAAGGGCCATTAAATCAAAGAAAGTTATTGCCTAAAATGCTACGTGTGACAAGTAGGAGCAGGACATCGCTGTGTCTAATGGAATCATTTGCATAATAGTTGGGAAGTTTTTATGATTCAGAATGATATTACAGAAGTCATAAAATTTGATGAATAGTTTTGAACACTTGTACACCACCACATGGATTGATGTGGGGATTGGTAGCAGGCCATATCCATTGGCACTTTCTATGTGTTGTGAAGTTTCTTTTTCTGGAAATGAGCATAGTTTAGCTATTTATTTATTAATCTAATTCACTTACAACATTGTCGTAAGGCTCATAATCAGAAGGGGCCCACAGACCATGAATCTGATGCATTAAAGTGCAGGGTCTGCAAAAAAAAAAGAAGGTACATGAGATAGATACTAGAGATGAGCGAGCGTACTCGGAAAAGCACTACTCGCTCGAGTAATTTGCTTTATCCGAGTATCGCTGTGCTCGTCCCTGAAGATTCGGGTGCCGCTGCGGCTGACAGGTGAGTCGCAGCGGGGAGCAGGGGAGAGCGGGCGGGAGAAAGGGAGAGAAAGATCTCCCGTCCGTTCCTCCCCGCTCTCCCCTGCAGCTCCCCGCTCCGTGCCGGCACCCGAATCTTCAGACCCGAGCACAGCGATACTCGGATAAAGCAAATTACTCGAGCGAGTAGTGCTTTTCCGAGTACGCTCGCTCATCTCTAATAGATACTATTCAAAGGCAATGGCACATAGGCATCAGTTATTGTATAGGCATAGGCAACTTATTGTATTTTACGGCAAGTTTTTGGGCACATTTTATATTGATGAAGGTGTGGTGTGATACTATTTTGTAACTGTTTAAGTACATATTCACATGTAGTGGAGTTGGTGCGGAATTTGACATGACCCCGTAGACACTTCACCCCTCCAACCTTGCACCAAATGGTACAGATTTTGATGCAAATTTTCGTGTGGATCTGCCCCAAAATGCAGAGCACAAAGTTTGCTGTGGAATTTTTTGCAAAATAGTACCCCATTTTGCTATGTTTGAACTTCATAATTACAGGGTTTGCTGCCTAATTGTCTTTGCCCCATGCATTGCCAGTTTTGACCCACCTACAACGTGAGACCATTTTGTAATTTTTTTCCAGGGCCTCTTTGGGTTCCCAATTCACCCCTGGTAGATTGAGAGAACCACCACCGATTTCTACATTGCTAGACCCCATCCAAGTAAGATATTTGAGTGTAGACGTTTGTTCTATCTCCAGGCAAAAACTGAATGTTCACTTTCTGCCAGGAGATTCTCTCTTAAGGCATGATAAAACCTTCCTAGTTATCAACATACTATTTCCTGACATGAATTTTGAGAGGCTTCAGGGAGTACAGTTTGCAGGCTTCTGCCCTAGACTCTGCAGCTTTCAGATAAATGTGATGTTATCCTAAGTAATAAAGCCAGTCTACTCTGGTAAGAGATAAGCCGCTTGCAAAAGAACGAAGGAAAGAAGAAAAAAAAAAAAAAGAAATACCAGAATGATTTAATTAGAAAATTAGAATGGTTGCATTAGCAATTAGAAAGTCAGTGGTTCCGAGTAAAGGAAGTTTCATTATACAAACCCCAAGAAATTATATTCATTCAGCAATTTACTACTAATCTTCCTAACGCTTATCATGCTTTCTGTTTGGTATGAATTTTTATATTTTCTAGAGCAACCAAGACAAATCTGCAATGCTCTTGAGTAATAACCTGCGCTGAATATCTATCCCGAATTTTCTTGTTGTAATTATTAAAGCCTTTCTTCTTATCTCCTATTAAGACACAGATAAGAACAAAATTGTAGTTGGGTCACAGTGTTTAATTTAGATAAGCCATAGGCAGCCATTTGCATCACGATTATGGTACTGGCGGTTGGTATTGAAGTAAGACGCAACTGCTTGATATGCAACTGATATTCTCAGCGTTAGTACTATTAAGTAATAAGACATAAATAGGACAGTCACAGCAAAGAAATGTTGCCTCAATTTTCTCTGCAGTTTTAATGAATATGTAAATTCAGACACGCTTTATGTAGTATACTTCCTGTTGATAGGAAGGAAATGCAGATGCAAAAAGCCTGGGGAGTAACTATTTTTGAAACCGAGTGCAAAATTTGTGAAACAGAGACTTGAGCACATACTAAAATTTTGTAAGCACCTAAAAATTTGTACCGCAGCACTATTCCCAGATTCAGTTGTCTAAACAGGCTTAGGCTCATGCCACATAATGATTTTGCACATTTTCTCAAAGGCCAAAGGACATCACACTTAATTTTGTGTTTTGTATTTTGTATGTGGCCTTAAAGGGGCAGTCTAATTCTTTCTTAAAATGTAGCCAGTTCATTGGTCAGCTGATTGGCGTCCCTGGTGATTAGTTGTTATTACCTGTAGACGTTTTACTAGCTATGAAGTACATTTTGCCTGTAGAGGCCAATGGAGGGTAAATATAGTATTACAAAGTTGTCATTTAAAACGATGGCTATACATGTAATAAATGTATAGGCTAGGTCAACTAGAGTGGGTACCAATCATGGATAGTGTCTTCTGCATGAGACCCCTTCCTTTTTAAAATGCAAATGCCTTAACATGACTACCCCTTTAACCCCTTAAGGACATGGCCTATTTTGGCGTTGAGGACCAAACGATTTTTGGTATTTTTTCATCTCCATTTTTCAAAAGCCATAACTTTTTTATTTTTCCGTCGACGCGGCCGTATAAGGGCTTGTTTTTTGCATGGCGAACTGTAGTTTTATTGGTACCTTTTTTGGGTACATAGACTATTTTGTAAAACTTTTATTATTTTTTTATGATCGTAGGGAGAGAAAACGCATCAATTCTGCCATAGATTTTTTTTTGTGTGTTAATTATGCAGCATAAATGACACACTACATTTTTTTCTGGGGGACAGCACGGTTACAACGATATCAAAATTCTTATTTTTTTATGTTTTTCCACTTTTCCAAAATAAAAACCCTTTTTTTGGAAATTATTATTATTTTCTAAATCACTGCATTCAAAGTCCTATAACTTTTTTATTTTTTCATGGACGGAGCTCTGTGAGGGCTTATTTTTGGCGAGATGAGCTGTAGTTTTTATTGGTACCATTTTGGGGTACATACGTTTTTTTTAAAATCACTTTTATTGCATTTTTTGGGAGGTAAAATGCTATGATCTTGCGCTATCCCTATGATGTTAGGGTACGTTATTTTGCGGGAAGTACCCCGCTCCCATCATGTACCCTTACATCATGGACCCTTACATCATGGGGACGGAAGGGGTTAATACAATGGCTCTGTAAATATGCAGTTTCCCATTTTTGTCCCATGACAATATATGTCAATGTTAATCTACCACCACATTTACATTGATTCATATTAAGTCGAATTATAAGAACTATATATGTAGCTGGTAATAATGCAAGATACTATCACATTCTACAAACATGCTGGAAAAGGAGCCCTTAGGCTAGCCATACACATTAGATATCTGTTAGCTGAATGCTTTTTCAGCCAATGCCTATCTGCGCCGACTCCACCATATACATGCATGGTCAACTCAATAGAGCATGCAAGTATTCTGAATGGGGAGAGGGGAACAAGCTACTGCCAAATGTCTTTGGCTTATCATTTCGTGAACAAAAGCCAAGGATTAAACTACATTAAACTGAAATCAAATTACAATGACAAACAAAAAAAAAAACCAGTCATTATACATCAAACATGAGAAAATACCACAATATTAACAATCAGAGGCTGCAGTGTCACCACTCATTCTCCTGGCATCAGTGCTCACATCCTGTGTGCCATTATGCCAGCAGTTGAGAATCAAGATGCGGAAGCCTCTGATTGGTTTCCGCTAACGTCACTTTCCATGACAATCACGGAACAAAAGGCGGGGCTGTGTCGCTGGATCCGTGTGGCTGAGGATGGGTAAGTACAGCTCTGTTTTCTTTTTTTACGCTAGCTTGACCTATTGCTGAAATGTTGTCTGGTAACCAGAGGACCTCTTTAAATTATAAATTGTTAACATTACATGCATATACAAAAAACATGAACTAGAGGAAAAAACAATCAATGTTAAAATTGTGTTAAAATTGTGATACTATTCAACCACTGTCATATTTACACCCTCGGCAGATTACCAGTAGAGAGCATCGCCTGATGGTCTGACAAGCACGAGCAGCTCCAACTGTTTTGTTGTCCGCCAACTAGAGACAGGTGACAACATCATTACAGGCCCCTTTGTCTGTCGGAACCATTTCTAGGTGCTTGCCTGAAGGACATTTGGTCTCACAGAGCCTGTTACATGTACGGCCTTTGACACCCACTCACCATTACCTCTGTGTGCAGTGATGTCGTGATCAACGAAACTGGACTACTATAGATTGGAACCGGGTTGTCTTCAGTGATGAATCAAGGTTTAGTTTGGACACTGTCGATGGCCGTGTTCATGTGTGGAGACCTTGGGGTGAACGCTTTAATCCTGCCTTTGCTGTGGAGCGGCCCCCTGCTGGTGTGATGGTATGGGGGGCCATCGCATACGATAGTCGGTTACCCCTAGTTGTGGTACGAGGGACAATGACAGCTCAGCGATATGTTCAGGACGTCCTGCAGCCACGTGTTCCTGTCATGGCGGCAAGGGGGTCACAGGAATGTCTACACTGTAGTGGCCCAGAACACCATCCTAGTCCCCTCCATAAATGTCATACATGTTTGTGTTCTGTAGATGTACTGTGAAAAGCTGTAATGTGATATCCAGTGTGTGTGTTGCACAGCTGCAGCGCTTGAGAGGTTAACAGTAATAAAATCACTGCCTGCATGTAGATGTATCAGTCTGTCATGTCATGTGGTACAAGTGAGGTTATAAATGTGAGTGTTTGAGAGTGGGAAGAGGTCCCCGATCTTGCCTGCTACAAGGTGCTAACACAGAGCCACATGGAAGCACCTTCAACTTCCATGTAGGTGAAGATGGAGGTAGAGGAGCAACATTCCGTAGCGTTTGGAGTGTGGATGTGAGAGGAGTGAGCCCCAGCAACACAGAGAGAGAGAGTGCACTACTCCAGTTTCTAAAACAGGTACCTGTTCACACCACAGGCTTTTCCTGTGCGGCCGTCCTTCATTAGGATTACCGCACAGAGGTACTTTATTGAGACACCCATGCATCGGCCATGCGGGGTGTATATTCGCTAAGCCATCCTGAGTAATTGTTTGCCAGAGTGTCTGCGAAGTGACCCCTTCCTCCTCTGGAGTGCTCTCAATCCAGAACCAGTGACATACAGATAACGTGGACTGTAGGGCCGTATTTATCCTGTGTATCCTCCCTGCCTCTGAGCTATAGCCTGTCACTGTCTTATGTGAATTGTACCTACATTACCTGTTGTACCAGTTATTAATCAAGTAAAAGTTATACCGGGCCCTAACCGTTCCTAGGGACCCGAGGTACTATACACAAGTCTCCGTGTTTATTACTCCGCCGCATAGAATATTGGTGTGTTGGAACGGTGGCGTTATGAGTGATAAGTACTACTGCTCCCCCCATCCCATTTATTGGCCCTCACTGCCAAAGGAGTGTCGAAGCTGGCCTGCGATCCTGCTCTGGTCTTGGCTACATGTCATCCCTCAGGGACCAGAGCCTGGTAAGTGCCACTGTGATGATACAGCACTTATCTCTCTTAGCTCTTAACGTTAGCCAGGTGCCAAGGATCACCCCTCTGGGGTGCAGCAGCACAACCTTGTCACACTTCCGTGGCCTGCCTGGTCACAAAATTTATTACCGATAGAACATGTATGAGGCCATCTGGGACACCAACTTTGACAACCTACAAGTTTGCACGATCAAGAGTTTCAGTTACAACAAATGTGGACTGGTATGCTGCAAGTTACCATAGGGAACCTTTATGCCTCCATGCCCACCAGCATCACATCTTGCATCCAAGCTGACAAGGATTTGGGGATGGACTCCTACCCAAAATCTGCAACAAATCTGATCACAATCTGCCTCCAATGCAAGTGAACTGGGTTTCTGCAACCTGTTCATATACATGTGTGTACATCTGTGTAGATTTCAGCCTGTCACTGTCTTATGTGAATTGTACTTGCATTACCTGTTATTAATCAAGTAAAAGTCAGGTTTGTCTATGGGAAATGTATTACTTTTCAAAATACCTTACAGCTGAAGAATAACTAAATGCAACTAAAGAGATAGGTGAGTAAGAAGCCAAAGATGCAGGGAGCAAAATCTAAGGGATTATCCATTCTTTACTTTGAAACCACTTATAGAGCTATTGATTTCTTGGAGTAAATCCCCAGGTTTCTTTCCCAGAGTAGTTTCTGTTAGCAACAGCTATCTTTGTGAGCAGACTGAAAATCTGCAGCACAATACCTGGAGCAAGACAGAATCATAGTCATATATGAAACGCTGTGGACTATGTTGGTGCTATACAAATAAAGATTATTATTATTCATATAGAAGCTAGGTCAGGGATGGGGGAACATTCGCAATGTGGGTAATGGACAAGGCAGTAATCAAATTGCATGATCAGTAACAAGCTGAAGTAGATCCAAGTAAATGAATAGAACACTGTCATAGAACCAAAAGACTGGTATCACTGAGACATGGATGTGATGCACATAATGTGTTATCCATGATATTGTAACCTGAAAGAGCAAAGTCAACAGGTTGGTTGCTCCAGCATATAAATTCCCACCTTGGGGAGTACCCCACGTCCAGGATTAGTTAAAAGATGAAGCACAATTTGAAGTAAATAATAAGTGTTTACGTGGCATCTGAATCAGTGGTACAGTCGCTTTAACTTGACATACAGATTCAGGACGTTCTAACACAGCTTTGAATACTTTGGCAATATAGTCCGTAACACTCAACAATATAGACTCTGGAATCCTGGTAACACTCTATCGGCTTGTTGGCTTTTGTGAAATAAAGTATACTCTTTCTACTATGCAGCAATCTCATTGTACTAAGTCTCATTATATATCAATACTATTTCCGGTACAGGTCCTGGAGCTTCCAGCTGGCACCCACCACAGTGGAAAAACTATTGACAATGCATTACCAGGCCAAATACTTGTCTCTTCATCGGTGAAGTCACCACCATCTCTGGTACTTTGCCACTTACTTTTGCCACTCACTTTTGGCTTCACTGCCCATGCTGGATAAAACACAGTTGCTTTATATGACTGTGCATGTATCAGACTTTGCGGACACTCTCAACTGTTCATATTGATTAGCACTCACAGTCTCTTTAGTGTAAGGCTCCCTCTCACTCAGTAATTTAGACAGTCACCGGCAGGACCTACCAAAGATACAACACCTTGACTGTCCAGGCACTTCCTCCCTCCAGAGAGGAGGCTCTAGGGAAGTTCCTCAACTCAAATACACAGGTGACAACTCAACTCTTCCACTTCAGGTATTTCAGGATTCAACTTGCAGCACACGATCACGGCCTACACCCAACTTCTGCTCACAGCTCTTGTACACATGGAAAGCACTGCCACCATTTATGTGCTACACCCCACCTCTTATACCTACATAGATACCATTCTGTGTGGCAGATGTATCCTACTATTTGTCTATCAGATGCACATGTCCTATCCAGTTCAGTACTTGGTACTAAACACCAAATCCATGGCTCCATTGACTTGAATCAAGAAGACCAATCCTCATAAGTTATACATCAGTTGCTTTTGCATTCTTCTAATAAACCTCAACATCTACGTAAATCACTTGCATTATGCACATTTACTATACCCCATATACCTCAGCAGTTATTCAATAAACATAGCATTTGCTGTGTTATAACTTACTATTTCTCCCAATAAACACTAGCATTTGCATAATAAAAAGCCCTTCTCTCACTATACATTACATGAACATTGCTTTCCTACATTATTTCTTGCACTCCTATCTTCACTAAATGTGAGCATTTACCAGCATTATACAGTATACTATGTCATCTCTTCAAAAACATTAGACTAACTAATGCAGATTAACTTTTCTCATCCCCCTCACCACCTGCCAACACTTAGAATAGCAGCAATCCAGTAGTACTGACATAGATACATAGCCTAATTTATACTGTTACTTATTTTAGGATTTGGGGACAATCTCATTATGCCTTAAATATCATTCAGTAGATGCAGAAGTCTGGGAAGTGAGAAATATATGCTAAATTAAATTCCTGTATAGATAGGGTAACCTTGATTAATCTAATTTCTTTTAAAACGCTCCACTTACTCTTTCATTAATGATTAAACAGGGTTAATGCTTTTGTGCCTCCTCAGTTGTCTTTGAACTGTAGTGTCCTGCTGTTGACATTTACAGTTTTGCACCTTTTCATGCAGTCTTATATTGAATTTAACCTCTATAAAAATGATCCATTTGCTACTGTTTATGTGGAGTGCAGAAAAAACACATTTTTACAACACAGATGACATTTAATTGTTACATGCATTATTAGGCCTCAAGTCCATGGGCACACACAGTTTCCAAGTGTGGAATCCTGCAGCGGTTTCCACCTGTGCCGCAGCCATGAGGGCTAAAAAACATTTTCTTACTTGTCCAGAGCCGGTGCGGGTCTTCTCAGACCACAGCAGGATCTTCTTTGTTCTGCACTGTGGATGCGCTTGGTGCACCGGGCGGCGTGGTGCGCGCACGAGCAATACTTTTTTTTAAACTCCTGCTTTCCCGTGGATCTGTGATATGTCCACGAGGGTCAGCTGCGGGGTGCCACGCATCAAACAGCTTCCATTGACTTCAATGGAAGCAGTCTGTGAGGGAATCCACAGAAAATGGAGCATGCTGCGATTTTCTCCCGCACGTGCGATCCGCACAGCGGTAAAATAAAAAAATCACATCCGCATACTTTAAATTGTTTTGCGGATGCTAATGCGGCCTTAGTCTCCATTTGAGGATTGACAGCCTATATAGCAATGGAATTGTAGGAAGAGAGTGCACAGAATTTTATTGCATGGAGGTACATAGGTCGGCATAAATGCTGAAGACATAAAACAAAGCAAAGTTAGGAACTTGGTTTAGAAGCTGCAACTTTCTGTCCCAAAATGTCAAGTTCCTTAGCTCATCATCATCCATACACTAATAACTCCAATCCTAACCCCAGTTTAAATCTTCCTTTCCCCCAGTTTTTGTACCCCATTCCTCCTGCATTTAGTTCATTACACCCTCAAATTTTTATATTTATTGCCTAATTTTTATCCTATCCTGAAACCTAAATTGTCTATTTGTATAATGTAGAAGTTATAGAGCAAATTTCCTGATGATTATGTACTTTAATCTGCTGCCTGCATGATATTATTCCATCTTTGTAGATTTCTATGTGCTGAATTCAAATATCACATTCCTTTATTCCAGGCGGGTCCAGTGTTTCCAGAAATCGCTGATATTGTTTTTGATATACAGACTGTTTGTTATGCGTCAAACTAATATGACATATCTATATGATTGACATATGAAATAAATGAGCTGAAGACTGGATCAAAGAGATATCCATGATTGATCGTATCAAATAAGATTAAATAAACAGAAGTGATAAGCAATGTTGAACTCTTTCATGTTTCATATGGATAAAGGAGGTATTATACATTAATCCTATTACAGTATAATTACTTCAATAGATAGTTAACAGCCAATTAACTCAGTAGGTAGTTAAGGCCCATTTACACACAACAATTATTGCTCAAAATTCGTTCAAAGTGCGCCATAATCGTTCAATGTGAAGCAAAAAAATCCCTCACTTATCGTTTGCGGTTGTTTAAGCTGACTTTTCAGTCAGCTTAAAAAAACTCGTTAGCAATTGCTGGATTGCTGGCTTCTTGTCCTGTCTGACAGCCCCCGATCAGCGCTTCCCATAGGAGCGGAAAGCCGCCAAAGAGCAGGATACCGGCAGGACTTTCAGTTTGAATGCTCTGCACAAGCCCTGATAACCTTAGCGGTGACATCAGCTCTCGCTCAGTCATCCAAACGACTGTCGGCTTGTGTAAAAGGACCTTAAGTTTTGTGAAAGAAAGTGCGAGGCAAGAATACAATGAACTAGACAATATAAATAGCCCTACAAAGTAGAAGCCTGTAGATTTAAGTCATAGTCTGCATTGAGTGTCTACAAGAAAGACCTCATCATTGTGCCAAGAAGAAACCAGCTGTAAGTGCTCTGCAACACTTTTCCCTTAATGCGATTAAGCAAGGTTTGATTGATTAGACTAGATACCATATACTATGTTTCACAGTTGAAAGCTCCACATTCCGACTCTAACATACCATCTTGTCATACATACGGATATATCTTGCATGGTAATATGTAACATAGTATGAGGTCCCTTTAGCAAATAGCTGTAGTTAAAGCCTTTGATGTAACTTTTCATTTTTTCTTTTTAATGAAGACGTCAACCATTTAGAAAATGGTTTGTGGAAAATGCAAGAACAATCCAGATATCTTCTGTTATATAGGAGGTTGTTTTACGATACCCAAACAAAGGGAAAAAAATACAAACGTGGAACAGAAACATGATGGTAGGCTACTGCTGGTGTTTGTAGCGTGACAATTCTGATCATTTCTATATCAGAAAATTAAAAAAGGAAATTGCCAAACAATTATTTACAGAACCATTGATCTTTTATTTCATTTGTGCTCAACCAATATTATTTGTTATTATGTTCTTTACAAATTTGGTAATTCCTCAATTTTAACTGAACAGTGTGTAACATATATTTCTCATTTGTAACGAATTTTGACCTGATGTATCATTTCTGACTTCATATTTGGAAACAGCACCTTCAAATTGTATAGGATCAGTACAAATAGTTAGGTTAGCACACAGAAATAATTCATTTGTAGACCAATGCTATTTGATAGTAATTGTAATTTCATGCTAAGCACCAAAAGGCAAAGTAAACACATCTCAAAGGTCAATCTACTATTTACTATACATACAGATATTCATTAGTATATGAAAGTTTCCTTATTTATGGGGATAACATAAGCACAGTGGTCTTAGCTGCATTTCAGGATGACCAAAAAATAGCAGAGGCTATAATAAATAAGTTCTAAATTTATAATTATTTATAAAATTTGTTGCCATCATATTTTTGTAAATTGTTCTAAATATAAAAAAATTGTCTAGGAATTTGTAGAAATTTTGCTAAAAAACTAAAAAAATAATTAATACTCACTAGTTTAATCCCCCACCACTTCAGCTCTGATGCTCCAATGGACCCCTCCATTGAATGACGTGCCTGTATACCTCATTGCTGCTGCAGTCAATCACTGACCTCATTAGTGCAAGGCTCGAGAGGGCTAAAGCCAATGATTGTCTGCAGTGATCACAAGGGTATAAGGGCACATCATCACTATAGCAAAGTAAACAAAGACCCGTGGGGACCAAAAGAGGGGGATTTAACAGGTGTGTATTGCTTTTTTTTATTTTAGCATAATCTTTGACCTTAGGCATTTAAATGAAGCTCCCTTTGCTGTATGCAGATAACAGCAGGTGGTCTGTTATCTGCATACAGCTCCATTGTTCTTCCTTGGGACAGCAGCTGAAAATAATGTTATCAGTGCTCCTGCGGAGAATCACAGCGTGCGGTCCCTGCTATCAGCTGGACAAACTATGGTTTTTATGCTGAACTAAAAATCACCGTTCAGCCAAAAAGCTATCAATGGTAGCATTTACACGCAACGATTATCACTCAAAAGACATCGTTTGATGAATTTTTAGCTATAATCATTGTGTGTAAATGGGCCTTTATTTACATGGGTGCTTTTCACATCTGTCTGCTGTCAGTGTGTTCCGCAGATAGCAAATGGACCCAATGAGTATATTATGTGTTTCTTCACATATGGGATTTTGTTTGACTAATCATCCATATAAAAAAAATCATAGCAATCTTATTTTCATCCTTTTTTGTGGACAAGAATAGGACATCCAATGTTGAACACCCATGAACATCACGCAGCACACAGATGCTGACACCATTGGCTTTCAGAGCATTATAAATGATAAGAAACAATACATTTACCTTTTCTCTTCCTTCAACGCCACCGTCCTAGTCACAATGGGGTGACCTATTCTGCAACCCATGGATTTAACAGCATCCCAGCACCTGTTTTAGGAAGTAATCTGTGGGACACTTATTTTTGTAAGCCCACTAGATATGTAGCTGGTTGGGAAGCCCTAAGGAATTTTCCTTACAGAAACAAAGAAAATTGATGGCAGAAAAAGCCCACATGGTCCATCTAGTCTGCCCTTATTTTATCTCCTTTTTATTTCTCTTTTAGGATTGATCTATACTTGTCCCAATTCATTTATTGCTGATTTTCCAACAACGTGTGCTGGAAGTTTGTTCCGAGCATCGACTACTCTTTCAGTAAAAACTATTTTCTGACCTTGCTTCTGATTTTTCCTCCACCTAATCTCAGATTGTGCCCCCTTATTCTCCTCATTTTTATTTCAATCCTCATTTAGGTATCTCTTGAGAACTGCAGTAGATAACATAGAGCCAAGATCACAGAGAACTATATTAAGTTGCCATTTCAAAAATTCTAAACTTCTCTCTTCTATACAAAAGTTAAGGAATGTACAATACTTCAAAAGTCTTTACATGAAATACAGCACACTATTGGGAGAGTCTAGTCAACAGCCCCAGCTTTGATCTCCTGTAAATCCAACAGCAAGCTGCAATCAATTGCCCTGCCAAGAAAAAAAAATCAATGATATTTTACTGTTTCTGCAGGGAAGCTATTAAATATAAATGCAAAAAAATGTACTTACACTATAAATAAATAAAACACTGCAGGGACACTATTTCCATGCAAGACATGTGTGCGGACTTAATCAAAGTGTTTCACACATGTAAATAAAAGTGTATATTGTACCTGGAGGCTTAATTAAAACATAGAGATGCTGGGAAAATAAAAGCAGGATTTATGTGCGGACGTTCATTAAAACGGCAACTGTTTTTGTAGGGGATAACTTCGCTTATTAGCGTAGAGGAAAAAACAAATTATTTTACTGTTTTGTAAGGGGATGGTAGGCAGAAGAGGAAAATAGTTTAAATTATACAACAAATACGCTTCATTCTTTATATATAGCATTATAAGCACAGCATTATTATATACATACGGGAATTGGTTGCATTGTTACTGCAAAGGCAGAATGTGAATAAATACAGGATGGTTGGTAATAAACTCACGGATACACAAGTAAAAGCAGGTGGCATGCGATGGTTTTAGTCCTCATGTCCACGGGGAAAATCAGGCCCGCTACGGATTCTCCATGGAGAATCCGCAGCGGGTCCCTCCTGCCCCGCGGACATGAGCGCTGAAATCAGAATATACTCACCTGCAGCTGTCCGTGCGTGTCTTCCCTTCTTCGCGTCCGGATCTTCTTTCTTCGGCCCGGCGGATGTGCTCGGCACGCCGGCTGCATGCCACGCGCATGCGCCGGGCACATCCGCTGGCCCGAAGCAAGAAGATCCGGCCGGGAAGAAGGGAAGACACGCACGCCCCGCAGCAGGTGAGTATATTCTGATTTTAGGTCTCCTGCGGATCCGGACGGCTTCCATAGGCTTCAATAGAAGCCTGCGGGAGCCGTCCGTGCGGGAGACCTGCACCAAATGGAGCATGGTCCGGATTTTTTCCTGCATGAGGATCCGCGTCTGCAGGGAAAAATGACATCCGCAGGTATTTAACTACCTGCGGGTGTCTAATGCATCCCTATGGGGCGCGGGTCCGCGTGCAGGAAAAACGCTGCAGATTAATTTCTAAGTGGACATGACTAAGTCTTCTTGCACGTGATTTGCGGAGATCATATCTGAACATGTTTTTAACTGGGATGAGAAGGGCAGATGAAATAGGGATCAAATGATGAATGAGTCTTCAGGGTGTTAAAATGTGGTGAAGTAATCACATTTATTGTTGAATTTGCTCATTAAATCTATGTCAGTTGTTATTTTGTGCCATAGTGGTCGTCAACAGCCTAGTGATAGAAATAGCCTTAGAGCCTAGTCACACGAGCGCATTGGCTCCATTGCCGGTCATGTGTTCTTTCTTCCGACGCTGTGGAGAAAGTCCGTCCTGTAGTGCGGCCGTCCTCTTTGTGCAGTAACACGGGCGCCGATGCGCCCGTGTGTCTAAGCCCTCAAGATGCTCATAAACCTTCAATAGCTGTTGGTGAAGTACTCATCCAGCTGACAGCCATTTCTCCTAAACTCCCCCATACACATACATGCTTGGTTAAAGCATTCAGGTATTTTCCATGGGGAGAGTGAAGTGAACCAATGCCAGACACCTCAGGAGGTGGTTTATCTCCAGGGAAAACAAAAGGATTGAGCTTTGAAATTCAACGCACCCAATGTTTCTTTACCCTGACATCATCTGTTGAGCGGAGAGTTGGGAGGCCTCATAATCGTACAATAGTCGTGCAGTCCCACGGAAATCAGTTCTGATGACTTTTTCCCAGTGTATATAGGTACGTTTATATGTTTTTAAAGCTGTATGCCTGACTTGGTACATCCACTTCACACCATTCTTGGAAGTTTGGAGGTTGAGATTCCCAATTTTTTCTTATATTTTTATAGTATTTTAAATCAAAGGGCTTGCTTATCTTCCTAGCCAATAAACAAGCTAGGAAGGTTGTAGAAGTTTGTAAAAGTAGATCATTAGTTCTGCTCTATCATCCTGCTAACTCATGCAATGATGTCAATGGTTTCTTATCAGCAGTGTTTCTTCTGGCTGTGTCATCTTGATAGGCAAGCCAAAGCAACTTTGCAAGACTATGCCCTGTAGCTAAAAGCTTCTTAATTTCTTAATATATGTTTTCTCAAAACTACACATACAAGGAGTAAAGGTATATAAAGAATCAATTTGTCAATGTTACATAAATATATTCTCTAACACCAGCAAGGCAATTTTACATCTACTGTATTAAATACTGCTGAACCTCATAAGTCACTTAAATATATGATTGAGTCACATAGATTTTATATTAGTTGCCAGTGATATGGTTTGAACCCTAGTTACAGGTTTCAGTAACACTGTGAAGCCTCTGGTGGCACTACTACATTTACTATAGATGTATTATATAGACTGTGTTACCTACTTTTGGCCCTATGAGCTAAGCTTATGGGCTGAAAGTAGGTGACCTGCTGAGTCCGGGCATGTAAGTGTTAAACTTACCTTCCTTGTCATTCCCCCGGTTTCAACACTGAGAGCGGCTGCTGAAGTGCATTGAGAAGTGCTGCTAAGTAGTCTCCCCATTATAAAATTAGAATGGGAGGACTACTTAGCACACCGCTATATGCACTGCAGTGGCGGTTTTCAGCACTGACACCGGAGGAACAATGGGGGGGGGGGTTAAGAATAAAACTTACATCCCAAGACTTAGTGGATCACCTACTTTCAGCCCATAAACGTAGCTCATGGGGCTAAAAGAAGGAGACAGATTCTCTTTAAGAGCAGTTAGGGCTGTCAACAACTGGTAAGCTCCATACAGGGATGTCAATAGTCTATAAATTCCTGGTCAGTCTGTAAAAATGTAAACTGTCTGTAAAAAAATAGTTAAAAAAAAGCATGTCTGTGATTTTCTTATGAAGCTGGAGAATCTTTTGCAGGTTATCATAATTGGAACTGACATCATTTCATCATAATTGCTGCTATTGTCTATATATCAGTAGTTTGGTCTCTAGATGAATATCACTTATAATCTTTATTATTCACTGTGATTTTCCTATATAAAAATATTGTCTGTTTGTGATTTTTGGATACATGTCAAATCCCAGATACAGATTGAGATGCTAAGTGTAGCGGGGAGGGAGGGATTTGAAACAGCTGAGATCTTATGAAAGTATAAATTTGCAATAGATGCTTTTCGGCTATGGGTTTTGTTGCAAATCCATGGTGGAAAAATTCTGCTACATCTGTATATATCTGTATAGGAAACGCCTGCTGGCTGGTTCTGCCAAAGGAGATAACACCAGCCATTAACCCTTTCCAATCCGACACTTATAACTTGCATTTCATTTTCAAAAAATTGCTAGTGAAATCACCATGACAGCTTATTTTTTTTGCGTTTCTGTTGAGTAATTCCAAGGAATCTCCAACGGAGCTTTCCCACCCAAAATAAATAAGAGCTGGGGAGTGTGCGAGTGGCAGGGAAATTGGATTGGAAAGGGCTAAAGGGGTTGTCTTGTCAGACCACTTCTTTCAAAAAGGTTCCCTTCCCGACACTTCTGGTAAAAATATTTTTTTAGTTATACATAATCAAAACAATTAAAACCGTTTGGAGAGTAATTGGTCAGTATTTAGTGTATGCTATGAAAATAAGGCAACTATTCATGAGCTGCTATTGACTTGTGTACATTTTCTGTGCTATGCCCTGAATGCTGAGAGCTATCATTTATCTTCTCACGGCAGTGACATTTTTCTAAATCTTGCTGAGCACCAAACCTTGCAGACTCTCATTTCAGACTTAGCTGTGTTTCACCTTGCCAAAATCTCTGTTTTTATCGGGATGATTGCACTTTAGATGAGCTGGATACACAACGTAATAAAACGAAATTATAAAACCTCTTAGGGATTACTTATGTTCATTCAATTAGAGGCACTATTCCCATTTTAATTAAATATGGTTGATAAAATTGTGACAATATTTTTTTTCGTACTTGTTTTTTTAGATGCTTTATAAATCCACTGACCTTTTTTTTTAATATTACTGGATCCACATATGATGCTCAGTATAGTTAATGGGAGGTATACAGGAAAATATATTGCTACATTTTTACACTGTGTAAAAACCAATTATATGGTGCGCACATTTTCTGTGGACCTACACAAGGGATTCATGTAGGTCCCTCTCTCAATGAAGCTTACAATCTATTTTTAATTTTATGGAAAACCAATTAAACTTTATCTTTAAGCTTTAGACTGTGCGAAGGAAATGAACACTCAGGGGAAACTCATAACAGGGAGAAAAAAATAGTGCTTTTTTACTGGAAATGGTTAAAATATGTCTCAATATAACAAATCCTTTGCATATTGAATGTGACCCGCAAAGCAGCTGATAACCACGGCTCTGACTTCATAAACCCCGGAGCTTCAGAAGCACCGACTAGCCGTATGCTTGCCATATAGAAGCAGCTACAGAGGACATGTGCTATGAAATACTGGCCATTCAAATAGTAGTAATAATCTAGAGGTCAGCACTGGGACAAATTCCCACTGAGCAAGCCGTCACCGGGCGCCAATTTCTCAATATCCAAATGGGTAACAAAAGAGATCACAGAAAATGTCTTGTTAGCAATGCTGCTCCTTATTCAATGATATCTATCCTTAATAAAGCTTAACTATTCGAATAAATGACCTCCCATGTAATATATGGATGGGCCAGGTCTTACAGAGTGAGAGCAGTTACTTAAAGCTGCTCTCTGTCTCGAGCTGAAGACCCCAACCACCTCTGACATTCATATGCCCTATTAGGCAGTGGTGGGCTGGGCCAGGGAGGCGGTTTTCCTGCTCCCCAAAGGAGAAATTCCACAGTAGTTACATTTAAGTGGATGAGATTTAACCCTTTCCCAACTGCATAACTTAAATATCTTGGTTCGGTAACTATGTGGTAAGCTGGTTCTCATACTGTATCTGTGCAGTATGCTTGCTTCTGGTATCATATCTATGTGGTAAGCTTGGTTCTGGCACCATACATCTGTAGTAATATTGGTTCTGGTCCTGTGTCTATGTAATAAGCTGGGTTCTAGTACTGTATCTATAGAATAAGCTCAACTTCTGATACTGTGTTTATGCTAAATATATAACATGTGTATGGAAACTCATGGTGCACCTGAGCACATGTGGCCAATCCACGCCTAATCACGGTAGTCAGTGATTTGTGTGGACATTGGTTGCTATAAGTAGGTGTGGTTTGGCTGCGTGTGGCCAGGCACACTAGATGTTTCCACCCTTAGGGTCGACAAATATTCATTGGAGAGTGCTGTGTGCTTGCCCCCAGGCTAAAATTTGCCAGCCAGACCCAGCTAATAGGTTTGAAAGAAGCCTTTCTATTTGCATTCTGCTTTTTTGAAGCCCATTTTTCTCAGTTTTATTTCAGTTTCTCTCCTCCAAAAACAGAGTAGAAAGACGATGATCTGCTTATACTCAGGACTGCGACTGTAACAAGGAGGCATCCTCTACAGCTAAAGGGAACGAAAGTTTGTACACCAACATAGAAGGGGGTTCTTTATTGTAAGACCAGTGAGACTATGGAACTCTTTGCCTGAGGACGTGGTGATGATAAATTCGATAAAAGAGTTGAAGAGGCACCTGGACGTATTTCTTGAGTAATACAATATTATATACTATAATCATTAATACCTTCAAAAGGGTCGATGATCCAGGGATTATTGACAGATTGGAATCAGGAAGGAATTTTTTCCCCCTTAAATGGTTTCTACTTCATTGTTTTTTTTGCCTTCCTCTGGATCAACATTGGGGGTTAATAGACTGAACTGGATGGGCATATGTATTTTTTCGGCCTCACATGCTATGTAGGATTGAAACCCTGAACTGAGCTCTAATGGAGGTGTGAAAGCAGCCTTATACTAATAAAGTGCACTGTTAGAAAACGTGTGAAGCTTGTTTCTACCTCTTTACAGATATAATGTAGCTATTTTCATATTGAGTATGACATGTCATTCCCTAAGATAGCACAAATACATTCTCATTAGTCTACTGGATAGTTTCGACATAATTTGTAGTCTTTACAAGTAATGGGATTTTCTTATTACAGTCACTGTAAAACATTAAGATTTGCTCTTGATTATCCCTTTATTACGATCCTCACAAAGCCATCCATAAAAGTAAACATCCAGAGGCAATATCATTTCTATACATTCTGTCCCATGCTCATTTATTTGTATAACGGTCCATTTATGACAATGAACGTCCGTGAAAGAGTAAAAATATACGACTATCATTGTGATGATGAAACTATGGTTCAGGCTACAATGTCAAGAATGGATTGTGTCTCCAAGACACTAGCGCAAATGTTAGTCCCATTTGTATTCTGCATTTTTAGTGCCGGTACATTCTCTATGTCCTTATCAGAACAATTTTAAAATATGCAAACTATTGTCTGTTTGGGAAGAAGACGAAGGAAATATGTGTGAATAATTCAGCTTGAAGCCTGTATGGTGTTTTAAGTGTAGTCACTGTCATTTTTCATAATGGTGTTTGAATGACTGGCTGCTTTCTGTCTGTCTCTCACGCAATGACCTTCCTGTAATGACACAAAGGTTTCTTCCTCCTTCCACCGTAACCTTTTCAAAACTATCACTTCTCTTCTTTGCAGTTTTAAAGGAAATACAAAGAATAATAAATGTATCACTTGATATTTCATCCACATGGACCCTACAAGGTTTTTTTTTTTAATTTTTGAATGCTGTTTGGTTATATTTGGTGTTTTTGATTGAATATGATCTGAGATGTCTACAAGGCGCTAGAAGTCTACAGTGGGAAAATGTTGCAGAATGAAAAGCAATAGACTTCTTTTTTGTAATTGCTTTGGGTATCCCATTCCCAAATTACCTGGGGCTTATATTTTCCATTTAGAATAAAGAAATAGCAATAAATTCATGGAAGAACCAATGTTTTAATTGACTCGAAGGAAACTTGTCTGTCAATTACAAGAGACTGATGTTTGGTTGAGACAATTGCAGAATTTATATTGATTTATGCATTAGACTTCGGAATACAGGACATTATTATAGTTAGGCTTTTCTTCACCCGGGGCAAGGGTTCAGTTTAGTGTCTAAGCCCTCTATCTAACTAGCTTGGTCAAGGCAGAATGGCTTATTTGTGCTCCACTGCTTTGGCACCCTGTACACAAGGCACATGCCTTGACTTCTGATTTATGAAACCAAGGGGATTCGAAACAAAGTGACCAATACCATATTGTATACAATTACTACTAATGAACTGTGTTATAAAATACAACAGTTATAAATGAAATTACATGAATTATCAGTCTAGGTTAATATCTGTTCTTCCATTAAGTTGCTTATACACTGAATAAACACTTTATTAGAGACACCCATCTACCGTAGTAGCACATTGGACCTCTTTTGGTCTTCAAAAGAGCCACAGCAATTCATCATAAGCAACCACAGGTATCAGAGGACCCAGGATGTGCCAAGAAAATATTCTCCATACCTCTACTAGCCAAGAAGGACTCATAAATTCATGCCACTTGTGCTACATTCTGGCCCTCCCATCAGCATGGAGCAACAGAAATCTGAATTCATCTGACCAGGTGATGTTTTTCCACAGCTCAGTAATACAATTTTTCTGCTCTTTTGCCCACTAAAGTCTTTGAAACTGATCCAAAGAAAACTTGCTCACTTTTATCCACACAGTAAAGAAAGACATGGATTCATCTACATTATACATTGATCTATTGCTTCTCAGCAGTATTATAAACATGAACACAAGGAACTTAGTTACATTTTGATCAAATTTTACTAGCACTCTAGCTTATGATTAGACATTGCATGGTATGGCTATTTGCACACTATATGACCATACACCTTGTGGGGCATGCAAGAACAGGAAGTGCACCATCCAACACCTAAAGAAGATCCTGTTGATAACAGCTATATAAAAGTAATGTGTATTACTTTGAATTATCATTTCTGGGGATCAGACTCAAAGATTTGTTCGTTGTCCATTAGAGATGAGCGAACGTACTTGTTTAGGGCGATTTCGCAATCGAGCACTTCTTTTTTCGAGTAACTGACTACTCGGGCAAAAAGATTAGGGGGGCCCCGGGGGGCGGCGTGGTGAAGCGGGGGTAGCAGTGGGGAACAAGGGGGAGCTCTCTCTCTCCCCCCCCCCACTCCCCTCTGCAACCCCCCGCTCACCCCCGGCGCCCCCCGAATTTTTTCGCCCGAGTAGTCAGTTACTCGAAAAAAGCGGTGCTCGATTGCGAAATCGCCCTAAATGAGTAGGTTCGCTCATCTCTATTGTCCATCCATTCTATCCTTTGTAGAAACCCTTGCAACCAACATCTACAAAACAAGCTTCTCTTGTATTTAATCCCATATGATATGGGAATTCTGTGGCAACTACAACTATATTGTGTCTTACCAAAAATGGGTCAGCTATAATCAGTAATGATGGAAGCCATGACTTTTTGGAACATTTCCCTGTCTTCTTTGCAGGTGAATCTATGATTTGTGTTGTTTGATTTTAAATGAGATTCTTAGGCATGTTCTGTGAGTGTGATTGATATTGCACACGAGGCCACTCAGTAAAATGATACAGTATAGATCAAAGCATGAGAGATAATTTTCACAGAAATGTATGTAGTGAAGGTGAGTTATGACTCTTTGTTTCACAGTTTATGGAACACAATTTCGTTTAGAGCCTAAATCTGTCATCTCAGCATTGTTTATCAAAGTGCATCCAATAAGATCTTGCCTCAGGAACATTGGTTGGAATTGGATAACCAAGCAGGGACAAATTCACAGTAAGGGCTTATTCACACGTCAGTATTTTTCATCAGTATTTTGTAAGCCTAAACTAAGAACTTATAGAGGGAAAGTGTAATTGGGAAGATTTACATTTCTTCCGTATTTTGGAAATTCGAAATATTGATGAAAAATACTGATGTGTGAACAAGCTCTTAGTAATGTCCAACCTGCAGGAGTCTACAGGCACTGTGATGTTCCGTTTGTACAACTATTTCTATAGTACAGTGGTGGTGAACCTATGGCACGCGTGCCAGAGGCCGCACGCAGAGCCCTCCCTACTGGCACGGGCCCCATCGGCCGCTCACCACTTGTGAATACCAGCAGGGGCTACGGCTCTCCTGCCGGCATTCACAAACGGCACTGCTAGCCGCGCTGATCCCGGCACACACTGACTTCAGTGTTCAGCTGGAATCCCTCTCCCCCCTGCCCCGACATCTCCTACTACTTGGTTCCGCCAGGAGGGGGGAGGCGTCCAGCAGTGTGTGTGTCAGAGTGTGTGCCGGGAGCATATTAACACTTTCTTCCCCACTTCTGCAGCAATCAGCAATTCCCAGCAACCTGATTGGTTGTTTGGGTTGGCTGAATCACCATACAACCAATCAGGTTGCTGGGAATTACCAATTGAGGCAGAAGTGGGTAAAAAAAAGTTAATATGCATGCCAGGACCATCGCTGACCCGAAGAGGAGCTGAGCTTCCAGGAGGAGGGGGAGGAGGAGGTAAGTATGTGGGTCTCGGGAGGGGCACTACTGCACTGGGGGGGCCGCTGGGGGGTGTCACTACTGCACTGGGGGGCCGCTGGGGGGTGTCACTACTGCACTGGGGGGCCGCTGGGGGGGTGTCACTACTGCACTGGGGGGCCGCTGGGGTGTCTCTACTGCACTGGGGGGCCGCTGGGAGGTGTCCCTAATGCACTGTGGGGCCACTGGGGGGTGTCCCTAATGCACTGGGGGCCGCTGGGGGGTCACTATTATCGCTGTGGGGTGGGGGACCCTATTACCGCTGGGGCCGCTGTGGGGTGGGGGACACTATTACCGCTGGGGCCGCTGTGGGGTGGGGGTCACTATCACCGCTGGAGCCGCTGTGGGGTGGGGGTCACTATCACCGCTGGGGCCGCTGTGATGTGGGGATCACTATTATTACTGGGGGGTCGGGGGTCACTATTACTGCTGGGTGGGGTTCACTATTATCGCCGGGGGTGCTGAAGGGGGGTGTCACTATTACTGCTGGGGCTGCTGGGGGGTGGGGGTCACTATTATCGCTGTGGGGGGTCACTATTACTGCTGGGGCCGCTGTGATGTGGGTGTCACTATTACCGCTGGGGCCGCTGTGATGTGGGTGTCACTATTACCGCTGGGGTATGTTTACTTGTGGCAGAAATGGGCAGGGCTGTTTCAAAATAGACAGGGTGCAGATTTTGACTACTTTTTGGATGCGGAAATGCTGCAGAATTTTACACAGAATTTTCCACTGAGGACATTCTGCAGTATTTCCGCATCCAAAAAGCAGTCAAAATCTGCACCCTGTCTATTTTGAAGTGGCTCTGTCCTTTTTAGAACGACGGGGGTACAATCATACGTCGTGATAAGCCCCGCCCCCTGATGTGTTGGCACTTTGCGATAAATAAGTGGGTTTTAGGTTGCAGTTTGGGCACTCAGTCTCTAAAAGGTTCACCATCACTGCTATAGTAGAACACTGGACATTATCTAAATGAATTTACCTAAAAAATAATGGAGTTAAAGCAACCCTGGAAAAAGTCAAAATAGTCATATGGCGAAATATTGTATGTTTTATTGGATGAGAATTGTAAAAATTCTAAAGAAACCATATCTATTTCTTTACTGTACATGGTTTGTTGCATATGGACAACCCTGCCCTTCCTCATATAGGTCATTCTGTCAGAAGCTAATTATTGGGTACTTTCAGTGATGAAAGCAAAAGGAAATACATTCCTAATTCTATTTTTTACAAAAATGACATTATTAAATTATTTTCTACCATTTTAAGCTTTATTCAGTTGAGCACTGTTATAGGAATAAATCATATTCCAGAAGATTTTACTGGTTTGCTCCAGATTGGTTATAATGAGAAGCTTCATGCATGAATATATGTATTTGAACTCACAGATGTTATCCGTCAGCTCCCAATACTCTTCTGATTTATTCAAAGGAAGTACAATACAGATATACTGAATATGACGCACCAATTTCATGCACACCCCCCCAACATCATAACAACTCATTATTGGCCTAGTATGAAATGACTCTAATGATTACCATATGTTTACGCCCCAGGTGTATGTTGCTATGTAAGCATGTAATTCCTAAATACCCAAGTAGCATAGACTTAATTAATATTCCAATCTGGAACGAAAGTATGCAGTCAGAGATAAGAAGTTCCTCCCCTTGTTAGCTTTGGGAACCGCATGTGGAAGGTTTAGCTTCAACTTCTACTTGTACATACCAGGGTATAATATTGAGCTTCTTAACCTTTTGACTGCTAGCTATTTCCTATGAAGGTGGATATATGAATATATATATTTTTGCCTATGCAGATATAAAAAACACATTTATATTAATTTATTACTACAACAGTACGTAAGATTTTGATCTGCAAAGAGCAGCCTGATTGTAATCCATGTGAATGTCCGTGTGTCATCCGTATGCATTACATATGTCAATTTTTTTTAAAACTTTTGTGTTATCTGTAATTTTCACACCAACAAAATATAAGAAGGCCCAATTTTTTCTTCTACGGTAGCTCAGTAACCATCCGTGGAAACAATTTTTATTACACACCCATTGATTTGAATGGGTGACTGTCATCTGAGAACTCAGACTAGCATGGTGAATTGATAACATGAAGAATTCTTCTATGTTTTCATGCCACTCTGGTATAAAGAAATCAGCTTACTAGAGGGCAGGGCTTCTGTGCGGTCCATTGCCGATTCCAGCCTCCTGATTGTCTGGAATCGGCACGTGACGGGGCGGAGCTACACGGAGCTACACGGAGCCCCATTCAGAAAAGAAGAAGACCCGGACTGCGCAAGCGCGGCTAATTTGGCCATTAGACGGCGAAAATTAGTCGGCTCCATGGAAACGAGGACGCTAGCAACGAAGCAGGTAAGTGAAAAACTTCTTATAACTTCTGTATGGCTCATAATTAATGCACAATGTACATTACAAAGTGCATTAATATGGCCATACAGAAGTGTATAACCCCACTTGCTGCCGCGGGACAACCCCTTTAAGTGTCAAGTTAAACATTGCTACAACTGTTCAGCACTGCATTGTGAATTCTTCTGTTATTCCTCCTGGAAATATATGAATAAATTGACAACTGGCTATTAGCATTTTCCTTGTCAATGGAATGCAGTTCAAGCAATGCTGAAAGCACACGCTCAATTCACAATTATTATTAATTATTTTAAAGTGCCATTAATTCCAGGATGCTTTTTATGTGCAAACAGATTCATATGGAGAACAGGAAGAATAAACATAGACTAAGGCCCAAGTCGGATTCCGCATGCGGGATCCTGCAGCGGAATCCGACCCTGTGCCCAGCCAGTGACTCCCGCATACCTGTCCACTGTCTTCTAATCTGTTCCAGCACACATGCGCAGTACAGATTATGCCGCGCCATTGCTAGGCGATGACGTGGATCCCACGACCTTTCTGCAATGATGATTGCGGAAGGGTTGCAGCTTGCATTATTTTAAATGTACATGGAAGCCGCACAGAATTGTCGCATGCTGCGATTTCTCCTCTCTCGTGTAGAGGAAATGCTATAGGGGGCATTTGCTGGGGAATCTAGAGGCAGACCTCCGCTCCAAATTCCGCAATGCAAATCAGCCCATGTGCAGGCAGCCTAAAAGAGTTACACACTGATACACAGGGAAAAAGAGGACCCTTACAATCTCCAAGGGAAGAGGGAAGGAGACAGCTGATGATGTTAGAAGATGCTCATATAATGGTGGCAGCAGCTTTACTGTAGACTGCACTTGAAAGAAGAAAAAAGACATTCCATAGCGCAGAGGGACCTGGTGATACGCAATAGGCAAAAGTATCAAATAAGTATGTGCTTGACCGGCCAGGTTGTTCTGTCAGACACAACACTGAGAATAGCATTACACAACTGCAGCCATCCCTGGATCGGTGATAGAAGCACCGTAGTCAGACAGGATCAGTAGAATCAAAACATAAGGTGTATGGTGAATTCCTTCCCCAGCAGCACTGTAAGTATAGGGTTGAAAAGGGTGCAGTCGCAACTGGGCCTAGGAGCCCTAGGGGGCCCATAAAGTCTCTCTTCCCCATATTGCAAACCCATACTATCAATAAAGCTTTATAGTTGGGGGCCCAGTTCCAGATTTCGCACTGGAGCCCAGCAGCTTCAAGTTACACCTCTGACCGTATATCTCCTGTTTTGATTCTACTGATGCTGTAGATTGTATACTTTTCAAAGACGTAGGTGTTCAAATTCTTTTTAAAGCTTTCCAAGGTGTTGAGGTAGGGGGTTACAGACAGAGCATAGGTGACACACAGGAGAAATCTTGGAGGTAATTGTATGAGAAGCAGACTAGAGGGGAGCCGAGAAGGAGGTCTTGGAAGGACCTGAGATTATGTGTGGGTAGGTACTAAGATATTGGGTTAGAGCTATATGGAGAGGACAGGTTGTGGCCAGTCTTGTATATCATTGATAATATCTTGAAATGGATTTTCTACAATGGATAGCCAGTGAAGAAAATTGGGAAAGGCAGGGAAGTAATGGCAGAAGAAGTGGATTAGTCAGGCAGCAGAATTTGGAATGTATTGAAGGGGCACAAGAGTGTTCAATGGGAGGCCACAGAGGAGGATTCTGTTGTAGTCTAAACAGGAGATTATATCGGAAGGCACTAACACGCTTGTTGATTTAAGGTTGAGAAAAGATCATATTCAAGAGATGTTTTTTAGGCTGCCTGTCCGTGGATCACGCTCTGTAAAGCTTTCCATAGGGTTGCTAGCGCCGGCGTCCACAAGTGGAGAATCATAGCGATTCTCCGCTCGCGGGATTTAAATCGATTGCCGCGATTCTCCATGGTGAGAAAGGTTAGATAGGCTTATCTCAGAGATCTGTCAATGCTCCCCCCCCCTCGGTCGTGGACTAGGGGCCTTAAGCTGGAGGTTGCGAGGGCTTGTATGTGCGAATGCAAAATCAACTGTTACACCAAGACAGCAGACTTATGGGACTGGAGAATGTATAGAGCCATTGATTGTGATTGATAGATCTGGTGAAGTATGTTTAGTGAGATGAGGGCTAAACCATCTGTCAATATATTCATACATTTCCAGATGGAGTAACATTTAATGGCACATGACAGTTCTAAGGAAAGATGCTCCAGAATTATTATTTTATGGGGAATGCAATTATTTAGTAAAACAGATAAGTCAGGAGAATTGGCAGAGCCTTATTAAGCTAAATATCATTGTTGTCTTGCTATCTATTTTATAATTATTTCATATTATTTTACTCTATTTCCAGCTCCCGGTTTCTTTGTGTTGTGTTGTTATCCTTGTTTCCCCTTTATCTTATAAAATAACAGTTTGTCCTTTAGGAATGGTAGAGCGTTAACAGTTCGGCATACTTCTCAGTATATTTAGAGTAAATTCTCCTTTTTGGATTCCAAGTTACGAGTGCCTGTGGTTTAGTTTTTCATTGCCTGCCAATCCACAGAGACGGCAACTCTGGAGGATTTGCTTCAATACACTGGCTATCACTTTTCATCTGACAGTTCAGTCTGTAGTCTGCTGTTTGTATTATTAAAATCTCTTTTGATTGTCTGCTGCAAAGGTTTGAGAGAGTTTTCCATATCCCCAAAGGAGTGTAAATGAAAAAGGTAAATAAAAAAAAGAAATAAAAAGAAATGTAAGTTTAGGCTTTATGCACAGTGGTAATTAGCTGTCAGCTTGATTGCTGATTAGTAAAGGCCCTGAGTTGAAGGCATCAGTTTGCAACCATACAGTATAAATAGTGGGGGCACGCTGAGGTTCAAATGGTTTTCTTCTTTTATTTTTCGATATTGGAGACATCTCTCATAAGAGCTTGTGAATATTTCATGCCTCATTCCCAGCACATGTCAGTTTTGATGTGGAAGCTATTAAAAAAAGGATGTCAAAAGAATCTTAATCTAGATCTCACTTCTCAGTGTGGACAGGCAAAGGAATCGTATCTCGGTGTTGACAGAACAGAGCACGGTTAGACTCGTTTATTTTTTCATTATACATAACAAAGGGATGTCAAAGTTAACTGTTCACTTAAATTTAGATAAAAATATCCATTGTCTGACTTTTTCTTTTTTTGTTCTTTCTTTTTAAAGACAACTGAACCCCAAGGCTGAAACTTCCAAAAAACGAAATACATTGGGGGATATT
Organism: Eleutherodactylus coqui; assembly: GCF_035609145.1. Classification (NCBI taxonomy): domain Eukaryota; kingdom Metazoa; phylum Chordata; class Amphibia; order Anura; family Eleutherodactylidae; genus Eleutherodactylus; species Eleutherodactylus coqui. The sequence continues at coordinate 113,126,680 of NC_089844.1, forward strand.
TAACAAAACTCTCCTAACAATGAACAACTTTCTTAAACAGGTTGTCTCAGACCAGACATCATTAGATCGCGAGGATATGCCACTAACATCAGGTGGGTGGAGGTCCAACCGCTGTTACCTCCACCAATCAAAAAGTCGAAGAAGCAATGTTGCCAGGAAATGCTATTACTCTTTGTCTCCTATTGGCTCCACTCAATTTTTCTATGGAGTTTGCATGGTTGGCTCATCATAGTCAATGACTGATCATTCGGATCCCCAGAATAAGATGAGTCAAGCTCACAGGAAATGAAGGAACAGAACACTCTCCTAGCATCACTGTCACTTTGCTCTAGAGATTGGGCGTCACAGTACTAGCAGTAGGACAATGGTGACATACAGGGGCATAGTTTATAGCTCATGGGCCCGGGTGCAAAACTTTATCTTGAGGCCCCCCAAGTTCTCTTAAGCCCCTTAATGCAGAGCTGTAACTTGAAGCTCCTGGGCCCCAATTAGGGTTGTCACCCGACCGGTAATTCACCGGCCTGGCTAGTATTTTTACCGCCAGCCCGGTGCCGGTATTTTTGATGCAGAGAGATCCTGGTTGAGCAGTCGGTTGAGGCCGGGTACACGGCCGGACTGCGGAGCTGATAGCCGGCTTTGATCTCCTCATGATCTGTCGACGCTCAGAGAGGAGATTCTCCTGCATCCAGAGATCTGGCCGCCAGCTCCAGAGATCAGGTGCTGCTAGTAGTGTATGGGCTGCTAGGTGTGTATTGGCTGCTAGGAGGAAGAGTCACCTTACAGGACTGGAAGGGACGGGGCTTGTCATTAATGCAGCTCTATGGAAAGAAGAGGAAGCTGCTGCTGTGGTGAAAGGTAATGAGGAGGAGGAGAGGGAGCAGAGTGTGAGGAAGTTAATGAGGAGATGGTGGAGGAGGAGAGGGAGCAGAGTGTGTGGAATAATAAGGCCCCCTGTCCACGGCCATGACGAAATATCGCCAGCGATATTTTACCGCGGGGGACAAGGGCAGATAGGCTCACAGTGGAGAATCGCGGCTATGCTGCGATTTAGATCCCGCGAGCAGAGAATCGCTGCGCTTTCCATAGCTACGGTATGGAAAGCATTCACTGTGTTACCCGTGGCTGGATTATCGCCGCGGGTAAAGCAAAGTACAATCACCTGTGGACAGGCAGCCTAAAGGAGAAAAAAATGCAGTGATAAGCCACCCCCCTTTTAAGCATGACCGGTATTTTTTCGGGACAAAGGTGGCAACCCTAGCCCCAATTCAAAACCTGTAACGGGGCTCACAGCTATAATGCTTTATTCATAGTACTCGGCTCCCTATATGGAGAAGAGAAGCCTTATGGGCCCCCTGAGGCTCCTGGGCCTGGGTGCAATCGCATCCCCTATAGTTACAGCATAATGTATATATATAGTGACATATACCGGCAATTGCCTACCAAGTTTATCCTGAGGCAACCCTTTTAATTTAAAGAAATATTTCAGACAAAACTCGGTGACTTTTACCTGGACTGCTGACCTTCTCATCGCTCTGGCTATGTTACCTGTGCTTATAACTATGTTCTAACATTTCTGATATGAAGAAACAAACAAAGCTTTAATATCAGTTATTAGATGCAGTACATATAATGCATAGTGTGTGTGTATGTATATGTGTATATATATATATATATATATATATATATATAGGCTTTATTAGAGTAATGCTTATCTTGCTGCCTTTTCATGTGATCATAAGTAGGCCTATGTAACCAATGACATGTACCTCCTCTGCAGGCAGTATGGCAGGGTTAGTGCATTGATGGTGAGCATCATCCTTTCCTTTATATGCTCAAGAATCTGTGCATCTAATGATACTTGCGGTAATTTAGGGGCATAACAAGTAACTATGGAGCCTATATAAAATTTGTATTGGTGTTCCGCTCTGTCCACCTTCATCAACAAGGGAAGACTTAGGGCTGACACCCACTGGCGTTTTTTTCTCTATTGCGCTGCGAGAGCAAGTGAGAACACTCACCTCACAGCGCGAGAAAAAAGCTGTGATGATGCCGGGATATCGCCAGTCTTCTCAATGGGTCCAGCGGCAGCAGCGCTAGCCCCATTGAAAAGATAGGGAGAATACCGCGGACTTCTGCCACAGCTGTCACAGCTGTGACATAAAAACGGTCAGCCCAAAAAGATACGGTGCGCATTTCGGTTGGCCGTTTTTACACTGGCTTGAAAAGATAGTTCTGGACCTATCTTTTCAGCTGGAATACGCTGGCCGTCCCATAGGTTCCTATGGGAGCCTATGAGAGCTGCTGGAAAAGGGAGGTGGGAGGGAGTTTAGCAGCGGCTTTCCTAAACTCCCTCCCCCTTTCCGCTCCTTGCCGGCTGTTGGCAAAGGGAAGGGGCGGGACAGGGCGGGAGATTAGCACACTAGCTCCTGCCCTATCCCGCCCCCTCCCTTTGCCGACAGCTGGCAAGGGGCGGGAAGAGAGGAAGCTTAGTGGAGCTAAACTCTCTCCCTTCGCCCGATGGTATCCTGGGCTTGGCGTATACTCGCTATACCCAGGCCGTCTGAACGGATGCGTAAACGGGAGATGCACTACCTCTCGTTCATGCGATTTTCGGCCGTGCCGCGGCCAACCAAAAATTGCAGTGCCCACGTGTGAAGGAGCCCTCATGCTGTAGGATTATTTCATCTAAAAAGAAGATATATACTGGCCAGTGCTCTAGAGTATCCAAAAAGACGAAGAATATTATCTATGATTCAGCATATTGGTTATATTTAATAATGACCCTACTTAATTGTACTTAGTTTATAAAGATACTATGAACCAGTTACACAGCTTCAATGCGAGTTTTGTATTTTCTGTTGAAAGTACATGTGGTTCATCAAGCTTAAAAAATCCTTATTTGAGGCATAAATCATCCAGAAAGAAGACAACAATCATTCAGAAGTCATATGGTGCAAACAAGAATTTGCAGAGAGCTATACAAATTTCAACAGCCATCTGTACAGAACATTATATTTGTTGGTACTGCATTTTTATACAGTTGTATGCATGAGGTCATATAGTGTAGATCAGATTCAATGGAGAGGACTCTAACCAAGTCTTGTCAATTAGCTGAATTATCGAATCTTAAATTTAGCTTAAAAATCAAAATTGTAACAAACATTTCATAATATTTGATTAGAGGAAGAAAGCAAGAAAAATGTAAAGAGGACCTGTCATCAGTCTTCACATGGCTGAGTATTCTCTATGAAGTTACAATTCTGGAGCATCTTCTCTTAAAACTCTGTGTTGTGCCTTTCCTCTGTAATTCTTCCTAGAAATGTATGAATAAATTGACAACTGGCATCACCGAATCGCTCATCAAAGAGACATGTTGATACAAAGTCAGCACTGATTGAACTGTTTAAGACGATGTAGGGATGCATCCGAACTAGTAACACCCAGATGTCAATTCATTGGTAACTTTCTAAGGCCTTAGTCAGACGGGCGTTTTTTCGCGCGATTTGCGCATGCGCATGCGTCCGGCGATTTTATAAAACCATTGCTTTGCAATGGTATCGGACACATGAGTGCTTTTTATGCGCTCGTCCGATAAATTATAGAACAGAAATCGCAGATCGCACCTATCTGCGATCTGCGATTCCTGTTCTCTTCTCTATATGCGCTCAATGGGGCCGGCGGCAGCAGCGCCGACCCCATTGAGAACATATAGAAGACAAATCATTCTTCTCTGCCACAGCTGTGGCAGAGAAGAACGATGTTTGCCCATTGAATTCAATGGAGCCGGCAATACAGCTCATTCAGCTGAGAGCTGCCCCTGATTGGCCCTGCGCTGAGCCAATCAGAGGCAGCACTCACTCACCCATTCATGAATTCATGAATGGGTGTGAGTGAGAGCTGCCTCTGATTGGTCAGGCTGTGACCAATCAGAGGCAGCTCATTCAGCAGGCGGGGATTTTAAATCCCCGGCTGCTGAATACTACAGAGAGCAGTTCAGGAGAACTGCCGCCGGCCCCGGCTGAACTCCGTCTGCCGGGACAAGGTGAGTATATATATTTTTTTTATTTTTACACATTTCTGGATGAATTGCAGGGAAGGGCTTATATATTTAAGCCCTTCCCAAAAATTCATTGTGAGATCGCCCGCAGCGCATTGCTTTTAATGGAGCCGGCTTAAATTCAATGCGCTGGACAGCTCCGGACCGTTTCTATTGAAACGCGGCTAGGAGCAGTATTTTCGGGTGATTTTTCGGCCCCGGTCACACGATTTGCGGATGCGCATCCATCATGCGATCCGCAAATCGCGGGAAAAAACGCCCGTGTGACTAAGGCCTAAGAGATATAACAGAGGAATGGCATGATATAGAGCTCTAAGTAAAAATACTCCAGAATTGTTATTTCATGGAGAATACTTGTATTTACAAAAACAGACACATCAGGAGGTGTACGACAGGTCCTCTTTAACAGCACTGTTTTTTATCAGGTGATCACTTAGGCCTCCTTCCCACGGACGGATTTCCGCCGCGTTGCCCGCAGCTATTAGGTTCTATTGAACCTAATAGCTCAATGCTTACGGTGCAGAATTCCGCACCGTAAAATCTCCCGTCCTCACCCGTGGCATGCTCTATTTGTCGCGGGTGTACGCGCGGACGGCTTCCATTGCAATCAATGGAAGCCGTCCGTTCACACTATCTTCCGCTGTAGCACAGCGGAAGATAGCGTGAAATTGCCTCTCCACCAACCGCCGCCGCGTCGTATGACGCGGCCGGTCGCATCATGTGACGCTGTGGGCGTGTCATGTGACGTGGCTGTCATGGTGGAATAAGGACACTTTCCACATTTTCAGTGTTAACATTCAGCATGAAGTTATTCCAAGATTGCAATTTTAACTCTTTTCTTTCCTAATTAGTCATTTAAGTTGAAAGTTACAGTATGTAAAAATGTAGAAACAAGTATGATCACTAGTTTGCTTCTGTGAAGAAGCCAATTTAAAAAAATAAAACCCAAAAAACTGAGTCCTGAAAATCTTCCATCAAGTCACACAGATGTGTTATCACATACTTTAGGATGTTTGATGAACTCTGGTTTGGTAGCTGATGAGTTTGCTGTTAATTGGGCATAGTTTCCTGTCTAATTACAGTTGATGCTGCATACATTTGACTTCCAGAACAATGAACTCAGACAGGTATTTAAATTTTATGCAGTAATAAAGCCTGGGTGTTATGGTAGACACGTTCACAGACGTTCGACAAGTGGGAAAATTGTCAGCTTTGTGCAGTGAGATGAAAATGAGCAGTCTGCTTCAGAGACGGTGACTGGATTTCTGGAATGAAAACACTACCTGATGTCTATGCCGAAATATAGGATAATATCATTTCAACCTTAGTACGCTCATAAGATTCAATAATTTTTATTATCTCAAGGGCAGCTTCACCACAGGTTTAATATGCTGTATAAATCCACTGCAATGATAATTTCCATATCATTACACACCATCACATGCATCATGCGGAACACATTCCTTAGATGTGAATTCTTTCTGCAACTTTTTGGACAAAACACAGGTGTATTACATCTGGGGTCACTTTTAGCTGTATACTGTGCAACCCAACAATCCCATAGTTTGCTGCATATTTAGTATCGCTCCCCTTGCAAGCCATTTGAGCAAGTGCAACATGCGAGCAGAAGGCGCCAAAGCGGAGAAGACCGTGGGGATCTCAAGATGGTAGTCACAGGTGGCTCTACAATCTCTCCTGACTATGGTGCAAAGATATTGTCATGCCTTTGGCAGTCTCTGTTCAGTAAGATTGTCTGTACTGTATAAGGTATATGGTATTGCCTTATTTCTGGCATTACTAGATAGACTTTCCTGTTAGGGCTCCATCTAGTGGGCATTTATATACTGAGCCTCAGTCTATTTTGTCCTCTGAGGGATTCTGTATCTTTCACCCATGACCTCGGTGATATCATCAGCTCAGCCCACAGTAGCTATTTTCTGGCACATTCCCTCCATGTCTGGACTGCTCTAGAGACCCTCTGAAACCTTTATTATCCAGGCTCACAGCGGCATCGTCGGTATGTGATAACTTCTACCTGATGTCCTACTCTTAGCATCCTGTGTATATTATGTTTCCAGTTCCATCATTATACCACTTCTATAGTTTCTAGTCTTGTGTGTGTTATTCAGATAGCAGAGCATGTCTCCTAGGGTTATCATCTCTCATGGCTGTATCACATGCTGCCTGTCTTTTCACATGTATGTAATGTATTCTATGTCCTGCTATGTTAGTGTACATTCCTAAGTGCATTATTTTCTTTGTTCTACAGTTTTACCTCTACCTTGCAATAAAGTTGAAAGCGGACATTGCTCCATCGTCATTGTGTTGCAGGGAAGGTTATCTGCCTGTCTACGTATGCTCCACTCATAGGGAGGACAGAACAGGTATTTCACTCAGAAGTAGCACCCAAATGCCTTGCAATTTTAGGTTGTGCAATAGGCAGGGTTTGTCACGGTGACGGCAACACTCCGATCCAAGACCAAGGTAATCAATGGCTGTAAATAACTTGACACGAATACTGGATTAGATTTTGCAAATAAAAGGGCTTATTGCAATGTACGTATATCGGCCGGGTTTTTACGCCCAGCCGATACATGCTGTCTCTCTCTCTGCAGGGGGAGGAGGCGGGATGTGGCGGGAGCAGTGCACTGAGCTCCTGCCCATTCTCTCCGCCCCTCGCCACTAGTTGCAATGGACTTTCTCACTTTCCCACCCAATCCCCTCTGCAACCCCCCGCTCACCCCCGCGGCCCTACCGAATCTTCAGGGACGAGCCAGCAGGTACTCGAAAAAGGCGGTGCTCTCTCGAGTATATTGCCTTACCGAGTATGCTCGCTCATCTCTAGAGAGGACAGAATGGGGCATAATTTAGCTCCACCCCCGCCCCGCCCCTCCCATTGTAAACAGTGGCGAGGGGGCGGGAGCTCAGTGCACTGTTCCCGGCCTGGCTCGCCTTCCCCCCCTGCAGAGAGGGACAGCGTATATCAGCCGGGCATAAAAACCTGGCCAATATGCTCACGTTGGAATATGCCCTGAAGCAGATGAATAGCACAGACGTACATATATACTTTTTTCGAGTATTACAAACTTTCCTCTTCTCACTTTCTCTGGGAATACTAGAATTGACTTGTGCAGAAAGTATACTGGAGTTAAGATGATCCCTTTACTAGCCCTGGCTGAAACTTTTTGTAACTCACTGTTTTGTGGGACGGCTTCACCCTCCTTGCTCCACACTGTAAGCAGGACTTGGGGGAGCTGAATATCCCGGCTTCCCAAGCCATATTGACACTGGCTCTCAGCTGAAAGTACTGCAGGCTCCCTCCTACACGACTGCTCCTGACGACTCCACACTGCAGACTGACTAACTACTCCATCTCTTCCTGTCTCTTTCCCACCCTTTCTCTACTTCCCCTCCCCCTTCACATAGTGAACTATAATGATAGTTCCTGCTCTAGTCCAACAGGCACACCCCCTGGCCAATCAGTGGGGGCATCACACGCAGCCAACCAGAGGCCAGCTGTCTGCCAAGCTTGCAGTTGCAATGGGAGAAAAGGGGTTTCTCTAACATTCGGCACCTCCTATGCCTCGGTTAGCACATAGGACGGTGCTGCAGGACAGGAGTGTGTGATTGTTTTCTGGAGAACCCTCCGGACCACTACACAAGTATGTAGAGATTGTATGTAGATGTAGAACATGTATGCCTATAAAATAGGATGCACATTCCTGGTTGGTCCCATCTGGTGTGCCATTAGGGGCAACAACCTGCACAAGACACCCCAGAAAAAAACTGAATCATTAGCAAACGAAGCAGTGGGCCTGGAGGGGAAACAAACAACAGGCTTTTCTGGTCAGAGTGGTAAAACCTGGCATGGTGAGCGTTGATTTTGGTCCCTAACTGGGGGCTTTCCACAAATTGGAAGTGAATATACAGCTAATCTGCAATCTGCAAGCTTTCAACCTTTGCATTATAAAAATTGAGATGCGTTGTCTGAGATTTTGTGGATTTAGAATCCAGATCATATTTCACATATGCTGTAGATTCCATGTAGCATTTTTCCGCTCCATGTGGACGAGCTTTTTTAGATCTCATTCACAGAAAATTTTGCTGGAAACATTCCACAGCATTGGTCTATGGCCTAGGTGAAGGCACCCTTAAAGTTTCCATAAACATAATGCAGTAGTGCATGCTGGCCAATCAACTGATTAACCAACCATGTAACACATGGATGGGCCAGGTCTGCGACAGTGAGAGCTTTGCTTTGGATATCGCCCTGCAGCCAATTTGACACAGTAATCAATGTAATGTCTAAATAATAGAGCCACTTAAAAGTCACATAATTACTCATGGAATGATACATAAAGACAAAGCTTTTTTGGAAGTAACAGGAATAGAGGACACTGTAGGCACAGAAAAATGTATCCCAAAGGCTAGGGGAACACAAGCCTTGAGTATGAGTTGTATACAAGAGCAACTCACATCAGACACCTCAGGGACATCAGTCTGATTTACACGGACACAGCACATTGACATGCATTGACATGTCCTACTGCTTGTCTGTAGTATGGACGGGAATAATGCATGTCAAGAGTTTTTTCATACAGACTACTGTCAATGTGCATAGCTCATAGCCTATAATCAGGCTGTATGCTGTCTGTAGATTAATATGTGTAGGAAGCCTAATATAGAACCTAAATTACATACAGGGTGATTGATGTGTCAACATTCCATACCAGACTGCCCATCAGGACATTGATTCAATGCCAATAACAATCCCCTGGTTAACCAATCTATGACCAAGAAAATGCATTGAGACTAAGTTATTGTGGCCAGGAACAGTAACTAGTAGTGGGACTCTCTTTTCAGAGCAATAGCCACTTATGTGAGTTGGAAGATATACTAGTAAATAAGGACAGTGTTGTAAGGATTCGAGAGTCTGTGTTGCTTAATGTTACGGACTGTATTGTCAAAGTATTCAAAGCTGTATTACAACATTCTGAAACTATGTGCCAAGTTCAAATGAATATACCGCTGATTCAACTGCCAAGTAAAGACTGTTATTTGTTTACTGTATGTGTGTCGTCTACAGATGAGCGAGCATACTCCCTAAGGGCAAATGCTCGATCGAGCATTGCCCTTAGCGAGTACCAGCCCACTCGGGAGCAAAGATTCGGCTGCCGGCGCTGGGCGGGAAGCGGCGGGGGAGAGTGGGGAGGGACAGAGGGGAGATCTCTCTCCCTCTTTCCCTCCCGCTCCCCCCTGCTTACTGCCGCAACTCACCTGTCACTCACGCCGGCAGCCAAACCTTTTCTTCCGAGCGGGAAGATACTCGCTAAGGACAATGCTCGATCGAGCAATTGTCCTTAACAAGTATGCTCGCTCATCTCTAGTGTCGTCCCTTACCTAATCCTGCATGTGGGCCATCCCCTACATATATTATTTTTTCATCAATATCTCATCCTCTCAAGATCATACTATACAATTTTTGGATTTTATTTTGTTTTTGACTTAAAATATGTGAAGTGTTAGTGATAGCCCTGGCAAACAATAGGCTGCTATATGTATACACGAGGAATAATACTATATTTGGTCTTTATATACTGTAATTTGTACCCTGTATTTTTCACCTTGTTCTCCTCTGCAGACTGTATCTCTGATCTTCAGTTCTCTCTGAGCAGGTAGATGGAATCTAGCTCTTATGCTGTCTTCTATGCATTGTGCACAGAGACAACTGAAGATTTGTCTCTCTCTGCAACACATACACATAACAGGATCCTGTAGGACAATAGCAAATTACAGGTGTAGAGCGTTAAGAAAACTTCTGTAACAGAATTTATTTACCCTTTCAATAGCTTTTCAATAACTTTTGTTAAAGGGATTTTCCAGACAGTGCCAGCTGCAAATGCTGTGACACACCAGAGCTGGAGCGAAAGCTACTGTTCTGACCAATGTGTAATGGTTGGCTCTTGCATCCTGCAGGCGCAGCTCTTATTGAAATCAATAGGGGTTGCACTTGTAATTGCAGGTGCAGCTCCCATTGAATTCAATGAGAGCTGCACCTGCAATTACGGATGCCAGCCACTACACAAGGGTCAAAGCAGTGGTTTCCGCTCTGAATGCAGTATATCTCTATGCTGTTGTAGCAAGTTATCACAGTTAAGTTAAACTTTTCTACATCTGTACTGAATAGTGGAAAGGTGATTTCAGGAGCTATAACACAGTAAACAATCACTTACTATTAGCTGCAGGCAGAATCTGTGTGAGTCTCTGCTTCTGTCTTCCTCCTCCAACCCTTTCTCTGCTCTCTATAGACGTCTATGGGTAGCATGAGCCATTACCTTCCTCCACTTCCTGTTATCTGTCTTGCTATCTCTGTTACCAGATAGGCATCACTTGACAATAGACAGCAAATTAGTAGGAAGTGAGATATATAGTGTCCAGCACGTAAGAGTGATTTTTCAGCACACAAACAATATTTTAGATCACTACAGTCATTTGAAGTTTTGCTAGTTATCACATATTAACACAAGTTATTTGAAAAGTTTGTGACCATTCAGGTTTCTGATGACTAATGATATAATATTTGAAAATCCCTACAATCCAGATCCAGAATGGCCGTATTTATGTCCCTACAAGCTAAATATAAGCCCAATTTAAGGTTGACCACAACAGAGTTTATCTGCTGACTTATATGATATATACAATATGTTAGAGTGTTATTTGACAGGTTCACTCCAAATGTTAAAATATTCAGTTCTGCGTCTGCTCTTTAGACGATGCTTTGTTTAAAGTTCACTGAAAATCGAAATGTTCAGAACCCGTCAGCAGCCTGCCAATCTCCAGCCACGAGCTTCTTATGATGGAAGGAAATGTCCTTATCATTTCTACGGGCCAATCTATAGCTATAAGAAAGGCTCTGTATTAATGTAATTGCATTTTAAACAAATCGGGCAGTAGGCAGCTACAAGTGCGGATGAGGAAATAGATCAGGCTTAAGTTTCTTGAGAGATTGCACTGGCACGGAACGATATTATGAAAATCCTGCTTTGAGAATGAGAAAAATGACAACAGCGGAAAACGATTTTTCTGCCTGAGTTTTTATTACGATCTGTAGCAATAGATCTTTTGGAAATGTTCAAGGAAAAAAAAAACATATGAAAACATTGTGGCCTGATTTCATATACTCAGCCCTATAAATCATTGCTCTTGAAGCAGATGGAACATTAGCTGGGTCAAATTTCTTTCTTTTCAGATTGAGAAATATCTTCACTTTCCTTCTAATTTTCCCAAGTAAAATACTCTAAATTCCATGACTAGAATTTAATATTTTTATTCTATTTGCACTTTTATTGTGGTCTGAATTAACCGTAATTTGAATTTTCATTTTAACCCTTTCCAATCCACTGTCTGACCTCTGAAGACATTATGATTTAAGGCTGTACAGCTCCGATGTTGGAAGACGTCTGTTTGAGTTTTCTTACTGTATATTGCCAGCCTCTCTGCTGTCGGAGCCTATCCAACGTGTCACCTCATGCAGTACTGGCTTTAGCCAGCATATAGCGCTGTTGTATAATGGCAGAAAAAAAGAGTAAGCCCCCTAGGAAAACCAGGATACAAATTGGATTGGAAAGGGTTAATGGTATCATTGCCACAAACAGATTATTTATTAATGAAAAATGAAGTCGGAAATGTTAGATGGAACTTTTTTCAGCACTGACGATATGCAAATAAATGTTTATTTTACTGTCACGCTTGAGAAAAGTGTAAGGAACTATTTATGGGAATCAAAAAAAGTTTGTGAAAAGTATAAAAATAACAGGAGAACACATATTTTATGAATTTGTTGATAACATTTACAAGCAACCACATCAACCGTAGCCTGAAAATAAGTAAGGATGTATAGATGAGCTGTTGATCTAACATCACCAAGCAAGGTGTGGACAGTTATGGAGAAAGATGATGGGCTTACTGGAATCATTGCCCAGAACAGTGGGCTACGATAGTGTAGCAACAGCCAAGGTTGGATAGCAGAACTTGAACTTGCAGAACTGTGTGCAGGCTGTTGCTGAGATGGCATAGCTGAGGGTATTTGTCAGTGTGGACAGTAGTCAGTTCTGGGGAATCTAGTACAGTTCTGAAAGATGTCGGGGAATGGCAATGTGGGTTGGATGGTGCTAGACTCTCACATGGGGGAGGCTACAGTGTTGAGAAGGGACATGTGGGACATCAGCCCATCATGGACTGGTGAGCCGTGGGTAGTCTGAGGCCTGTAGTGTTGTCTGTTGGTTCAGTCCTGTGGTCTGGTGGACCAAACAGGTGTGTGCTTTGGGAGGTTGGGAGTGGAAGGTCCCTTAGCCATAAAGACAGGAATAGTGGTGACCCTTCTCCAGTTGGTGTTCCAAAGATTTGAGTTGATAGGTTGAACTACAAGTTAAGAGTTAACTCTGATAAACTCTCAAATAAAATGTGACGATAACACAATTTGAGGATATGTATGAGGTTAACTCCGGCTTGAGGCTCCTGTGAAGTCAACTGTGACTTTTAAGAGAGAGCAATAGTTGTTGAAAAGTCAAGACTTTTGAAGTTGTACTTTGGAGAACTGAAGCTACAGAGCCACTGTCTAAAGAGAATTGCAATCACTAAGCTTCTGTATCTCATATGAGAGGTGTGTTTTACCACTGCACTGTGAAAAAAAGTAAATGTTCTATTTTAACCTATTTTGGTCTGGGGCTGTTTCTTTAAAGAGGTTTTCTACTCTTTTTTTAACTAATGATGACTTATCCTCTGGATAGGTCATCAGTAGTTTTAGATGGGGATCTGCCACTTGAGATCCCCATCCATCAGCTGATCGTCTGGCCTACTGTCCAGTGCATCATGCTGGATGTTCTCATAAGCGCACAGGGGAGGAAGTGCAGGTGTAGGCTTCACTCGTAATTAAATCAATGGGAGATGTGTGCTGCTATGGCACTTCCTGCTTCTTTGCTGACCAGAAATCATACTGCTTGGCAGCAGATGTTGTTTTGGAAAAGGTGGATATCGCCCTGCTGTCAAAGCTCCAGAATCAAGCCTCAGACCGTGAAAAAGAGGAGTGGGCTAGACACTCCGGATCTCCAGGAGAAGATGGACTGTGGAAGGTGGGAGCCCGTACCTGTTTGCCTAGGGTCTTGCACCCCATGATGTGTGCTCTATCTCATGGCCCCACCCATCAATCCAAGGATGCAATGGTGAGTTTGGTTAGTCAGCATTGGGTGGCGCCAGGGTTCCGTCAGTCTGCCACCAGGTTCACACAAGGTTGTGTTATCTGTGCCTGCCATAATGCCGGGAAAACTGTTAAAGTCCCTCGTAAATGCACTCCAAAGCCATTGTATCCTTTCCAGAGACTGCAGATTGATTTCATCCAGCTCCCCAAGGTTGGGATCTATGAATATGTCCTGGTGTGTGTCTGCCTCTTCTCAAACTGGCCGGAAGCGTGGCCCTGCAGCAGGGCCAATGCAAAAACTGTTGCAAAAAAACTGCTTTCCGAAGTAGTATGCAGGTATGGTGTCCCAGAAGTGATAGAAAGTGACAGAGGTACACATTTCACATCACAGGTGTGCCAAGAAGTGACTCAAGCACTGGGGATTGAGCAGGCGTTCCACACTCCATACCACCCACAAAGCAGTGGTAAGGTGGAGCGCATGAACGGTACCCTCAAGACAAAAATTGCTAAGGCTGCAGCAGAAACTGGGCGACCTTGGACAGAGTGTCTGCCTATAGCCTTATACTCCATCCGTACTACACCTAATAAGCGCACTGGACTTAGTCCCTATGAGATACTCTTTGGGGCACCACCTAAAACTGGTCTGTATTTTCCACAGCAATTGCAAATGCTACATTCAGATTTGACTTCTTATGTGGCATCCTTGCAAAAGACATTGCAGCAGATTCATAAACGTGTTTTTAGTTCCATTCCAGATCCATCCTCACTCTCAGGAACTCATCAATTGCAACCAGGAGATTGGGTAACTGTACGTAAGCACGTCAGGAGGGCATTGGAGCCTCGCTTTGAAGGTCCTTACCAGGTCCAATTAACTACTCCCACCTATGTGAAGGTCCAAGGGAAAGAGACATGGATACATGCTTCCCACTGCAAGCTGTTCGTAGGCTGCCAGGAATAAATCAAAGGAAGTATTCAGTCATACTTTGTCTCTTATGTACATTGATTACTGTTGTTACTAATCAGGATGGTCTGGACACCAGTTGTAACAATAAGTTTATCAAATATCATGGAATTGTGTCTAGAGTGAAAAATCTTTCAGATTGTTGGGTATGTACACATTCTCCTGTCTCAGCTAAGGCAATGCCCTATTTTGCATCTCCTTTGACTGAGCAGGAGTTGTTGACTTCTATCTGTTGGGATCTCCCTCTTATCTCTCTCCCTGAGGATCAAAAGAGAACAGTGATAGCATTACCTGTCACAGGATGGACTAGACACCCCTGGTGGCAGGTGAATTTAACCTCTAGAATTAATAAATTCTTTGAATTAAGGGATGAGGGTGCAGGGTGGCATAATAAACCACTTCAACTGTTAGAAATGGGAAACATACCTACAGATAAGCTGCAGATCAGTTTTTCTATTCAAGATAAAGTAGCAGTTGTCCAATCTAGAGTAATCTCAGGTGTTAATGTGGTGCAGAGGAAACCCTCTGTCCTCCTTCGGGAACTGCATAATACCACATGGCAATTTTCTGAAAGGTTTCCAGACAGTGACCCTACACAGTGTAAAGACCTACACGGATATTACAAAGAAGGGGGAGAAGTGCGAGGGCCTAGACAGACCACGGATAGTGAGCAGCCACAGATTCATGAACATTCAAGTGATGAACAGCCAAAATGTGATCTTAAAGCCTATTATGCAGTCTTGACCGGAGATAAGGCTACATCATGGTGCCTATTCCCTGACACAGTTCTGGTAGCTTATATTGCAAGTGCTCTCATACATGGCGCGCAGCTTAAACTGCCAGAAGGCATATACGTAGTATGTGGAAGTAAGGCATACAGATGGCATCAGCCTGACAACCAGTGTGAACAAATGCACAAAACTACGCATCAATGCCGGAATCACCAGCAGAAGCATCAAAGGTATTAGGACATTCAAGATCATCAATCCAATACGGAATATACCAGCGATTATTAATAATGCTAACCCACAAACTGCCACTATTTAGAATAGGAACTGCATGGCATGGAACCTCAAGATATAACCGGTGATGCAAATAATAAGAACAGCGGGAGGTAACAGTATGCCGCACATGAGACAACACAAAAGGAGTAGTCGGAGATTCTCGAGTCAGTACTGCTGTACAAATGCAAAAATCACAAACCATACAAACAGAAAAAGAACCAAATGCGGGGAAGGAAACCAGCTCTATGATTCTTGTACACAATATAACCAATCCACAATGACATCAGAAGAATAAGGAAAAATGCAAGAAAGCAACCCTCTTCACAATATGCATCCACCGACTTTAGAGGAGTATCACAGGGGTGTTGAGTACCATTAGACATAACGTAGACATATATTAGTGTAACATAATAACAATGGGATAGCCCAGGGAAGAACCAACAAGTAGTACAAAAGGAGTTAAGGTAAAAACACAAATATAACAGCGTACAGAAAATGGACAAAAGGTAAAGAAAGAAGAACATATAAAAAGATTAAGGAAGATGTATTTTACCTGATAGGGAGCAAGTTCATAAATGCTGAAGCTGTACACCTGGCACTGACACCGCAGCCGACCCCTCTCCCCTAGGAGAAGTCAAGAGAAATCTCTTGCCCCGGGGTACTGCTTCATCCAAGAGAAGTAGGCCGGTGCTCCACGTTCAGTAAGAAGTGTATAGTTTTTAGCAATCTCGCTGGGGCCTCCAACTGATAAAGCAGTGATAAAGAAGTACGCCTAGATCAGGTAAAATAAGTATAAGAGTCACTAGTGACAGCGACCTTAACCAGAACTCAGACACGACATCCGAATGTAGTCAAAGTCAGTAAGAATGCCTGGTGGGCCAGGCACCCATCTTTTATTAAGCATTAAAAGAAGGTGTGGTTAACATATAGAGAGGGGAGGCATATTCAAATAAGATATAGGTAAAACATATGGGAGTATACATTATTGGCAGGTAAATGACTTTCTCAGGCTCTAAATATCACATTTGACATAGAGACATTGGAATTCACAGATGTTGCAAAGTTACACAATAATAGGATAACCCCTCCGCACCCACAAGCTCAACGCATCCTGGTTTCCACGAAAAAGATACTTTCATAATGCAAAAACATCCTTGTACTAATCACCATGTGTACGTGACATGCTAAATCAGCACACAGTTCATGACTAGGCCAGCGTGTTCTCATCTGAAGGCCTTAAAGGGATTTTCAGAGTGAACCAATGTCATGAACCAAACTACATCTTTTACAGTCACATCCAGTCCTGACCAGGAGAGAAGCAGGAAGTGCTGAAGCAGCAGTTCCTCCCCTGTCTGTTAATGACAACATCTTGTCATCGAGCCCCTGCAGGGACCAGCGTAGCACTGACCTGCTCCCGCAGCTCCGGCTCTGTGATGTGCTGGCTGACGCATGCGCAGAGTGGAGCCAGCGGCCGGGGAGTGACATTTCTGTGTGGGACTCTGCGAGGGGCCTTACTCTTGCTAATTAAAAAATGTGTGTTAGGAAGAGATGTAGAGTATGATTACAGGATTAGACTAAACAGGGATTGCTTGTAAACTGTCACCATAGAGATGCATAAGTCTTCCTAGGAGCTGCAAACACCAAACGGTAAGGTATTTTTAATCAGGATGATTTACAAAATGGCTTCATTTTTCATTGTAGATGCTTTGGAGAAAGGCAAATGGTGATTATAGCCTTTAATGAGTTAAAAATCAAGTATGTAAAGAATACATAAAATAATTAAATAGATGTCTTTCAGGCTGTAATATACAAAATCTAACAATATATACAGCACTACTGAAACAACACAAACAACTGGCCATCCTTTTTTAGAATATTGATAGACAAGATTTATCTTGCTTTCAGTTAAAGTTTAGAGAACTTATCTGACATTTCTTAATTGAAAACGGTGGGCAGGATGTTCTATCAGAGATACAGGGTAACAAAGTTATCAATTAAAATAGTCAATACTATTTTCCACACACAGCAGTGTACATTCCGATAGAATATATGAGGCTCTCTGAATTGACTTGTTTAAAACTAATTTATCGGCGTGTTCGCAGTCATCAGCCTCTGTATTGGCAATTATCTCAGCTCACTGGATGTCTGCCATTTCTAACGCACGAATGCTACAACAAAAATAAACACATTTTTAATGTCTATTTGCAATGGTTATATCCGTGTAGGGAGTATGCCTACTGGAAATTTGTGACCTTAACTTAAAGGGATTGTGCAGTTTGGATGCCCTTATATTGGATAGCATATATGGTTACACTTTCTAATACAGTTGAAAAAAGGTGTAACAACACATAGAACCCAATTGTATGAAAAGTATACTATACGAGCTATTTATTATAGGCTATATATATTTTTGACATATACACTGTTTGCATATCCTAATTTACACATCAAGCATGGTGTGAGCATAGCCTTAAGCCTCATTTACACGCAAAGTTCACCGCTCAAATTTCGTTCAAAAGTTTGAGCGATCATTTTTCATAAACTGTTAATGGGTACTAATGCCCATTAGTATCTTATTAGCTTCATTTGCATGTAAATGAGCCTCGCTTTGCTGTATGTAGATAACAGCGGGTGGTCTGTTATCTGCATACAGCTCCATTGTTCTCCCTCCGGACTGCAGCTGAAAACAATGTTATCAGCGCTGCTGTGGAGAATCACAGCATAGGGTCCATGCTATCAGCTGCTCGGCCGAATGATGGATTTTAAACTTAACATAATATCATCGTTCGTCCAAAAAGCAAAAACAATGGTGCATTTACACGCAATGATTATTGCTCAAAAGACATTGTTTGAGCGAATTTTTGAGCAATAATCATCCCGTGTAAATGGGGCTTTAATCTGGAATCTGATTCATGTCATGCTACTAAACACTGTGGTGCTGTGGTGCTGCAGTTCACAAGATGGCTTGCAGAGGGTGTGAAATTAGACATTCTGTGTGCTAAATTAGGGATGGAAGAGGGGAAGGAAAACAGACAGTTTTGAAGGAGCTGGGAGAGGCGCAAGCCCGAGATCTGGTGTGGGACCAGTAAAGTCTGAGAGGGAGGACGCCCCTAGACTCACACTGCTACTGGGGAATGAAAATGACTCTGAAAGAGCTGAAAGTGCTGCAAGCCCAAGGTCCAGTGTGGGATCAGTAAAGACCATGAGTCTGACAGGGAAAATGCCACAGATTCACACACACGGTGGTCGGGTATGATAATGACTTTGTTGGTGTTATGGCATAGGCACTGTGATGTCGGTGATAACAGTGTGAAACTGAAATAAAAAGCTGGTGAATCCAGATATTTTCTAAAGATACGGTCTCGAAATGAAGTTCTTGATGTGTTGCCACTAGAGATGAGCGAGTATACTCGCTAAAGGCAATTGCTCGAGCGAGCATTGCCTTTAGCGAGTACCTGCCCGCTCGAGACCAAAGGTTCGGGTGCCGGCGCGGGGGAGCGGTGAGTAGTGGCAGTCAGCAGGAGGGAGCGGGGGGGGGGGGGGGGGAGAGAGGGAGAGAGATCTCCCCTCCGTTCCGCCCTGCTCTCCCCCGCAGCTCTCTGCCCGCCGCCGGCACCCGAACCTTTCGTATCGAGCAGGCAGGTACTCGCTAAAGGCAATGCTCGCTCGAGCAATTGCCTTTAGCGAGTATACTCGCTCATCTCTAGTTGCCACCCATCTTGTGGAGAAAGATGGCCACCCAGAAGTGAGTGGACCCCGAATTACCACGCAATACATCATGTAATAACCAAAAGCAACAGATCTAAATGTTTGTTGTGGAATAAGATAATTTAGGGTGGATTTAGTAAAAGATGGTCTTCATTGGTGCATTTCCAAGGATGTACCTACCATAGAGGCAGTCTATACAGCTGCTATGAAGCTTTTGAGTGATGTTGCTCAGTGCAGGTTGGCATTATTCCTTGATTTAATGAATGGTGTGAACCCGTGCCAAGGTCCTTTCTCCAGGGACCCAATTAGTAAACAAGGGTCAAGGCAATCAATCCAAGGACCATGCAAAGGCGATGAAGTAAAACAAGAAGCAAAACTTCCTTGGTCATGTGCTTAGGAATGTCAACCAGCACAACAATAGGCAGTTATGTCTCAGGCAGATATGTAAATGATTACATTTGTTGTATGATTAGACACTAGTTCTTGCTATCAGAGGCCGTAAAAGTGCTTCACCCATTGCCCTATAAAAAGGCTCTAAGGGGTGACATCACTGGCGTAACTATAGGGAATGTAGGGGAAGCGGTTGCACCCGGGCCCAGGAGCCCTAGGGGACCCATAAGGCATCTTTTCTCCATACATGGAGACCAGTACAATGAATAAAGCATTATAGTTGGGGTCCCTGTTACAGGTTTTGCATTTGGGCTCAGGAGCTTCAAGTTACTCCTCTGCATTAGGATGTTGAAAAGAAGTTGGGGGCCCCAAGATAAACTTTTGCACCCATGCTGATGAGCCTTTAGCAATGCCCCCGGTACATTACCTCTTATTGAGAGATTGTTGACTGCTGGACATGCTTCTATCATGCACTTAAAGACATTCTGCCCATTGAACAGTCTTTGAAAGGGGGCACATCATTGGAGTGAGAGAAGCAGGATGCTTATTTTGACGAATTGCCTGCAATCTAGGCCTTCTGCCCAAGCTGTTAGGAGTTGTTGGGAGCAGTGGTTACATGAGGGCAGTGAACAGTTTCTGGATGGCCCAGATAGACCATCAGTAGAGAAGATCGTTTGATCTGTCGACAAGCACAAGTAAATGCAACAGTTTTGTTGTCCAACATCTATAGGTGGCACCTTCATTACAGAATCCTGTCTCTTCCCGGACCATTTCCAGGCACTTAGCCAAAAGATATTTGGTGTCACAGCACCCATTGCATATCCTACCTTTAACACCCCAACACAGTTGCCTTCATTTACAGAGGTGTCATGAATGAGAAACCTGAACTGTTGTGAACTGGAACCATATCATCTTCAGTGATGAATCCTGGGTTCTCTTTGAGAGCCGACAGCAATCGAGTTCAAGTATGGAGGCCTCATTGTGAGCACTTCAATTCAACCTTTTCTGTAAAACAACATACTTCCCCAACTGCTGGTGTGATGATCTAGGGTTCCATCGTATATGACAGTCAGTCACCTTTAGTAGTAATACAAGGGTCACTAACAGCTCAGTGATATGCGTAAATGCTGCGGCCACATAATTGCCCCTCATGGCAAGACTTTCAATAGGCATTTTTTAGCAAAATAATACTTGCCCACACAAAACAAGGGTTTCTCAGGAGTGCTTCCACCAGGTTGACATACTTCCTTGCCCTGCTCAGTTGGCAGAGTTATCGCTGATCAAGCATTTATGGCACCATCTGGGATGCCAGCTTTGGCAGCCTATGAGTGAGCAGGTTCTAGAGGCCCAGTTGCAACATTTACAGGGAAATGTGCCGCAGGATAACGTACCGAGCCTGTATGCCTCCATGCCCTACCATATCTCATTATGTATCCACACTAGAGGTGGTCCAATGGGGTACTAGAACTTCCTCTGAATTGTACAGTTTTCCGCAGTAAACTTATCCTTTTGCTCTAATATTGTAATAACTCACATATCATTATTACAATTACAAAATTTAATATGATTCCAACAACTCCTTCTTGGTACATTTTTTGTTGTTAATTAGTGCATCTTCATGAACCATTTTGTAATACAACATGCATTAGAAATTGGCTATGTATATGCCTTCAAGAATAATTGCTAAATTTTAAGAATTAGTAAATCAGTTCATGTATATCTGCTCCAAGGCCGGCTTGCAGTTCTTTGTGATTGACATGTTAAAGTATTTTCATTACAATTTTGATCCCTTGTGTTGACAACCGTGTTTCACTTTCTTACTAAATTTATCCATTGACAGCAATAGCTATGATGACAGCTGCAGTAAAAGCCTAATTAATTGTTTTGCAATCAGATAGATTGTATGTTCCAATTATATTTGTTACACAATCTAAACTTATGAACTTAGTTACAATCTTATGAAAGGTTTCAGCTCTATCAGATGTACAGGGTTTAGAATGTTTTTATCTTGGAGTATTTTGCCGTAATTTGGAAATTAAGTGCAGGAAAAAGTCGCAGCTGTTGCCGTCTATACATCTTTTTTGTAGTCCCATTATATTGATTTGATTTGACATGGATGATGGTTTATCTAATCTACTTAAGCCTTTCTCTATTCAAAGCAAAACTACTGGGCCAAAGAGTCAAAATTAGTTTGCTTTTACCTTCGAAAGCTGCTATTTTGTAGAAAGAAAATCACCAGTGCAAGTATAATGCTGGACACCCCCCAATAAGTGGTAGGTGTGTGAGTGGTTGTTCGACAGTACTTTGCACCTGTGCTACCTCTCCATACAGCAGTTTGCTGTTCTGCTTGTTGTTGAAAGTGGTGCTTATACCTGCATTTGTATTTTTGTATCAGTAAGTATTGCCGCTGGCAGTATTTTCTTGAATAGATTTAATTCCCTCTCAGGGCAACCTGCCAGACTTTATTGTATGGAGCCCCATTAATTGGCTGTAAACCTGCATGATGCATTACACGTATCAGTGAGAATGGCACCCCTTGTATGCCTTATCTATATGCAAGTTTAATGTTGGCTAGCTACCCTCCCAGTATGTGGAAGGTATGTGAGTAGTTGTTTTTTTTCGGTATTTTGCACCTAGTCAAGCTCCTTTATTAGAGATGAGCGAGCACCAAAATGCTCGGGTGCTCGTTACTCGGGACGAAATTTTCGCGATGCTCGAGGGTTCGTTTCGAGTAACGAACCCCATTGAAGTCAATGGGCGACCCGAGCATTTTTGTATATCGCCGATGCTCGCTAAGGTTTTCATTTGTGAAAATCGGGGCAATTCAAGAAAGCGATGGGAACGACACAGCAACGGATAGGGCAGGCGAGGGGCTACATGTTGGGCTGCATCTCAAGTTCCCAGGTCCCACTATTAAGCCACAAAAGCGGCAAGAGTGGGCCCCCCCCCCCCCCCACTGTCAGCATAAAGATCGTTCTCCTCTGTCATAGCTGTAACAGCTGTGGCAGAGAAGAACGATGTTTGCCCATTGAATTCAATGAAGCCAGCAATACAGCAGGTTCCACTGAAAGCAATGGGCTGTCGGCGATCGCGGGATGAATTGTCGGGAAGGGCTTAAATATATAAGCCCTTCCCTGCAATTCATCCAGAAATGTGTTACAATAAAAATATATACCGGCGTATAAGGTGACGGGGCGTATAAGACGACCCCCCAACTGTCACCTTATACGCCGGGAATACAGTGGAGCAAAGAATAAAAATCATTACTCACTTCACCGGTGCTTCTGCGGTGCTCCTGCAGGCTGTCGCTCCCTCCTGGTCCCCGGCAGAGCATTGCTTTCTGGACGCAGTGGTTGAAATCCCCGCCTCCAGAAACACACGTGCCTTCAGCCAATCACAGCCATTCAATGACATCATTGTCATTGGCTGTGATTGGCTGAAGGCACGTGTGTTTCTGGAGGCGGGGATTTAAAGCCCTTCGTAGAGAAAGCAATGCTCTGCCGGGAACCAGGAGGGAGCGACAGCCTGCAGCAGCGGCACAGAACACCAGGAGAAGTGAGTAATGATTTTTATTCTTTGCTCCACTGTATTGCCGGCGTATAAGGTGACAGTTGGGGGGTCGTCTTATACGCCCCGTCGCCTTATACGCCGGTATATATTTTTATTGTAACACATTTCTGGATGAATTGCAGGGAAGGGCTTATATATTTAAGCCCTTCCCGACAATTCATCCCGCGATTGCCGGCAGCCCATTGCTTTCAGTGGAACCTGCTGTATTGCTGGCTCTATTGAATTCAATGGGCAAACATCGTTCTTCTCTGCCACAGCTGTTACAGCTGTGGCAGAGAAGAATGATTTGTCCTCTATATGTTCTCAATGGGGTCGGCGCTGCTGCCGCCGGCCCCATTGAGCACATATAGAGAAGAGAACAGAAATCGCAGATCGCACAAAGGTGCAATCTGCAATTTCTATGGCCTAAGAAGGACCGTTGGGGTTCTTGAAGCCTAAAATAACTCCTAACACTCTCCCTATAACAGCTCCGGCATCAACAACACTTTCCCTAAACTATGTCAGAATGCATCTGTGGCGAGCCGCGGGAGGGGCCGATTTTAATACTCGGGTGACACCTAATCTCGCTAGCCACTCACTGCAGGGGGGTGGTATAGGGCTTGAACGTTGCAGGGGGAAGTTGTAATGCCTTCCCTGTCTTTCTATTGGCCAGAAAAGTGTGCAAATTTGTCAGGGAAGAAAATGAAAGTAACCCGAACATCGCGTGGTACTCGTCACGAGTAACGAGCATCTCGAACACCCTAATACTCGAACGAGTATCAAGCTCGGACGAGTATGCTCGCTCATCTCTATTCTTTATATAGCAATTTCCCTGTTTGCATACTGTTGAATCAGTGGCCCCCATTGCAGAAGTAACAAGTGATAAACTCTGTGCACACAGGTTGCACATCCAAAAGGTTGGCCATAGACAGAGTAAGAAAGTTGAACAATCAATAAATAGGTACCTGACTGTGAATCACAATGCCTCATTCCAAAGTACCACCACCATCCAAAAAGATTGTGTCACGGTGTGGCTAGCAGACATTTGAGGGACTGGGATGGCATCGCAGCATTGGCCCACGTGATGTGCCATGTTGCAATGTGTTCAATTTCTGTCACCACTGGTTAGCAGGGAGTTAACTATTCATTGCCGTTAAAGGGGTTGTCCCGCGCCGAAACGGTTTTTTTTTTTTTCAATAGCCCCCCCGTTCGGCGCGAGACAAACCCGATGCAGGGGTTTAAAAAAAAGGGATAGTACTTACCCAAATCCCCGCGCTCCGGTGACTTCTTACTTACCTTGCGAAGATGGCCGCCGAGATCTTCACCCTCGGTGGACCGCAGGTCTTCTGTGCGGTCCATTGCCGATTCCAGCCTCCTGATTGGCTGGAATCGGCACACGTGACGGGGCGGAGCTACGAGGAGCAGCTCTCTGGCACGAGCGGCCCCATTCAGAAGGGAGAAGACCGGATTGCGCAAGCGCGTCTAATCGGGCGATTAGACGCTGAAAATTAGACGGCACCATGGAGACGAGGACGCTAGCAACGGAACAGGTAAGTGAATAACTTCTGTATGGCTCATAATTAATGCACAATGTACATTACAAAGTGCATTAATATGGCCATACAGAAGTGTATACCCCACCTTTGTTTCGCGGGACAACCCCTTTAAGTGATTAATCGACCGGCTGAAGTAGTTGGCTGCTCAGCCAGTTTTGTTTGGTTATTTAAACCAGATCTTCTGAACAGTAGGTGCTGGTTATACTTTCTGTTTGGAGGTGTTTCTAGTCTTGTTGGCAGCTCCTGGGTTGGAACTGCATCTCAATTAAAGGGGTTTCCCGGGGAAAATACTATTGATGAACTATTTTCTGGACAGGTCATCAATAGTTGATCAGCTAGGGTCCGTTGCTTGAGACCCAGACCGATCAGCTGATTGTTTGCCTGCTCACAGTGCCACAATTACACAGAGGTTGGAGCGGAAACAGTGGAAGTCTCTGCTCCGACCTCTGTGAAGTGGCCAGCACTTGTAACTGCAGGCAAGGCTCGCTTTGATTTCAATGAGCAATAGACCCCAGCCAATCAGCTATTGATGACCTATCCTGAGAATAGGTCATCAATAGTATTCTCCATGGAAAACCCCTTTAAGATAAATCTACTTTTGTTCTACTTATTGATGTGGGGTGTTAGCACATCCTTTTTTCCTGCACTAGTGGTTGTATATGTTTTAGTGTAATCTTACTTTTGCCACTATTTCATGTCACTATCTAGGGAAAGTCAGGGTTTCCACAGGTTTTTGAGCTGTGGCCACCCTCATCAGGGTGATCACTCTGCTTATAGCTAGGGTCTTCTTGTATTTGAAGGTTTAGGATCAGAATCCCAGTTTTCCTTTTTGGTGTTTCCTTATTATGTATTTGTGTTACCCATGTTTATGTTCTGTGTATGTATGCGTTCAGTCCAAGTCGGACGTGACAGATGGTTTTATTAGACTTCTATGTACTGTAACACAGTGAATCTATTGCAACTTATACGTTATTATAAAATGTTGTTAAAATGTGAAATTTCTCATAATTTACCCAGAACTGCTCATATAGAGAATCAGCTTCCTGTAGGAACTTTCCATAAATTATTTAATGCTAGCTCCAAAAATAGAGCACAGGTGCACCTGAATCTGTCAGCAGCGGATTAGAGTGATTGTGTGAATGGTGCTGACAGTAGGTGAGTGATGGCTGAGGCTCATATTAATTATTAGCTGTACTGGCATTAGAAATGAGTGACGGGATATTTATTGACATGCAGAATTTTTCGCTTTTTCTTGAGGCTAAAAGTTGAATGAGAGAAAAATGGAACAGCATTAAAGGGGTAAAATATATGATTAAATATTATATTTATCTGTCACATCAGGCAAAACATAATTTTTTAATTAGAATCATCCTTAAAAAACTTACCTGGGTCTGGATATTGCTCTTAAATACTTGTTATTGCACCCCTGCTCTTCTTTTTGCTCCCTCTTAGAACATCCATCTAATGTGTTCAGTGCTGGTGAGAAGTAGTCACTCGTAGTACACTGATTCTTATTGGTTGACCTGTACAATTGCAGAAGTCACTTCACTGCCTACATGGAAGAGGATCCAGGCAATGGGACTGAGCTATTGGGCAAGTGTGACCACCCGCACTGGATACATTACATGGATATTCTGAGATGAAATCAAAAGGGCAGCAGGGGGCGCCACAACATACATGTAACACAATATCTAGACAAAGAAGAATTTAAAAGAAATTATTTCAACTGAAAATTAAAACAGTCATGTGTTAGCCCAGTCTTACATGACTGCATTTGAATTGCGGATTCTGTGATTGCCGCTATGATATACACGGTAATACACAGGCATTGAAAGGCATAGACTTTCACCACTTCGCTCACACTTGTGGGTAGGTACTTCGCAAGCTGAAGCATGCTCTATTTTACTTCGGATTCCGAACATTTGGGCTCCATTGATCTCTATAGATGTGTTTGATCTGCAGTGCGTATGCAATTAACATTGCACATGGATGCGGATTCGTTCACAAATTGTATGTAACAGCATTTAGGGATATGATTGGACAGGAGGGAACCCATTGACTTTTATGGGAGACTGTTGTAGACATGTTCTGTGACCTGTGTGGGGATCATTTTGCAGGGAGGGAGTAGATAATTACAGCCGATCACCTATAGTGAATGGTGGATCCTGTTTTATCTACATATAGGTTTCACCTCTCAGTGTAATCCTGCCTGTGATGTTAGCAAGATGACTGCTGCAAAGCTTTCTTCACAGATCAGGAAGTATCAGCCTTGTATGAGGCTCTGTGGTCAGTATGAAAAATGCAGAGTTTTATGATTTTTTTTAAATACAGAGAATTAGAAAACATACAAAAAATTCTTAAAAAATATGTTTAAAACAAAATATAATTTCTATAAAAGTTTATTTTCTGATGACACACTTCCTTTAAATGAATGAGCAACCATGTAATACATAGTCAAACTGAATCTACTCTTGTTCATAGAGGGGAATCTTAGTTTGGGATCCTTGTCAATGACATCCATATAGAAAACGGCGCAGTGTCCCTTTAAACAGGTAGATTTCCAATCCATGTAATGTCTATGTATTTCACAGACATCCCACAGACCCATTATAGCCAATTAGGCTATTCAAATAGGTGTTTTTTTCACACTGACTGATGATCTGTGTGAACAACATCACAATATGTCCTATTTTTGTCTGTATCTTGGGCTTCTCCCTGACTAACATGTTACAAAATGACACGAGATATGAGTATTATTTTAATGCAATCAATGAAGGTTATGTTTTAGTCTTGTGTTAATTAGTGAATTGGATAATTTATATATAGTGGGGCCTACTAGTGATATCTGGTTTACAGTAAAGTGTCTCCCTTCAGTCGGTGACATCATAGTATTCTGTTTAATGACATCACAGGTGGCTCATTTGTGACATCTGTCTGCATTCCATCAGAAAACTCTCAGCCCACCAGACCAGCATCTTCTCACTATACACCATGGAAGAGCTTCAAGCGGTGATCCCGGATGCCTCTGCAGGACAAGCGCCCCCTGCATGGTACGTAAGGATCATTTCAGTGTTGTATGCTCCTCTGTACGGCCCCATTCACATCTGCGTTAGAGGTTTCGTTAGGAATCTCCGGCGCAGATCCAGCGGAAAATCCCTGATGAAATATTGAATCTACACTGGGAAAGTGATGATCAGGATACCAGAAGGTGGATGGACCCCATTATAGTCAGTGGGTTCTGTTCGGGCTATTTGGGGGCTTTACTGTATATTTGGCTTATGCTATGTAAAAACGCACTGACCCATATGGGGTGTAACGATACTGGTCCCGCACCTTCAGCCAATAGCTACATAGCACTATACAGGTGGATTGATAACATATGATATTCTGGGAATACCCCTTTAAATAACACATTGGGCTCTGCTTTATCTGTCTATGTAGTGTATTTCCGTGGGATTCAGCTGAGTAGGGGTTAATGTTACATTATAATAAATACATCTGTATAAGAAATACTTGGGTTAGTGAGTTATTGCGGGTTACTGTATAGAGGCAGGACGGGTGAAGCTCCTGAAAATACATAGTATATACAAGCAGTACATAACATGGCAGCCATGCTTGTGGCTACTTGCTCCACTCAACTTCCTTTTCCAGGGAGCTGTAATTCTTGAGAAATTATTGAAAATCAACAAAAATATGGTGAATATTTAAGATACCTCAGTTATCAGAACAAAATAAAAACAGGCCTGGTCACCCATAGCAACCAATCAGAGCTCAGCTTACATTTCTGAAGCTGCTGTGGAGAAATGTGAGCTGCTCTGTGATTGGTTGCTATGGGCGACGGGGCCTGCTGTGCTGTGGGAATATGTCACCTGGTAATGACAACATGATTAGATGGGCTTTGTATTAGTCGCATGAGGGTGACGGTATATTTCTATCCAGGCGACGCAATGTATGCAGTTCCCAGAAGGTGAGCGTTAGACTGGGGATTTGTGTTGTGGACAATTTTGGAGTTAAAGTCAGATTGGACAAGATGGCTGCCGGACAGAGATAGACGCGACCATCCTGTTTTATATGTTTTTACTTTTAAGATAAAAGATGTTAATGTCTGCGTTATTTTTTCTAAACTGAAACCTCAGTATTTAGGGAGGGGGGAGGCAAACCGGGCAGTTGCTGAGGGCCCCCATCCCCCAAAAGGCCCCCACTATAGCATCGCTGTTCAGCAGCCGATCTGTGAAAATGAGCGGAGGGGCAACCAAGCAGCAGTGATGGCGGTCATCTATTTAATGGCTTTCAGGTCCCTCTGAGCCGCTGTCACCACACGTCAGTTTCTACTCACATACCAACTCCTGCTCTTGCTCTCCGTCCGTTGCTTCAGAGCAGAAAGCGGAGTCGGGTATGGGGATGCACATTGCCCGCTGGGACAGTCGCTCGGCGATAGACATTTCTGTTCCTCTATAGTGTTTTTGGAGCAGAGAAAAACAATTAAATGTTTACATTTTTTGCCCCATTCATTACAAGGGGTTTTTATAATAATGTTTCCTTTTGCTTCCATTCAGTTTCCATTTTTTAAGCAGTACAAGTAGCGCCGCAGACCGCACTGTTTGCTCTGTTTAAAAAAGAAAAAACAGAAATTGAACGTAAACAAACAGAAACATTTCAGTTTTTTAAAAAAACCCATACAAAGAATGAAATGTTTAATTCCATTTTAATTCCATTTCCCTGCTCCAAAAACAGAGAAAATTGCTAATGCGTGCTAACACTGGTGTGAACGACCATTACTTTGTGCAGATACACACAAAAGACACTATTATTTTGTAGCGCCATAGAGGGTAATCTATAGAGAAATGCCCAGCGGGTACTATTACTTTGTGAGGACGCAGGGCACACTGGGACACTATAACTTTGTGGGAGCACAGAAGAGTACAGTGACTTTGTGGGAGCACAGAGGGCACTATTACCTTCTGGAGGCACACACAGGGCACTTACTTTAGTGGCCATAGAAGGTGTATTATTTTCAGGGTTATTACGAGACTTTTATTACCATTTAGGGGGAAAAGAGGGATGATTAGGGCACAGATGAGAGCACTATTACTCTTGTGGTGGGCACTATTACTGTGTGAGGCACTAAGAAGGGCAGCACAAGCTGAGTTCTGATTGGTGGCTATGGACAAGAAGGGCAGTTTTTGTTTTAGACTATTTTGATCAATTGAACTGCCCCAAAATGTCCCTTTCTTCACATTTAAGAAACTTAACCCTTTTCAATCCAATTTGTCTCCTGGTTTTCCTAGGGGGCTTACTCTTTTTCTGCCATTATACAACAGCGCTATATGCTGGCTAAAGCCAGTACTGCATGAGGTGACACACTGGATTGGCTCCAACAGAAGAGAGGCTGGCAATATACAGTAAGACAACCCTGACGGATGTCTTCCAACATCGGAGCTGTACAGCCTTAAATCATAATGTCTTCAGAGGTCAGAGAGTGGATTGGAAAGGATTAATGGCTTTCTCTGAAAGCGCTCTAAGTGATGAACTGTTCTTGCTCAGCTCTACTACTCTCAGGCTTCTCCCTTCAGTTGGCGGATGAATCACTGACTAACGTTACAAAAATGATACGAGATATGAGTATTATTTTAATGCAATCAATGAAGGTTATGTTTTAGTCCTGTGTTAATTAGTGAATTAGATAATTTATATATAGTGGGGCCTACTAGTGATATCTGGTTTACAGTAAAGTGTCTCCCTTCAGTCGGTGACATCATAGTGTTCTGTTTAATGACATCACAGGTGGCTCATTTGTGACAGCTATCTACATTCCATCAGAAAACTCTCAGCCCACCAGACCAGCATCTTCTCACTATACGCCATGGAAGAGCTTCAAGCGGTGATCCCGGATGCCTCTGCAGGACAAGCGCCCCCTGCATGGTACGTAAGGATTATTTAGTGTTGTATGCTCCTCTGTACGGCCCTATTCACATCTGCGTTAGAGGTTTCGTTAGGAATCTCTGGCGCAGATCCAGCGGAAAATCCCTGATGAAATATTGAATCTACACTGGGAAAGTGCTGATCAGAATACCAGAAGCAGGATGGACCCCATTATAGTCAGTGGGTTCTGTTCGGTGCTATTTGTGGGCTTTACTGTATATTTGGCTTGTGTTATATAAAAACGCACTGCCCCATATGGGGTGTAATGATACTGGTCCCACACCTTCAGCCAATAGCTACATAGCACTGTACAGGTGGATTGATAATATATGATATTCTGGGAATACCCCTTTAAATAACACATTGGGCTCTGCTTCATCTGTCTATATAATGCACTACAGTGGGATTCAGCTGAGCAGGGGTTAATGTTACATTATAATAAATACATCTGTATAAGAAATACTTGGGTTAGTGAGTTATTGCGGGTTACTGTATAGAGGCAGGATAGGCGACGCTCCTGAAAATACATAGTATATACAAGCAGTACATAACATGGCAGCCATGCTTGTGGCTACTTGCTCCACTCAACTTCCTTTTCCAGGGAGCTGTAATTCTTGAGAAATTATTGAAAATCAACAAAAATATGGTGAATATTTAAGATACCTCAGTTATCAGAACAAAAATAAAAACAGGCCTGGTCACCCATAGCAACCAATCAGAGCTCAGCTTACATTTCTGAAGCTGCTGTGGAGAAATGCAACCTGCTCTGTGATTGGTTGCTATGGGCGACGGGGTCTGCTGTGCTGTGGGAATATGTCACCTAGTAACGACAACATGATTAGATGGACTTTGTATTAGTTGCATGAGGGTGGCGGAATATTTCTATCCAGGCGACGCAGTGTATGTAGTTCCCAGAAGGTGAGCGGCATAGTGGGGATTTGTGTTATAGACAATTTTGGAGTTAAAGCCAGATTGGACAAGATGGCTGCCGGACAGAGATAGACGCGACCATCCTGTTTTATATATGGTTTTCTTTTAAGATAAAAGATGTTTATGTCTGCGTTGTTTTTTCTAAACTGAAACCTCAGTATTTAGGGAGGGGGGAGGCAAACCGGGCAGTTGCTGAGGGCCCCCATCCCCCAAAAGGCCCCCCACTGTAGCATCGCTGTTCAGCAGCCCATCTGTGAAAACGAGCGGAGGGGCAACCGAGCAGCAGTGATGGCGGTCATCTATTTAATGGCTTTCAGGTCCCTCTGAGCCGCTGTCAGCACACGTCAGTTTTTACTCACATAACAACTCCTCCTCCTGCTGTCCGTCCGTTGCTTCAGAGCAGAAAGCGGAGTCGGGTATGGGGATGCACATTGCCAGCTGGGACAGTCGCTCGGCGATAGACATTTCTGTTCCTCTATAGTGTTTTTGGAGCAGAGAAAAAGAATTAAATGTTTACATTTTTTGCCCCATTCATTTCAAGGGGGTTTTATAATAATGTTTTCTTTCGCTTCCGTTCAGTTTCCATTTTGTAAACAGTACAAGTAGCGCCGCAGACCGCACTGTTCGCTCTGTTTAAAAAACAAAAATTAACCGTAAACAAAGAGAAACATTTCCATTTGTTTAAAAAACCCATAGAAAGAACGAAATGTTTAATTCCATTTTAATTCCATTTTCCTGCTCCAAAAACAGAGAACATCGCTAATGGGTGCTAACACTGGTGTGAACGACCATTACTTTGTGTAGATACACACAAAGGGCACTATTACTTTGTAGCGCCATAGAGGGTAATCTATAGAGAAATGCCCAGCGGGTACTATTACTTTGTGAGGACGCAGGGCACACTGGGACACTATAACTTTGTGGAAGCACAGAAGAGTACAGCACCTTTGTGGGAGCACAGAGGGCACTATTACTTTCTGGAGGCACACACAGGGCACTTACTTTAGTGGACATAGAAGGTGTATTATTTTCAGGGTTATTACGAGACTTTTATTACCATTTAGGGGGAAAAGAGGGATGATTATGGCACAGAGGAGGGCACTATTACTCTTGTGGTGGGCATTATTACTGTGTGAGGCACTAAGAAGGGCAGCACAAGCTGAGTTCTGATTGGTGGCTATGGACAAGAAGGGCAGTTTTTGTTTTAGACTGTTTTGATCAATTGAACTGCCCCAAAATGTCCCTTTCTTCACATTTAAGAAACTTAATGGCCTTCTCTGAGAGCGCTATAAGTGATGAACTGTTCTTGCTCAGCTCTACTACTCTCAGGCTTCTCCCTTCAGTTGGCGGATGAATCACTGACTAACGTTACAAAAATGACACAAGATATGAGTATTATTTTAATGCAATCAATGAAGGTTATGTTTTAGTCCTGTGTTAATTAGTGAATTAGATAATTTATACATAGTGGGGCCTACTAGTGATATCTGGTTTACAGTAAAGTGTCTCCCTTCAGTCGGTGACATCATAGTGTTCTGTTTAATGACATCACAGGTGGCTCATTTGTGACATCTGTCTACATTCCATCAGAAAACTCTCAGCCCACCAGACCAGCATCTTCTCACTATACGCCATGGAAGAGCTTCAAGCGGTGATCCCGGATGCCTCTGCAGGACAAGCGCCCCCTGCATGGTACGTAAGGATCATTTCAGTGTTGTATGCTCCTCTGTACGGCCCCATTCACATCTGCGTTAGAGGTTTCGTAAGGAATCTCCGGCGCAGATCCAGCGGAAAATCCCTGATGAAATATTGAATCTACACTGGGAAAGTGCTGATCAGAATACCAGAAGCAGGATGGACCCCATTATAGTCAGTGGGCTCTGTTCGGTGCTATTTGGGGGCTGTACTGTATATTTGGCTTATGTTATACAAAAACTCCCTGCCCCAATATGTGCAGAGCTGCGTGGTTCAGCTACTGGCAACCCCCTTGTAGTTCTTATTGTATAGGGGTCTTGAAACTTTGTGATGTATACCTTTAAAGGCGCACTCATAAAGAAATTGCACATCTACTACATCGTTTTTCTTGCTTAATCTCTTTTATCTACTTTTATTTAATTTTTTCTTGGTGACCAGAAAATGCGCAATTCTAGCATTGTTTTTTTTTTTTTAAACTGACAGCGTTCAATCTGCCGAATAAATAATGATATATTTTAATAAAGTGGACTTTTACTGATGCAGCAATAGCAATTTATTTATTTTTTGATGTGATGACTGAAATTTTTTTTTATTTACTGTCAATAATTTTCAATGTACAAATAATTATAGAAAAATGTTATCTTATTTTTACTTCTTTTAGTCACCGTATGGGACTTTAACTAGTTATCATCTGATCTCATGTGCAATATACTGCAGTACATCATCATTAACTCCTTCCCTCCATATGACATAAGGGTACGTCATGGCTGCAGGGTACTTACCACAACTGGACGTACCCTTACACCATGTGAATAGCACGAGATCACAAGTGATCTCGCGCTATCCAGTAGTGGGAACCGGCTGTCACTGATAGCCGTCCTCCTGCTGCAACAGCAGGGCTGCATCGGAGATGCGACCCCTGCTGTTAACCCCTTCCCTGCCGCGATCTAGGTAGATCACAGCATAGGAAGGGTTCACAGAGGGAGCGTGCTCCCTCTGTGATGTTATCGGGCTCTCGTGATATAATCGAAGAGAGCCTGGCTGGTTGCCATGGTAACAGGATGCCAGATACCGGCGTTCTGTATTGCTATTGCCTATGATCGCTGTAATAAGCGATAACACGTTGCAAGAGAGAAGTTCTGCAATGTCTTATCATAGCAATCAGAGGGACACAAATGGTGTAAAAAAAAAAGACCAAAATAATGTACAAAAAATAAAAATGTAAAAAAAAAACTTTTTTGTTGCTGTTTCTCATATTAGCATAAAAAAATCCCACACATTTGGAATAGTCGTGTCCGTAATGACGCGTTCAATAAGTTGAACATGCATTTTATCATGCACGGCAAAAAACTTAAAAACTACAAACTACAGTTTGCCATGCAAATAACAAGTCCTTATACAGCCGTGTCGACGTAAAAATAAAAAAGTTATGGCTTTTGAAAAATGGCGATTAAAATCCGCCAAAAATCGTTGCGTCCTTAAGCCCAAAATAGGCCATGTCCTTAAGGGGTTAAGGATGCTTCTATATGAAGAGATGCACAGAAATCGCACTGAAAAAAACCTAGTGTGATGTGAGAGAAAAATTGTAGCAAATTTTTAGGTGATTCTGTTGAAGAATCGGCCATTCTTCCCTTTGGGTGCAGAAAAATAAATAATGTACCTGTGAGTTTCATGCACGTGGGATGCGATATGTTTTTTCTCCCATAGGGAATAATGGGTGATTTTCACCCATATTTTTCACACAATGCGAGTGCCATGTCGGTGGCTGTGTGTACACAGTTGGTGGCTGTGTCTATCAGTTGGAATCACTGTTTCAAGCAGTTACTTGGAAGGTAATCACCCCGTGTAAAGGTACCTTTACACTAGGAGGTTAGTATAAAAATTTTGGGAACTTATCCTATGAGAACCATAAGTTTGTTTATAGTGCTTACAGCTGGTGACAAATCCCCTTAAGTCAAAATGTACCTGAATCATATTTTCTTTTTAGGCCACACCAGTTTGTCAGCTCCCAGGTCCCATGTGGGGTATGAAGATAGAAAATGGACCGCAATGGGTATGCTACTATTGGATTTGGTTCTTGTTAACTAGATAATCTATATATCCACTTCCACTGGTCCCCAGTGGAAGTGAATATGCCTCCTGCATCCTGGGTAGATGGGACAACTGCCCAAATCTGGGACTGTCCCGAAGGGTCCTAGAAGGTTGGGAGGAATGCATTCACGTTCCTGAGATCTGCAAATATAGGCGCCTTGCACGCCATTATTTTTGGATACAGTTAAACACTGCATTGTTTTCCATGGTGACAATATATGCCAAATAGCATCAGGCATACCTTGTAGACCACACATGTCAAACACAAGGCCTGTGGGCCAAATCCAGTCCGCCAACTCATTTTATGTGGCCCACCGGCTGTGCAGCATGCTAACAAGCCTTCCACTTACCCAACCAACTCTGGTCCAGCAACAGCAGTGTAGAGTCCGTGACCACTGACCTCTGTTCCCTGGTGTCTCTGTCCACTGTCCGGCATACAGCACAGATGCTTAGGTGAGTGGTTAGTGGTCACAGACTCAGAAGCGGCTGATGCCAGACAGAAGTTGCAAGCAAGGTGAGTGGAATGCCTGTAGTGATGCTGCCTGGCCAGAGGCCATTAGGAGGGGTCTCTATTACTACTGGAGCCAATGTAGGGGGCACTATTACTACTGGGACAACTATGGGGGTCACATATTACTACTGGGGTCAATATAGGGGACTATTACTACTGAAGCCACTACATGGGGCACTATTATTCCAGTAATAATACATGGGGCCACCAATACAGGGACACTGCTATGGTGATCACTATTATTACTGTAGCCTTTATGGAGGAGTCACTATTACTACTGGGGTCACTATGGGAGGATTACTTACAGGGCCACTATGGGAGATCCTTACTACTGAGGCCACTATGTGTTTCACTATTATTATTAGGGTCACTATTATTACTGGAGTCACTGTGGGTGGTTACTATTACTACTGAGGCCACCATGGGGGTCACTATTACTACTGGGGCTACTATGGGGGACAGAATCACTACTGGGGCCCCTATGGGGTTTCCTATTACTACTGGGACCACTATCAAGGACCCTATTACTACTGGGGTCGCTGTGGGTGGGTCACTATTAATACTGAGGCCACTATGGGGAGGCAGTATGACTACTGTGGCCACTATGGGGGCCAATATTAGTATACATTCTTACATTTACAATTGGCGCTTTGAAGGAAACCATAAGGCTGATGTGGCCCTAGGTCAGTGGTGGCGAACGTATGGCATGGTTATAGTGGGGATTTGTGTTAAAACCTCAGTATTTAGGGCAACCAAACAGCAGTGATGGCCGTCATATGCTTAATGACTTTAAGTTCCCTCTGAGCCGCTGTCACTGCATGGCAATTTTTACTCACATACCAACTCCTTCTCCTGCTCTCCGTCCGTTGCTTCAGAGCAGAAAGCAGAGTCGGGTACGGGGAAGCACATTGCCTGCTGGGACAGTCGCTCGGCGATAGAGATTTCTGTTCCTCTATAGCATTTTTGGGGCAGAGAAATGGAATTAAATGTTTACATTTTTTGCCCCATTCATTTCAATGTTTTTTTTTAAATAATGTTTCCTTTTGCTTCCGTTCAGTTTCCATTTTTTGAACAGAATAAATAGCGCCGCAGACCGCACTGTTTGCTCTGTTTAAAAAACGGAAATTGAATGTAAGCAATCAAAGACACAGTAATAGTGCCCACCACAAGAGTAATAGTGCCCTCCTCTGTGCCATAATCATCCCCCTTTTCACCCCCATTTGGTAATAAAACTCTCGTAGTAACCCTGAAAATAATACACCTTCTATGCCTACTAAAGTAAGCACCCTGTGTGTGCCTCCACAAAATAGTGCCCTGTGTGCTCCCACCAAGTTACTGTACTCCTCTGTGCTCCCACAAACTTATAGTGTGCCAGTGTGCCCTGTGTCCTCACAAAGTAATAGGGTACACTGTGCATGCCTCCATATATAAAACCTCTATGGCTCCACAAAATAATAGTGCCCTCTGTGCTCCCACAAATCTATAGTGTTCCAGTGTGCCCTGAGTCCTCACAAAGTAATAGGGTACACTGTGCATGCCTCCATATATAAAACCTCTATGGCTCCACAAAATAATAGTGCCCTATGTGCTCCCACAAATCTATAGTGTTCCAGTGTGCCCTGAGTCCTCACAAAGTAATAGCACCTGCTGGGCATTTCTCCATAGATAATACCCTCTATGGCGCTACAAAATAATGTGCCCTTTGTGTGTATCTACACAAAGTAATGGCCGTTCACACCAGCATTAGCCCCCATTAGCGATTTTCCCTGTTTTGGAAACAAGGAAATTGAAGTAAAAAATTCATTCTTTCTATGGGTTTTTTAAAAAAAGAAAAACGGATCCTCTTGTGGTGGGCACTATTACTGTGTGAGGCACTGAGAGGGGCAGCAGAAGTAGCAGCAGGATGGGGAGTATGCAAAGACAACTTGTGGTTAGAAAAAGTTGCCAGGGCAGTTTAATCCCAGACAGAAAGAAGAAGAGAACGTGAAAACCCCCAACCAGAGGAGACGTCCCCCGTCATCACTGGAGGTAACTGCGTTGTAATCATTATCACTGGGTAGAGCTGGTATCTGTTATATGGTGATTGCATTATTTAGAGGTATACTAGACCTGAACTGATGTATTTAAGCTCACAATGTTATAAAAGTGATAATCATAACCGCACAATGGGACAAAAGGAAACCACTGATTTCAATAGATTTCAGAGGTTTCGTTTTCACTATCAGGATTCTTGCCTGTTAATTGTACGGCTGGGAAGACATAGGACCTGCCCTATCGTTTCCGCTCGTACTATTAACTATGTGTGGAAAAGATCAGGCAAGACCTATCTTCCCGCTATTTTTTTCAAACTCCTTCGCTATGGCGTGGAGTTTGAACGTCCAGCAAAAAGCCTTGTGCATGCGCAACTACGCTCCATGCTGGCAAGCATAGTTGTGCATACGGCCGTCTGAAACTGCCTCATACTGATATGTAATTGTATCTTTCTGCATTGCTATTATTTATGTTGTAAACACTGATGTGCTTGAGAAATATGCTCTAGAGATGAAATGCCTATATATTTACCTCTTGGGCTCTGCTAAGTAACAGTACGGCCTTGTGTACACGGGTGGGTCGGATTCTGCACAGAGCTCTTTTCTGCTGGGACATCTGTGCTGCAGCGGCAGAAATGCGCAGTACAGATTTTTGCTTTAAAACTTCTGCATTCCCGTGGGATCCGTGGCCCGTCTGCAGTGTCAGCTACGGGTGTGCTGCGGATCAGATGGTTTCCATTGACTTCAATGGATGCAGTCTGTACGGGAACCGCACTGAAATGAAGCATGCTGCGATTTGTTTTCCGGATTAATAGGTCCGCAAAACAAATCTGCATACTTGAATTCCAGCATGGACGCCCATGCATGCCTATGGGGCGGCTGGAATTGAGGATCTTCCACGAGAGGCAATTTAATTCCGCCCATGGACATTGGGCCTAAGGCCAGGCTCACATGCCATGACCCTGCGTACGGCTGTGTAATGTACTGTGCATGGCCGCATACTCATGCAGGCGGTTGGGTGCAGTACACCTTTGTTTTTTGTTGTTTTTTTATATTTCCTGTGCCATCACTTAGTGATCACCCGGATACCCGCAGATACAAGCTGCATGTATATCCGAAACCAAAGAAAACAATGGGTTTTATGTCGTTGATTCCACGGTAAAATAGAATATGCTGTGTAATTTTCAGCGAACAGATTACACAATTCCGACCTGCTAATGTCAGCAAAATTATGTAATCCAATACATTTGACTTATCCGCGTATTACCGCAGATTAAACGCTCACGGAATCCGCAATTCCTATCCCCAATACACAATTCACGATATAGTGCAGACTTTAGAGTATGTTCAGACGGACGAATATAAACCAGATTTATGCACATGGCTACTTCTTCTAAACACTGAAATCACCGAAGGTAAAGGGAGTGTACAATTATAAAGTCACCAAACACCCTCAAACTATTATTTTATTAAATACAATTAAAACTGGGGTTTGAAACCAAAAAGAAGACAAACAGCATGTAGCATATTGTGGAGACACTACGAGGTCGGGCGACTTCATTGTAGTTGTGTAACAAGTCCGCCCTCACTCGGTATCAAGGGTAGGCCAGCCAGACAATACAGGTCCTTAGATTTGTGCAAGCTAAGCACGTACAGACCTGCGGGGATAAAAGGAGAGTCTAGAAGAATATTTTTTGTGGCACAAAACTGCTCTTTCCCTCCTCACAAAGTAAGGGGTAAACAAAAAATATCAAGGAGGTCCCAATGTACAGTACCCTCAGTAGGGTTAGTGAAAAAAATATAATAAATGAAATTGTTCTAGACCGGACTCCAAAGAGCAGGGGCTGCCCACAGATAGAACATGGACTTTCATGTAGGTCAATTCTTATCAAAGAATGCCCAACATGAACTCCTATTAGCTGCCACTGTGCTTATATGATCTCCTGTCTCAAAGCGCTAATCCTGCGTGGTGGTGCATGGGGGTACAAAACTTAGATATATGTCCCCATATTACCTAAACTACACTTAAGAAGGACACACAGTACTAATAGCCCAAATGTGTGAAGTGCAGCCAAGCAGCACACAGTCGGTATAATTGTGCTTAGGTTCATTTAACACAAAAGGAAATAAAAATGATGTCCAGTCAAAGAAAAAATCCCCAATGCGTTTCACAAATTGTAGCTTGATTATCAGGGGCAAGATGGTAAAAATGGAAAAGGAGAGTGCCAAAAAACAGACTGCACAAAAAATGGGTGCAATATGATGAAATTAACTCCGCTCGTACAAAAAATATATGATATGAAGTAAAGCAGAGTCGAGAGGGTTAACAAGAGATGACAGATTCAATAAGAATCCAGACCTTAGAGCCCAAAATACAAACAAAAATCCCCACCATACATATATACACACATATATATATATATATATAACTGACGGGACCAGCAGGACTAGATCTATAGATAAAAGAGGTGTAGGAGGCAAAGTGAAAAAAATAACATAACGAAGGACACCAATCAGAAATGTAGACTTGTGGTAACAGATACCAGTGGCATTATTTCTCCTAGATATTCCACAGACTGGACAATTTTTTTCTACCTACCTTTACCTGTGAACGGTGAGGCGCTTGTTGTTTTGTTGAAAATGTAAAATTAGATTAAGGTTTAGGGTAAAAATTGTAAACTTGTCCGGTCTGCATATGTAATATTGAGGAGCTATACTAGTTGGTCCTTCTATTTCTCCTAGATAATCAGCAGATTGACTGAATATTTTTTTCTACCTACTTTTAATGGTAGAAAGCACACCACGTTTGGAGATGGAAAGGTGGGCTAGAGGGGATATGGAGGAGGCCTATGCGTTTTGATTCAAATTTTTGCTAGGTGTGCTTTCATCTGTTTGCTGGTAATCTAGGAAAAATAGCTACAAAGTGTCGGGTAAAAGATGTAACTGTAGTGAGTGGAAAGTTTGCGTTTTACTTGGGCCTTTGGACCTTAGGGATCCCTTCATATTAATAATAAAATAATAATAATCTTTATTTGTGTAGCGCCATGGGCGGCTTGCTCCGCAACACTGAGATCCGTCTTGGGGGCCTGTGCTTTGGGGCTGAGGAATAAGTGGACTGTATCGAAAAGTGGTTTGGGGTGTGGGATAGTGAGGAGACTTATGAGCAGATCAGCAGTATAGATAATTTTAATTGAAGGCCTTGTCAGAAGCATTGTATAGTTGGCCAATAGATAAAAGTTAGAACTTTACGTTATTGTAATGCGCGTTGCAGTTAGAAAGCATAGTAATGGCTCACAATGTAATCCTTTTTTTTGCAACAGGCTTCATCTGAGGTGAGTATAGCATTAATAGGTTTTGCACCTTGGTCTTATGTTAGTGTCAGCTGCCACATAACTGAGACTACTTCTGACAGTAACGGCTTGGGTACCCCGCAGCGAAGACCAAATGCCACTTTGAGGTGCAAGAGGTGAAAACCGGGTATCCTAAGTGCAGCCTCCAGATTTAGCCCAAAGTCAAATCAGTTTGTGGCAAAGCGGGTCCACATCCGCTTGCTGAC
This sequence comes from Eleutherodactylus coqui, assembly GCF_035609145.1. Classification (NCBI taxonomy): domain Eukaryota; kingdom Metazoa; phylum Chordata; class Amphibia; order Anura; family Eleutherodactylidae; genus Eleutherodactylus; species Eleutherodactylus coqui. Next base: position 113,167,836 of record NC_089844.1, read on the forward strand.
CTAACGGTGCCCAGTTCTAGGTTTTAGGCACCGACCACATTAATGTGAGCCATTACCTGTGAACGGTGAGGCGCTTGTTGTTTTGTTGAAAATGTAAAATTAGATTAAGGTTTAGGGTAAAAATTGTAAACTTGTCCGGTCTGCATATGTAATATTGAGGAGCTATACTAGTTGGTCCTTCTATTTCTCCTAGATAATCAGCAGATTGACTGAATATTTTTTTCTACCTACTTTTAATGGTAGAAAGCACACCACGTTTGGAGATGGAAAGGTGGGCTAGAGGGGATATGGAGGAGGCCTATGCATTTTGATTCAAATTTTTGCTAGGTGTGCTTTCATCTGTTTGCTGGTAATGTAGGAAAAATAGCTACAAAGTGTCGGGTAAAAGATGTAACTGTAGTGGGTGAAAAGTTTGCGTTTTACTTGGGCCTGTGGACCATAGGGATCCTTTCATAATAGTAATAAAATATAAATAATCTTTATTTGTGTAGCGCCATGGGCGGCTTACCCCACCGCACTGAGATCCGTCATGGGGTCCTTTTCTTAGGGGCTGAGGAATAAGTGGACTGTATCGAAAAGTGGTTTGGGGTGTGGGATAGTGAGGAGACTTATGAGCAGATCAGCAGTATAGATAATTTTAATTGAAGGCCTTGTCAGAAACTTTGTATAGTTGGCCAATAGATAAAAGTTAGAACTTTACGTTATTGTAATGCGCGTTGCAGTTAGAAAGCATAGTAATGGCTCACAATGTAATCCTTTTTTTTGCAACAGGCTTCATCTGAGGTGAGTATAGCATTAATAGGTTTTGCACCTTGGTCTTATGTTAGTGTCAGCTGCCACATAACTGAGACTACTTCTGACAGTAACGGCTTGGGTACCCCGCAGCGAAGACCAAATGCCACTTTGAGGTGCAAGAGGTGAAAACCGGGTATCCTAAGTGCAGCCTCCAGATTTAGCCCAAAGTCAAATCAGTTTGTGGCAAAGCGGGTCCACATCCGCTTGCTGACCTAACGGTGCCCAGTTCTAGGTTTTAGGCACCGACCACATTAATGTGAGCCATTACCTGTGAACGGTGAGGCGCTTGTTGTTTTGTTGAAAATGTAAAATTAGATTAACGTTTAGGGTAAAAATTGTAAACTTGTCCGGTCTGCATATGTAATATTGAGGAGCTATACTAGTTGGTCCTTCTATTTCTCCTAGATAATCAGCAGATTGACTGAATATTTTTTTCTACCTACTTTTAATGGTAGAAAGCACACCACGTTTGGAGATGGAAAGGTGGGCTAGAGGGGATATGGAGGAGGCCTATGCGTTTTGATTCAAATTTTTGCTAGGTGTGCTTTCATCTGTTTGCTGGTAATCTAGGAAAAATAGCTACAAAGTGTCGGGTAAAAGATGTAACTGTAGTGAGTGGAAAGTTTGCGTTTTACTTGGGCCTTTTGACCTTAGGGATCCCTTCATATTAATAATAAAATAATAATAATCTTTATTTGTGTAGCGCCATGGGCGGCTTGCTCCGCAACACTGAGATCCGTCTTGGGGGCCTGTGCTTTGGGGCTGAGGAATAAATGGACTGTATCGAAAAGTGGTTTGGGGTGTGGGATAGTGAGGAGACTTATGAGCAGATCAGCAGTATAGATAATTTTAATTGAAGGCCTTGTCAGAAACTTTGTATAGTTGGCCAATAGATAAAAGTTAGGACTTTACATTATTGTAATGCGCGTTGCAGTTAGAAAGCATAGTAATGGCTCACAATGTAATCCTTTTTTTTGTAACAGGCTTCATCTGAGGTGAGTATAGCATTAATAGGTTTTGCACCTTGGTCTTATGTTAGTGTCAGCTGCCACATAACTGAGACTACTTCTGCGAGTAACGGCTTGGGTACCCCGCAGCGAAGACCAAATGCCACTTTGAGGTGCAAGAGGTGAAAACCGGGTATCCTAAGTGCAGCCTCCAGATTTAGCCCAAAGTCAAATCAGTTTGTGGCAAAGCGGGTCCACATCCGCTTGCTGACCTAACGGTGCCCAGTTCTAGGTTTTAGGCACCGACCACATTAATGTGAGCCATTACCTGTGAACGGTGAGGCGCTTGTTGGTTTGTTGAAAATGTAAAATTAGATTAAGGTTTAGGGTAAAAATTGTAAACTTGTCCGGTCTGCATATGTAATATTGAGGAGCTATACTAGTTGGTCCTTCTATTTCTCCTAGATAATCAGCAGATTGACTGAATATTTTTTTCTACCTACTTTTAATGGTAGAAAGCACACCACGTTTGGAGATGGAAAGGTGGGCTAGAGGGGATATGGAGGAGGCCTATGCATTTTGATTCAAATTTTTGCTAGGTGTGCTTTCATCTGTTTGCTGGTAATGTAGGAAAAATAGCTACAAAGTGTCGGGTAAAAGATGTAACTGTAGTGGGTGAAAAGTTTGCGTTTTACTTGGGCCTGTGGACCATAGGGATCCTTTCATAATAGTAATAAAATATAAATAATCTTTATTTGTGTAGCGCCATGGGCGGCTTACCCCACCGCACTGAGATCCGTCATGGGGTCCTTTTCTTAGGGGCTGAGGAATAAGTGGACTGTATCGAAAAGTGGTTTGGGGTGTGGGATAGTGAGGAGACTTATGAGCAGATCAGCAGTATAGATAATTTTAATTGAAGGCCTTGTCAGAAACTTTGTATAGTTGGCCAATAGATAAAAGTTAGAACTTTACGTTATTGTAATGCGCGTTGCAGTTAGAAAGCATAGTAATGGCTCACAATGTAATCCTTTTTTTTGCAACAGGCTTCATCTGAGGTGAGTATAGCATTAATAGGTTTTGCACCTTGGTCTTATGTTAGTGTCAGCTGCCACATAACTGAGACTACTTCTGCGAGTAACGGCTTGGGTACCCCGCAGCGAAGACCAAATGCCACTTTGAGGTGCAAGAGGTGAAAACCGGGTATCCTAAGTGCAGCCTCCAGATTTAGCCCAAAGTCAAATCAGTTTGTGGCAAAGCGGGTCCACATCCGCTTGCTGACCTAACGGTGCCCAGTTCTAGGTTTTAGGCACCGACCACATTAATGTGAGCCATTACCTGTGAACGGTGAGGCGCTTGTTGTTTTGTTGAAAATGTAAAATTAGATTAAGGTTTAGGGTAAAAATTGTAAACTTGTCCGGTCTGCATATGTAATATTGAGGAGCTATACTAGTTGGTCCTTCTATTTCTCCTAGATAATCAGCAGATTGACTGAATATTTTTTTCTACCTACTTTTAATGGTAGAAAGCACACCACGTTTGGAGATGGAAAGGTGGGCTAGAGGGGATATGGAGGAGGCCTATGCATTTTGATTCAAATTTTTGCTAGGTGTGCTTTCATCTGTTTGCTGGTAATCTAGGAAAAATAGCTACAAAGTGTCGGGTAAAAGATGTAACTGTAGTGGGTGAAAAGTTTGCGTTTTACTTGGGCCTGTGGACCATAGGGATCCTTTCATAATAGTAATAAAATATAAATAATCTTTATTTGTGTAGCGCCATGGGCGGCTTACCCCACCGCACTGAGATCCGTCATGGGGTCCTTTTCTTAGGGGCTGAGGAATAAGTGGACTGTATCGAAAAGTGGTTTGGGGTGTGGGATAGTGAGGAGACTTATGAGCAGATCAGCAGTATAGATAATTTTAATTGAAGGCCTTGTCAGAAACTTTGTATAGTTGGCCAATAGATAAAAGTTAGAACTTTACGTTATTGTAATGCGCGTTGCAGTTAGAAAGCATAGTAATGGCTCACAATGTAATCCTTTTTTTTGCAACAGGCTTCATCTGAGGTGAGTATAGCATTAATAGGTTTTGCACCTTGGTCTTATGTTAGTGTCAGCTGCCACATAACTGAGACTACTTCTGCGAGTAACGGCTTGGGTACCCCGCAGCGAAGACCAAATGCCACTTTGAGGTGCAAGAGGTGAAAACCGGGTATCCTAAGTGCAGCCTCCAGATTTAGCCCAAAGTCAAATCAGTTTGTGGCAAAGCGGGTCCACATCCGCTTGCTGACCTAACGGTGCCCAGTTCTAGGTTTTAGGCACCGACCACATTAATGTGAGCCATTACCTGTGAACGGTGAGGCGCTTGTTGTTTTGTTGAAAATGTAAAATTAGATTAACGTTTAGGGTAAAAATTGTAAACTTGTCCGGTCTGCATATGTAATATTGAGGAGCTATACTAGTTGGTCCTTCTATTTCTCCTAGATAATCAGCAGATTGACTGAATATTTTTTTCTACCTACTTTTAATGGTAGAAAGCACACCACGTTTGGAGATGGAAAGGTGGGCTAGAGGGGATATGGAGGAGGCCTATGCGTTTTGATTCAAATTTTTGCTAGGTGTGCTTTCATCTGTTTGCTGGTAATCTAGGAAAAATAGCTACAAAGTGTCGGGTAAAAGATGTAACTGTAGTGAGTGGAAAGTTTGCGTTTTACTTGGGCCTTTTGACCTTAGGGATCCCTTCATATTAATAATAAAATAATAATAATCTTTATTTGTGTAGCGCCATGGGCGGCTTGCTCCGCAACACTGAGATCCGTCTTGGGGGCCTGTGCTTTGGGGCTGAGGAATAAATGGACTGTATCGAAAAGTGGTTTGGGGTGTGGGATAGTGAGGAGACTTATGAGCAGATCAGCAGTATAGATAATTTTAATTGAAGGCCTTGTCAGAAACTTTGTATAGTTGGCCAATAGATAAAAGTTAGGACTTTACGTTATTGTAATGCGCGTTGCAGTTAGAAAGCATAGTAATGGCTCACAATGTAATCCTTTTTTTTGCAACAGGCTTCATCTGAGGTGAGTATAGCATTAATAGGTTTTGCACCTTGGTCTTATGTTAGTGTCAGCTGCCACATAACTGAGACTACTTCTGCGAGTAACGGCTTGGGTACCCCGCAGCGAAGACCAAATGCCACTTTGAGGTGCAAGAGGTGAAAACCGGGTATCCTAAGTGCAGCCTCCAGATTTAGCCCAAAGTCAAATCAGTTTGTGGCAAAGCGGGTCCACATCCGCTTGCTGACCTAACGGTGCCCAGTTCTAGGTTTTAGGCACCGACCACATTAATGTGAGCCATTACCTGTGAACGGTGAGGCGCTTGTTGTTTTGTTGAAAATGTAAAATTAGATTAAGGTTTAGGGTAAAAATTGTAAACTTGTCCGGTCTGCATATGTAATATTGAGGAGCTATACTAGTTGGTCCTTCTATTTCTCCTAGATAATCAGCAGATTGACTGAATATTTTTTTCTACCTACTTTTAATGGTAGAAAGCACACCACGTTTGGAGATGGAAAGGTGGGCTAGAGGGGATATGGAGGAGGCCTATGCATTTTGATTCAAATTTTTGCTAGGTGTGCTTTCATCTGTTTGCTGGTAATCTAGGAAAAATAGCTACAAAGTGTCGGGTAAAAGATGTAACTGTAGTGGGTGAAAAGTTTGCGTTTTACTTGGGCCTGTGGACCATAGGGATCCTTTCATAATAGTAATAAAATATAAATAATCTTTATTTGTGTAGCGCCATGGGCGGCTTACCCCACCGCACTGAGATCCGTCATGGGGTCCTTTTCTTAGGGGCTGAGGAATAAGTGGACTGTATCGAAAAGTGGTTTGGGGTGTGGGATAGTGAGGAGACTTATGAGCAGATCAGCAGTATAGATAATTTTAATTGAAGGCCTTGTCAGAAACTTTGTATAGTTGGCCAATAGATAAAAGTTAGGACTTTACGTTATTGTAATGCGCGTTGCAGTTAGGAAGCATAGTAATGGCTCACAATGTAATCCTTTTTTTGTAACAGGCTTCATCTGAGGTGAGTATAGCATTAATAGGTTTTGCACCTTGGTCTTATGTTAGTGTCAGCTGCCACATAACTGAGACTACTTCTGCGAGTAACGGCTTGGGTACCCCGCAGCGAAGACCAAATGCCACTTTGAGGTGCAAGAGGTGAAAACCGGGTATCCTAAGTGCAGCCTCCAGATTTAGCCCAAAGTCAAATCAGTTTGTGGCAAAGCGGGTCCACATCCGCTTGCTGACCTAACGGTGCCCAGTTCTAGGTTTTAGGCACCGACCACATTAATGTGAGCCATTACCTGTGATTGGTGAGGCGCTTGTTGGTTTGTTGAAAATGTAAAATTAGATTAAGGTTTAGGGTAAAAATTGTAAACTTGTCCGGTCTGCATATGTAATATTGAGGAGCTATACTAGTTGGTCCTTCTATTTCTCCTAGATAATCAGCAGATTGACTGAATATTTTTTTCTACCTACTTTTAATGGTAGAAAGCACACCACGTTTGGAGATGGAAAGGTGGGCTAGAGGGGATATGGAGGAGGCCTATGCGTTTTGATTCAAATTTTTGCTAGGTGTGCTTTCATCTGTTTGCTGGTAATCTAGGAAAAATAGCTACAAAGTGTCGGGTAAAAGATGTAACTGTAGTGGGTGGAAAGTTTGCGTTTTACTTGGGCCTTTTGACCTTAGGGATCCCTTCATATTAATAATAAAATAATAATAATCTTTATTTGTGTAGCGCCATGGGCGGCTTGCTCCGCAACACTGAGATCCGTCTTGGGGGCCTGTGCTTTGGGGCTGAGGAATAAATGGACTGTATCGAAAAGTGGTTTGGGGTGTGGGATAGTGAGGAGACTTATGAGCAGATCAGCAGTATAGATAATTTTAATTGAAGGCCTTGTCAGAAACTTTGTATAGTTGGCCAATAGATAAAAGTTAGGACTTTACGTTATTGTAATGCGCGTTGCAGTTAGGAAGCATAGTAATGGCTCACAATGTAATCCTTTTTTTGTAACAGGCTTCATCTGAGGTGAGTATAGCATTAATAGGTTTTGCACCTTGGTCTTATGTTAGTGTCAGCTGCCACATAACTGAGACTACTTCTGCGAGTAACGGCTTGGGTACCCCGCAGCGAAGACCAAATGCCACTTTGAGGTGCAAGAGGTGAAAACCGGGTATCCTAAGTGCAGCCTCCAGATTTAGCCCAAAGTCAAATCAGTTTGTGGCAAAGCGGGTCCACATCCGCTTGCTGACCTAACGGTGCCCAGTTCTAGGTTTTAGGCACCGACCACATTAATGTGAGCCATTACCTGTGAACGGTGAGGCGCTTGTTGTTTTGTTGAAAATGTAAAATTAGATTAAGGTTTAGGGTAAAAATTGTAAACTTGTCCGGTCTGCATATGTAATATTGAGGAGCTCTACTAGTTGGTCCTTCTATTTCTCCTAGATAATCAGCAGATTGACTGAATATTTTTTTCTACCTACTTTTAATGGTAGAAAGCACACCATGTTTGGAGATGGAAAGGTGGGCTAGAGGGGATATGGAGGAGGCCTATGCATTTTGATTCAAATTTTTGCTAGGTGTGCTTTCATCTGTTTGCTGGTAATGTAGGAAAAATAGCTACAAAGTGTCGGGTAAAAGATGTAACTGTAGTGGGTGAAAAGTTTGCGTTTTACTTGGGCCTGTGGACCATAGGGATCCTTTCATAATAGTAATAAAATATAAATAATCTTTATTTGTGTAGCGCCATGGGCGGCTTACCCCACCGCACTGAGATCCATCATGGGGTCCTTTTCTTAGGGGCTGAGGAATAAGTGGACTGTATCGAAAAGTGGTTTGGGGTGTGGGATAGTGAGGAGACTTATGAGCAGATCAGCAGTATAGATAATTTTAATTGAAGGCCTTGTCAGAAACTTTGTATAGTTGGCCAATAGATAAAAGTTAGAACTTTACGTTATTGTAATGCGCGTTGCAGTTAGGAAGCATAGTAATGGCTCACAATGTAATCCTTTTTTTTGCAACAGGCTTCATCTGAGGTGAGTATAGCATTAATAGGTTTTGCACCTTGGTCTTATGTTAGTGTCAGCTGCCACATAACTGAGACTACTTCTGCGAGTAACGGCTTGGGTACCCCGCAGCGAAGACCAAATGCCACTTTGAGGTGCAAGAGGTGAAAACCGGGTATCCTAAGTGCAGCCTCCAGATTTAGCCCAAAGTCAAATCAGTTTGTGGCAAAGCGGGTCCACATCCGCTTGCTGACCTAACGGTGCCCAGTTCTAGGTTTTAGGCACCGACCACATTAATGTGAGCCATTACCTGTGAACGGTGAGGCGCTTGTTGGTTTGTTGAAAATGTAAAATTAGATTAAGGTTTAGGGTAAAAATTGTAAACTTGTCCGGTCTGCATATGTAATATTGAGGAGCTATACTAGTTGGTCCTTCTATTTCTCCTAGATAATCAGCAGATTGACTGAATATTTTTTTCTACCTACTTTTAATGGTAGAAAGCACACCACGTTTGGAGATGGAAAGGTGGGCTAGAGGGGATATGGAGGAGGCCTATGCATTTTGATTCAAATTTTTGCTAGGTGTGCTTTCATCTGTTTGCTGGTAATGTAGGAAAAATAGCTACAAAGTGTCGGGTAAAAGATGTAACTGTAGTGGGTGAAAAGTTTGCGTTTTACTTGGGCCTGTGGACCATAGGGATCCTTTCATAATAGTAATAAAATATAAATAATCTTTATTTGTGTAGCGCCATGGGCGGCTTACCCCACCGCACTGAGATCCGTCATGGGGTCCTTTTCTTAGGGGCTGAGGAATAAGTGGACTGTATCGAAAAGTGGTTTGGGGTGTGGGATAGTGAGGAGACTTATGAGCAGATCAGCAGTATAGATAATTTTAATTGAAGGCCTTGTCAGAAACTTTGTATAGTTGGCCAATAGATAAAAGTTAGAACTTTACGTTATTGTAATGCGCGTTGCAGTTAGAAAGCATAGTAATGGCTCACAATGTAATCCTTTTTTTTGCAACAGGCTTCATCTGAGGTGAGTATAGCATTAGTAGGTTTTGCACCTTGGTCTTATGTTAGTGTCAGCTGCCACATAACTGAGACTACTTCTGCGAGTAACGGCTTGGGTACCCCGCAGCGAAGACCAAATGCCACTTTGAGGTGCAAGAGGTGAAAACCGGGTATCCTAAGTGCAGCCTCCAGATTTAGCCCAAAGTCAAATCAGTTTGTGGCAAAGCGGGTCCACATCCGCTTGCTGACCTAACGGTGCCCAGTTCTAGGTTTTAGGCACCGACCACATTAATGTGAGCCATTACCTGTGAACGGTGAGGCGCTTGTTGTTTTGTTGAAAATGTAAAATTAGATTAACGTTTAGGGTAAAAATTGTAAACTTGTCCGGTCTGCATATGTAATATTGAGGAGCTATACTAGTTGGTCCTTCTATTTCTCCTAGATAATCAGCAGATTGACTGAATATTTTTTTCTACCTACTTTTAATGGTAGAAAGCACACCACGTTTGGAGATGGAAAGGTGGGCTAGAGGGGATATGGAGGAGGCCTATGCGTTTTGATTCAAATTTTTGCTAGGTGTGCTTTCATCTGTTTGCTGGTAATCTAGGAAAAATAGCTACAAAGTGTCGGGTAAAAGATGTAACTGTAGTGAGTGGAAAGTTTGCGTTTTACTTGGGCCTTTTGACCTTAGGGATCCCTTCATATTAATAATAAAATAATAATAATCTTTATTTGTGTAGCGCCATGGGCGGCTTGCTCCGCAACACTGAGATCCGTCTTGGGGGCCTGTGCTTTGGGGCTGAGGAATAAATGGACTGTATCGAAAAGTGGTTTGGGGTGTGGGATAGTGAGGAGACTTATGAGCAGATCAGCAGTATAGATAATTTTAATTGAAGGCCTTGTCAGAAACTTTGTATAGTTGGCCAATAGATAAAAGTTAGGACTTTACATTATTGTAATGCGCGTTGCAGTTAGAAAGCATAGTAATGGCTCACAATGTAATCCTTTTTTTTGCAACAGGCTTCATCTGAGGTGAGTATAGCATTAATAGGTTTTGCACCTTGGTCTTATGTTAGTGTCAGCTGCCACATAACTGAGACTACTTCTGCGAGTAACGGCTTGGGTACCCCGCAGCGAAGACCAAATGCCACTTTGAGGTGCAAGAGGTGAAAACCGGGTATCCTAAGTGCAGCCTCCAGATTTAGCCCAAAGTCAAATCAGTTTGTGGCAAAGCGGGTCCACATCCGCTTGCTGACCTAACGGTGCCCAGTTCTTGGTTTTAGGCACCGACCACATTAATGTGAGCCATTACCTGTGAACGGTGAGGCGCTTGTTGGTTTGTTGAAAATGTAAAATTAGATTAAGGTTTAGGGTAAAAATTGTAAACTTGTCCGGTCTGCATATGTAATATTGAGGAGCTATACTAGTTGGTCCTTCTATTTCTCCTAGATAATCAGCAGATTGACTGAATATTTTTTTCTACCTACTTTTAATGGTAGAAAGCACACCACGTTTGGAGATGGAAAGGTGGGCTAGAGGGGATATGGAGGAGGCCTATGCATTTTGATTCAAATTTTTGCTAGGTGTGCTTTCATCTGTTTGCTGGTAATGTAGGAAAAATAGCTACAAAGTGTCGGGTAAAAGATGTAACTGTAGTGGGTGAAAAGTTTGCGTTTTACTTGGGCCTGTGGACCATAGGGATCCTTTCATAATAGTAATAAAATATAAATAATCTTTATTTGTGTAGCGCCATGGGCGGCTTACCCCACCGCACTGAGATCCGTCATGGGGTCCTTTTCTTAGGGGCTGAGGAATAAGTGGACTGTATCGAAAAGTGGTTTGGGGTGTGGGATAGTGAGGAGACTTATGAGCAGATCAGCAGTATAGATAATTTTAATTGAAGGCCTTGTCAGAAACTTTGTATAGTTGGCCAATAGATAAAAGTTAGAACTTTACGTTATTGTAATGCGCGTTGCAGTTAGAAAGCATAGTAATGGCTCACAATGTAATCCTTTTTTTTGCAACAGGCTTCATCTGAGGTGAGTATAGCATTAATAGGTTTTGCACCTTGGTCTTATGTTAGTGTCAGCTGCCACATAACTGAGACTACTTCTGCGAGTAACGGCTTGGGTACCCCGCAGCGAAGACCAAATGCCACTTTGAGGTGCAAGAGGTGAAAACCGGGTATCCTAAGTGCAGCCTCCAGATTTAGCCCAAAGTCAAATCAGTTTGTGGCAAAGCGGGTCCACATCCGCTTGCTGACCTAACGGTGCCCAGTTCTAGGTTTTAGGCACCGACCACATTAATGTGAGCCATTACCTGTGAACGGTGAGGCGCTTGTTGTTTTGTTGAAAATGTAAAATTAGATTAACGTTTAGGGTAAAAATTGTAAACTTGTCCGGTCTGCATATGTAATATTGAGGAGCTATACTAGTTGGTCCTTCTATTTCTCCTAGATAATCAGCAGATTGACTGAATATTTTTTTCTACCTACTTTTAATGGTAGAAAGCACACCACGTTTGGAGATGGAAAGGTGGGCTAGAGGGGATATGGAGGAGGCCTATGCGTTTTGATTCAAATTTTTGCTAGGTGTGCTTTCATCTGTTTGCTGGTAATCTAGGAAAAATAGCTACAAAGTGTCGGGTAAAAGATGTAACTGTAGTGAGTGGAAAGTTTGCGTTTTACTTGGGCCTTTTGACCTTAGGGATCCCTTCATATTAATAATAAAATAATAATAATCTTTATTTGTGTAGCGCCATGGGCGGCTTGCTCCGCAACACTGAGATCCGTCTTGGGGGCCTGTGCTTTGGGGCTGAGGAATAAATGGACTGTATCGAAAAGTGGTTTGGGGTGTGGGATAGTGAGGAGACTTATGAGCAGATCAGCAGTATAGATAATTTTAATTGAAGGCCTTGTCAGAAACTTTGTATAGTTGGCCAATAGATAAAAGTTAGGACTTTACGTTATTGTAATGCGCGTTGCAGTTAGAAAGCATAGTAATGGCTCACAATGTAATCCTTTTTTTTGCAACAGGCTTCATCTGAGGTGAGTATAGCATTAATAGGTTTTGCACCTTGGTCTTATGTTAGTGTCAGCTGCCACATAACTGAGACTACTTCTGCGAGTAACGGCTTGGGTACCCCGCAGCGAAGACCAAATGCCACTTTGAGGTGCAAGAGGTGAAAACCGGGTATCCTAAGTGCAGCCTCCAGATTTAGCCCAAAGTCAAATCAGTTTGTGGCAAAGCGGGTCCACATCCGCTTGCTGACCTAACGGTGCCCAGTTCTTGGTTTTAGGCACCGACCACATTAATGTGAGCCATTACCTGTGAACGGTGAGGCGCTTGTTGGTTTGTTGAAAATGTAAAATTAGATTAAGGTTTAGGGTAAAAATTGTAAACTTGTCCGGTCTGCATATGTAATATTGAGGAGCTCTACTAGTTGGTCCTTCTATTTCTCCTAGATAATCAGCAGATTGACTGAATATTTTTTTCTACCTACTTTTAATGGTAGAAAGCACACCACGTTTGGAGATGGAAAGGTGGGCTAGAGGGGATATGGAGGAGGCCTATGCATTTTGATTCAAATTTTTGCTAGGTGTGCTTTCATCTGTTTGCTGGTAATGTAGGAAAAATAGCTACAAAGTGTCGGGTAAAAGATGTAACTGTAGTGGGTGAAAAGTTTGCGTTTTACTTGGGCCTGTGGACCATAGGGATCCTTTCATAATAGTAATAAAATATAAATAATCTTTATTTGTGTAGCGCCATGGGCGGCTTACCCCACCGCACTGAGATCCGTCATGGGGTCCTTTTCTTAGGGGCTGAGGAATAAGTGGACTGTATCGAAAAGTGGTTTGGGGTGTGGGATAGTGAGGAGACTTATGAGCAGATCAGCAGTATAGATAATTTTAATTGAAGGCCTTGTCAGAAACTTTGTATAGTTGGCCAATAGATAAAAGTTAGAACTTTACGTTATTGTAATGCGCGTTGCAGTTAGAAAGCATAGTAATGGCTCACAATGTAATCCTTTTTTTTGCAACAGGCTTCATCTGAGGTGAGTATAGCATTAATAGGTTTTGCACCTTGGTCTTATGTTAGTGTCAGCTGCCACATAACTGAGACTACTTCTGCGAGTAACGGCTTGGGTACCCCGCAGCGAAGACCAAATGCCACTTTGAGGTGCAAGAGGTGAAAACCGGGTATCCTAAGTGCAGCCTCCAGATTTAGCCCAAAGTCAAATCAGTTTGTGGCAAAGCGGGTCCACATCCGCTTGCTGACCTAACGGTGCCCAGTTCTAGGTTTTAGGCACCGACCACATTAATGTGAGCCATTACCTGTGAACGGTGAGGCGCTTGTTGTTTTGTTGAAAATGTAAAATTAGATTAACGTTTAGGGTAAAAATTGTAAACTTGTCCGTTCTGCATATGTAATATTGAGGAGCTATACTAGTTGGTCCTTCTATTTCTCCTAGATAATCAGCAGATTGACTGAATATTTTTTTCTACCTACTTTTAATGGTAGAAAGCACACCACGTTTGGAGATGGAAAGGTGGGCTAGAGGGGATATGGAGGAGGCCTATGCGTTTTGATTCAAATTTTTGCTAGGTGTGCTTTCATCTGTTTGCTGGTAATCTAGGAAAAATAGCTACAAAGTGTCGGGTAAAAGATGTAACTGTAGTGAGTGGAAAGTTTGCGTTTTACTTGGGCCTTTTGACCTTAGGGATCCCTTCATATTAATAATAAAATAATAATAATCTTTATTTGTGTAGCGCCATGGGCGGCTTGCTCCGCAACACTGAGATCCGTCTTGGGGGCCTGTGCTTTGGGGCTGAGGAATAAATGGACTGTATCGAAAAGTGGTTTGGGGTGTGGGATAGTGAGGAGACTTATGAGCAGATCAGCAGTATAGATAATTTTAATTGAAGGCCTTGTCAGAAACTTTGTATAGTTGGCCAATAGATAAAAGTTAGGACTTTACGTTATTGTAATGCGCGTTGCAGTTAGAAAGCATAGTAATGGCTCACAATGTAATCCTTTTTTTTGCAACAGGCTTCATCTGAGGTGAGTATAGCATTAATAGGTTTTGCACCTTGGTCTTATGTTAGTGTCAGCTGCCACATAACTGAGACTACTTCTGCGAGTAACGGCTTGGGTACCCCGCAGCGAAGACCAAATGCCACTTTGAGGTGCAAGAGGTGAAAACTGGGTATCCTAAGTGCAGCCTCCAGATTTAGCCCAAAGTCAAATCAGTTTGTGGCAAAGCGGGTCCACATCCGCTTGCTGACCTAACGGTGCCCAGTTCTTGGTTTTAGGCACCGACCACATTAATGTGAGCCATTCCCTGTGAACGGTGAGGCGCTTGTTGTTTTGTTGAAAATGTAAAATTAGATTAAGGTTTAGGGTAAAAATTGTAAACTTGTCCGGTCTGCATATGTAATATTGAGGAGCTATACTAGTTGGTCCTTCTATTTCTCCTAGATAATCAGCAGATTGACTGAATATTTTTTTCTACCTACTTTTAATGGTAGAAAGCACACCACGTTTGGAGATGGAAAGGTGGGCTAGAGGGGATATGGAGGAGGCCTATGCATTTTGATTCAAATTTTTGCTAGGTGTGCTTTCATCTGTTTGCTGGTAATCTAGGAAAAATAGCTACAAAGTGTCTGGTAAAAGATGTAACTGTAGTGCATGAAAAGTTTGCGTTTTACTTGGGCCTGTGGACCATAGGGATCCCTTCATAATAGTAATAAAATATAAATAATCTTTATTTGTGTAGCGCCATGGGCGGCTTACCCCACCGCACTGAGATCCGTCATGGGGTCCTATTCTTAGGGGCTGAGGAATAAGTGGACTGTATCGAAAAGTGGTTTGGGGTGTGGGATAGTGAGGAGACTTATGAGCAGATCATCAGTATAGATAATTTTAATTGAAGGCCTTGTCAGAAACTTTGTATAGTTGGCCAATAGATAAAAGTTAGAACTTTACGTTATTGTAATGCGCGTTGCAGTTAGGAAGCATAGTAATGGCTCACAATGGAATCCTTTTTTTTTGCAACAGGCTTCATCTGAGGTGAGTATAGCATTAATAGGTTTTGCACCTTGGTCTTATGTTAGTGTCAGCTGCCACATAACTGAGACTACTTCTGCGAGTAACGGCTTGGGTACCCCGCAGCGAAGACCAAATGCCACTTTGAGGTGCAAGAGGTGAAAACCGGGTATCCTAAGTGCAGCCTCCAGATTTAGCCCAAAGTCAAATCAGTTTGTGGCAAAGCGGGTCCACATCCGCTTGCTGACCTAACGGTGCCCAGTTCTTGGTTTTAGGCACCGACCACATTAATGTGAGCCATTACCTGTGAACGGTGAGGCGCTTGTTGTTTTGTTGAAAATGTAAAATTAGATTAAGGTTTAGGGTAAAAATTGTAAACTTGTCCGGTCTGCATATGTAATATTGAGGAGCTATACTAGTTGGTCCTTCTATTTCTTCTAGATAATCAGCAGATTGACTGAATATTTTTTTCTACCTACTTTTAATGGTAGAAAGCACACCACGTTTGGAGATGGAAAGGTGGGCTAGAGGGGATATGGAGGAGGCCTATGCGTTTTGATTCAATTTTTTGCTAGGTGTGCTTTCATCTGTTTGCTGGTAATCTAGGAAAAATAGCTACAAAGTGTCGGGTAAAAGATGTAACTGTAGTGGGTGGAAAGTTTGCGTTTTACTTGGGCCTTTTGACCTTGGGGATCCCTTCATATTAATAATAAAATAATAATAATCTTTATTTGTGTAGCGCCATGGGCGGCTTGCTCCGCAACACTGAAATCCGTCTTGGGGGCCTTTGCTTTGGGGCTGAGGAATAAGTGGACTGTATCGAAAAGTGGTTTGGGGTGTGGGATAGTGAGGAGACTTATGAGCAGATCATCAGTATAGATAATTTTAATTGAAGGCCTTGTCAGAAACATTGTATAGTTGGCCAATAGATAAAAGTTAGAACTTTACGTTATTGTAATGCGCGTTGCAGTTAGAAAGCATAGTAATGGCTCACAATGTGATCCTTGTTTTTGCAACAGGCTTCATCTGAGGTGAGTATAGCATTAATAGGTTTTGTACCTTGGTCTTATGTTAGTGTCAGCTGCCACATAACTGAGACTACTTCTGCGAGTAACGGCTTGGGTACCCTGCAGCGAAGACCAAATGCCACTTTGAGGTGCAAGAGGTGAAAACCGGGTATCCTAAGTGCAGCCTCCAGATTTAGCCCAAAGTCAAATCAGTTTGTGGCAAAGCGGGTCCACATCCGCTTGCTGACCTAACGGTGCCCAGTTCTTGGTTTTAGGCACCGACCACATTAATGTGAGCCATAACCTGTGTACGGTGAGGCGCTTGTTGTTTTGTTGAAAATGTAAAATTAGATTAAGGTTTAGGGTAAAAATTGTAAACTTGTCCGGTCTGCATATGTAATATTGAGGAGCTATACTAGTTGGTCGTTCTATTTCTCCTAGATAATCAGCAGATTGACTGAATATTTTTTTCTACCTACTTTTAATGGTAGGAAGCACACCACGTTTGGAGATGGAAAGGTGGGCTAGAGGGGATATGGAGGAGGCCTATGCGTTTTGATTCAAATTTTTGCTAGGTGTGCTTTCATCTGTTTGCTGGTAATCTAGGAAAAATAGCTACAAAGTGTCGGGTAAAAGATGGAACTGTAGTGGGTGGAAAGTTTGCGTTTTACTTGGGCCTTTTGACCTTGGGGATCCCTTCATATTAATAATAAAATAATAATAATCTTTATTTGTGTAGCGCCATGGGCGGCTTGCTCCGCAACACTGAGATCCGTCTTGGGGGCCTGTGCTTTGGAGCTGAGGAATAAGTGGACTGTATCGAAAAGTGGTTTGGGGTGTGGGATAGTGAGGAGACTTATGAGCAGATCATCAGTATAGATAATTTTAATTGAAGGCCTTGTCAGAAACATTGTATAGTTGGCCAATAGATAAAAGTTAGAACTTTACGTTATTGTAATGCGCGTTGCAGTTAGAAAGCATAGTAATGGCTCACAATGTAATCCTTGTTTTTGCAACAGGCTTCATCTGAGGTGAGTATAGCATTAATAGGTTTTGCACCTTCGTCTTATGTTAGTGTCAGCTGCCACAAAACTGAGACTACTTCTGCGAGTAACGGCTTGGGTACCCCGCAGCGAAGACCAAATGCCACTTTGAGGTGCAAGAGGTGAAAACCGGGTACCCTAAGTGCAGTCTCCAGATTTAGCCCAAAGTCAAATCAGTTTGTGGCAAAGCGGGTCCACATCCGCTTGCTGACCTAACGGTGCCCAGTTCTTGGTTTTAGGCACCGACCACATTAATGTGAGCCATAACCTGTGTACGGTGAGGCGCTTGTTGTTTTGTTGAAAATGTAAAATTAGATTAAGGTTTAGGGTAAAAATTGTAAACTTGTCCGGTCTGCATATGTAATATTGAGGAGCTATACTAGTTGGTCCTTCTATTTCTCCTAGATAATCAGCAGATTGACTGAATATTTTTTTCTACCTACCTTTAATGGTAGAAAGCACACCACGTTTGGAGATGGAAAGGTGGGCTAGAGGGGATATGGAGGAGGCCTATGCGTTTTGATTCAAATTTTTGCTAGGTGTGCTTTCATCTGTTTGCTGGTAATCTAGGAAAAATAGCTACAAAGTGTCGGGTAAAAGATGTAACTGTAGTGGGTGGAAAGTTTGCGTTTTACTTGGGCCTTTTGACCTTGGGGATCCCTTCATATTAATAATAAAATAATAATAATCTTTATTTGTGTAGCGCCATGAGCGGCTTGCTCCGCAACACTGAGATCCGTCTTGGGGGCCTATGCTTTGGGGCTGAGGAATAAGTGGACTGTATCGAAAAGTGGTTTGGGGTGTGGGATAGTGAGGAGACTTATGAGCAGATCATCAGTATAGATAATTTTAATTGAAGGCCTTGTCAGAAGCATTGTATAGTTGGCCAATAGATAAAAGTTAGAACTTTACGTTATTGTAATGCGCGTTGCAGTTAGAAAGCATAGTAATGGCTCACAATGTAATCCTTTTTTTTGCAACAGGCTTCATCTGAGGTGAGTATAGCATTAATAGGTTTTGCACCTTGGTCTTATGTTAGTGTCAGCTGCCACATAACTGAGACTACTTCTGCGAGTAACGGCTTGGGTACCCCGCAGCGAAGACCAAATGCCACTTTGAGGTGCAAGAGGTGAAAACCGGGTATCCTAAGTGCAGCCTCCAGATTTAGCCCAAAGTCAAATCAGTTTGTGGCAAAGCGGGTCCACATCCGCTTGCTGACCTAACGGTGCCCAGTTCTAAGTTTTAGGCACCGACCACATTAATGTGAGCCATTACCTGTGAACGGTGAGGCGCTTGTTGTTTTGTTGAAAATGTAAAATTAGATTAAGGTTTAGGGTAAAAATTGTAAACCTGTCCGGTCTGCATATGTAATATTGAGGAGCTATACTAGTTGGTCCTTCTATTTCTCCTAGATAATCAGCAGATTGACTGAATATTTTTTTCTACCTACTTTTAATGGTAGAAAGCACACCACGTTTGGAGATGGAAAGGTGGGCTAGAGGGGATATGGAGGAGGCCTATGCGTTTTGATTCAGATTTTTTGCTAGGTGTGCTTTCATTTGTTTGCTGGTAATCTAGGAAAAATAGCTACAAAGTGTCGGGTAAAAGATGTAACTGTAGTGGGTGGAAAGTTTGCGTTTTACTTGGGCCTTTGGACCTTAGGGATCCCTTCATATTAATAATAAAATAATAATAATCTTTATTTGTGTAGCGTCATGGGCGGCTTGCTCCGCAACACTGAGATCCGTCTTGGGGGCCTTTGCTTTGGGGCTGAGGAATAAATGGACTGTATCGAAAAGTGGTTTGGGGTGTGGGATAGTGAGGAGACTTATGAGCAGATCATCAGTATAGATAATTTTAATTGAAGGCCTTGTCAGAAACTTTGTATAGTTGGCCAATAGATAAAAGTTAGGACTTTACGTTATTGTAATGCGCGTTCCAGTTAGAAAGCATAGTAATGGCTCACAATGTAATCCTTTTTTTTGCAACAGGCTTCATCTGAGGTGAGTATAGCATTAATAGGTTTTGCACCTTGGTCTTATGTTAGTGTCAGCTGCCACATAACTGAGACTACTTCTGCGAGTAACGGCTTGGGTACCCCGCAGCGAAGACCAAATGCCACTTTGAGGTGCAAGAGGTGAAAACCGGGTATCCTAAGTGCAGCCTCCAGATTTAGCCCAAAGTCAAATCAGTTTGTGGCAAAGCGGGTCCACATCCGCTTGCTGACCTAACGGTGCCCAGTTCTAGGTTTTAGGCACCGACCACATTATTGTGAGCCATTACCTGTGAACGGTGAGGCGCTTGTTGTTTTGTTGAAAATGTAAAATTAGATTAAGGTTTAGGGTAGAAATTGTAAACTTGTCCGGTCTGCATATGTAATATTGAGGAGCTATACTAGTTGGTCCTTCTATTTCTCCTAGATAATCATCAGATTGACTGAATATTTTTTTCTACCTACTTTTAATGGTAGAAAGCACACCTCGTTTGGAGATGGAAAGGTGGGCTAGAGGGGATATGGAGGAGGCCTATGCATTTTGATTCAAATTTTTGCTAGGTGTGCTTTCATCTGTTTGCTGGTAATCTAGGAAAAATAGCTACAAAGTGTCGGGTAAAAGATGTAACTGTAGTGGGTGAAAAGTTTGCGTTTTACTTGGGCCTGTGGACCATAGGGATCCTTTCATAATAGTAATAAAATATAAATAATCTTTATTTGTGTAGCGCCATGGGCGGCTTACCCCACCACACTGAGATCCGTCATGGGGTCCTTTTCTTAGGGGCTGAGGAATAAGTGGACTGTATCGAAAAGTGGTTTGGGGTGTGGGATAGTGAGGAGACTTATGAGCAGATCAGCAGTATAGATAATTTTAATTGAAGGCCTTGTCAGAAACTTTGTATAGTTGGCCAATAGATAAAAGTTAGGACTTTACGTTATTGTAATGCGCGTTGCAGTTAGAAAGCATAGTAATGGCTCACAATGTAATCCTTTTTTTTGCAACAGGCTTCATCTGAGGTGAGTATAGCATTAATAGGTTTTGCACCTTGGTCTTATGTTAGTGTCAGCTGCCACATAACTGAGACTACTTCTGCGAGTAACGGCTTGGGTACCCCGCAGCGAAGACCAAATGCCACTTTGAGGTGCAAGAGGTGAAAACCGGGTATCCTAAGTGCAGCCTCCAGATTTAGCCCAAAGTCAAATCAGTTTGTGGCAAAGCGGGTCCACATCCGCTTGCTGACCTAACGGTGCCCAGTTCTAGGTTTTAGGCACCGACCACATTAATGTGAGCCATTACCTGTGAACGGTGAGGCGCTTGTTGTTTTGTTGAAAATGTAAAATTAGATTAAGGTTTAGGGTAAAAATTGTAAACTTGTCCGGTCTGCATATGTAATATTGAGGAGCTATACTAGTTGGTCCTTCTATTTCTCCTAGATAATCAGCAGATTGACTGAATATTTTTTTCTACCTACTTTTAATGGTAGAAAGCACACCACGTTTGGAGATGGAAAGGTGGGCTAGAGGGGATATGGAGGAGGCCTATGCATTTTGATTCAAATTTTTGCTAGGTGTGCTTTCATCTGTTTTCTGGTAATCTAGGAAAAATAGCTACAAAGTGTCGGGTAAAAGATGTAACTGTAGTGGGTGAAAAGTTTGCGTTTTACTTGGGCCTGTGGACCATAGGGATCCTTTCATAATAGTAATAAAATATAAATAATCTTTATTTGTGTAGCGCCATGGGCGGCTTACCCCACCGCACTGAGATCCGTCATGGGGTCCTTTTCTTAGGGGCTGAGGAATAAGTGGACTGTATCGAAAAGTGGTTTGGGGTGTGGGATAGTGAGGAGACTTATGAGCAGATCAGCAGTATAGATAATTTTAATTGAAGGCCTTGTCAGAAACTTTGTATAGTTGGCCAATAGATAAAAGTTAGAACTTTACGTTATTGTAATGCGCGTTGCAGTTAGAAAGCATAGTAATGGCTCACAATGTAATCCTTTTTTTTGCAACAGGCTTCATCTGAGGTGAGTATAGCATTAATAGGTTTTGCACCTTGGTCTTATGTTAGTGTCAGCTGCCACATAACTGAGACTACTTCTGCGAGTAACGGCTTGGGTACCCCGCAGCGAAGACCAAATGCCACTTTGAGGTGCAAGAGGTGAAAACCGGGTATCCTAAGTGCAGCCTCCAGATTTAGCCCAAAGTCAAATCAGTTTGTGGCAAAGCGGGTCCACATCCGCTTGCTGACCTAACGGTGCCCAGTTCTAGGTTTTAGGCACCGACCACATTAATGTGAGCCATTACCTGTGAACGGTGAGGCGCTTGTTGTTTTGTTGAAAATGTAAAATTAGATTAACGTTTAGGGTAAAAATTGTAAACTTGTCCGGTCTGCATATGTAATATTGAGGAGCTATACTAGTTGGTCCTTCTATTTCTCCTAGATAATCAGCAGATTGACTGAATATTTTTTTCTACCTACTTTTAATGGTAGAAAGCACACCACGTTTGGAGATGGAAAGGTGGGCTAGAGGGGATATGGAGGAGGCCTATGCGTTTTGATTCAAATTTTTGCTAGGTGTGCTTTCATCTGTTTGCTGGTAATCTAGGAAAAATAGCTACAAAGTGTCGGGTAAAAGATGTAACTGTAGTGGGTGGAAAGTTTGCGTTTTACTTGGGCCTTTGGACCTTAGGGATCCCTTCATATTAATAATAAAATAATAATAATCTTTATTTGTGTAGCGCCATGGGCGGCTTGCTCCGCAACACTGAGATCCGTCATGGGGTCCTTTTCTTAGGGGCTGAGGAATAAGTGGACTGTATCGAAAAGTGGTTTGGGGTGTGGGATAGTGAGGAGACTTATGAGCAGATCAGCAGTATAGATAATTTTAATTGAAGGCCTTGTCAGAAACTTTGTATAGTTGGCCAATAGATAAAAATTAGAACTTTACGTTATTGTAATGCGCGTTGCAGTTAGGAAGCATAGTAATGGCTCACAATGTAATCCTTTTTTTTGCAACAGGCTTCATCTGAGGTGAGTATAGCATTAATAGGTTTTGCACCTTGGTCTTATGTTAGTGTCAGCTGCCACATAACTGAGACTACTTCTGCGAGTAACGGCTTGGGTACCCCGCAGCGAAGACCAAATGCCACTTTGAGGTGCAAGAGGTGAAAACCGGGTATCCTAAGTGCAGCCTCCAGATTTAGCCCAAAGTCAAATCAGTTTGTGGCAAAGCGGGTCCACATCCGCTTGCTGACCTAACGGTGCCCAGTTCTAGGTTTTAGGCACCGACCACATTAATGTGAGCCATTACCTGTGAACGGTGAGGCGCTTGTTGTTTTGTTGAAAATGTAAAATTAGATTAAGGTTTAGGGTAAAAATTGTAAACTTGTCCAGTCTGCATATGTAATATTGAGGAGCTATACTAGTTGGTCCTTCTATTTCTTCTAGATAATCAGCAGATTGACTGAATATTTTTTTCTACCTACTTTTAATGGTAGAAAGCACACCACGTTTGGAGATGGAAAGGTGGGCTAGAGGGGATATGGAGGAGGCCTATGCGTTTTGATTCAGATTTTTTGCTAGGTGTGCTTTCATTTGTTTGCTGGTAATCTAGGAAAAATAGCTACAAAGTGTCGGGTAAAAGATGTAACTGTAGTGGGTGGAAAGTTTGCGTTTTACTTGGGCCTTTGGACCTTAGGGATCCCTTCATATTAATAATAAAATAATAATAATCTTTATTTGTGTAGCGTCATGGGCGGCTT
The DNA here is from genome assembly GCF_035609145.1 of Eleutherodactylus coqui. NCBI lineage: Eukaryota > Metazoa > Chordata > Amphibia > Anura > Eleutherodactylidae > Eleutherodactylus > Eleutherodactylus coqui. The sequence continues at coordinate 113,190,497 of NC_089844.1, forward strand.
GCTCCGCAACACTGAGATCCGTCTTGGGGGCCTGTGCTTTGGGGCTGAGGAATAAATGGACTGTATCGAAAAGTGGTTTGGGGTGTGGGATAGTGAGGAGACTTATGAGCAGATCAGCAGTATAGATAATTTTAATTGAAGGCCTTGTCAGAAACTTTGTATAGTTGGCCAATAGATAAAAGTTAGGACTTTACGTTATTGTAATGCGCGTTGCAGTTAGAAAGCATAGTAATGGCTCACAATGTAATCCTTTTTTTTGCAACAGGCTTCATCTGAGGTGAGTATAGCATTAATAGGTTTTGCACCTTGGTCTTATGTTAGTGTCAGCTGCCACATAACTGAGACTACTTCTGCGAGTAACGGCTTGGGTACCCCGCAGCGAAGACCAAATGCCACTTTGAGGTGCAAGAGGTGAAAACCGGGTATCCTAAGTGCAGCCTCCAGATTTAGCCCAAAGTCAAATCAGTTTGTGGCAAAGCGGGTCCACATCCGCTTGCTGACCTAACGGTGCCCAGTTCTAGGTTTTAGGCACCGACCACATTAATGTGAGCCATTACCTGTGAACGGTGAGGCGCTTGTTGTTTTGTTGAAAATGTAAAATTAGATTAAGGTTTAGGGTAAAAATTGTAAACTTGTCCGGTCTGCATATGTAATATTGAGGAGCTATACTAGTTGGTCCTTCTATTTCTCCTAGATAATCAGCAGATTGACTGAATATTTTTTTCTACCTACTTTTAATGGTAGAAAGCACACCACGTTTGGAGATGGAAAGGTGGGCTAGAGGGGATATGGAGGAGGCCTATGCATTTTGATTCAAATTTTTGCTAGGTGTGCTTTCATCTGTTTGCTGGTAATCTAGGAAAAATAGCTACAAAGTGTCGGGTAAAAGATGTAACTGTAGTGGGTGAAAAGTTTGCGTTTTACTTGGGCCTGTGGACCATAGGGATCCTTTCATAATAGTAATAAAATATAAATAATCTTTATTTGTGTAGCGCCATGGGCGGCTTACCCCACCGCACTGAGATCCGTCATGGGGTCCTTTTCTTAGGGGCTGAGGAATAAGTGGACTGTATCGAAAAGTGGTTTGGGGTGTGGGATAGTGAGGAGACTTATGAGCAGATCAGCAGTATAGATAATTTTAATTGAAGGCCTTGTCAGAAACTTTGTATAGTTGGCCAATAGATAAAAGTTAGAACTTTACGTTATTGTAATGCGCGTTGCAGTTAGAAAGCATAGTAATGGCTCACAATGTAATCCTTTTTTTTGCAACAGGCTTCATCTGAGGTGAGTATAGCATTAATAGGTTTTGCACCTTGGTCTTATGTTAGTGTCAGCTGCCACATAACTGAGACTACTTCTGCGAGTAACGGCTTGGGTACCCCGCAGCGAAGACCAAATGCCACTTTGAGGTGCAAGAGGTGAAAACCGGGTATCCTAAGTGCAGCCTCCAGATTTAGCCCAAAGTCAAATCAGTTTGTGGCAAAGCGGGTCCACATCCGCTTGCTGACCTAACGGTGCCCAGTTCTAGGTTTTAGGCACCGACCACATTAATGTGAGCCATTACCTGTGAACGGTGAGGCGCTTGTTGTTTTGTTGAAAATGTAAAATTAGATTAACGTTTAGGGTAAAAATTGTAAACTTGTCCTGTCTGCATATGTAATATTGAGGAGCTATACTAGTTGGTCCTTCTATTTCTCCTAGATAATCAGCAGATTGACTGAATATTTTTTTCTACCTACTTTTAATGGTAGAAAGCACGCCACGTTTGGAGATGGAAAGGTGGGCTAGAGGGGATATGGAGGAGGCCTATGCATTTTGATTCAAATTTTTGCTAGGTGTGCTTTCATCTGTTTGCTGGTAATCTAGGAAAAATAGCTACAAAGTGTCGGGTAAAAGATGTAACTGTAGTGGGTGAAAAGTTTGCGTTTTACTTGGGCCTGTAGACCATAGGGATCCTTTCATAATAGTAATAAAATATAAATAATCTTTATTTGTGTAGCGCCATGGGCGGCTTGCTCCGCAACACTGAGATCCGTCTTGGGGGCCTGTGCTTTGGGGCTGAGGAATAAATGGACTGTATCGAAAAGTGGTTTGGGGTGTGGGATAGTGAGGAGACTTATGAGCAGATCAGCAGTATAGATAATTTTAATTGAAGGCCTTGTCAGAAACTTTGTATAGTTGGCCAATAGATAAAAGTTAGGACTTTACGTTATTGTAATGCGCGTTGCAGTTAGAAAGCATAGTAATGGCTCACAATGTAATCCTTTTTTTTGCAACAGGCTTCATCTGAGGTGAGTATAGCATTAATAGGTTTTGCACCTTGGTCTTATGTTAGTGTCAGCTGCCACATAACTGAGACTACTTCTGCGAGTAACGGCTTGGGTACCCCGCAGCGAAGACCAAATGCCACTTTGAGGTGCAAGAGGTGAAAACCGGGTATCCTAAGTGCAGCCTCCAGATTTAGCCCAAAGTCAAATCAGTTTGTGGCAAAGCGGGTCCACATCCGCTTGCTGACCTAACGGTGCCCAGTTCTAGGTTTTAGGCACCGACCACATTAATGTGAGCCATTACCTGTGAACGGTGAGGCGCTTGTTGTTTTGTTGAAAATGTAAAATTAGATTAACGTTTAGGGTAAAAATTGTAAACTTGTCCGGTCTGCATATGTAATATTGAGGAGCTATACTAGTTGGTCCTTCTATTTCTCCTAGATAATCAGCAGATTGACTGAATATTTTTTTCTACCTACTTTTAATGGTAGAAAGCACACCACGTTTGGAGATGGAAAGGTGGGCTAGAGGGGATATGGAGGAGGCCTATGCGTTTTGATTCAAATTTTTGCTAGGTGTGCTTTCATCTGTTTGCTGGTAATCTAGGAAAAATAGCTACAAAGTGTCGGGTAAAAGATGTAACTGTAGTGGGTGGAAAGTTTGCGTTTTACTTGGGCCTTTGGACCTTAGGGATCCCTTCATATTAATAATAAAATAATAATAATCTTTATTTGTGTAGCGCCATGGGCGGCTTGCTCCGCAACACTGAGATCCGTCATGGGGTCCTTTTCTTAGGGGCTGAGGAATAAGTGGACTGTATCGAAAAGTGGTTTGGGGTGTGGGATAGTGAGGAGACTTATGAGCAGATCAGCAGTATAGATAATTTTAATTGAAGGCCTTGTCAGAAACTTTGTATAGTTGGCCAATAGATAAAAGTTAGAACTTTACGTTATTGTAATGCGCGTTGCAGTTAGGAAGCATAGTAATGGCTCACAATGTAATCCTTTTTTTTGCAACAGGCTTCATCTGAGGTGAGTATAGCATTAATAGGTTTTGCACCTTGGTCTTATGTTAGTGTCAGCTGCCACATAACTGAGACTACTTCTGCGAGTAACGGCTTGGGTACCCCGCAGCGAAGACCAAATGCCACTTTGAGGTGCAAGAGGTGAAAACCGGGTATCCTAAGTGCAGCCTCCAGATTTAGCCCAAAGTCAAATCAGTTTGTGGCAAAGCGGGTCCACATCCGCTTGCTGACCTAACGGTGCCCAGTTCTAGGTTTTAGGCACCGACCACATTAATGTGAGCCATTACCTGTGAACGGTGAGGCGCTTGTTGGTTTGTTGAAAATGTAAAATTAGATTAAGGTTTAGGGTAAAAATTGTAAACTTGTCCGGTCTGCATATGTAATATTGAGGAGCTATACTAGTTGGTCCTTCTATTTCTCCTAGATAATCAGCAGATTGACTGAATATTTTTTTCTACCTACTTTTAATGGTAGAAAGCACACCACGTTTGGAGATGGAAAGGTGGGCTAGAGGGGATATGGAGGAGGCCTATGCATTTTGATTCAAATTTTTGCTAGGTGTGCTTTCATCTGTTTGCTGGTAATGTAGGAAAAATAGCTACAAAGTGTCGGGTAAAAGATGTAACTGTAGTGGGTGAAAAGTTTGCGTTTTACTTGGGCCTGTGGACCATAGGGATCCTTTCATAATAGTAATAAAATATAAATAATCTTTATTTGTGTAGCGCCATGGGCGGCTTACCCCACCGCACTGAGATCCGTCATGGGGTCCTTTTCTTAGGGGCTGAGGAATAAGTGGACTGTATCGAAAAGTGGTTTGGGGTGTGGGATAGTGAGGAGACTTATGAGCAGATCAGCAGTATAGATAATTTTAATTGAAGGCCTTGTCAGAAACTTTGTATAGTTGGCCAATAGATAAAAGTTAGAACTTTACGTTATTGTAATGCGCGTTGCAGTTAGAAAGCATAGTAATGGCTCACAATGTAATCCTTTTTTTTGCAACAGGCTTCATCTGAGGTGAGTATAGCATTAATAGGTTTTGCACCTTGGTCTTATGTTAGTGTCAGCTGCCACATAACTGAGACTACTTCTGCGAGTAACGGCTTGGGTACCCCGCAGCGAAGACCAAATGCCTTTTTGCGGTGCAAGAGGTGAAAACCGGGTATCCTAAGTGCAGCCTCCAGATTTAGCCCAAAGTCAAATCAGTTTGTGGCAAAGCGGGTCCACATCCGCTTGCTGACCTAACGGTGCCCAGTTCTAGGTTTTAGGCACCGACCACATTAATGTGAGCCATTACCTGTGAACGGTGAGGCGCTTGTTGTTTTGTTGAAAATGTAAAATTAGATTAACGTTTAGGGTAAAAATTGTAAACTTGTCCGGTCTGCATATGTAATATTGAGGAGCTATACTAGTTGGTCCTTCTATTTCTCCTAGATAATCAGCAGATTGACTGAATATTTTTTTCTACCTACTTTTAATGGTAGAAAGCACACCACGTTTGGAGATGGAAAGGTGGGCTAGAGGGGATATGGAGGAGGCCTATGCGTTTTGATTCAAATTTTTGCTAGGTGTGCTTTCATCTGTTTGCTGGTAATCTAGGAAAAATAGCTACAAAGTGTCGGGTAAAAGATGTAACTGTAGTGAGTGGAAAGTTTGCGTTTTACTTGGGCCTTTTGACCTTAGGGATCCCTTCATATTAATAATAAAATAATAATAATCTTTATTTGTGTAGCGCCATGGGCGGCTTGCTCCGCAACACTGAGATCCGTCTTGGGGGCCTGTGCTTTGGGGCTGAGGAATAAATGGACTGTATCGAAAAGTGGTTTGGGGTGTGGGATAGTGAGGAGACTTATGAGCAGATCAGCAGTATAGATAATTTTAATTGAAGGCCTTGTCAGAAACTTTGTATAGTTGGCCAATAGATAAAAGTTAGGACTTTACGTTATTGTAATGCGCGTTGCAGTTAGGAAGCATAGTAATGGCTCACAATGTAATCCTTTTTTTGTAACAGGCTTCATCTGAGGTGAGTATAGCATTAATAGGTTTTGCACCTTGGTCTTATGTTAGTGTCAGCTGCCACATAACTGAGACTACTTCTGCGAGTAACGGCTTGGGTACCCCGCAGCGAAGACCAAATGCCACTTTGAGGTGCAAGAGGTGAAAACCGGGTATCCTAAGTGCAGCCTCCAGATTTAGCCCAAAGTCAAATCAGTTTGTGGCAAAGCGGGTCCACATCCGCTTGCTGACCTAACGGTGCCCAGTTCTAGGTTTTAGGCACCGACCACATTAATGTGAGCCATTACCTGTGAACGGTGAGGCGCTTGTTGGTTTGTTGAAAATGTAAAATTAGATTAAGGTTTAGGGTAAAAATTGTAAACTTGTCCGGTCTGCATATGTAATATTGAGGAGCTATACTAGTTGGTCCTTCTATTTCTCCTAGATAATCAGCAGATTGACTGAATATTTTTTTCTACCTACTTTTAATGGTAGAAAGCACACCACGTTTGGAGATGGAAAGGTGGGCTAGAGGGGATATGGAGGAGGCCTATGCATTTTGATTCAAATTTTTGCTAGGTGTGCTTTCATCTGTTTGCTGGTAATGTAGGAAAAATAGCTACAAAGTGTCGGGTAAAAGATGTAACTGTAGTGGGTGAAAAGTTTGCGTTTTACTTGGGCCTGTGGACCATAGGGATCCTTTCATAATAGTAATAAAATATAAATAATCTTTATTTGTGTAGCGCCATGGGCGGCTTACCCCACCGCACTGAGATCCGTCATGGGGTCCTTTTCTTAGGGGCTGAGGAATAAGTGGACTGTATCGAAAAGTGGTTTGGGGTGTGGGATAGTGAGGAGACTTATGAGCAGATCAGCAGTATAGATAATTTTAATTGAAGGCCTTGTCAGAAACTTTGTATAGTTGGCCAATAGATAAAAGTTAGAACTTTACGTTATTGTAATGCGCGTTGCAGTTAGAAAGCATAGTAATGGCTCACAATGTAATCCTTTTTTTTGCAACAGGCTTCATCTGAGGTGAGTATAGCATTAGTAGGTTTTGCACCTTGGTCTTATGTTAGTGTCAGCTGCCACATAACTGAGACTACTTCTGCGAGTAACGGCTTGGGTACCCCGCAGCGAAGACCAAATGCCACTTTGAGGTGCAAGAGGTGAAAACCGGGTATCCTAAGTGCAGCCTCCAGATTTAGCCCAAAGTCAAATCAGTTTGTGGCAAAGCGGGTCCACATCCGCTTGCTGACCTAACGGTGCCCAGTTCTAGGTTTTAGGCACCGACCACATTAATGTGAGCCATTACCTGTGAACGGTGAGGCGCTTGTTGGTTTGTTGAAAATGTAAAATTAGATTAAGGTTTAGGGTAAAAATTGTAAACTTGTCCGGTCTGCATATGTAATATTGAGGAGCTATACTAGTTGGTCCTTCTATTTCTCCTAGATAATCAGCAGATTGACTGAATATTTTTTTCTACCTACTTTTAATGGTAGAAAGCACACCACGTTTGGAGATGGAAAGGTGGGCTAGAGGGGATATGGAGGAGGCCTATGCATTTTGATTCAAATTTTTGCTAGGTGTGCTTTCATCTGTTTGCTGGTAATGTAGGAAAAATAGCTACAAAGTGTCGGGTAAAAGATGTAACTGTAGTGGGTGAAAAGTTTGCGTTTTACTTGGGCCTGTGGACCATAGGGATCCTTTCATAATAGTAATAAAATATAAATAATCTTTATTTGTGTAGCGCCATGGGCGGCTTACCCCACCGCACTGAGATCCGTCATGGGGTCCTTTTCTTAGGGGCTGAGGAATAAGTGGACTGTATCGAAAAGTGGTTTGGGGTGTGGGATAGTGAGGAGACTTATGAGCAGATCAGCAGTATAGATAATTTTAATTGAAGGCCTTGTCAGAAACTTTGTATAGTTGGCCAATAGATAAAAGTTAGAACTTTACGTTATTGTAATGCGCGTTGCAGTTAGAAAGCATAGTAATGGCTCACAATGTAATCCTTTTTTTTGCAACAGGCTTCATCTGAGGTGAGTATAGCATTAATAGGTTTTGCACCTTGGTCTTATGTTAGTGTCAGCTGCCACATAACTGAGACTACTTCTGCGAGTAACGGCTTGGGTACCCCGCAGCGAAGACCAAATGCCACTTTGAGGTGCAAGAGGTGAAAACCGGGTATCCTAAGTGCAGCCTCCAGATTTAGCCCAAAGTCAAATCAGTTTGTGGCAAAGCGGGTCCACATCCGCTTGCTGACCTAACGGTGCCCAGTTCTAGGTTTTAGGCACCGACCACATTAATGTGAGCCATTACCTGTGAACGGTGAGGCGCTTGTTGTTTTGTTGAAAATGTAAAATTAGATTAACGTTTAGGGTAAAAATTGTAAACTTGTCCGGTCTGCATATGTAATATTGAGGAGCTATACTAGTTGGTCCTTCTATTTCTCCTAGATAATCAGCAGATTGACTGAATATTTTTTTCTACCTACTTTTAATGGTAGAAAGCACACCACGTTTGGAGATGGAAAGGTGGGCTAGAGGGGATATGGAGGAGGCCTATGCGTTTTGATTCAAATTTTTGCTAGGTGTGCTTTCATCTGTTTGCTGGTAATCTAGGAAAAATAGCTACAAAGTGTCGGGTAAAAGATGTAACTGTAGTGAGTGGAAAGTTTGCGTTTTACTTGGGCCTTTTGACCTTAGGGATCCCTTCATATTAATAATAAAATAATAATAATCTTTATTTGTGTAGCGCCATGGGCGGCTTGCTCCGCAACACTGAGATCCGTCTTGGGGGCCTGTGCTTTGGGGCTGAGGAATAAATGGACTGTATCGAAAAGTGGTTTGGGGTGTGGGATAGTGAGGAGACTTATGAGCAGATCAGCAGTATAGATAATTTTAATTGAAGGCCTTGTCAGAAACTTTGTATAGTTGGCCAATAGATAAAAGTTAGGACTTTACGTTATTGTAATGCGCGTTGCAGTTAGGAAGCATAGTAATGGCTCACAATGTAATCCTTTTTTTGTAACAGGCTTCATCTGAGGTGAGTATAGCATTAATAGGTTTTGCACCTTGGTCTTATGTTAGTGTCAGCTGCCACATAACTGAGACTACTTCTGCGAGTAACGGCTTGGGTACCCCACAGCGAAGACCAAATGCCACTTTGAGGTGCAAGAGGTGAAAACCGGGTATCCTAAGTGCAGCCTCCAGATTTAGCCCAAAGTCAAATCAGTTTGTGGCAAAGCGGGTCCACATCCGCTTGCTGACCTAACGGTGCCCAGTTCTAGGTTTTAGGCACCGACCACATTAATGTGAGCCATTACCTGTGAACGGTGAGGCGCTTGTTGGTTTGTTGAAAATGTAAAATTAGATTAAGGTTTAGGGTAAAAATTGTAAACTTGTCCGGTCTGCATATGTAATATTGAGGAGCTATACTAGTTGGTCCTTCTATTTCTCCTAGATAATCAGCAGATTGACTGAATATTTTTTTCTACCTACTTTTAATGGTAGAAAGCACACCACGTTTGGAGATGGAAAGGTGGGCTAGAGGGGATATGGAGGAGGCCTATGCATTTTGATTCAAATTTTTGCTAGGTGTGCTTTCATCTGTTTGCTGGTAATGTAGGAAAAATAGCTACAAAGTGTCGGGTAAAAGATGTAACTGTAGTGGGTGAAAAGTTTGCGTTTTACTTGGGCCTGTGGACCATAGGGATCCTTTCATAATAGTAATAAAATATAAATAATCTTTATTTGTGTAGCGCCATGGGCGGCTTACCCCACCGCACTGAGATCCGTCATGGGGTCCTTTTCTTAGGGGCTGAGGAATAAGTGGACTGTATCGAAAAGTGGTTTGGGGTGTGGGATAGTGAGGAGACTTATGAGCAGATCAGCAGTATAGATAATTTTAATTGAAGGCCTTGTCAGAAACTTTGTATAGTTGGCCAATAGATAAAAGTTAGAACTTTACGTTATTGTAATGCGCGTTGCAGTTAGAAAGCATAGTAATGGCTCACAATGTAATCCTTTTTTTTGCAACAGGCTTCATCTGAGGTGAGTATAGCATTAATAGGTTTTGCACCTTGGTCTTATGTTAGTGTCAGCTGCCACATAACTGAGACTACTTCTGCGAGTAACGGCTTGGGTACCCCGCAGCGAAGACCAAATGCCACTTTGAGGTGCAAGAGGTGAAAACCGGGTATCCTAAGTGCAGCCTCCAGATTTAGCCCAAAGTCAAATCAGTTTGTGGCAAAGCGGGTCCACATCCGCTTGCTGACCTAACGGTGCCCACTTCTAGGTTTTAGGCACCGACCACATTAATGTGAGCCATTACCTGTGAACGGTGAGGCGCTTGTTGTTTTGTTGAAAATGTAAAATTAGATTAACGTTTAGGGTAAAAATTGTAAACTTGTCCGGTCTGCATATGTAATATTGAGGAGCTATACTAGTTGGTCCTTCTATTTCTCCTAGATAATCAGCAGATTGACTGAATATTTTTTTCTACCTACTTTTAATGGTAGAAAGCACACCACGTTTGGAGATGGAAAGGTGGGCTAGAGGGGATATGGAGGAGGCCTATGCGTTTTGATTCAAATTTTTGCTAGGTGTGCTTTCATCTGTTTGCTGGTAATCTAGGAAAAATAGCTACAAAGTGTCGGGTAAAAGATGTAACTGTAGTGAGTGGAAAGTTTGCGTTTTACTTGGGCCTTTTGACCTTAGGGATCCCTTCATATTAATAATAAAATAATAATAATCTTTATTTGTGTAGCGCCATGGGCGGCTTGCTCCGCAACACTGAGATCCGTCTTGGGGGCCTGTGCTTTGGGGCTGAGGAATAAATGGACTGTATCGAAAAGTGGTTTGGGGTGTGGGATAGTGAGGAGACTTATGAGCAGATCAGCAGTATAGATAATTTTAATTGAAGGCCTTGTCAGAAACTTTGTATAGTTGGCCAATAGATAAAAGTTAGGACTTTACGTTATTGTAATGCGCGTTGCAGTTAGAAAGCATAGTAATGGCTCACAATGTAATCCTTTTTTTTGCAACAGGCTTCATCTGAGGTGAGTATAGCATTAATAGGTTTTGCACCTTGGTCTTATGTTAGTGTCAGCTGCCACATAACTGAGACTACTTCTGCGAGTAACGGCTTGGGTACCCCGCAGCGAAGACCAAATGCCACTTTGAGGTGCAAGAGGTGAAAACCGGGTATCCTAAGTGCAGCCTCCAGATTTAGCCCAAAGTCAAATCAGTTTGTGGCAAAGCGGGTCCACATCCGCTTGCTGACCTAACGGTGCCCAGTTCTAGGTTTTAGGCACCGACCACATTAATGTGAGCCATTACCTGTGAACGGTGAGGCGCTTGTTGGTTTGTTGAAAATGTAAAATTAGATTAAGGTTTAGGGTAAAAATTGTAAACTTGTCCGGTCTGCATATGTAATATTGAGGAGCTCTACTAGTTGGTCCTTCTATTTCTCCTAGATAATCAGCAGATTGACTGAATATTTTTTTCTACCTACTTTTAATGGTAGAAAGCACACCACGTTTGGAGATGGAAAGGTGGGCTAGAGGGGATATGGAGGAGGCCTATGCATTTTGATTCAAATTTTTGCTAGGTGTGCTTTCATCTGTTTGCTGGTAATGTAGGAAAAATAGCTACAAAGTGTCGGGTAAAAGATGTAACTGTAGTGGGTGAAAAGTTTGCGTTTTACTTGGGCCTGTGGACCATAGGGATCCTTTCATAATAGTAATAAAATATAAATAATCTTTATTTGTGTAGCGCCATGGGCGGCTTACCCCACCGCACTGAGATCCGTCATGGGGTCCTTTTCTTAGGGGCTGAGGAATAAGTGGACTGTATCGAAAAGTGGTTTGGGGTGTGGGATAGTGAGGAGACTTATGAGCAGATCAGCAGTATAGATAATTTTAATTGAAGGCCTTGTCAGAAACTTTGTATAGTTGGCCAATAGATAAAAGTTAGAACTTTACGTTATTGTAATGCGCGTTGCAGTTAGAAAGCATAGTAATGGCTCACAATGTAATCCTTTTTTTTGCAACAGGCTTCATCTGAGGTGAGTATAGCATTAATAGGTTTTGCACCTTGGTCTTATGTTAGTGTCAGCTGCCACATAACTGAGACTACTTCTGCGAGTAACGGCTTGGGTACCCCGCAGCGAAGACCAAATGCCACTTTGAGGTGCAAGAGGTGAAAACCGGGTATCCTAAGTGCAGCCTCCAGATTTAGCCCAAAGTCAAATCAGTTTGTGGCAAAGCGGGTCCACATCCGCTTGCTGACCTAACGGTGCCCAGTTCTAGGTTTTAGGCACCGACCACATTAATCTGAGCCATTACCTGTGAACGGTGAGGCGCTTGTTGTTTTGTTGAAAATGTAAAATTAGATTAACGTTTAGGGTAAAAATTGTAAACTTGTCCGGTCTGCATATGTAATATTGAGGAGCTATACTAGTTGGTCCTTCTATTTCTCCTAGATAATCAGCAGATTGACTGAATATTTTTTTCTACCTACTTTTAATGGTAGAAAGCACACCACGTTTGGAGATGGAAAGGTGGGCTAGAGGGGATATGGAGGAGGCCTATGCGTTTTGATTCAAATTTTTGCTAGGTGTGCTTTCATCTGTTTGCTGGTAATCTAGGAAAAATAGCTACAAAGTGTCGGGTAAAAGATGTAACTGTAGTGAGTGGAAAGTTTGCGTTTTACTTGGGCCTTTTGACCTTAGGGATCCCTTCATATTAATAATAAAATAATAATAATCTTTATTTGTGTAGCGCCATGGGCGGCTTGCTCCGCAACACTGAGATCCGTCTTGGGGGCCTGTGCTTTGGGGCTGAGGAATAAATGGACTGTATCGAAAAGTGGTTTGGGGTGTGGGATAGTGAGGAGACTTATGAGCAGATCAGCAGTATAGATAATTTTAATTGAAGGCCTTGTCAGAAACTTTGTATAGTTGGCCAATAGATAAAAGTTAGGACTTTACGTTATTGTAATGCGCGTTGCAGTTAGAAAGCATAGTAATGGCTCACAATGTAATCCTTTTTTTTGCAACAGGCTTCATCTGAGGTGAGTATAGCATTAATAGGTTTTGCACCTTGGTCTTATGTTAGTGTCAGCTGCCACCATAACTGAGACTACTTCTGCGAGTAACGGCTTGGGTACCCCGCAGCGAAGACCAAATGCCACTTTGAGGTGCAAGAGGTGAAAACTGGGTATCCTAAGTGCAGCCTCCAGATTTAGCCCAAAGTCAAATCAGTTTGTGGCAAAGCGGGTCCACATCCGCTTGCTGACCTAACGGTGCCCAGTTCTTGGTTTTAGGCACCGACCACATTAATGTGAGCCATTCCCTGTGAACGGTGAGGCGCTTGTTGTTTTGTTGAAAATGTAAAATTAGATTAAGGTTTAGGGTAAAAATTGTAAACTTGTCCGGTCTGCATATGTAATATTGAGGAGCTATACTAGTTGGTCCTTCTATTTCTCCTAGATAATCAGCAGATTGACTGAATATTTTTTTCTACCTACTTTTAATGGTAGAAAGCACACCACGTTTGGAGATGGAAAGGTGGGCTAGAGGGGATATGGAGGAGGCCTATGCATTTTGATTCAAATTTTTGCTAGGTGTGCTTTCATCTGTTTGCTGGTAATCTAGGAAAAATAGCTACAAAGTGTCTGGTAAAAGATGTAACTGTAGTGCATGAAAAGTTTGCGTTTTACTTGGGCCTGTGGACCATAGGGATCCCTTCATAATAGTAATAAAATATAAATAATCTTTATTTGTGTAGCGCCATGGGCGGCTTACCCCACCGCACTGAGATCCGTCATGGGGTCCTTTTCTTAGGGGCTGAGGAATAAGTGGACTGTATCGAAAAGTGGTTTGGGGTGTGGGATAGTGAGGAGACTTATGAGCAGATCATCAGTATAGATAATTTTAATTGAAGGCCTTGTCAGAAACTTTGTATAGTTGGCCAATAGATAAAAGTTAGAACTTTACGTTACTGTAATGCGCGTTGCAGTTAGGAAGCATAGTAATGGCTCACAATGGAATCCTTTTTTTTTGCAACAGGCTTCATCTGAGGTGAGTATAGCATTAATAGGTTTTGCACCTTGGTCTTATGTTAGTGTCAGCTGCCACATAACTGAGACTACTTCTGCGAGTAACGGCTTGGGTACCCCGCAGCGAAGACCAAATGCCACTTTGAGGTGCAAGAGGTGAAAACCGGGTATCCTAAGTGCAGCCTCCAGATTTAGCCCAAAGTCAAATCAGTTTGTGGCAAAGCGGGTCCACATCCGCTTGCTGACCTAACGGTGCCCAGTTCTTGGTTTTAGGCACCGACCACATTAATGTGAGCCATTACCTGTGAACGGTGAGGCGCTTGTTGTTTTGTTGAAAATGTAAAATTAGATTAAGGTTTAGGGTAAAAATTGTAAACTTGTCCGGTCTGCATATGTAATATTGAGGAGCTATACTAGTTGGTCCTTCTATTTCTTCTAGATAATCAGCAGATTGACTGAATATTTTTTTCTACCTACTTTTAATGGTAGAAAGCACACCACGTTTGGAGATGGAAAGGTGGGCTAGAGGGGATATGGAGGAGGCCTATGCGTTTTGATTCAATTTTTTGCTAGGTGTGCTTTCATCTGTTTGCTGGTAATCTAGGAAAAATAGCTACAAAGTGTCGGGTAAAAGATGTAACTGTAGTGGGTGGAAAGTTTGCGTTTTACTTGGGCCTTTTGACCTTGGGGATCCCTTCATATTAATAATAAAATAATAATAATCTTTATTTGTGTAGCGCCATGGGCGGCTTGCTCCGCAACACTGAGATCCGTCTTGGGGGCCTTTGCTTTGGGGCTGAGGAATAAGTGGACTGTATCGAAAAGTGGTTTGGGGTGTGGGATAGTGAGGAGACTTATGAGCAGATCATCAGTATAGATAATTTTAATTGAAGGCCTTGTCAGAAACATTGTATAGTTGGCCAATAGATAAAAGTTAGAACTTTACGTTATTGTAATGCGCGTTGCAGTTAGAAAGCATAGTAATGGCTCACAATGTGATCCTTGTTTTTGCAACAGGCTTCATCTGAGGTGAGTATAGCATTAATAGGTTTTGTACCTTGGTCTTATGTTAGTGTCAGCTGCCACATAACTGAGACTACTTCTGCGAGTAACGGCTTGGGTACCCTGCAGCGAAGACCAAATGCCACTTTGAGGTGCAAGAGGTGAAAACCGGGTATCCTAAGTGCAGCCTCCAGATTTAGCCCAAAGTCAAATCAGTTTGTGGCAAAGCGGGTCCACATCCGCTTGCTGACCTAACGGTGCCCAGTTCTTGGTTTTAGGCACCGACCACATTAATGTGAGCCATAACCTGTGTACGGTGAGGCGCTTGTTGTTTTGTTGAAAATGTAAAATTAGATTAAGGTTTAGGGTAAAAATTGTAAACTTGTCCGGTCTGCATATGTAATATTGAGGAGCTATACTAGTTGGTCGTTCTATTTCTCCTAGATAATCAGCAGATTGACTGAATATTTTTTTCTACCTACTTTTAATGGTAGGAAGCACACCACGTTTGGAGATGGAAAGGTGGGCTAGAGGGGATATGGAGGAGGCCTATGCGTTTTGATTCAAATTTTTGCTAGGTGTGCTTTCATCTGTTTGCTGGTAATCTAGGAAAAATAGCTACAAAGTGTCGGGTAAAAGATGGAACTGTAGTGGGTGGAAAGTTTGCGTTTTACTTGGGCCTTTTGACCTTGGGGATCCCTTCATATTAATAATAAAATAATAATAATCTTTATTTGTGTAGCGCCATGGGCGGCTTGCTCCGCAACACTGAGATCCGTCTTGGGGGCCTGTGCTTTGGAGCTGAGGAATAAGTGGACTGTATCGAAAAGTGGTTTGGGGTGTGGGATAGTGAGGAGACTTATGAGCAGATCATCAGTATAGATAATTTTAATTGAAGGCCTTGTCAGAAACATTGTATAGTTGGCCAATAGATAAAAGTTAGAACTTTACGTTATTGTAATGCGCGTTGCAGTTAGAAAGCATAGTAATGGCTCACAATGTAATCCTTGTTTTTGCAACAGGCTTCATCTGAGGTGAGTATAGCATTAATAGGTTTTGCACCTTCGTCTTATGTTAGTGTCAGCTGCCACAAAACTGAGACTACTTCTGCGAGTAACGGCTTGGGTACCCCGCAGCGAAGACCAAATGCCACTTTGAGGTGCAAGAGGTGAAAACCGGGTACCCTAAGTGCAGTCTCCAGATTTAGCCCAAAGTCAAATCAGTTTGTGGCAAAGCGGGTCCACATCCGCTTGCTGACCTAACGGTGCCCAGTTCTTGGTTTTAGGCACCGACCACATTAATGTGAGCCATAACCTGTGTACGGTGAGGCGCTTGTTGTTTTGTTGAAAATGTAAAATTAGATTAAGGTTTAGGGTAAAAATTGTAAACTTGTCCGGTCTGCATATGTAATATTGAGGAGCTATACTAGTTGGTCCTTCTATTTCTCCTAGATAATCAGCAGATTGACTGAATATTTTTTTCTACCTACTTTTAATGGTAGAAAGCACACCACGTTTGGAGATGGAAAGGTGGGCTAGAGGGGATATGGAGGAGGCCTATGCATTTTGATTCAAATTTTTGCTAGGTGTGCTTTCATCTGTTTGCTGGTAATCTAGGAAAAATAGCTACAAAGTGTCGGGTAAAAGATGTAACTGTAGTGGGTGAAAAGTTTGCGTTTTACTTGGGCCTGTGGACCATAGGGATCCTTTCATAATAGTAATAAAATATAAATAATCTTTATTTGTGTAGCGCCATGGGCGGCTTACCCCACCGCACTGAGATCCGTCATGGGGTCCTTTTCTTAGGGGCTGAGGAATAAGTGGACTGTATCGAAAAGTGGTTTGGGGTGTGGGATAGTGAGGAGACTTATGAGCAGATCAGCAGTATAGATAATTTTAATTGAAGGCCTTGTCAGAAACTTTGTATAGTTGGCCAATAGATAAAAGTTAGAACTTTACGTTATTGTAATGCGCGTTGCAGTTAGAAAGCATAGTAATGGCTCACAATGTAATCCTTTTTTTTGCAACAGGCTTCATCTGAGGTGAGTATAGCATTAATAGATTTTGCACCTTGGTCTTATGTTAGTGTCAGCTGCCACATAACTGAGACTACTTCTGCGAGTAACGGCTTGGGTACCCCGCAGCGAAGACCAAATGCCACTTTGAGGTGCAAGAGGTGAAAACCGGGTATCCTAAGTGCAGCCTCCAGATTTAGCCCAAAGTCAAATCAGTTTGTGGCAAAGCGGGTCCACATCCGCTTGCTGACCTAACGGTGCCCAGTTCTAGGTTTTAGGCACCGACCACATTAATGTGAGCCATTACCTGTGAACGGTGAGGCGCTTGTTGTTTTGTTGAAAATGTAAAATTAGATTAACGTTTAGGGTAAAAATTGTAAACTTGTCCGGTCTGCATATGTAATATTGAGGAGCTATACTAGTTGGTCCTTCTATTTCTCCTAGATAATCAGCAGATTGACTGAATATTTTTTTCTACCTACTTTTAATGGTAGAAAGCACACCACGTTTGGAGATGGAAAGGTGGGCTAGAGGGGATATGGAGGAGGCCTATGCGTTTTGATTCAAATTTTTGCTAGGTGTGCTTTCATCTGTTTGCTGGTAATCTAGGAAAAATAGCTACAAAGTGTCGGGTAAAAGATGTAACTGTAGTGGGTGGAAAGTTTGCGTTTTACTTGGGCCTTTGGACCTTAGGGATCCCTTCATATTAATAATAAAATAATAATAATCTTTATTTGTGTAGCGCCATGGGCGGCTTGCTCCGCAACACTGAGATCCGTCATGGGGTCCTTTTCTTAGGGGCTGAGGAATAAGTGGACTGTATCGAAAAGTGGTTTGGGGTGTGGGATAGTGAGGAGACTTATGAGCAGATCAGCAGTATAGATAATTTTAATTGAAGGCCTTGTCAGAAACTTTGTATAGTTGGCCAATAGATAAAAATTAGAACTTTACGTTATTGTAATGCGCGTTGCAGTTAGGAAGCATAGTAATGGCTCACAATGTAATCCTTTTTTTTGCAACAGGCTTCATCTGAGGTGAGTATAGCATTAATAGGTTTTGCACCTTGGTCTTATGTTAGTGTCAGCTGCCACATAACTGAGACTACTTCTGCGAGTAACGGCTTGGGTACCCCGCAGCGAAGACCAAATGCCACTTTGAGGTGCAAGAGGTGAAAACCGGGTATCCTAAGTGCAGCCTCCAGATTTAGCCCAAAGTCAAATCAGTTTGTGGCAAAGCGGGTCCACATCCGCTTGCTGACCTAACGGTGCCCAGTTCTAGGTTTTAGGCACCGACCACATTAATGTGAGCCATTACCTGTGAACGGTGAGGCGCTTGTTGTTTTGTTGAAAATGTAAAATTAGATTAAGGTTTAGGGTAAAAATTGTAAACTTGTCCAGTCTGCATATGTAATATTGAGGAGCTATACTAGTTGGTCCTTCTATTTCTTCTAGATAATCAGCAGATTGACTGAATATTTTTTTCTACCTACTTTTAATGGTAGAAAGCACACCACGTTTGGAGATGGAAAGGTGGGCTAGAGGGGATATGGAGGAGGCCTATGCGTTTTGATTCAGATTTTTTGCTAGGTGTGCTTTCATTTGTTTGCTGGTAATCTAGGAAAAATAGCTACAAAGTGTCGGGTAAAAGATGTAACTGTAGTGGGTGGAAAGTTTGCGTTTTACTTGGGCCTTTGGACCTTAGGGATCCCTTCATATTAATAATAAAATAATAATAATCTTTATTTGTGTAGCGTCATGGGCGGCTTGCTCCGCAACACTGAGATCCGTCTTGGGGGCCTGTGCTTTGGGGCTGAGGAATAAATGGACTGTATCGAAAAGTGGTTTGGGGTGTGGGATAGTGAGGAGACTTATGAGCAGATCAGCAGTATAGATAATTTTAATTGAAGGCCTTGTCAGAAACTTTGTATAGTTGGCCAATAGATAAAAGTTAGAACTTTACGTTATTGTAATGCGCGTTGCAGTTAGAAAGCATAGTAATGGCTCACAATGTAATCCTTTTTTTTGCAACAGGCTTCATCTGAGGTGAGTATAGCATTAATAGGTTTTGCACCTTGGTCTTATGTTAGTGTCAGCTGCCACATAACTGAGACTACTTCTGCGAGTAACGGCTTGGGTACCCCGCAGCGAAGACCAAATGCCACTTTGAGGTGCAAGAGGTGAAAACCGGGTATCCTAAGTGCAGCCTCCAGATTTAGCCCAAAGTCAAATCAGTTTGTGGCAAAGCGGGTCCACATCCGCTCGCTGACCTAACGGTGCCCAGTTCTAGGTTTTAGGCACCGACCACATTAATGTGAGCCATTACCTGTGAACGGTGAGGCGCTTGTTGTTTTGTTGAAAATGTAAAATTAGATTAAGGTTTAGGGTAAAAATTGTAAACTTGTCCGGTCTGCATATGTAATATTGAGGAGCTATACTAGTTGGTCCTTCTATTTCTCCTAGATAATCAGCAGATTGACTGAATATTTTTTTCTACCTACTTTTAATGGTAGAAAGCACACCACGTTTGGAGATGGAAAGGTGGGCTAGAGGGGATATGGAGGAGGCCTATGCATTTTGATTCAAATTTTTGCTAGGTGTGCTTTCATCTGTTTGCTGGTAATCTAGGAAAAATAGCTACAAAGTGTCGGGTAAAAGATGTAACTGTAGTGGGTGAAAAGTTTGCGTTTTACTTGGGCCTGTAGACCATAGGGATCCTTTCATAATAGTAATAAAATATAAATAATCTTTATTTGTGTAGCGCCATGGGCGGCTTGCTCCGCAACACTGAGATCCGTCTTGGGGGCCTGTGCTTTGGGGCTGAGGAATAAATGGACTGTATCGAAAAGTGGTTTGGGGTGTGGGATAGTGAGGAGACTTATGAGCAGATCAGCAGTATAGATAATTTTAATTGAAGGCCTTGTCAGAAACTTTGTATAGTTGGCCAATAGATAAATGTTAGGACTTTACGTTATTGTAATGCGCGTTGCAGTTAGAAAGCATAGTAATGGCTCACAATGTAATCCTTTTTTTTGCAACAGGCTTCATCTGAGGTGAGTATAGCATTAATAGGTTTTGCACCTTGGTCTTATGTTAGTGTCAGCTGCCACATAACTGAGACTACTTCTGCGAGTAACGGCTTGGGTACCCCGCAGCGAAGACCAAATGCCACTTTGAGGTGCAAGAGGTGAAAACCGGGTATCCTAAGTGCAGCCTCCAGATTTAGCCCAAAGTCAAATCAGTTTGTGGCAAAGCGGGTCCACATCCGCTTGCTGACCTAACGGTGCCCAGTTCTAGGTTTTAGGCACCGACCACATTAATGTGAGCCATTACCTGTGAACGGTGAGGCGCTTGTTGTTTTGTTGAAAATGTAAAATTAGATTAAGGTTTAGGGTAAAAATTGTAAACTTGTCCGGTCTGCATATGTAATATTGAGGAGCTATACTAGTTGGTCCTTCTATTTCTCCTAGATAATCAGCAGATTGACTGAATATTTTTTTCTACCTACTTTTAATGGTAGAAAGCACACCACGTTTGGAGATGGAAAGGTGGGCTAGAGGGGATATGGAGGAGGCCTATGCATTTTGATTCAAATTTTTGCTAGGTGTGCTTTCATCTGTTTGCTGGTAATCTAGGAAAAATAGCTACAAAGTGTCGGGTAAAAGATGTAACTGTAGTGGGTGAAAAGTTTGCGTTTTACTTGGGCCTGTGGACCATAGGGATCCTTTCATAATAGTAATAAAATATAAATAATCTTTATTTGTGTAGCGCCATGGGCGGCTTACCCCACCGCACTGAGATCCGTCATGGGGTCCTTTTCTTAGGGGCTGAGGAATAAGTGGACTGTATCGAAAAGTGGTTTGGGGTGTGGGATAGTGAGGAGACTTATGAGCAGATCAGCAGTATAGATAATTTTAATTGAAGGCCTTGTCAGAAACTTTGTATAGTTGGCCAATAGATAAAAGTTAGGACTTTACGTTATTGTAATGCGCGTTGCAGTTAGAAAGCATAGTAATGGCTCACAATGTAATCCTTTTTTTTGCAACAGGCTTCATCTGAGGTGAGTATAGCATTAATAGGTTTTGCACCTTGGTCTTATGTTAGTGTCAGCTGCCACATAACTGAGACTACTTCTGCGAGTAACGGCTTGGGTACCCCGCAGCGAAGACCAAATGCCACTTTGAGGTGCAAGAGGTGAAAACCGGGTATCCTAAGTGCAGCCTCCAGATTTAGCCCAAAGTCAAATCAGTTTGTGGCAAAGCGGGTCCACATCCGCTTGCTGACCTAACGGTGCCCAGTTCTAGGTTTTAGGCACCGACCACATTAATGTGAGCCATTACCTGTGAACGGTGAGGCGCTTGTTGTTTTGTTGAAAATGTAAAATTAGATTAAGGTTTAGGGTAAAAATTGTAAACTTGTCCGGTCTGCATATGTAATATTGAGGAGCTATACTAGTTGGTCCTTCTATTTCTCCTAGATAATCAGCAGATTGACTGAATATTTTTTTCTACCTACTTTTAATGGTAGAAAGCACACCACGTTTGGAGATGGAAAGGTGGGCTAGAGGGGATATGGAGGAGGCCTATGCATTTTGATTCAAATTTTTGCTAGGTGTGCTTTCATCTGTTTGCTGGTAATCTAGGAAAAATAGCTACAAAGTGTCGGGTAAAAGATGTAACTGTAGTGGGTGAAAAGTTTGCGTTTTACTTGGGCCTGTAGACCATAGGGATCCTTTCATAATAGTAATAAAATATAAATAATCTTTATTTGTGTAGCGCCATGGGCGGCTTGCTCCGCAACACTGAGATCCGTCTTGGGGGCCTGTGCTTTGGGGCTGAGGAATAAATGGACTGTATCGAAAAGTGGTTTGGGGTGTGGGATAGTGAGGAGACTTATGAGCAGATCAGCAGTATAGATAATTTTAATTGAAGGCCTTGTCAGAAACTTTGTATAGTTGGCCAATAGATAAAAGTTAGAACTTTACGTTATTGTAATGCGCGTTGCAGTTAGAAAGCATAGTAATGGCTCACAATGTAATCCTTTTTTTTGCAACAGGCTTCATCTGAGGTGAGTATAGCATTAATAGGTTTTGCACCTTGGTCTTATGTTAGTGTCAGCTGCCACATAACTGAGACTACTTCTGCGAGTAACGGCTTGGGTACCCCGCAGCGAAGACCAAATGCCACTTTGAGGTGCAAGAGGTGAAAACCGGGTATCCTAAGTGCAGCCTCCAGATTTAGCCCAAAGTCAAATCAGTTTGTGGCAAAGCGGGTCCACATCCGCTTGCTGACCTAACGGTGCCCAGTTCTAGGTTTTAGGCACCGACCACATTAATGTGAGCCATTACCTGTGAACGGTGAGGCGCTTGTTGTTTTGTTGAAAATGTAAAATTAGATTAACGTTTAGGGTAAAAATTGTAAACTTGTCCGGTCTGCATATGTAATATTGAGGAGCTATACTAGTTGGTCCTTCTATTTCTCCTAGATAATCAGCAGATTGACTGAATATTTTTTTCTACCTACTTTTAATGGTAGAAAGCACACCACGTTTGGAGATGGAAAGGTGGGCTAGAGGGGATATGGAGGAGGCCTATGCGTTTTGATTCAAATTTTTGCTAGGTGTGCTTTCATCTGTTTGCTGGTAATCTAGGAAAAATAGCTACAAAGTGTCGGGTAAAAGATGTAACTGTAGTGGGTGGAAAGTTTGCGTTTTACTTGGGCCTTTGGACCTTAGGGATCCCTTCATATTAATAATAAAATAATAATAATCTTTATTTGTGTAGCGCCATGGGCGGCTTGCTCCGCAACACTGAGATCCGTCATGGGGTCCTTTTCTTAGGGGCTGAGGAATAAATGGACTGTATCGAAAAGTGGTTTGGGGTGTGGGATAGTGAGGAGACTTATGAGCAGATCAGCAGTATAGATAATTTTAATTGAAGGCCTTGTCAGAAACTTTGTATAGTTGGCCAATAGATAAAAGTTAGAACTTTACGTTATTGTAATGCGCGTTGCAGTTAGGAAGCATAGTAATGGCTCACAATGTAATCCTTTTTTTTGCAACAGGCTTCATCTGAGGTGAGTATAGCATTAATAGGTTTTGCACCTTGGTCTTATGTTAGTGTCAGCTGCCACATAACTGAGACTACTTCTGCGAGTAACGGCTTGGGTACCCCGCAGCGAAGACCAAATGCCACTTTGAGGTGCAAGAGGTGAAAACCGGGTATCCTAAGTGCAGCCTCCAGATTTAGCCCAAAGTCAAATCAGTTTGTGGCAAAGCGGGTCCACATCCGCTTGCTGACCTAACGGTGCCCAGTTCTAGGTTTTAGGCACCGACCACATTAATGTGAGCCATTACCTGTGAACGGTGAGGCGCTTGTTGTTTTGTTGAAAATGTAAAATTAGATTAAGGTTTAGGGTAAAAATTGTAAACTTGTCCAGTCTGCATATGTAATATTGAGGAGCTATACTAGTTGGTCCTTCTATTTCTCCTAGATAATCAGCAGATTGACTGAATATTTTTTTCTACCTACTTTTAATGGTAGAAAGCACACCACGTTTGGAGATGGAAAGGTGGGCTAGAGGGGATATGGAGGAGGCCTATGCATTTTGATTCAGATTTTTTGCTAGGTGTGTATTCATTTGTTTGCTGGTAATCTAGGAAAAATAGCTACAAAGTGTCGGGTAAAAGATGGAACTGTAGTGGGTGGAAAGTTTGCGTTTTACTTGGGCCTTTGGACCTTAGGGATCCCTTCATATTAATAATAAAATAATAATAATCTTTATTTGTGTAGCGTCATGGGCGGCTTGCTCCGCAACACTGAGATCCGTCATGGGGGCCTGTGCTTTGGGGCTGAGGAATAAGTGGACTGTATCGAAAAGTGGTTTGGGGTGTGGGATAGTGAGGAGACTTATGAGCAGATCATCAGTATAGATAATTTTAATTGAAGGCCTTGTCAGAAACTTTGTATAGTTGGCCAATAGATAAAAGTTAGAACTTTACGTTATTGTAATGCGCGTTGCAGTTAGGAAGCATAGTAATGGCTCACAATGGAATCCTTTTTTTTTGCAACAGGCTTCATCTGAGGTGAGTATAGCATTAATAGGTTTTACACCTTGGTCTTATGTTAGTGTCAGCTGCCACATAACTGAGACTACTTCTGCGAGTAACGGCTTGGGTACCCCGCAGCGAAGACCAAATGCCACTTTGAGGTGCAAGAGGTGAAAACCGGGTATCCTAAGTGCAGCCTCCAGATTTAGCCCAAAGTCAAATCAGTTTGTGGCAAAGCGGGTCCACATCCGCTTGCTGACCTAACGGTGCCCAGTTCTTGGTTTTAGGCACCGACCACATTAATGTGAGCCATTACCTGTGAACGGTGAGGCGCTTGTTGTTTTGTTGAAAATGTAAAATTAGATTAAGGTTTAGGGTAAAAATTGTAAACTTGTCCGGTCTGCATATGTAATATTGAGGAGCTATACTAGTTGGTCCTTCTATTTCTTCTAGATAATCAGCAGATTGACTGAATATTTTTTTCTACCTACTTTTAATGGTAGAAAGCACACCACGTTTGGAGATGGAAAGGTGGGCTAGAGGGGATATGGAGGAGGCCTATGCGTTTTGATTCAAATTTTTGCTAGGTGTGCTTTCATCTGTTTGCTGGTAATCTAGGAAAAATAGCTACAAAGTGTCGGGTAAAAGATGTAACTGTAGTGGGTGGAAAGTTTGCGTTTTACTTGGGCCTTTTGACCTTGGGGATCCCTTCATATTAATAATAAAATAATAATAATCTTTATTTGTGTAGCGCCATGGGCGGCTTGCTCCGCAACACTGAGATCCGTCTTGGGGGCCTGTGCTTTGGGGCTGAGGAATAAGTGGACTGTATCGAAAAGTGGTTTGGGGTGTGGGATAGTGAGGAGACTTATGAGCAGATCATCAGTATGGATAATTTTAATTGAAGGTCTTGTCAGAAACATTGTATAGTTGGCCAATAGATAAAAGTTAGAACTTTACGTTATTGTAATGCGCGTTGCAGTTAGAAAGCATAGTAATGGCTCACAATGTGATCCTTGTTTTTGCAACAGGCTTCATCTGAGGTGAGTATAGCATTAATAGGTTTTGTACCTTGGTCTTATGTTAGTGTCAGCTGCCACATAACTGAGACTACTTCTGCGAGTAACGGCTTGGGTACCCTGCAGCGAAGACCAAATGCCACTTTGAGGTGCAAGAGGTGAAAACCGGGTATCCTAAGTGCAGCCTCCAGATTTAGCCCAAAGTCAAATCAGTTTGTGGCAAAGCGGGTCCACATCCGCTTGCTGACCTAACGGTGCCCAGTTCTTGGTTTTAGGCACCGACCACATTAATGTGAGCCATAACCTGTGTACGGTGAGGCGCTTGTTGTTTTGTTGAAAATGTAAAATTAGATTAAGGTTTAGGGTAAAAATTGTAAACTTGTCCGGTCTGCATATGTAATATTGAGGAGCTATACTAGTTGGTCGTTCTATTTCTCCTAGATAATCAGCAGATTGACTGAATATTTTTTTCTACCTACTTTTAATGGTAGGAAGCACACCACGTTTGGAGATGGAAAGGTGGGCTAGAGGGGATATGGAGGAGGCCTATGCGTTTTGATTCAAATTTTTGCTAGGTGTGCTTTCATCTGTTTGCTGGTAATCTAGGAAAAATAGCTACAAAGTGTCGGGTAAAAGATGGAACTGTAGTGGGTGGAAAGTTTGCGTTTTACTTGGGCCTTTTGACCTTGGGGATCTCTTCATATTAATAATAAAATAATAATAATCTTTATTTGTGTAGCGCCATGGGCGGCTTGCTCCGCAACACTGAGATCCGTCTTGGGGGCCTGTGCTTTGGAGCTGAGGAATAAGTGGACTGTATCGAAAAGTGGTTTGGGGTGTGGGATAGTGAGGAGACTTATGAGCAGATCATCAGTATAGATAATTTTAATTGAAGGCCTTGTCAGAAACATTGTATAGTTGGCCAATAGATAAAAGTTAGAACTTTACGTTATTGTAATGCGCGTTGCAGTTAGAAAGCATAGTAATGGCTCACAATGTAATCCTTGTTTTTGCAACAGGCTTCATCTGAGGTGAGTATAGCATTAATAGGTTTTGCACCTTGGTCTTATGTTAGTGTCAGCTGCCACAAAACTGAGACTACTTCTGCGAGTAACGGCTTGGGTACCCCGCAGCGAAGACCAAATGCCACTTTGAGGTGCAAGAGGTGAAAACCGGGTACCCTAAGTGCAGTCTCCAGATTTAGCCCAAAGTCAAATCAGTTTGTGGCAAAGCGGGTCCACATCCGCTTGCTGACCTAACGGTGCCCAGTTCTTGGTTTTAGGCACCGACCACATTAATGTGAGCCATAACCTGTGTACGGTGAGGCGCTTGTTGTTTTGTTGAAAATGTAAAATTAGATTAAGGTTTAGGGTAAAAATTGTAAACTTGTCCGGTCTGCATATGTAATATTGAGGAGCTATACTAGTTGGTCCTTCTATTTCTCCTAGATAATCAGCAGATTGACTGAATATTTTTTTCTACCTACTTTTAATGGTAGAAAGCACACCACGTTTGGAGATGGAAAGGTGGGCTAGAGGGGATATGGAGGAGGCCTATGCGTTTTGATTCAAATTTTTGCTAGGTGTGCTTTCATCTGTTTGCTGGTAATCTAGGAAAAATAGCTACAAAGTGTCGGGTAAAAGATGTAACTGTAGTGGGTGGAAAGTTTGCGTTTTACTTGGGCCTTTTGACCTTGGGGATCCCTTCATATTAATAATAAAATAATAATAATCTTTATTTGTGTAGCGCCATGAGCGGCTTGCTCCGCAACACTGAGATCCGTCTTGGGGGCCTGTGCTTTGGGGCTGAGGAATAAGTGGACTGTATCGAAAAGTGGTTTGGGGTGTGGGATAGTGAGGAGACTTATGAGCAGATCATCAGTATAGATAATTTTAATTGAAGGCCTTGTCAGAAGCATTGTATAGTTGGCCAATAGATAAAAGTTAGAACTTTACGTTATTGTAATGCGCGTTGCAGTTAGAAAGCATAGTAATGGCTCACAATGTAATCCTTTTTTTTGTAACAGGCTTCATCTGAGGTGAGTATAGCATTAATAGGTTTTGCACCTTGGTCTTATGTTAGTGTCAGCTGCCACATAACTGAGACTACTTCTGCGAGTAACGGCTTGGGTACCCCGCAGCGAAGACCAAATGCCACTTTGAGGTGCAAGAGGTGAAAACCGGGTATCCTAAGTGCAGCCTCCAGATTTAGCCCAAAGTCAAATCAGTTTGTGGCAAAGCGGGTCCACATCCGCTTGCTGACCTAACGGTGCCCAGTTCTAAGTTTTAGGCACCGACCACATTAATGTGAGCCATTACCTGTGAACGGTGAGGCGCTTGTTGTTTTGTTGAAAATGTAAAATTAGATTAAGGTTTAGGGTAAAAATTGTAAACCTGTCCGGTCTGCATATGTAATATTGAGGAGCTATACTAGTTGGTCCTTCTATTTCTCCTAGATAATCAGCAGATTGACTGAATATTTTTTTCTACCTACTTTTAATGGTAGAAAGCACACCACGTTTGGAGATGGAAAGGTGGGCTAGAGGGGATATGGAGGAGGCCTATGCGTTTTGATTCAGATTTTTTGCTAGGTGTGCTTTCATCTGTTTGCTGGTAATCTAGGAAAAATAGCTACAAAGTGTCGGGTAAAAGATGTAACTGTAGTGGGTGGAAAGTTTGCGTTTTACTTGGGCCTTTGGACCTTAGGGATCCCTTCATATTAATAATAAAATAATAATAATCTTTATTTGTGTAGCGTCATGGGCGGCTTGCTCCGCAACACTGAGATCCGTCTTGGGGGCCTGTGCTTTGGGGCTGAGGAATAAATGGACTGTATCGAAAAGTGGTTTGGGGTGTGGGATAGTGAGGAGACTTATGAGCAGATCAGCAGTATAGATAATTTTAATTGAAGGCCTTGTCAGAAACTTTGTATAGTTGGCCAATAGATAAAAGTTAGGACTTTACGTTATTGTAATGCGCGTTGCAGTTAGAAAGCATAGTAATGGCTCACAATGTAATCCTTTTTTTTGCAACAGGCTTCATCTGAGGTGAGTATAGCATTAATAGGTTTTGCACCTTGGTCTTATGTTAGTGTCAGCTGCCACATAACTGAGACTACTTCTGCGAGTAACGGCTTGGGTACCCCGCAGCGAAGACCAAATGCCACTTTGAGGTGCAAGAGGTGAAAACCGGGTATCCTAAGTGCAGCCTCCAGATTTAGCCCAAAGTCAAATCAGTTTGTGGCAAAGCGGGTCCACATCCGCTTGCTGACCTAACGGTGCCCAGTTCTAGGTTTTAGGCACCGACCACATTATTGTGAGCCATTACCTGTGAACGGTGAGGCGCTTGTTGTTTTGTTGAAAATGTAAAATTAGATTAAGGTTTAGGGTAAAAATTGTAAACTTGTCCGGTCTGCATATGTAATATTGAGGAGCTATACTAGTTGGTCCTTCTATTTCTCCTAGATAATCAGCAGATTGACTGAATATTTTTTTCTACCTACTTTTAATGGTAGAAAGCACACCACGTTTGGAGATGGAAAGGTGGGCTAGAGGGGATATGGAGGAGGCCTATGCGTTTTGATTCAAATTTTTGCTAGGTGTGCTTTCATCTGTTTGCTGGTAATCTAGGAAAAATAGCTACAAAGTGTCGGGTAAAAGATGTAACTGTAGTGGGTGGAAAGTTTGCGTTTTACTTGGGCCTTTGGACCTTAGGGATCCCTTCATATTAATAATAAAATAATAATAATCTTTATTTGTGTAGCGCCATGGGCGGCTTGCTCCACAACACTGAGATCCGTCATGGGGTCCTTTTCTTAGGGGCTGAGGAATAAGTGGACTGTATCGAAAAGTGGTTTGGGGTGTGGGATAGTGAGGAGACTTATGAGCAGATCAGCAGTATAGATAATTTTAATTGAAGGCCTTGTCAGAAACTTTGTATAGTTGGCCAATAGATAAAAGTTAGAACTTTACGTTATTGTAATGCGCGTTGCAGTTAGGAAGCATAGTAATGGCCCACAATGTAATCCTTTTTTTTGCAACAGGCTTCATCTGAGGTGAGTATAGCATTAATAGGTTTTGTACCTTGGTCTTATGTTAGTGTCAGCTGCCACATAACTGAGACTACTTCTGCGAGTAACGGCTTGGGTACCCTGCAGCGAAGACCAAATGCCACTTTGAGGTGCAAGAGGTGAAAACCGGGTATCCTAAGTGCAGCCTCCAGATTTAGCCCAAAGTCAAATCAGTTTGTGGCAAAGCGGGTCCACATCCGCTTGCTGACCTAACGGTGCCCAGTTCTTGGTTTTAGGCACCGACCACATTAATGTGAGCCATAACCTGTGTACGGTGAGGCGCTTGTTGTTTTGTTGAAAATGTAAAATTAGATTAAGGTTTAGGGTAAAAATTGTAAACTTGTCCAGTCTGCATATGTAATATTGAGGAGCTATACTAGTTGGTCCTTCTATTTCTTCTAGATAATCAGCAGATTGACTGAATATTTTTTTCTACCTACTTTTAATGGTAGAAAGCACACCACGTTTGGAGATGGAAAGGTGGGCTAGAGGGGATATGGAGGAGGCCTATGCGTTTTGATTCAGATTTTTTGCTAGGTGTGCTTTCATTTGTTTGCTGGTAATCTAGGAAAAATAGCTACAAAGTGTCGGGTAAAAGATGTAACTGTAGTGGGTGGAAAGTTTGCGTTTTACTTGGGCCTTTGGACCTTAGGGATCCCTTCATATTAATAATAAAATAATAATAATCTTTATTTGTGTAGCGTCATGGGCGGCTTGCTCCGCAACACTGAGATCCGTCTTGGGGGCCTGTGCTTTGGGGCTGAGGAATAAATGGACTGTATCGAAAAGTGGTTTGGGGTGTGGGATAGTGAGGAGACTTATGAGCAGATCAGCAGTATAGATAATTTTAATTGAAGGCCTTGTCAGAAACTTTGTATAGTTGGCCAATAGATAAAAGTTAGGACTTTACGTTATTGTAATGCGCGTTGCAGTTAGAAAGCATAGTAATGGCTCACAATGTAATCCTTTTTTTTGCAACAGGCTTCATCTGAGGTGAGTATAGCATTAATAGGTTTTGCACCTTGGTCTTATGTTAGTGTCAGCTGCCACATAACTGAGACTACTTCTGCGAGTAACGGCTTGGGTACCCCGCAGCGAAGACCAAATGCCACTTTGAGGTGCAAGAGGTGAAAACCGGGTATCCTAAGTGCAGCCTCCAGATTTAGCCCAAAGTCAAATCAGTTTGTGGCAAAGCGGGTCCACATCCGCTTGCTGACCTAACGGTGCCCAGTTCTAGGTTTTAGGCACCGACCACATTAATGTGAGCCATTACCTGTGAACGGTGAGGCGCTTGTTGTTTTGTTGAAAATGTAAAATTAGATTAAGGTTTAGGGTAAAAATTGTAAACTTGTCCGGTCTGCATATGTAATATTGAGGAGCTATACTAGTTGGTCCTTCTATTTCTCCTAGATAATCAGCAGATTGACTGAATATTTTTTTCTACCTACTTTTAATGGTAGAAAGCACACCACGTTTGGAGATGGAAAGGTGGGCTAGAGGGGATATGGAGGAGGCCTATGCATTTTGATTCAAATTTTTGCTAGGTGTGCTTTCATCTGTTTGCTGGTAATCTAGGAAAAATAGCTACAAAGTGTCGGGTAAAAGATGTAACTGTAGTGGGTGAAAAGTTTGCGTTTTACTTGGGCCTGTGGACCATAGGGATCCTTTCATAATAGTAATAAAATATAAATAATCTTTATTTGTGTAGCGCCATGGGCGGCTTACCCCACCGCACTGAGATCCGTCATGGGGTCCTTTTCTTAGGGGCTGAGGAATAAGTGGACTGTATCGAAAAGTGGTTTGGGGTGTGGGATAGTGAGGAGACTTATGAGCAGATCAGCAGTATAGATAATTTTAATTGAAGGCCTTGTCAGAAACTTTGTATAGTTGGCCAATAGATAAAAGTTAGAACTTTACGTTATTGTAATGCGCGTTGCAGTTAGGAAGCATAGTAATGGCTCACAATGTAATCCTTTTTTTTGCAACAGGCTTCATCTGAGGTGAGTATAGCATTAATAGGTTTTGCACCTTGGTCTTATGTTAGTGTCAGCTGCCACATAACTGAGACTACTTCTGCGAGTAACGGCTTGGGTACCCCGCAGCGAAGACCAAATGCCACTTTGAGGTGCAAGAGGTGAAAACCGGGTATCCTAAGTGCAGCCTCCAGATTTAGCCCAAAGTCAAATCAGTTTGTGGCAAAGCGGGTCCACATCCGCTTGCTGACCTAACGGTGCCCAGTTCTAGGTTTTAGGCACCGACCACATTAATGTGAGCCATTACCTGTGAACGGTGAGGCGCTTGTTGTTTTGTTGAAAATGTAAAATTAGATTAAGGTTTAGGGTAAAAATTGTAAACTTGTCCAGTCTGCATATGTAATATTGAGGAGCTATACTAGTTGGTCCTTCTATTTCTCCTAGATAATCAGCAGATTGACTGAATATTTTTTTCTACCTACTTTTAATGGTAGAAAGCACACCACGTTTGGAGATGGAAAGGTGGGCTAGAGGGGATATGGAGGAGGCCTATGCGTTTTGATTCAGATTTTTTGCTAGGTGTGCTTTCATTTGTTTGCTGGTAATCTAGGAAAAATAGCTACAAAGTGTCGGGTAAAAGATGTAACTGTAGTGGGTGGAAAGTTTGCGTTTTACTTGGGCCTTCGGACCTTAGGGATCCCTTCATATTAATAATAAAATAATAATAATCTTTATTTGTGTAGCGTCATGGGCGGCTTGCTCCGCAACACTGAGATCCGTCATGGGGGCCTGTGCTTTGGGGCTGAGGAATAAGTGGACTGTATCGAAAAGTGGTTTGGGGTGTGGGATAGTGAGGAGACTTATGAGCAGATCAGCAGTATAGATAATTTTAATTGAAGGCCTTGTCAGAAACTTTGTATAGTTGGCCAATAGATAAAAGTTAGAACTTTACGTTATTGTAATGCGCGTTGCAGTTAGGAAGCATAGTAATGGCTCACAATGGAATCCTTTTTTTTTGCAACAGGCTTCATCTGAGGTGAGTATAGCATTAATAGGTTTTACACCTTGGTCTTATGTTAGTGTCAGCTGCCACATAACTGAGACTACTTCTGCGAGTAACGGCTTGGGTACCCCGCAGCGAAGACCAAATGCCACTTTGAGGTGCAAGAGGTGAAAACCGGGTATCCTAAGTGCAGCCTCCAGATTTAGCCCAAAGTCAAATCAGTTTGTGGCAAAGCGGGTCCACATCCGCTTGCTGACCTAACGGTGCCCAGTTCTTGGTTTTAGGCACCGACCACATTAATGTGAGCCATTACCTGTGAACGGTGAGGCGCTTGTTGTTTTGTTGAAAATGTAAAATTAGATTAAGGTTTAGGGTAAAAATTGTAAACTTGTCCGGTCTGCATATGTAATATTGAGGAGCTATACTAGTTGGTCCTTCTATTTCTTCTAGATAATCAGCAGATTGACTGAATATTTTTTTCTACCTACTTTTAATGGTAGGAAGCACACCACGTTTGGAGATGGAAAGGTGGGCTAGAGGGGATATGGAGGAGGCCTATGCGTTTTGATCCAAATTTTTGCTAGGTGTGCTTTCATCTGTTTGCTGGTAATCTAGGAAAAATAGCTACAAAGTGTCGGGTAAAAGATGGAACTGTAGTGGGTGGAAAGTTTGCGTTTTACTTGGGCCTTTTGACCTTGGGGATCCCTTCATATTAATAATAAAATAATAATAATCTTTATTTGTGTAGCGCCATGGGCGGCTTGCTCCGCAACACTGAGATCCGTCTTGGGGGCCTGTGCTTTGGAGCTGAGGAATAAGTGGACTGTATCGAAAAGTGGTTTGGGGTGTGGGATAGTGAGGAGACTTATGAGCAGATCATCAGTATAGATAATTTTAATTGAAGGCCTTGTCAGAAACATTGTATAGTTGGCCAATAGATAAAAGTTAGAACTTTACGTTATTGTAATGCGCGTTGCAGTTAGAAAGCATAGTAATGGCTCACAATGTAATCCTTGTTTTTGCAACAGGCTTCATCTGAGGTGAGTATAGCATTAATAGGTTTTGCACCTTGGTCTTATGTTAGTGTCAGCTGCCACAAAACTGAGACTACTTCTGCGAGTAACGGCTTGGGTACCCCGCAGCGAAGACCAAATGCCACTTTGAGGTGCAAGAGGTGAAAACCGGGTACCCTAAGTGCAGTCTCCAGATTTAGCCCAAAGTCAAATCAGTTTGTGGCAAAGCGGGTCCACATCCGCTTGCTGACCTAACGGTGCCCAGTTCTTGGTTTTAGGCACCGACCACATTAATGTGAGCCATAACCTGTGTACGGTGAGGCGCTTGTTGTTTTGTTGAAAATGTAAAATTAGATTAAGGTTTAGGGTAAAAATTGTAAACTTGTCCGGTCTGCATATGTAATATTGAGGAGCTATACTAGTTGGTCCTTCTATTTCTCCTAGATAATCAGCAGATTGACTGAATATTTTTTTCTACCTACTTTTAATGGTAGAAAGCACACCACGTTTGGAGATGGAAAGGTGGGCTAGAGGGGATATGGAGGAGGCCTATGCGTTTTGATTCAAATTTTTGCTAGGTGTGCTTTCATCTGTTTGCTGGTAATCTAGGAAAAATAGCTACAAAGTGTCGGGTAAAAGATGTAACTGTAGTGGGTGAAAAGTTTGCGTTTTACTTGGGCCTGTGGACCATAGGGATCCTTTCATAATAGTAATTAAATATAAATAATCTTTATTTGTGTAGCGCCATGGGCGGCTTACCCCACCGCACTGAGATCCGTCATGGGGTCCTTTTCTTAGGGGCTGAGGAATAAGTGGACTGTATCGAAAAGTGGTTTGGGGTGTGGGATAGTGAGGAGACTTATGAGCAGATCATCAGTATAGATAATTTTAATTGAAGGCCTTGTCAGAAACTTTGTATAGTTGGCCAATAGATAAAAGTTAGGACTTTACGTTATTGTAATGCGCGTTGCAGTTAGAAAGCATAGTAATGGCTCACAATGTAATCCTTTTTTTTGCAACAGGCTTCATCTGAGGTGAGTATAGCATTAATAGGTTTTGCACCTTGGTCTTATGTTAGTGTCAGCTGCCACATAACTGAGACTACTTCTGCGAGTAACGGCTTGGGTACCCCGCAGCGAAGACCAAATGCCACTTTGAGGTGCAAGAGGTGAAAACCGGGTATCCTAAGTGCAGCCTCCAGATTTAGCCCAAAGTCAAATCAGTTTGTGGCAAAGCGGGTCCACATCCGCTTGCTGACCTAACGGTGCCCAGTTCTAGGTTTTAGGCACCGACCACATTAATGTGAGCCATTACCTGTGAACGGTGAGGCGCTTGTTGTTTTGTTGAAAATGTAAAATTAGATTAAGGTTTAGGGTAAAAATTGTAAACTTGTCCGGTCTGCATATGTAATATTGAGGAGCTATACTAGTTGGTCCTTCTATTTCTCCTAGATAATCAGCAGATTGACTGAATATTTTTTTCTACCTACTTTTAATGGTAGAAAGCACACCACGTTTGGAGATGGAAAGGTGGGCTAGAGGGGATATGGAGGAGGCCTATGCGTTTTGATTCAAATTTTTGCTAGGTGTGCTTTCATCTGTTTGCTGGTAATCTAGGAAAAATAGCTACAAAGTGTCGGGTAAAAGATGTAACTGTAGTGGGTGAAAAGTTTGCGTTTTACTTGGGCCTGTGGACCATAGGGATCCTTTCATAATAGTAATAAAATATAAATAATCTTTATTTGTGTAGCGCCATGGGCGGCTTACCCCACCGCACTGAGATCCGTCATGGGGTCCTTTTCTTAGGGGCTGAGGAATAAGTGGACTGTATCGAAAAGTGGTTTGGGGTGTGGGATAGTGAGGAGACTTATGAGCAGATCAGCAGTATAGATAATTTTAATTGAAGGCCTTGTCAGAAACTTTGTATAGTTGGCCAATAGATAAAAGTTAGAACTTTACGTTATTGTAATGCGCGTTGCAGTTAGAAAGCATAGTAATGGCTCACAATGTAATCCTTTTTTTTGCAACAGGCTTCATCTGAGGTGAGTATAGCATTAATAGGTTTTGCACCTTGGTCTTATGTTAGTGTCAGCTGCCACATAACTGAGACTACTTCTGCGAGTAACGGCTTGGGTACCCCGCAGCGAAGACCAAATGCCACTTTGAGGTGCAAGAGGTGAAAACCGGGTATCCTAAGTGCAGCCTCCAGATTTAGCCCAAAGTCAAATCAGTTTGTGGCAAAGCGGGTCCACATCCGCTTGCTGACCTAACGGTGCCCAGTTCTAGGTTTTAGGCACCGACCACATTAATGTGAGCCATTACCTGTGAACGGTGAGGCGCTTGTTGTTTTGTTGAAAATGTAAAATTAGATTAACGTTTAGGGTAAAAATTGTAAACTTGTCCGGTCTGCATATGTAATATTGAGGAGCTATACTAGTTGGTCCTTCTATTTCTCCTAGATAATCAGCAGATTGACTGAATATTTTTTTCTACCTACTTTTAATGGTAGAAAGCACACCACGTTTGGAGATGGAAAGGTGGGCTAGAGGGGATATGGAGGAAGCCTATGCGTTTTGATTCAAATTTTTGCTAGGTGTGCTTTCATCTGTTTGCTGGTAATCTAGGAAAAATAGCTACAAAGTGTCGGGTAAAAGATGTAACTGTAGTGGGTGGAAAGTTTGCGTTTTACTTGGGCCTTTGGACCTTAGGGATCCCTTCATATTAATAATAAAATAATAATAATCTTTATTTGTGTAGCGCCATGGGCGGCTTGCTCCGCAACACTGAGATCCGTCATGGGGTCCTTTTCTTAGGGGCTGAGGAATAAGTGGACTGTATCGAAAAGTGGTTTGGGGTGTGGGATAGTGAGGAGACTTATGAGCAGATCAGCAGTATAGATAATTTTAATTGAAGGCCTTGTCAGAAACTTTGTATAGTTGGCCAATAGATAAAAGTTAGAACTTTACGTTATTGTAATGCGCGTTGCAGTTAGGAAGCATAGTAATGGCTCACAATGTAATCCTTTTTTTTGCAACAGGCTTCATCTGAGGTGAGTATAGCATTAATAGGTATTGCACCTTGGTCTTATGTTAGTGTCAGCTGCCACATAACTGAGACTACTTCTGCGAGTAACGGCTTGGGTACCCCGCAGCGAAGACCAAATGCCACTTTGAGGTGCAAGAGGTGAAAACCGGGTATCCTAAGTGCAGCCTCCAGATTTAGCCCAAAGTCAAATCAGTTTGTGGCAAAGCGGGTCCACATCCGCTTGCTGACCTAACGGTGCCCAGTTCTAGGTTTTAGGCACCGACCACATTAATGTGAGCCATTACCTGTGAACGGTGAGGCGCTTGTTGTTTTGTTGAAAATGTAAAATTAGATTAAGGTTTAGGGTAAAAATTGTAAACTTGTCCAGTCTGCATATGTAATATTGAGGAGCTATACTAGTTGGTCCTTCTATTTCTCCTAGATAATCAGCAGATTGACTGAATATTTTTTTCTACCTACTTTTAATGGTAGAAAGCACACCACGTTTGGAGATGGAAAGGTGGGCTAGAGGGGATATGGAGGAGGCCTATGCGTTTTGATTCAGATTTTTTGCTAGGTGTGCTTTCATCTGTTTGCTGGTAATCTAGGAAAAATAGCTACAAAGTGTCGGGTAAAAGATGTAACTGTAGTGGGTGGAAAGTTTGCGTTTTACTTGGGCCTTTGGACCTTAGGGATCCCTTCATATTAATAATAAAATAATAATAATCTTTATTTGTGTAGCGTCATGGGCGGCTTGCTCCGCAACACTGAGATCCGTCATGGGGGCCTGTGCTTTGGGGCTGAGGAATAAGTGGACTGTATCGAAAAGTGGTTTGGGGTGTGGGATAGTGAGGAGACTTATGAGCAGATCAGCAGTATAGATAATTTTAATTGAAGGCCTTGTCAGAAACTTTGTATAGTTGGCCAATAGATAAAAGTTAGAACTTTACGTTATTGTAATGCGCGTTGCAGTTAGGAAGCATAGTAATGGCTCACAATGGAATCCTTTTTTTTTGCAACAGGCTTCATCTGAGGTGAGTATAGCATTAATAGGTTTTACACCTTGGTCTTATGTTAGTGTCAGCTGCCACATAACTGAGACTACTTCTGCGAGTAACGGCTTGGGTACCCCGCAGCGAAGACCAAATGCCACTTTGAGGTGCAAGAGGTGAAAACCGGGTATCCTAAGTGCAGCCTCCAGATTTAGCCCAAAGTCAAATCAGTTTGTGGCAAAGCGGGTCCACATCCGCTTGCTGACCTAACGGTGCCCAGTTCTTGGTTTTAGGCACCGACCACATTAATGTGAGCCATTACCTGTGAACGGTGAGGCGCTTGTTGTTTTGTTGAAAATGTAAAATTAGATTAAGGTTTAGGGTAAAAATTGTAAACTTGTCCGGTCTGCATATGTAATATTGAGGAGCTATACTAGTTGGTCCTTCTATTTCTTCTAGATAATCAGCAGATTGACTGAATATTTTTTTCTACCTACTTTTAATGGTAGAAAGCACACCACGTTTGGAGATGGAAAGGTGGGCTAGAGGGGATATGGAGGAGGCCTATGCGTTTTGATTCAAATTTTTGCTAGGTGTGCTTTCATCTGTTTGCTGGTAATCTAGGAAAAATAGCTACAAAGTGTCGGGTAAAAGATGTAACTGTAGTGGGTGGAAAGTTTGCGTTTTACTTGGGCCTTTTGACCTTGGGGATCCCTTCATATTAATAATAAAATAATAATAATCTTTATTTGTGTAGCGCCATGGGCGGCTTGCTCCGCAACACTGAGATCCGTCTTGGGGGCCTGTGCTTTGGGGCTGAGGAATAAGTGGACTGTATCGAAAAGTGGTTTGGGGTGTGGGATAGTGAGGAGACTTATGAGCAGATCATCAGTATAGATAATTTTAATTGAAGGCCTTGTCAGAAACTTTGTATAGTTGGCCAATAGATAAAAGTTAGGACTTTGCGTTATTGTAATGCGCGTTGCAGTTAGAAAGCATAGTAATGGCTCACAATGTAATCCTTTTTTTTGCAACAGGCTTCATCTGAGGTGAGTATAGCATTAATAGGTTTTGCACCTTGGTCTTATGTTAGTGTCAGCTGCCACATAACTGAGACTACTTCTGCGAGTAACGGCTTGGGTACCCCGCAGCGAAGACCAAATGCCACTTTGAGGTGCAAGAGGTGAAAACCGGGTATCCTAAGTGCAGCCTCCAGATTTAGCCCAAAGTCAAATCAGTTTGTGGCAAAGCGGGTCCACATCCGCTTGCTGACCTAACGGTGCCCAGTTCTAGGTTTTAGGCACCGACCACATTAATGTGAGCCATTACCTGTGAACAGTGAGGCGCTTGTTGTTTTGTTGAAAATGTAAAATTAGATTAAGGTTTAGGGTAAAAATTGTAAACTTGTCCGGTCTGCATATGTAATATTGAGGAGCTATACTAGTTGGTCCTTCTATTTCTCCTAGATAATCAGCAGATTGACTGAATATTTTTTTCTACCTACTTTTAATGGTAGAAAGCACACCACGTTTGGAGATGGAAAGGTGGGCTAGAGGGGATATGGAGGAGGCCTATGCGTTTTGATTCAAATTTTTGCTAGGTGTGCTTTCATCTGTTTGCTGGTAATCTAGGAAAAATAGCTACAAAGTGTCGGGTAAAAGATGTAACTGTAGTGGGTGAAAAGTTTGCGTTTTACTTGGGCCTGTGGACCATAGGGATCCTTTCATAATAGTAATAAAATATAAATAATCTTTATTTGTGTAGCGCCATGGGCGGCTTACCCCACCGCACTGAGATCCGTCATGGGGTCCTTTTCTTAGGGGCTGAGGAATAAGTGGACTGTATCGAAAAGTGGTGTGGGGTGTGGGATAGTGAGGAGACTTATGAGCAGATCATCAGTATAGATAATTTTAATTGAAGGCCTTGTCAGAAACTTTGTATAGTTGGCCAATAGATAAAAGTTAGAACTTTACGTTATTGTAATGCGCGTTGCAGTTAGAAAGCATAGTAATGGCTCACAATGTAATCCTTTTTTTTGCAACAGGCTTCATCTGAGGTGAGTATAGCATTAATAGGTTTTGCACCTTGGTCTTATGTTAGTGTCAGCTGCCACATAACTGAGACTACTTCTGCGAGTAACGGCTTGGGTACCCCGCAGCGAAGACCAAATGCCACTTTGAGGTGCAAGAGGTGAAAACCGGGTATCCTAAGTGCAGCCTCCAGATTTAGCCCAAAGTCAAATCAGTTTGTGGCAAAGCGGGTCCACATCCGCTTGCTGACCTAACGGTGCCCAGTTCTAGGTTTTAGGCACCGACCACATTAATGTGAGCCATTACCTGTGAACGGTGAGGCGCTTGTTGTTTTGTTGAAAATGTAAAATTAGATTAACGTTTAGGGTAAAAATTGTAAAATTGTCCGGTCTGCATATGTAATATTGAGGAGCTATACTAGTTGGTCCTTCTATTTCTCCTAGATAATCAGCAGATTGACTGAATATTTTTTTCTACCTACTTTTAATGGTAGAAAGC
This sequence comes from Eleutherodactylus coqui, assembly GCF_035609145.1. NCBI lineage: Eukaryota > Metazoa > Chordata > Amphibia > Anura > Eleutherodactylidae > Eleutherodactylus > Eleutherodactylus coqui. The sequence goes on from NC_089844.1 coordinate 113,229,521, forward strand.
ACACCACGTTTGGAGATGGAAAGGTGGGCTAGAGGGGATATGGAGGAGGCCTATGCGTTTTGATTCAAATTTTTGCTAGGTGCGCTTTCATCTGTTTGCTGGTAATCTAGGAAAAATAGCTACAAAGTGTCGGGTAAAAGATGTAACTGTAGTGGGTGGAAAGTTTGCGTTTTACTTGGGCCTTTTGACCTTAGGGATCCCTTCATATTAATAATAAAATAATAATAATCTTTATTTGTGTAGCGCCATGGGCGGCTTGCTCCGCAACACTGAGATCCGTCATGGGGTCCTTTTCTTAGGGGCTGAGGAATAAGTGGACTGTATCGAAAAGTGGTTTGGGGTGTGGGATAGTGAGGAGACTTATGAGCAGATCAGCAGTATAGATAATTTTAATTGAAGGCCTTGTCAGAAACTTTGTATAGTTGGCCAATAGATAAAAGTTAGAACTTTACGTTATTGTAATGCGCGTTGCAGTTAGGAAGCATAGTAATGGCTCACAATGTAATCCTTTTTTTTGCAACAGGCTTCATCTGAGGTGAGTATAGCATTAATAGGTATTGCACCTTGGTCTTATGTTAGTGTCAGCTGCCACATAACTGAGACTACTTCTGCGAGTAACGGCTTGGGTACCCCGCAGCGAAGACCAAATGCCACTTTGAGGTGCAAGAAGTGAAAACCGGGTATCCTAAGTGCAGCCTCCAGATTTAGCCCAAAGTCAAATCAGTTTGTGGCAAAGCGGGTCCACATCCGCTTGCTGACCTAACGGTGCCCAGTTCTAGGTTTAGGCACCGACCACATTAATGTGAGCCATTACCTGTGAACGGTGAGGCGCTTGTTGTTTTGTTGAAAATGTAAAATTAGATTAAGGTTTAGGGTAAAAATTGTAAACTTGTCCAGTCTGCATATGTAATATTGAGGAGCTATACTAGTTGGTCCTTCTATTTCTCCTAGATAATCAGCAGATTGACTGAATATTTTTTTCTACCTACTTTTAATGGTAGAAAGCACACCACGTTTGGAGATGGAAAGGTGGGCTAGAGGGGATATGGAGGAGGCCTATGCGTTTTGATTCAGATTTTTTGCTAGGTGTGCTTTCATTTGTTTGCTGGTAATCTAGGAAAAATAGCTACAAAGTGTCGGGTAAAAGATGTAACTGTAGTGGGTGGAAAGTTTGCGTTTTACTTGGGCCTTTGGACCTTAGGGATCCCTTCATATTAATAATAAAATAATAATAATCTTTATTTGTGTAGCGTCATGGGCGGCTTGCTCCGCAACACTGAGATCCGTCTTGGGGGCCTGTGCTTTGGGGCTGAGGAATAAATGGACTGTATCGAAAAGTGGTTTGGGGTGTGGGATAGTGAGGAGACTTATGAGCAGATCAGCAGTATAGATAATTTTAATTGAAGGCCTTGTCAGAAACTTTGTATAGTTGGCCAATAGATAAAAGTTAGGACTTTACGTTATTGTAATGCGCGTTGCAGTTAGAAAGCATAGTAATGGCTCACAATGTAATCCTTTTTTTTGCAACAGGCTTCATCTGAGGTGAGTATAGCATTAATAGGTTTTGCACCTTGGTCTTATGTTAGTGTCAGCTGCCACATAACTGAGACTACTTCTGCGAGTAACGGCTTGGGTACCCCGCAGCGAAGACCAAATGCCACTTTGAGGTGCAAGAGGTGAAAACCGGGTATCCTAAGTGCAGCCTCCAGATTTAGCCCAAAGTCAAATCAGTTTGTGGCAAAGCGGGTCCACATCCGCTTGCTGACCTAACGGTGCCCAGTTCTAGGTTTTAGGCACCGACCACATTAATGTGAGCCATTACCTGTGAACGGTGAGGCGCTTGTTGTTTTGTTGAAAATGTAAAATTAGATTAAGGTTTAGGGTAAAAATTGTAAACTTGTCCAGTCTGCATATGTAATATTGAGGAGCTATACTAGTTGGTCCTTCTATTTCTCCTAGATAATCAGCAGATTGACTGAATATTTTTTTCTACCTACTTTTAATGGTAGAAAGCACACCACGTTTGGAGATGGAAAGGTGGGCTAGAGGGGATATGGAGGAGGCCTATGCGTTTTGATTCAGATTTTTTGCTAGGTGTGCTTTCATTTGTTTGCTGGTAATCTAGGAAAAATAGCTACAAAGTGTCGGGTAAAAGATGTAACTGTAGTGGGTGGAAAGTTTGCGTTTTACTTGGGCCTTTGGACCTTAGGGATCCCTTCATATTAATAATAAAATAATAATAATCTTTATTTGTGTAGCGTCATGGGCGGCTTGCTCCGCAACACTGAGATCCGTCTTGGGGGCCTGTGCTTTGGGGCTGAGGAATAAATGGACTGTATCGAAAAGTGGTTTGGGGTGTGGGATAGTGAGGAGACTTATGAGCAGATCAGCAGTATAGATAATTTTAATTGAAGGCCTTGTCAGAAACTTTGTATAGTTGGCCAATAGATAAAAGTTAGGACTTTACGTTATTGTAATGCGCGTTGCAGTTAGAAAGCATAGTAATGGCTCACAATGTAATCCTTTTTTTTGCAACAGGCTTCATCTGAGGTGAGTATAGCATTAATAGGTTTTGCACCTTGGTCTTATGTTAGTGTCAGCTGCCACATAACTGAGACTACTTCTGCGAGTAACGGCTTGGGTACCCCGCAGCGAAGACCAAATGCCACTTTGAGGTGCAAGAGGTGAAAACCGGGTATCCTAAGTGCAGCCTCCAGATTTAGCCCAAAGTCAAATCAGTTTGTGGCAAAGCGGGTCCACATCCGCTTGCTGACCTAACGGTGCCCAGTTCTAGGTTTTAGGCACCGACCACATTAATGTGAGCCATTACCTGTGAACGGTGAGGCGCTTGTTGTTTTGTTGAAAATGTAAAATTAGATTAAGGTTTAGGGTAAAAATTGTAAACTTGTCCGGTCTGCATATGTAATATTGAGGAGCTATACTAGTTGGTCCTTCTATTTCTCCTAGTTAATCAGCAGATTGACTGAATATTTTTTTCTACCTACTTTTAATGGTAGAAAGCACACCACGTTTGGAGATGGAAAGGTGGGCTAGAGGGGATATGGAGGAGGCCTATGCATTTTGATTCAAATTTTTGCTAGGTGTGCTTTCATCTGTTTGCTGGTAATCTAGGAAAAATAGCTACAAAGTGTCGGGTAAAAGATGTAACTGTAGTGGGTGAAAAGTTTGCGTTTTACTTGGGCCTGTGGACCATAGGGATCCTTTCATAATAGTAATAAAATATAAATAATCTTTATTTGTGTAGCGCCATGGGCGGCTTACCCCACCGCACTGAGATCCGTCATGGGGTCCTTTTCTTAGGGGCTGAGGAATAAGTGGACTGTATCGAAAAGTGGTTTGGGGTGTGGGATAGTGAGGAGACTTATGAGCAGATCAGCAGTATAGATAATTTTAATTGAAGGCCTTGTCAGAAACTTTGTATAGTTGGCCAATAGATAAAAGTTAGAACTTTACGTTATTGTAATGCGCGTAGCAGTTAGGAAGCATAGTAATGGCTCACAATGTAATCCTTTTTTTTGCAACAGGCTTCATCTGAGGTGAGTATAGCATTAATAGGTTTTGCACCTTGGTCTTATGTTAGTGTCAGCTGCCACATAACTGAGACTACTTCTGCGAGTAACGGCTTGGGTACCCCGCAGCGAAGACCAAATGCCACTTTGAGGTGCAAGAGGTGAAAACCGGGTATCCTAAGTGCAGCCTCCAGATTTAGCCCAAAGTCAAATCAGTTTGTGGCAAAGCGGGTCCACATCCGCTTGCTGACCTAACGGTGCCCAGTTCTAGGTTTTAGGCACCGACCACATTAATGTGACCCATTACCTGTGAACGGTGAGGCGCTTGTTGTTTTGTTGAAAATGTAAAATTAGATTAAGGTTTAGGGTAAAAATTGTAAACTTGTCCAGTCTGCATATGTAATATTGAGGAGCTATACTAGTTGGTCCTTCTATTTCTCCTAGATAATCAGCAGATTGACTGAATATTTTTTTCTACCTACTTTTAATGGTAGAAAGCACACCACGTTTGGAGATGGAAAGGTGGGCTAGAGGGGATATGGAGGAGGCCTATGCGTTTTGATTCAGATTTTTTGCTAGGTGTGCTTTCATTTGTTTGCTGGTATTCTAGGAAAAATAGCTACAAAGTGTCGGGTAAAAGATGTAACTGTAGTGGGTGGAAAGTTTGCGTTTTACTTGGGCCTTTGGACCTTAGGGATCCCTTCATATTAATAATAAAATAATAATAATCTTTATTTGTGTAGCGTCATGGGCGGCTTGCTCCGCAACACTGAGATCCGTCATGGGGGCCTGTGCTTTGGGGCTGAGGAATAAGTGGACTGTATCGAAAAGTGGTTTGGGGTGTGGGATAGTGAGGAGACTTATGAGCAGATCAGCAGTATAGATAATTTTAATTGAAGGCCTTGTCAGAAACTTTGTATAGTTGGCCAATAGATAAAAGTTAGAACTTTACGTTATTGTAATGCGCGTTGCAGTTAGGAAGCATAGTAATGGCTCACAATGGAATCCTTTTTTTTTGCAACAGGCTTCATCTGAGGTGAGTATAGCATTAATAGGTTTTACACCTTGGTCTTATGTTAGTGTCAGCTGCCACATAACTGAGACTACTTCTGCGAGTAACGGCTTGGGTACCCCGTAGCGAAGACCAAATGCCACTTTGAGGTGCAAGAGGTGAAAACCGGGTATCCTAAGTGCAGCCTCCAGATTTAGCCCAAAGTCAAATCAGTTTGTGGCAAAGCGGGTCCACATCCGCTTGCTGACCTAACGGTGCCCAGTTCTTGGTTTTAGGCACCGACCACATTAATGTGAGCCATAACCTGTGTACAGTGAGGCGCTTGTTGTTTTGTTGAAAATGTAAAATTAGATTAAGGTTTAGGGTAAAAATTGTAAACTTGTCCGGTCTGCATATGTAATATTAAGGAGCTATACTAGTTGGTCCTTCTATTTCTCCTAGATAATCAGCAGATTGACTGAATATTTTTTTCTACCTACTTTTAATGGTAGAAAGCACACCACGTTTGGAGATGGAAAGGTGGGCTAGAGGGGATATGGAGGAGGCCTATGCGTTTTGATTCAAATTTTTGCTAGGTGTGCTTTCATCTGTTTGCTGGTAATCTAGGAAAAATAGCTACAAAGTGTCGGGTAAAAGATGTAACTGTAGTGGGTGGAAAGTTTGCGTTTTACTTGGGCCTTTTGACCTTGGGGATCCCTTCATATTAATAATAAAATAATAATAATCTTTATTTGTGTAGCGCCATGAGCGGCTTGCTCCGCAACACTGAGATCCGTCTTGGGGGCCTGTGCTTTGGGGCTGAGGAATAAGTGGACTGTATCGAAAAGTGGTTTGGGGTGTGGGATAGTGAGGAGACTTATGAGCAGATCATCAGTATAGATAATTTTAATTGAAGGCCTTGTCAGAAGCATTGTATAGTTGGCCAAAAATAAAAGTTAGAACTTTACGTTATTGTAATGCGCGTTGCAGTTAGAAAGCATAGTAATGGCTCACAATGTAATCCTTTTTTTTGCAACAGGCTTCATCTGAGGTGAGTATAGCATTAATAGGTTTTGCACCTTGGTCTTATGTTAGTGTCAGCTGCCACATAACTGAGACTACTTCTGCGAGTAACGGCTTGGGTACCCCGCAGCGAAGACCAAATGCCACTTTGAGGTGCAAGAGGTGAAAACCGGGTATCCTAAGTGCAGCCTCCAGATTTAGCCCAAAGTCAAATCAGTTTGTGGCAAAGCGGGTCCACATCCGCTTGCTGACCTAACGGTGCCCAGTTCTAAGTTTTAGGCACCGACCACATTAATGTGAGCCATTACCTGTGAACGGTGAGGCGCTTGTTGTTTTGTTGAAAATGTAAAATTAGATTAAGGTTTAGGGTAAAAATTGTAAACCTGTCCGGTCTGCATATGTAATATTGAGGAGCTATACTAGTTGGTCCTTCTATTTCTCCTAGATAATCAGCAGATTGACTGAATATTTTTTTCTACCTACTTTTAATGGTAGAAAGCACACCACGTTTGGAGATGGAAAGGTGGGCTAGAGGGGATATGGAGGAGGCCTATGCGTTTTGATTCAAATTTTTGCTAGGTGTGCTTTCATCTGTTTGCTGGTAATCTAGGAAAAATAGCTACAAAGTGTCGGGTAAAAGATGTAACTGCAGTGAGTGGAAAGTTTGCGTTTTACTTGGGCCTTTGGACCTTAGGGATCCCTTCATATTAATAATAAAATAATAATAATCTTTATTTGTGTAGCGTCATGGGCGGCTTGCTCCGCAACACTGAGATCCGTCTTGGGGGCCTGTGCTTTGGGGCTGAGGAATAAGTGGACTGTATCGAAAAGTGGTTTGGGGTGTGGGATAGTGAGGAGACTTATGAGCAGATCAGCAGTATAGATAATTTTAATTGAAGGCCTTGTCAGAAACTTTGTATAGTTGGCCAATAGATAAAAGTTAGAACTTTACGTTATTGTAATGCGCGTTGCAGTTAGAAAGCATAGTAATGGCTCACAATGTAATCCTTTTTTTTGGAACAGGCTTCATCTGAGGTGAGTATAGCATTAATAGGTTTTGCACCTTGGTCCTATGTTAGTGTCAGCTGCCACATAACTGAGACTACTTCTGCGAATAACGGCTTGGGTACCCCGCAGCGAAGACCAAATGCCACTTTGAGGTGCAAGAGGTGAAAACCGGATATCCTAAGTGCAGCCTCCAGATTTAGCCCAAAGTCAAATCAGTTTGTGGCAAAGCGGGTCCACATCCGCTTGCTGACCTAACGGTGCCCAGTTCTAGGTTTTAGGCACCTTCCACATTAATGTGAGCCATTACCTGTGAACGGTGAGGCGCTTGTTGTTTTGTTGAAAATGTAAAATTAGATTAAGGTTTAGGGTAAAAATTGTAAACTTGTCCAGTCTGCATATGTAATATTGAGGAGCTATACTAGTTGGTCCTTCTATTTCTCCTAGATAATCAGCAGATTGACTGAATATTTTTTTCTACCTACTTTTAATGGTAGAAAGCACACCACGTTTGGAGATGGAAAGGTGGGCTAGAGGGGATATGGAGGAGGCCTATGCGTTTTGATTCAAATTTTTGCTAGGTGTGCTTTCATCTGTTTGCTGGTAATCTAGGAAAAATAGCTACAAAGTGTCGGGTAAAAGATGTAACTGTAGTGGGTGGAAAGTTTGCGTTTTACTTGGGCCTTTTGACCTTGGGGATCCCTTCATATTAATAATAAAATAATAATAATCTTTATTTGTGTAGCACCATGGGCGGCTTGCTCCGCAACACTGAGATCCGTCTTGGGGGCCTGTGCTTTGGGGCTGAGGAATAAGTGGACTGTATCGAAAAGTGGTTTGGGGTGTGGGATAGTGAGGAGACTTATGAGCAGATCATCAGTATAGATAATTTTAATTGAAGGCCTTGTCAGAAACATTGTATAGTTGGCCAATAGATAAAAGTTAGAACTTTACGTTATTGTAATGCGCGTTGCAGTTAGAAAGCATAGTAATGGCTCACAATGTAATCCTTGTTTTTGCAACAGGCTTCATCTGAGGTGAGTATAGCATTAATAGGTTTTGCACCTTGGTCTTATGTTAGTGTCAGCTGCCACAAAACTGAGACTACTTCTGCGAGTAGCGGCTTGGGTACCCCGCAGCGAAGACCAAATGCCACTTTGAGGTGCAAGAGGTGAAAACCGGGTATCCTAAGTGCAGCCTCCAGATTTAGCCCAAAGTCAAATCAGTTTGTGGCAAAGCGGGTCCACATCCGCTTGCTGACCTAACGGTGCCCAGTTCTAGGTTTTAGGCACCGACCACATTAATGTGAGCCATTACCTGTGAACGGTGAGGCGCTTGTTGTTTTGTTGAAAATGTAAAATTAGATTAAGGTTTAGGGTAAAAATTGTAAACTTGTCCAGTCTGCATATGTAATATTGAGGAGCTATACTAGTTGGTCCTTCTATTTCTCCTAGATAATCAGCAGATTGACTGAATATTTTTTTCTACCTACTTTTAATGGTAGAAAGCACACCACGTTTGGAGATGGAAAGGTGGGCTAGAGGGGATATGGAGGAGGCCTGTGCGTTTTGATTGAGATTTTTTGCTAGGTGTGCTTTCATTTGTTTGCTGGTAATCTAGGAAAAATAGCTACAAAGTGTCGGGTAAAAGATGTAACTGTAGTGGGTGGAAAGTTTGCGTTTTACTTGGGCCTTTGGACCTTAGGGATCCCTTCATATTAATAATAAAATAATAATAATCTTTATTTGTGTAGCGTCATGGGCGGCTTGCTCCGCAACACTGAGATCCGTCATGGGGGCCTGTGCTTTGGGGCTGAGGAATAAGTGGACTGTATCGAAAAGTGGTTTGGGGTGTGGGATAGTGAGGAGACTTATGAGCAGATCAGCAGTATAGATAATTTTAATTGAAGGCCTTGTCAGAAACTTTGTATAGTTGGCCAATAGATAAAAGTTAGAACTTTACGTTATTGTAATGCGCGTTGCAGTTAGGAAGCATAGTAATGGCTCACAATGGAATCCTTTTTTTTTGCAACAGGCTTCATCTGAGGTGAGTATAGCATTAATAGGTTTTGCACCTTGGTCTTATGTTAGTGTCAGCTGCCACATAACTGAGACTACTTCTGCGAATAACGGCTTGGGTACCCCGCAGCGAAGACCAAATGCCACTTTGAGGTGCAAGAGGTGAAAACCGGATATCCTAAGTGCAGCCTCCAGATTTAGCCCAAAGTCAAATCAGTTTGTGGCAAAGCGGGTCCACATCCGCTTGCTGACCTAACGGTGCCCAGTTCTAGGTTTTAGGCACCTTCCACATTAATGTGAGCCATTACCTGTGAACGGTGAGGCGCTTGTTGTTTTGTTGAAAATGTAAAATTAGATTAAGGTTTAGGGTAAAAATTGTAAACTTGTCCGGTCTGCATATGTAATATTGAGGAGCTATACTAGTTGGTCCTTCTATTTCTCCTAGATAATCAGCAGATTGACTGAATATTTTTTTCTACCTACTTTTAATGGTAGAAAGCACACCACGTTTGGAGATGGAAAGGTGGGCTAGAGGGGATATGGAGGAGGCCTATGCGTTTTGATTCAAATTTTTGCTAGGTGTGCTTTCATCTGTTTGCTGGTAATCTAGGAAAAATAGCTACAAAGTGTCGGGTAAAAGATGTAACTGTAGTGGGTGGAAAGTTTGCGTTTTACTTGGGCCTTTTGACCTTGGGGATCCCTTCATATTAATAATAAAATAATAATAATCTTTATTTGTGTAGCACCATGGGCGGCTTGCTCCGCAACACTGAGATCCGTCTTGGGGGCCTGTGCTTTGGGGCTGAGGAATAAGTGGACTGTATCGAAAAGTGGTTTGGGGTGTGGGATAGTGAGGAGACTTATGAGCAGATCATCAGTATAGATAATTTTAATTGAAGGCCTTGTCAGAAACATTGTATAGTTGGCCAATAGATAAAAGTTAGAACTTTACGTTATTGTAATGCGCGTTGCAGTTAGAAAGCATAGTAATGGCTCACAATGTAATCCTTGTTTTTGCAACAGGCTTCATCTGAGGTGAGTATAGCATTAATAGGTTTTGCACCTTGGTCTTATGTTAGTGTCAGCTGCCACAAAACTGAGACTACTTCTGCGAGTAGCGGCTTGGGTACCCCGCAGCGAAGACCAAATGCCACTTTGAGGTGCAAGAGGTGAAAACCGGGTATCCTAAGTGCAGCCTCCAGATTTAGCCCAAAGTCAAATCAGTTTGTGGCAAAGCGGGTCCACATCCGCTTGCTGACCTAACGGTGCCCAGTTCTAGGTTTTAGGCACCGACCACATTAATGTGAGCCATTACCTGTGAACGGTGAGGCGCTTGTTGTTTTGTTGAAAATGTAAAATTAGATTAAGGTTTAGGGTAAAAATTGTAAACTTGTCCAGTCTGCATATGTAATATTGAGGAGCTATACTAGTTGGTCCTTCTATTTCTCCTAGATAATCAGCAGATTGACTGAATATTTTTTTCTACCTACTTTTAATGGTAGAAAGCACACCACGTTTGGAGATGGAAAGGTGGGCTAGAGGGGATATGGAGGAGGCCTGTGCGTTTTGATTGAGATTTTTTGCTAGGTGTGCTTTCATTTGTTTGCTGGTAATCTAGGAAAAATAGCTACAAAGTGTCGGGTAAAAGATGTAACTGTAGTGGGTGGAAAGTTTGCGTTTTACTTGGGCCTTTGGACCTTAGGGATCCCTTCATATTAATAATAAAATAATAATAATCTTTATTTGTGTAGCGTCATGGGCGGCTTGCTCCGCAACACTGAGATCCGTCATGGGGGCCTGTGCTTTGGGGCTGAGGAATAAGTGGACTGTATCGAAAAGTGGTTTGGGGTGTGGGATAGTGAGGAGACTTATGAGCAGATCAGCAGTATAGATAATTTTAATTGAAGGCCTTGTCAGAAACTTTGTATAGTTGGCCAATAGATAAAAGTTAGAACTTTACGTTATTGTAATGCGCGTTGCAGTTAGGAAGCATAGTAATGGCTCACAATGGAATCCTTTTTTTTTGCAACAGGCTTCATCTGAGGTGAGTATAGCATTAATAGGTTTTGCACCTTGGTCTTATGTTAGTGTCAGCTGCCACATAACTGAGACTACTTCTGCGAGTAACGGCTTGGGTACCCCGCAGCGAAGACCAAATGCCACTTTGAGGTGCAAGAGGTGAAAACCGGGTATCCTAAGTGCAGCCTCCAGATTTAGCCCAAAGTCAAATCAGTTTGTGGCAAAGCGGGTCCACATCTGCTTGCTGACCTAACGGTGCCCAGTTCTTGGTTTTAGGCACCGACCACATTAATGTGAGCCATTACCTGTGAACGGTGAGGCGCTTGTTGTTTTGTTGAAAATGTAAAATTAGATTAAGGTTTAGGGTAAAAATTGTAAACTTGTCCGGTCTGCATATGTAATATTGAGGAGCTATACTAGTTGGTCCTTCTATTTCTCCTAGATAATCAGCAGATTGACTGAATATTTTTTTCTACCTACTTTTAATGGTAGAAAGCACACCACGTTTGGAGATGGAAAGGTGGGCTAGAGGGGATATGGAGGAGGCCTATGCGTTTTGATTCAAATTTTTGCTAGGTGTGCTTTCATCTGTTTGCTGGTAATCTAGGAAAAATAGCTACAAAGTGTCGGGTAAAAGATGTAACTGTAGTGGGTGGAAAGTTTGCGTTTTACTTGGGCCTTTTGACCTTGGGGATCCCTTCATATTAATAATAAAATAATAATAATCTTTATTTGTGTAGCGCCATGGGCGGCTTGCTCCGGAACACTGAGATCCGTCTTGGGGGCCTGTGCTTTGGGGCTGAGGAATAAGTGGACTGTATCGAAAAGTGGTTTGGGGTGTGGGATAGTGAGGAGACTTATGAGCAGATCATCAGTATAGATAATTTTAATTGAAGGCCTTGTCAGAAACATTGTATAGTTGGCCAATAGATAAAAGTTAGAACTTTACGTTATTGTAATGCGCGTTGCAGTTAGGAAGCATAGTAATGGCTCACAATGTGATCCTTGTTTTTGCAACAGGCTTCATCTGAGGTGAGTATAGCATTAATAGGTTTTGTACCTTGGTCTTATGTTAGTGTCAGCTGCCACATAACTGAGACTACTTCTGCGAGTAACGGCTTGGGTACCCTGCAGCGAAGACCAAATGCCACTTTGAGGTGCAAGAGGTGAAAACCGGGTATCCTAAGTGCAGCCTCCAGATTTAGCCCAAAGTCAAATCAGTTTGTGGCAAAGCGGGTCCACATCCGCTTGCTGACCTAACGGTGCCCAGTTCTTGGTTTTAGGCACCGACCACATTAATGTGAGCCATAACCTGTGTACGGTGAGGCGCTTGTTGTTTTGTTGAAAATGTAAAATTAGATTAAGGTTTAGGGTAAAAATTGTAAACTTGTCCGGTCTGCATATGTAATATTGAGGAGCTATACTAGTTGGTCGTTCTATTTCTCCTAGATAATCAGCAGATTGACTGAATATTTTTTTCTACCTACTTTTAATGGTAGAAAGCACACCACGTTTGGAGATGGAAAGGTGGGCTAGAGGGGATATGGAGGAGGCCTATGCGTTTTGATTCAAATTTTTGCTAGGTGTGCTTTCATCTGTTTGCTGGTAATCTAGGAAAAATAGCTACAAAGTGTCGGGTAAAAGATGGAACTGTAGTGGGTGGAAAGTTTGCGTTTTACTTGGGCCTTTTGACCTTGGGGATCCCTTCATATTAATAATAAAATAATAATAATCTTTATTTGTGTAGCGCCATGGGCGGCTTGCTCCGCAACACTGAGATCCGTCTTGGGGGCCTGTGCTTTGGAGCTGAGGAATAAGTGGACTGTATCGAAAAGTGGTTTGGGGTGTGGGATAGTGAGGAGACTTATGAGCAGATCATCAGTATAGATAATTTTAATTGAAGGCCTTGTCAGAAACATTGTATAGTTGGCCAATAGATAAAAGTTAGAACTTTACGTTATTGTAATGCGCGTTGCAGTTAGAAAGCATAGTAATGGCTCAAAATGTAATCCTTGTTTTTGCAACAGGCTTCATCTGAGGTGAGTATAGCATTAATAGGTTTTGTACCTTGGTCTTATGTTAGTGTCAGCTGCCACATAACTGAGACTACTTCTGCGAGTAACGGCTTGGGTACCCTGCAGCGAAGACCAAATGCCACTTTGAGGTGCAAGAGGTGAAAACCGGGTATCCTAAGTGCAGCCTCCAGATTTAGCCCAAAGTCAAATCAGTTTGTGGCAAAGCGGGTCCACATCCGCTTGCTGACCTAACGGTGCCCAGTTCTTGGTTTTAGGCACCGACCACATTAATGTGAGCCATAACCTGTGTACGGTGAGGCGCTTGTTGTTTTGTTGAAAATGTAAAATTAGATTAAGGTTTAGGGTAAAAATTGTAAACTTGTCCGGTCTGCATATGTAATATTGAGGAGCTATACTAGTTGGTCGTTCTATTTCTCCTAGATAATCAGCAGATTGACTGAATATTTTTTTCTACCTACTTTTAATGGTAGAAAGCACACCACGTTTGGAGATGGAAAGGTGGGCTAGAGGGGATATGGAGGAGGCCTATGCGTTTTGATTCAAATTTTTGCTAGGTGTGCTTTCATCTGTTTGCTGGTAATCTAGGAAAAATAGCTACAAAGTGTCGGGTAAAAGATGTAACTGTAGTGGGTGGAAAGTTTGCGTTTTACTTGGGCCTTTTGACCTTGGGGATCCCTTCACATTAATAATAAAATAATAATAATCTTTATTTGTGTAGCGCCATGGGCGGCTTGCTCCGCAACACTGAGATCCGTCTTGGGGGCCTGTGCTTTGGGGCTGAGGAATAAGTGGACTGTATCGAAAAGTGGTTTGGGGTGTGGGATAGTGAGGAGACTTATGAGCAGATCATCAGTATAGATAATTTTAATTGAAGGCCTTGTCAGAAGCATTGTATAGTTGGCCAATAGATAAAAGTTAGAACTTTACGTTATTGTAATGCGCGTTGCAGTTAGAAAGCATAGTAATGGCTCACAATGTAATCCTTTTTTTTGCAACAGGCTTCATCTGAGGTGAGTATAGCATTAATAGGTTTTGCACCTTGGTCTTATGTTAGTGTCAGCTGCCACATAACTGAGACTACTTCTGCGAGTAACGGCTTGGGTACCCCGCAGCGAAGACCAAATGCCACTTTGAGGTGCAAGAGGTGAAAACCGGGTATCCTAAGTGCAGCCTCCAGATTTAGCCCAAAGTCAAATCAGTTTGTGGCAAAGCGGGTCCACATCCGCTTGCTGACCTAACGGTGCCCAGTTCTAAGTTTTAGGCACCGACCACATTAATGTGAGCCATTACCTGTGAACGGTGAGGCGCTTGTTGTTTTGTTGAAAATGTAAAATTAGATTAAGGTTTAGGGTAAAAATTGTAAACCTGTCCGGTCTGCATATGTAATATTGAGGAGCTATACTAGTTGGTCCTTCTATTTCTCCTAGATAATCAGCAGATTGACTGAATATTTTTTTCTACCTACTTTTAATGGTAGAAAGCACACCACGTTTGGAGATGGAAAGGTGGGCTAGAGGGGATATGGAGGAGGCCTATGCGTTTTGATTCAAATTTTTGCTAGGTGTGCTTTCATCTGTTTGCTGGTAATCTAGGAAAAATAGCTACAAAGTGTCGGGTAAAAGATGTAACTGCAGTGAGTGGAAAGTTTGCGTTTTACTTGGGCCTTTGGACCTTAGGGATCCCTTCATATTAATAATAAAATAATAATAATCTTTATTTGTGTAGCGTCATGGGCGGCTTGCTCCGCAACACTGAGATCCGTCTTGGGGGCCTGTGCTTTGGGGCTGAGGAATAAGTGGACTGTATCGAAAAGTGGTTTGGGGTGTGGGATAGTGAGGAGACTTATGAGCAGATCAGCAGTATAGATAATTTTAATTGAAGGCCTTGTCAGAAACTTTGTATAGTTGGCCAATAGATAAAAGTTAGAACTTTACGTTATTGTAATGCGCGTTGCAGTTAGAAAGCATAGTAATGGCTCACAATGTAATCCTTTTTTTTGCAACAGGCTTCATCTGAGGTGAGTATAGCATTAATAGGTTTTGCACCTTGGTCTTATGTTAGTGTCAGCTGCCACATAACTGAGACTACTTCTGCGAGTAACGGCTTGGGTACCCCGCAGCGAAGACCAAATGCCAGTTTGAGGTGCAAGAGGTGAAAACCGGATATCCTAAGTGCAGCCTCCAGATTTAGCCCAAAGTCAAATCAGTTTGTGGCAAAGCGGGTCCACATCCGCTTGCTGACCTAACGGTGCCCAGTTCTAGGTTTTAGGCACCTTCCACATTAATGTGAGCCATTACCTGTGAACGGTGAGGCGCTTGTTGTTTTGTTGAAAATGTAAAATTAGATTAAGGTTTAGGGTAAAAATTGTAAACTTGTCCGGTCTGCATATGTAATATTGAGGAGCTATACTAGTTGGTCCTTCTATTTCTCCTAGATAATCAGCAGATTGACTGAATATTTTTTTCTACCTACTTTTAATGGTAGAAAGCACACCACGTTTGGAGATGGAAAGGTGGGCTAGAGGGGATATGGAGGAGGCCTATGCGTTTTGCTTCAAATCTTTTGCTAGGTGTGCTTTCATCTGTTTGCTGGTAATCTAGGAAAAATAGCTACAAAGTGTCGGGTAAAAGATGTAACTGTAGTGGGTGAAAAATTTGCGTTTTACTTGGGCCTTTGGACCTAAGGGTTCCCTTCATATTAATAATAAAATAATAATAATCTTTATTTGTGTAGCGCCATGGGCGGCTTGCTCCGCAACACTGAGATCCGTCTTGGGGGCCTGTGCTTTGGGGCTGAGGAATAAGTGGACTGTATCGAAAAGTGGTTTGGGGTGTGGGATAGTGAGGAGACTTATGAGCATATCAGCAGTATAGATAATTTTAATTGAAGGCCTTGTCAGAAACTTTGAGTAGTTGGCCAATAGATAAAAGTTAGAACTTTACGTTATTGTAATGCGCGTTGCAGTTAGGAAGCATAGTAATGGCTCACAATGGAATCCTTTTTTTTTGCAACAGGCTTCATCTGAGGTGAGTATAGCATTAATAGGTTTTGCACCTTGGTCTTATGTTAGTGTCAGCTGCCACATAACTGAGACTACTTCTGCGAGTAACGGCTTGGGTACCCCGCAGCGAAGACCAAATGCCACTTTGAGGTGCAAGAGGTGAAAACCGGGTATCCTAAGTGCAGCCTCCAGATTTAGCCCAAAGTCAAATCAGTTTGTGGCAAAGCGGGTCCACATCCGCTTGCTGACCTAACGGTGCCCAGTTCTAGGTTTTAGGCACCGACCACATTAATGTGAGCCATTACCTGTGAACGGTGAGGCGCTTGTTGCTTTGTTGAAAATGTAAAATTAGATTAAGGTTTAGGGTAAAAATTGTAAACTTGTCCGGTCTGCATATGTAATATTGAGGAGCTATACTAGTTGGTCCTTCTATTTCTCCTAGATAATCAGCAGATTGTCTGAATATTTTTTTCTACCTACTTTTAATGGTAGAAAGCACACCACGTTTGGAGATGGAAAGGTGGGCTAGAGGGGATATGGAGGAGGCCTATGCGTTTTGATGCAAATTTTTGCTAGGTGTGCTTTCATCTGTTTGCTGGTAATCTAGGAAAAATAGCTACAAAGTGTCGGGTAAAAGATGTAACTGTAGTGGGTGGAAAGTTTGCGTTTTACTTGGGCCTTTGGACCTTAGGGATCCCTTCATATTAATAATAAAATAATAATAATCTTTATTTGTGTAGCGCCATGGGCGGCTTGCTTCGCAACACTGAGATCCGTCTTGGGGGCCTGTGCTTTGGGGCTGAGGAATAAGTGGACTGTATCGAAAAGTGGTTTGGGGTGTGGGATAGTGAGGAGACTTATGAGCAGATCATCAGTATAGATAATTTTAATTGAAGGCCTTGTCAGAAACATTGTATAGTTGGCCAATAGATAAAAGTTAGAACTTTACGTTATTGTAATGCGCGTTCCAGTTAGAAAGCATAGTAATGGCTCACAATGTAATCCTTTTTTTTGCAACAGGCTTCATCTGAGGTGAGTATAGCATTAATAGGTTTTGCACCTTGGTCTTATGTTAGTGTCAGCTGCCACAAAACTGAGACTACTTCTGCGAGTAACGGCTTGGGTACCCCGCAGCGAAGACCAAATGCCACTTTGAGGTGCAAGAGGTGAAAACCGGGTATCCTAAGTGCAGCCTCCAGATTTAGCCCAAAGTCAAATCAGTTTGTGGCAAAGCGGGTCCACATCCGCTTGCTGACCTAACGGTGCCCAGTTGTTGGTTTTAGGCACCGACCACATTAATGTGAGCCATAACCTGTGTACGGTAAGGCGCTTGTTGTTTTGTTGAAAATGTAAAATTAGATTAAGGTTTAGGGTAAAAATTGTAAACTTGTCCGGTCTGCATATGTAATATTGAGGAGCTATACTAGTTGGTCCTTCTATTTCTCCTAGATAATCAGCAGATTGACTGAATATTTTTTTCTACCTACTTTTAATGGTAGAAAGCACACCACGTTTGGAGATGGAAAGGTGGGCTAGAGGGGATATGGAGGAGGCCTATGCGTTTTGCTTCAAATCTTTTGCTAGGTGTGCTTTCATCTGTTTGCTGGTAATCTAGGAAAAATAGCTACAAAGTGTCGGGTAAAAGATGTAACTGTAGTGGGTGAAAAATTTGCGTTTTACTTGGGCCTTTGGACCTAAGGGTTCCCTTCATATTAATAATAAAATAATAATAATCTTTATTTGTGTAGCGCCATGGGCGGCTTGCTCCGCAACACTGAGATCCGTCTTGGGGGCCTGTGCTTTGGGGCTGAGGAATAAGTGGACTGTATCGAAAAGTGGTTTGGGGTGTGGGATAGTGAGGAGACTTATGAGCATATCAGCAGTATAGATAATTTTAATTGAAGGCCTTGTCAGAAACTTTGAGTAGTTGGCCAATAGATAAAAGTTAGAACTTTACGTTATTGTAATGCGCGTTGCAGTTAGGAAGCATAGTAATGGCTCACAATGGAATCCTTTTTTTTTGCAACAGGCTTCATCTGAGGTGAGTATAGCATTAATAGGTTTTGCACCTTGGTCTTATGTTAGTGTCAGCTGCCACATAACTGAGACTACTTCTGCGAGTAACGGCTTGGGTACCCCGCAGCGAAGACCAAATGCCACTTTGAGGTGCAAGAGGTGAAAACCGGGTATCCTAAGTGCAGCCTCCAGATTTAGCCCAAAGTCAAATCAGTTTGTGGCAAAGCGGGTCCACATCCGCTTGCTGACCTAACGGTGCCCAGTTCTAGGTTTTAGGCACCGACCACATTAATGTGAGCCATTACCTGTGAACGGTGAGGCGCTTGTTGTTTTGTTGAAAATGTAAAATTAGATTAAGGTTTAGGGTAAAAATTGTAAACTTGTCCGGTCTGCATATGTAATATTGAGGAGCTATACTAGTTGGTCCTTCTATTTCTCCTAGATAATCAGCAGATTGTCTGAATATTTTTTTCTACCTACTTTTAATGGTAGAAAGCACACCACGTTTGGAGATGGAAAGGTGGGCTAGAGGGGATATGGAGGAGGCCTATGCGTTTTGATTCAAATTTTTGCTAGGTGTGCTTTCATCTGTTTGCTGGTAATCTAGGAAAAATAGCTACAAAGTGTCGGGTAAAAGATGTAACTGTAGTGGGTGGAAAGTTTGCGTTTTACTTGGGCCTTTTGACCTTGGGGATCCCTTCATATTAATAATAAAATAATAATAATCTTTATTTGTGTAGCACCATGGGCGGCTTGCTCCGCAACACTGAGATCCGTCTTGGGGGCCTGTGCTTTGGGGCTGAGGAATAAGTGGACTGTATCGAAAAGTGGTTTGGGGTGTGGGATAGTGAGGAGACTTATGAGCAGATCATCAGTATAGATAATTTTAATTGAAGGCCTTGTCAGAAACATTGTATAGTTGGCCAAAAGATAAAAGTTAGAACTTTACGTTATTGTAATGCGCGTTGCAGTTAGAAAGCATAGTAATGGCTCACAATGTAATCCTTGTTTTTGCAACAGGCTTCATCTGAGGTGAGTATAGCATTAATAGGTTTTGCACCTTGGTCTTATGTTAGTGTCAGCTGCCACAAAACTGAGACTACTTCTGCGAGTCACGGCTTGGGTACCCCGCAGCGAAGACCAAATGCCACTTTGAGGTGCAAGAGGTGAAAACCGGGTATCCTAAGTGCAGCCTCCAGATTTAGCCCAAAGTCAAATCAGTTTGTGGCAAAGCGGGTCCACATCCGCTTGCTGACCTAACGGTGCCCAGTTGTTGGTTTTAGGCACCGACCACATTAATGTGAGCCATAACCTGTGTACGGTGAGGCGCTTGTTGTTTTGTTGAAAATGTAAAATTAGATTAAGGTTTAGGGTAAAAATTGTAAACTTGTCCGGTCTGCATATGTAATATTGAGGAGCTATACTAGTTGGTCCTTCTATTTCTCCTAGAAAATCAGCAGATTGACTGAATATTTTTTTCTACCTACTTTTAATGGTAGAAAGCACACCACGTTTGGAGATGGAAAGGTGGGCTAGAGGGGATATGGAGGAGGCCTATGCGTTTTGCTTCAAATCTTTTGCTAGGTGTGCTTTCATCTGTTTGCTGGTAATCTAGGAAAAATAGCTACAAAGTGTCGGGTAAAAGATGTAACTGTAGTGGGTGAAAAATTAGCGTTTTACTTGGGCCTTTGGACCTAAGGGTTCCCTTCATATTAATAATAAAATAATAATAATCTTTATTTGTGTAGCGCCATGGGCGGCTTGCTCCGCAACACTGAGATCCGTCTTGGGGGCCTGTGCTTTGGGGCTGAGGAATAAGTGGACTGTATCGAAAAGTGGTTTGGGGTGTGGGATAGTGAGGAGACTTATGAGCATATCAGCAGTATAGATAATTTTAATTGAAGGCCTTGTCAGAAACTTTGAGTAGTTGGCCAATAGATAAAAGTTAGAACTTTACGTTATTGTAATGCGCGTTGCAGTTAGGAAGCATAGTAATGGCTCACAATGGAATCCTTTTTTTTTGCAACAGGCTTCATCTGAGGTGAGTATAGCATTAATAGGTTTTGCACCTTGGTCTTATGTTAGTGTCAGCTGCCACATAACTGAGACTACTTCTGCGAGTAACGGCTTGGGTACCCCGCAGCGAAGACCAAATGCCACTTTGAGGTGCAAGAGGTGAAAACCGGGTATCCTAAGTGCAGCCTCCAGATTTAGCCCAAAGTCAAATCAGTTTGTGGCAAAGCGGGTCCACATCCGCTTGCTGACCTAACGGTGCCCAGTTCTAGGTTTTAGGCACCGACCACATTAATGTGAGCCATTACCTGTGAACGGTGAGGCGCTTGTTGTTTTGTTGAAAATGTAAAATTAGATTAAGGTTTAGGGTAAAAATTGTAAACTTGTCCGGTCTGCATATGTAATATTGAGGAGCTATACTAGTTGGTCCTTCTATTTCTCCTAGATAATCAGCAGATTGACTGAATATTTTTTTCTACCTACTTTTAATGGTAGAAAGCACACCACGTTTGGAGATGGAAAGGTGGGCTAGAGGGGATATGGAGGAGGCCTATGCGTTTTGATTCAAATCTTTTGCTAGGTGTGCTTTCATCTGTTTGCTGGTAATCTAGGAAAAATAGCTACAAAGTGTCGGGTAAAAGATGTAACTGCAGTGGGTGGAAAGTTTGCGTTTTACTTGGGCCTTTGGACCTAAGGGTTCCCTTCATATTAATAATAAAATAATAATAATCTTTATTTGTGTAGTACCATGGGCGGCTTGCTCCGCAACACTGAGATCCGTCTTGGAGGCCTGTGCTTTGGGGCTGAGGAATAAGTGGACTGTATCGAAAAGTGGTTTGGGGTGTGGGATAGTGAGGAGACTTATGAGCATATCAGCAGTATAGATAATTTTAATTGAAGGCCTTGTCAGAAACTTTGAGTAGTTGGCCAATAGATAAAAGTTAGAACTTTACGTTATTGTAATGCGCGTTGCAGTTAGAAAGCATAGTAATGGCTCACAATGTAATCCTTTTTTTTGCAACAGGCTTCATCTGAGGTGAGTATAGCATTAATAGGTTTTGCACCTTGGTCTTATGTTAGTGTCAGCTGCCACATAACTGAGACTACTTCTGCGAGTAACGGCTTGGGTACCCCGCAGCGAAGACCAAATGCCACTTTGAGGTGCAAGAGGTGAAAACCGGGTATCCTAAGTGCAGCCTCCAGATTTAGCCCAAAGTCAAATCAGTTTGTGGCAAAGCGGGTCCACATCCGCTTGCTGACCTAACGGTGCCCAGTTCTAGGTTTTAGGCACCGACCACATTAATGTGAGCCATTACCTGTGAACGGTGAGGCGCTTGTTGTTTTGTTGAAAATGTAAAATTAGATTAAGGTTTAGGGTAAAAATTGTAAACTTGTCCGGTCTGCATATGTAATATTGAGGAGCTATACTAGTTGGTCCTTCTATTTCTCCTAGATAATCAGCAGATTGACTGAATATTTTTTTCTACCTACTTTTAATGGTAGAAAGCACACCACGTTTGGAGATGGAAAGGTGGGCTAGAGGGGATATGGAGGAGGCCTATGCGTTTTGATTCAAATTTTTGCTAGGTGTGCTTTCATCTGTTTGCTGGTAATCTAGGAAAAATAGCTACAAAGTGTCGGGTAAAAGATGTAACTGTAGTGAGTGGAAAGTTTGCGTTTTACTTGGGCCTTTGGACCTTAGGGATCCCTTCATATTAATAATAAAATAATAATAATCTTTATTTGTGTAGCGCCATGGGCGGCTTGCTCCGCAACAATGAGATCCGTCTTGGGGGGCCTGTGCTTTGGGGCTGAGGAATAAGTGGACTGTATCGAAAAGTGGTTTGGGGTGTGGGATAGTGAGGAGACTTATGAGCAGATCAGCAGTATAGATAATTTTAATTGAAGGCCTTGTCAGAAACTTTGTATAGTTGGCCAATAGATAAAAGTTAGAACTTTACGTTATTGTAATGCGCGTTGCAGTTAGAAAGCATAGTAATGGCTCACAATGTAATCCTTTTTTTTGCAACAGGCTTCATCTGAGGTGAGTATAGCATTAATAGGTTTTGCACCTTGGTCTTATGTTAGTGTCAGCTGCCACATAACTGAGACTACTTCTGCGAGTAACGGCTTGGGTACCCCGCAGCGAAGACCAAATGCCACTTTGAGGTGCAAGAGGTGAAAACCGGGTATCCTAAGTGCAGCCTCCAGATTTAGCCCAAAGTCAAATCAGTTTGTGGCAAAGCGGGTCCACATCCGCTTGCTGACCTAACGGTGCCCAGTTCTAGGTTTTAGGCACCGACCACATTAATGTGAGCCATTACCTGTGAACGGTGAGGCGCTTGTTGTTTTGTTGAAAATGTAAAATTAGATTAAGGTTTAGGGTAAAAATTGTAAACCTGTCCGGTCTGCATATGTAATATTGAGGAGCTATACTAGTTGGTCCTTCTATTTCTCCTAGATAATCAGCAGATTGACTGAATATTTTTTTCTACCTACTTTTAATGGTAGAAAGCACACCACGTTTGGAGATGGAAAGGTGGGCTAGAGGGGATATGGAGGAGGCCTATGCGTTTTGATTCAAATTTTTGCTAGGTGTGCTTTCATCTGTTTGCTGGTAATCTAGGAAAAATAGCTACAAAGTGTCGGGTAAAAGATGTAACTGTAGTGGGTGAAAAATTTGCGTTTTACTTGGGCCTGTGGACCATAGGGATCCCTTCATAATAGTAATAAAATATAAATAATCTTTATTTGTGTAGCGCCATGGGCGGCTTACCCCACCGCACTGAGATCCGTCATGGGGTCCTTTTCTTACGGGCTGAGGAATAAGTGGACTGTATCGAAAAGTGGTTTGGGGTGTGGGATAGTGAGGAGACTTATAAGCAGATCAGCAGTATAGATAATTTTAATTGAAGGCCTTGTCAGAAACTTTGTATAGTTGGCCAATAGGTAAAAGTTAGGACTTTACGTTATTGTAATGCGCGTTCCAGTTAGAAAGCATAGTAATGGCTCACAATGTAATCCTTTTTTTTGCAACAGGCTTCATCTGAGGTGAGTATAGCATTAATAGGTTTTGCACCTTGGTCTTATGTTAGTGTCAGCTGCCACATAACTGAGACTACTTCTGCGAGTAACGGCTTGGGTACCCCGCAGCGAAGACCAAATGCCACTTTGAGGTGCAAGAGGTGAAAACCGGGTATCCTAAGTGCAGCCTCCAGATTTAGCCCAAAGTCAAATCAGTTTGTGGCAAAGCGGGTCCACATCCGCTTGCTGACCTAACGGTGCCCAGTTCTAGGTTTTAGGCACCGACCACATTAATGTGAGCCATTACCTGTGAACGGTGAGGCGCTTGTTGTTTTGTTGAAAATGTAAAATTAGATTAAGGTTTAGGGTAAAAATTGTAAACTTGTCCGGTCTGCATATGTAATATTGAGGAGCTATACTAGTTGGTCCTTCTATTTCTCCTAGATAATCAGCAGATTGACTGAATATTTTTTTCTACCTACCTTTAATGGTAGAAAGCACACCACGTTTGGAGATGGAAAGGTGGGCTAGAGGGGATATGGAGGAGGCCTATGCGTTTTGATTCAAATTTTTGCTAGGTGTGCTTTCATCTGTTTGCTGGTAATCTAGGAAAAATAGCTACAAAGTGTCGGGTAAAAGATGTAACTGTAGTGAGTGGAAAGTTTGCGTTTTACTTGGGCCTTTGGACCTTAGGGATTCCTTCATATTAATAATAAAATAATAATAATCTTTATTTGTGTAGCGCCATGGGCGGCTTACCCCACCGCACTGAGATCCGTCATGGGGTCCTTTTCTTAGGGGCTGAGGAATAAGTGGACTGTATCGAAAAGTGGTTTGGGGTGTGGGATAGTGAGGAGACTTATGAGCAGATCAGCAGTATAGATAATTTTAATTGAAGGCCTTGTCAGAAACTTTGTATAGTTGGCCAATAGATAAAAGTTAGAACTTTACGTTATTGTAATGCGCGTTACAGTTAGAAAGCATAGTAATGGCTCACAATGTAATCCTTTTTTTTGCAACAGGCTTCATCTGAGGTGAGTATAGCATTAATAGGTTTTGCACCTTGGTCTTATGTTAGTGTCAGCTGCCACATAACTGAGACTACTTCTGCGAGTAACGGCTTGGATACCCCGCAGCGAAGACCAAATGCCACTTTGAGGTGCAAGAGGTGAAAACCGGGTATCCTAAGTGCAGCCTCCAGATTTAGCCCAAAGTCAAATCAGTTTGTGGCAAAGCGGGTCCACATCCGCTTGCTGACCTAACGGTGCCCAGTTCTAGGTTTTAGGCACCGACCACATTAATGTGAGCCATTACCTGTGAACGGTGAGGCGCTTGTTGTTTTGTTGAAAATGTAAAATTAGATTAAGGTTTAGGGTAAAAATTGTAAACTTGTCCGGTCTGCATATGTAATATTGAGGAGCTATACTAGTTGGTCCTTCTATTTCTCCTAGATAATCAGCAGATTGACTGAATATTTTTTTCTACCTACTTTTAATGGTAGAAAGCACACCACGTTTGGAGATGGAAAGGTGGGCTAGAGGGGATATGGAGGAGGCCTATGCGTTTTGATTCAAATTTTTGCTAGGTGTGCTTTCATCTGTTTGCTGGTAATCTAGGA